>NC_082715.1:120082598-120682598 GCF_030144855.1 Hypanus sabinus | reverse complement strand
GCATTTATGGATGGAAATAAACTTGAGACATTTCAGGCCAAGACCCTTTATCAGGACTGTTTATTCCCATCCATAGATGCTGCCAGACCTGTTGAGCTCCTCAAGCACATTGTGTGCATTGCTCTACACTTCCAGCACTTGCCAGACCTCTTGCCTATAATGCCTGGAGGAAGCGGGTTATCTTATGAAGAAAGGTCGGGCATGTTAGGCTTGTATTGACTGCTGTGTAAAAGAGTGAGAAGGGACTAAAACATATAAGATCGGAAGCTTCTTTGCAGGGTAGATGTGTAGGAGATGTGAGAGATTCTAGAATCGGGGTCAGATGATTAATGATTAAGTGATTATTTTTCTCTCTCTCATAGTGTTATGCCTCTTTGAATCACTCCCTCAATGAACAATGAAGACAGAGTCTTTGAATAATCATAAGGCAAAGGCAAATAGATTCTTACAAATGGCAAGTGAAAAGTTATAGTTATTGTATATAGCAGAGCAGCTTCGAGGGGCCAAGTGGTCCACTTCTGTTCCTAATTCATAAGTTCATAGGTTGGAAAACTGAAGTGAAAACAGAAAATGCCGGAGATTCCCAGCAGGCGATGTCTTTCTTTCTCTATATCCCCTCCCCATCTGACGCAAAGCAGTGACTATTCCTTTTCCCCACAGATACTCTGACCTGCTGAGATCAGCTCTAGATTCCAGCATCTGCAATCTCTTGCTATTACTGCAGTCCCAATGTAATTCCTGTGCTGAAGTCGAGAAATACCATAGAACCACGGACATTGGTTTGCTTATCCTGTCAGTGAACTTGGAGAACTTTACAGGAACAATATTGCTGGTTTCACTGCAATCTCCTGAAGTACCTGCAATAAGCTCTCCATGTATGGAAGATCACCACAGTCTAGTAGATCACGAGCTTTGTGTGGGATCTGACTTTCAAACAACCTTTGCCCCAAATGGCCAAAGACAATGTTGGCAAAAATGACGGCAATTTTCACTTTCATTATTGACATATGCTGCTGTGTCGTTGGCTCTCAAGATATGATAATTTATCCATAGATCCCAGCACCTCCTCATAGATCCTGTTTTTCTGTTGTTGAAGACTAGCATTAGGCAGCAGGGGCATTTCACTTGAGGATCTTTGTTCCGTGGTTGCTGAGTGTAACACCAACTCTTGTAATGAAGCGTTGTGTATGTTGTAACGTGAACAAAGTCACCAGAGAGACACTGAAGCAAATGAAAGTGTTTTATTCAACAAAATTCGAGGAAGTGACATCTCGACCCAATTGTGCATCGCATTTTTATATCCTAAAGATCGATTCCAGGACAGTACTGTAGTTACAATGTATCTACAGTGCTTCCTATGTACTACATATAGTTTTCATACACCTCCTTCTTCACACCCACACAACAGATGCATAAGATGAATGTTAGTCAGCACTTCTGGTTTGCAATGAACTCCAGTACACAGCTCCAGGAAAATTATTGTTCACATTCATATCTGAAGATCGGTTGCGGGTTAAGTAAATACTTACTATATACCCTAACTCCAGGGTATGCCTTAATGGTGTGCATATGCAAATAATGTCTGCTTGCTGCATCTGAATGACTCAAGTTATAATGGGGACCTTGGTTCTGGTCAGAGCACTGTGGAGACAATAACAACAGGAATGAAAAGGAATGGTTTTGACGTTATGAGGGGAGGAACAAAGCCAAAAATTTTAAGGACAGCAAAAATCTTGACCCAAATAGATTGCACCAACAAATTTATAGAAATATATAAAAGTATAGTGGAATATGATAGATGCCCAGAAATTCACTCAGGGTTGAGAGTGCTGAATGCAGGTTCTCCTCTCCAACTGAAATCATTTGGTAGACTCCAATGAATGAAATTCAGTGATACTTGATGAAACTAGCCTTATCAAAAGATTATGGATTTCTATGCATGAGAGCCAGAGGACTGGCATCATCCCCATGTTGAAATCAGGAAATAGAACTATTTGAATGAAGTATAGACTCCACCACTGATAGATCAGAAAGAAAATATCAGAATATATTTTCCTTATGACATAAAGGAGGTGCTCAGCTACAGAGTCTATAATTTTGGTCACCCACCTACAGGAAATATTTAAATAAGGTTGAAAGAGTACGGAGAAAATTTACAAAGATGTTACTAGGCTGGAGGACCAGGGTTATAAGAAAAGATTTAATAGGTTAGGACTTTATTCTTCGGAACATAGAAGATTGAGAAGTGATCTGGTAGAGGTGTTCAAAATCATGAGAGGTATAGTCAGGATAAATGCAAGCAGGCTTTTTCCACTGTGGTTGAGTGGGACTACAACAAAATCTCATGGGTTAAGGAAGAAAGGTGAAAATAAAGGGAACACGAAGGGGAACTTCTTCACACAGTGGGTTGTGAGACTGGGGAACAAGCTGTCAGTGCAAGTGGTGCATGCGAGCTTGATTTCAATTTTTAAGAGAAGTTGGGTAGGTACTGTACTTGGATGGGAAGGGTATGGAGGGCTCTGGTCCTGGAATGGGAGGAGGCAGTTTAAATGTTTTGGCATGGACTAGATGGGTCAGCCTGTTTCTGTTCTGTACTTTTCAGTGACTCTTTGTCAGCTCACAGAGGAATTTCTCCATCAATTTCCATTTCCATATTTTCTCAAATACTTCATTGAATCACCTACACAGGAGGGACACGTGTGCAGCAGCCATTTAACCTACCATCCCACAGTTCTTAGGGATAACGAAGGAGACCGGTGCCCCCAGAGGAAATACTTGGTCACAGGAGGATCCTGTAAACTCCACATGGATAGTACCAAAATTCAGAATTACACCTGGCTTGCTGGAGCAGGGAGCCAGCAGCTCTACTTGCTGCACTATTATGCAACACATTAAAAACAGTAATGATCATTGAGGGGCAAGCCACATTTCTGCCATTATTGAAGAAGCAACAGAAGGGGTAGGCAAGGACAGTTGGGCTTCAAGAAGACCCTTGGCAAGTTAAAAAAAAAAAGTCAATGTAAGTCAATTAAGACTAAATACAGAATGGATTGAAACAAAACTAGAAGAGCTTGAAATTTGTGGTTGATAACCAGTCAGAGAATATGGTTAAAATTAGGAAGAAATGCTTCAAAACATTGACAGATAAAGAAGCTTAGAATAGGTACTGTAGATAAAATGGGAAATGGAATTCAACATGGGAAAGAAATGGCTTTTTTTAGTAAAAGGAATAAGAGGCCACATGAACTATAAGTAAGTGAGATAGAGAAGCTAAGATACAGAGAAATGAATGCACATTTGGATCAGAACATGGAACGACAAATACATGAATATTTTCAATAACTCAAGTTCACTACGTTATAAAGACCAAAAACACTGGTACATTTCTTGTGCAGTGTTGTTAAATTTACACTGAACCTTGATTGTACTAGAGAGATTTGTGCAGCTCAGCTCTGTAAAATATTAAAAAGGATTTTGAATATTTAAAATTACACAAGGTCTGGCATACATTTTGAAAGATGTTATCATAACTGTGAGGATACAATGAACTAAATAGACTATAGCACCGCTGGTTCTAAGGAATGCCTGCAATAAAATATAATTTAAGCACAGGCTTTCCTCTTCACTGCTCATGATGAACAATATTTCACATGACGTTAGTCATTTACATTTTTAATTTTTCCTGAGTAAATAAATGAGAGCATAATCAAATTAAATGGTAATGCAATAGCATGCATTGTACATTTAGTGTGACAAGATTCATTTTCCTATGGAATGGAAAGGCTGCAGGCAACTGATGAATTCCAAAGTGTTTTATTTTACAGATGAGTGGCTATGACAATAAATTACATGCACTTTCTGTGTGTTTTGTCAGAAGGCAAAACTCAGGCTGGCAATTAAGAAGTGTAAATTGAAATCTACCTGCAAAGATGTAAGGATGGTCAAATGAAGGACTAGGGGTGTGTCTTCCTTGGTTTGGATAATTACAGTCATTGTGAGTTCAAAATAACATGTGTACTTTTTTCACCTTAAGAGTTCATAAGAATATATAACATATAAGAAAGTGTAGGTGGTCCCCTATTCAATGTAATTGGCAACTTAGCTCCATATACTGACTGATCCAAATTTGTTGATTCCTTTTAGATCTAAAACATACAGTGAAACAACCAGTACTACTCAGTGGGAAAGAGAATCTCAGATATTCAGGACTCTCTGAGTTTCCTTATTTCAATTTTCCAGGTAGTTCAGATCCAATTAGCTCCACTTTATTAAGAAAGGCCCTTTACCAGTTAAAGCTCCAGTGTGTCAGTGGTTCAGCTGAGTCAGAAGATATACAAATGATCTAGATCACACTATTCCTTTCAACCTTGATATACATTAACACCCAGTCTCAAGGTTCCAAGAATTCTACCCTCCTCTAAAGTTGAAAACCCCTTCTCATCCACTGCTGAATCCACCATTGCTGGCTGACGGTAGGCCCTAAACTCTAGAATTTCTTCCTAAACCTCTACTTACTTTCTTTTCCTTCTTAATAACATCCAGCTTCTCCTGATCATGGAATTATAAAATCTTGTAGCAACTTGTAAAATTATACAGACAAATGCTTCTTTACTGCTTCAAAACCTCATGGATTCAGCATACCCAGTTATTATTCAAGAAATTTTTAACTGAGCTCCTCTCATTTTCTGGATAAAGAGAGAATTATTCTCAGCTTCCCTTAATCCTGGTTATTGACCTTGAGTCCTATCTCCTTGCTCTGTCTGAGGTTCTCATAATTTTATACAAAAAAAAACCTGTGGAACAACTCAGTGGATCAGGCAGCATCTGCGGAGGGAAATAGATAATCCGTATGTTCTGTCAATACCATCTCAGTATCTCAGTAGTCCTTTCCACTCTCCTCAATGCAACCATCTGGGAGGAAGTACAGGAGCCTGAGGACACATACTCAATGTTTTAGGAACCGCTTCTTGCCCTCCCCTATCATATTTCTGAATGATCAAGGAACACTTCATATTTCAAACAAGAGAAAATCTGCAGAAATCCAAACAACTTTCACAAAATGCCAGAGGAACACAGCAGGCCAGGCAGCATCTATAGAAAAGAGTAAACAGTTGATGCTTCGGGCCAAGACCCTTCACTACGTATTTATCTGTTTCTTTCCTTCTTTCTTTATTTATCTATTTATTTTCTTATTGTAACCTATAGTAGTTTTTGTCGTACCACTGCAGCAAAACAACAGATTTCACAACCATGTCAGTGATAATAGTCCTGATTCTCTAAGCTCAGTTCAACCCAGAAATGGAACTGTTCACTTCCATCCACAGATGCTGCTTGACCCATTGAGTTCCATTAGCCATTTGTGCTCCAGGTTCAAGCATCTGCAGGGCATGTGTCTCTATAATTTTATATAACTTAATTAATTAACCTCCTCTAGCATCTTCCTCCAAAACTAGATGCTGTCTTCTTTTATACTGCTGGTTGGGGATCCATTTACTGCATTGAATGTGTAAAATAAATTAATTTTGACTCATAAAAATGTAAAATCAAAGCAGCTACATTGCAGAATTTAACTTTTGGATTCATCTTGGAAATTCAATCCCATAAGGATAATTTTTTTTTTGGAATCCATTCTTTGGATTATTGGGAAAGGTTAATTGTCAAGCCTAAATGAGCCTGAGAAAGCTGTGTTGAGTCATTCCTTGAGGAAGTTTGGTGAGGGTGCTTTCAGGTATTGTTGAGTAAGGAAATCCGTTTTTCAGTTTCAGTGGTGATGAAGGAGCATTCCAAATTTGAACAAGTTCATGTACGCAAATTGCCACCTATTTTGACTCTTCTGTAGAAGTTGGAGCCAAACAAAAAAAGTTTCAATTCTTTGTGGTACTGAATCAGTAATGGCGGGAGCAATAGTTCTTTGCGAAGCTTTGATAAATTGTTTCTCCTGAGGTTGAATGGAGTGGTTGATTGTTGTATTGATGAAATACAATCCTACCTTGAGCCTTAAGACAAACACACATGAGCCCTCTTATCACCCCCAACCACCTCACTCTCTACTCAAAGGAGAAGGGGCATTCTGTGCTGACTTAGAAATAAATTCATGCTTCTCAGTACAGAATAAAGACATTTATCCTGAGGTGATGTAGATATAAATTGCTACTTTAGATACCTGAATTTGAAATAAACTTATAGGCTGTCTTTTGCAATTAACCTCCCTAATTATTTAAGGACTGTTGAAATTGCAAGTAGTTGGTGTGTTGAAGATCCCATGAAATAGAGAGTGTTAAATTTATGTGCCATGAAACGATTAACTTGTGCTATTATCTAAATTAGGGCTATTTAACCTTTAGTTGTTGTTAAGTCGGTACATAGGTTCATTTTTGTCTCATATACCAGGGTACAGTAAAAAAAACGCGGATTCACCTATCACCGATCAACTTGTGCCTCTCTCCTGCCTTTAACCCTTTTTTTTCTAGTTTTTGCCCTATTTCTTTCCAGTCCTGCTGAAGGGTCTCCACCAGAAATGCTGACTTCATCTCCCTCCATAGATGCAGCCTGACCCGCTGAGTTCCTCCAGCGTTTTGTGTATGCTGCTACTGTGAAAATCTTGTATTGCATCTCATCCATGCAGATCAATTCATTACAGCAGAGCACTGAGGTAGTACAAGGTAAAACAATAACAGAACACAAAATAAAGTGTTACAGAGGAAGTGCAGTGCAAATAGACAATAAGATAAAAGTCATAATGAGGTAAATTGTGAGGCCAGGAGTCCATCCTACTGGACTAAGGGAGTATTCAATAGTCTTATAACAGCAGGATAGGGGCTGCCCTTCAGCTCGATGATACTATTTTCAAGCTTTTCTGTCTCTGGTCCAGTGGTAGACAAGAGAAGACAGAATGTCTGAGATGGGCGGGATCTTTGATCATGTTGGCTGCTTTACCATGGCAGCAAGAAATGTAGATGCATCCATGCTGGGGAAGCCAGCTTCCACGATGTGCTGAGTTATGTCCACAACCCTCTGCTGTTGCTTGAGTTCATGGGCAGAGCAGCTGCCATACCGGGCTGTGATGCATTCTGATAGGATGCATAGATAAAATTTAATACAGGTCAAAGGAGACGTCAAATTTCTTTCGCCTCCTGGGGAAGTAGAAGAGCTGGTGAGCTTTCTGAGCCTTGGTGTCTATGTAACACACACACAAAATTCTGGAGGAACTCAGCAGGCCAGGCAGCATCCATGGAAAAGAGTAAACAGTCGACGGTTTGGGCCGAGACCCTTCGCCAGTCCTCCGGCATTTTGTGTGTGTTAGTTGGACTTCCAGAATCTGCAGATTTTCTCGTCTTGGTGTCCATGTGGTTGGACCAGCACAGGCTATTGGTGATGTTCACTCCAAGGAACTTGACTCTCGCAAGCCACTAAAGCTCGGTGTGGTGGACGTAAGCAAGATCTTGTGCCTCATACAACCCCCTTTCCAGAAGTCAATTAGCTGCTCTTATGTTTTGCTATCATTGAGAGAAAGGTTGTGATCATGACACTGGACTCTTGATACCCTTTCTATACTTTGATTTATCATTATTTGATATCTGACCCACCACAGTGCTATCATCTGCAAATTTGTAGGTAAAATCGGAGTAGAATCTGGCCCACATTTGTGAGTGCATAGGGATTAGTCAAGTCAAGTCAAGTCACTTTTTATTGTCATTTTGACCATAATGGTTGGTACAGTACACAGTAAAAATGAGACAATGTTTTTCAGGACCATGGTGCTATACGAAACTGTACAAAAACTACACTGAACTACATAAAAACAACACAGAAAAAAACTAGACTAGACTACAGAGCTACCCAGGACTGTATAAAGTGCACAAAACCTTGCAGGCATTACAATAAATAATAATAAACAAGACAGTGGGCACAGTAGAGGGCAGTAAGTTGGTGTCAGTCCAGGCTCTGGGTATTGAGGAGCCTGATGGCTTCAGGGAAGAAACTGTTACATAGTTTGGTCGTGAGAGCCCGAATGCTTCGGTGTCTTTTCCCAGATGGCAGGAGGGAGAAGAGTTTTTATGAGGGGTGCGTGAGGTGTGTATGATGCGGCTTTGTGGGGCATCAGGTACCAGTGCTGAAATCTGTGGAAGAATTGTAGCTGTGATTCCTTATTGACTGTGATCTGTTGGTCAAATGTGGAGGATCCAGTTGCAAAGGGAAGCACTGTATCTCCAGTTTTGGAGTTTGGAGATGCATTTGTGGAGAAATACGGTATTGAAGGCAGAGTTGTAGTCAATGAACAATAGTTAAATATAGGTGTCTTTACTGCCCAAATGGAAAAGATGAGAGTAGGGCCAGGAACCTTTCAACATATTAAGCCAAAAGAAAGACTTACATTCATAAAACACCTAATTTACACATTTGGGATGTTCCAAAGAACTTTGCAACAGTTAAAATACTTCAATAAAATGTAGTTAATATTTCAATGAAGTTAAAGTGATTATAATCTCCAACAAAACATAGTTTAACAACCTATCATTAGACATTCAATTGAATTATTAGCATCCTGTCTCCACTAGTGACATTCTAGGATCACCATTGATCTGAAACATAACAAAACCATCCACGTAAATACTGTGACCGCAGAAGCAGGTCAGGATCTGGGTGTCCTGCAATGAGAGACTCACCTTCTGTTACTTCATGATCGTTCCACTAATTATGTATAATGAAATATTCTCATGGGTAATTGTAATTTCAGCTGTGGTCAAGAAGTTCAAGCTTTGTCATTGAGATTTTCTGATCCCTGAATTGGAAAAAATATTGCTGGTCTTTTATTATGGTTGGGTAAATCTCCAACAGCACAGTAGGATCACCTTTACTGATGGACTGCAATGTGCAGGGAGATGGCTTGCAACCAACTTCTCTGGGGCATTTAGGCTTGGGAAATTGGAGCTGAAGCTGGGTGAACTTCAGATCATTCAGGCAACTGAGGGGTTGGTTGATAGGCAATACAGGGAGACAGGTTACACCTAAGGTTAGACAGCCAGACAGCCAGTGCAGAGTAACCCTGTGGCCATTCCCCGTCCATGACAGGTATAACAGTTCAGATACTGTTGGGAAGGATGGCCTAGCAGAGGAAAGCCATCTGGTCTCTGGCACTGAGTGTGGCTTTGTGGCTCAGAAGGGAAGGTGTGGGGGGGGGGGGTTGAAGAGGCAAGAAGTAGAGATAGGGGATTAATTGGTTAGGGGAACAGATAGGAGGTTTTGTGAATAATATATTTTTCAGATGGTATATTGTTTCCCAAGTACCAGGGTCAGGGACATCGTGGACCAAGTCCACAGCATTCTTTAGTGGGAGGGTGAGTTGCCAGAGGCTGTGGTCCATGTTGGAATCAAATGACATGGGTAGGAAGGGTGATGAGGTCCTTCAAAGTGAGGCTGTTAGCTGCTAAGTTAAAGGAAAGAACCGTCAGCCTGTATTCTGTATCACATACTAGTGAGGCCAGAAGATCATACAGTTTAACATGTGGCTAAGGAGGTGCAGGAGAGAAGGCTTCAGATTTCTGGATTACTGGTCCCTCTTCCAGGGTCTTCCAAAGAAGTTGGGACCTGTACAGACAGAGAAGTTTGCACGTGAACTAGTAGAGGAATAATATCTTCATGGGCAGTTTGCTTGTGCTGCACTGAGGAGGAACAGGGCGGGGTAGTTTAAATTAGGGTTGTAGAGGGGTAGGAACCAGAAGAAGAATTAGAGTGGTTGTTGGGAAAGGAAAGATGTTGTTAAGCTTACACATAAAGTCAGGAATTGAAAGGTTGAGTATGGTGTGACTGATGTTCTGAGTTGTGCAATTTTCACTGCAAGAAGTATGGTAGGAAAGGTGGATGAGCTTTTGAAATTAGCACGTGAAATTATGATGTTGCAGCCATTACTGAGACTTAGCTACAGGAGGGGAAGGACTCACAGTTCAATGTTCCGTTGTTTTAGACATGACAGTGCGGGAGGGGTTTAAAGGGGGAGGGTCAGCATTACTGATCAGGGAAAATGTCATGGCAGTGCTCAGGCAGGACAAGCTGGAGAGCTTATCTTGTGAGGCAATATGGGTGGAATTGAGGAATAGGAGGGGGATGACCAACTAATGGGATTATATTATAAATCACCCAAAAATCAACAAGATTTAGAGAAGCAAATTTGTCGAGAGATGTACATATATAGAACCAAAGATAAAAACGTTACTCTACACCATGGTGTACCCACAAGCGTATATCACACACAGCACATAAACCAAAATATTACCACAAATAAGTTAATAAAATATCATTCAAAGTGCATGTGGTATGCAGTTCAGGTCAACAGTAAAGAGGTCGGTGTCCTGGTGAGGAGAACTCGTGGTGGCAGTCCATTCATTATTTTCTGTAGTCTTGACTGGGAGTGCCATACTGCACAAAGGCTGGATGGGACAGAGTTTGGCAAATGTGTTCAGATATGTTTTCTAATCAATAGATAAAGGTCCCAACTGGAGGGAATGTGATACTAGATCTCCTAATAGGCATGAGACACAGCAGGTGACAGAAATTTATGTAAGGAAACTTTCTGCAACTAGTGATTGTAATGCCAATAGTTTCAAGATAATTATGGAGAAGGATAGGTCTGGTCCAATGGTTGTGATCCTAAATTGGAGAAAGGCCAATTTTGATAGCATCAGAAAGGATCTGGCAAGTGTGGATTGAGATAAGTTGTTTTCTGGCAAAGTGTGTTTGATAAGTGGGATGCCTCCAAAAGTGAAATTTTGAGAGGACAGAGTTTGTATGTTAAACTATAAGACACAAGAGCAGAATTAGGCCACTTGGCCCATCGAGTCTGCTCCACCATTCAATCATGGCTGATTCTATTTCTCCTTCTCAGCCCCACCTCCTGGCCTTCTCCTGGTAACCTTTGATGCCATGTCCAAACAAGAACCTATCAATTTCTTCCTTAAATACACCCAACAACCTAGCCTCCCTCCACAGCTGCCTGTGGTAACAAATTCCATAAATTCACCACCATCTTGCTAAAGTAATGTTTCTGCATCTCTGCTTTAAATGGATGCCCCTATGTCCTGAGGTAGTGCCCCCTTGTCCTAGACTCCCCTGACATGGGAAACATCCTTTCCACATCTACTCTGTCTAAGCCTTGCAACATTCAAAAGGTTTCAATCCTTCTAAATTCCAGCGAGTACAGACCCAGAGCTATCAAGCGTTCCTCATATGACAACCCTTTCATTCCCAGAATCATCTCTGTGAACCTCCTCTGAAACATCTCCGATGTCAGCACGTCTTTTCTTAGATGTGAAGGCCCAAATCTGTTCACAGTACTCAAGATGAGGCCTCACCGGTACCTTGTAAACCCTCAGCATCACATCCATGCTCTTGTATTCAAGACCTCCAGAAATAAGTGCTGACATTGTATTTGCTTTCCTCATCATTGACTCAACCTGCAAGTTAACCTTTAGGGTGTTCTGCACAAGGACTCCCAAGTCCCCGTGTATCTCAATTTGTATGTTCCTGTCAGAAAAAAAGGCAAGTATAACAGGTTTAGGAAACTTTGTTTTTTGAAAGATATTGAGGACCTGGTTAAGAAGAAGGAGGTGCCTAGCAGATATAGGTGGGAAGGAGCAAATGAGATACTTGAGGTGTATAAGAAATGCAAGAAAACACTTAATAAGAAATCAGGAGGGCTAAAAGAAGGCATACGGCTGCTCTAGCAGACAAGATGAAGGAGGATCCCAAAGAGTTTCTACAGATATGCTGTATTAAGCACAAAAGGACAGCAAGGGACAAAATTGGTCCTCTGGAAAATCAAAGTGGCTATCTATGCATGGAGCCAAATAAGATGGGGCAATATTAACTGGATTTCTTGCATCTGTATTTATTTGGGAGATGGACACAGAGTCCATAGAAGTGAGTCAAAGCAGCAGTGAGGTCATGGACTACTGTTCAGGATACGGGGGAAGAGGTGTTTGCAGTCTTGAGGCAAATTAAGGTGGATAAATCCCCAGGGCCTAGCAAGGTGTTCCCTTGGATCCTGTGGGAGTTGAATGCAGAAACTGCAGGGGCCCTAGCAGAGATATCTAAAACATCCTTAGCTACAGTTGAGGTTCTGGAGGATGGGAGGATAACTTATATTGTTTCATTGTTTAAGGAAAGCTCTAAGAATAAGCTGGTAAATTATAGACCAGTGAGCCAGAAATTAGTAGTGGGTAAGTTATTGAAAGCTTTTCTAAGAGACCGGATATAAAAGTATTTGGTTAGACAGAGACTAATCAGAGATATTCAAACATGGCTATGTGCATGGTAGGTCATGTCGAACCAATCCTGCAGAGCTTTTTGAGGAAGTTACCATCACATTAATGCTGCTTTGCCTCACCTCTATAGAATCTGTGTCCATCTCTTGAGTAAATACAGATCCAGTAAATCAATTTAAGATATCCCCAGCTCATTAGGTTCCATGAATAGATAACCACTCTGATCTTCCAGAGGACCAAATTTGTACCTTGCTATCCTATTGCACTTAGTATAACTGCAGAAGCCCTTGAGATTCATCTTCACCTTGTCTGCTGTAGAACTCTCATGTTATCTACGGAGACTTTAGCAAGGCCATTGACAGGGTACCATATAAGACCATAAACCAAAAGATATGGGTGCAGAGGTAGGCCATCGAGTCTGCTCCACCATTCAGTCAAAGGCTGATCTAATTCTTCCAGTCATCCCCACTCCCCTGCTTTCACCCCATACCCTTTGATGCCCTGGCTAATCAAGAACCTACCTATCTCTGCCTTAAATACACCCAATGACTTGGCCTCCACAGCCGCTCATGGCAACAAATTTCACAGATTTACCACCCTCTGACTAAAGTAATTTCTCTGCATCTCAATTCTAAAAAGATGTCCTTCAATCTTGAAGTCGTGCCCCCTTGTCCTAGAATGCCCTACCATGGGAAATAACTTTGCCATATCTAATCTGTTCAGGCCTTTTAACATTCAGAATGTTTCTATGAGATCCCCCCCTCATTCTCCTAAACTCCAGGGAATACAGCCCAAGAGCTGCCAGATGTTCCTCATGCAGTAACCCTTTCATTCCTGGTATCATTCTCATGAATCTTCTCTGAACCCTCTCCAATGTCAGTATATCTATCCTTTCTAAAATAAGGAGCCCAATACTGCACACAATACTCCAAGTGTGGTCTCACAAGTACCTTATAGAGCCTCAACATCACATCCCTGCTCTTATATTCTGTACCTCTAGAAATGAATGCCAACATTGCATTCACCTTCTTCACTATCGACTCAACCTGGAGGTTTACCTTTCGGGTATCCTGCACAAGGTCTCCCAAGTCCCTTTGCATCTCTGCATTTTGAATACTCTCCCCATCTAAATAATAGTCTGTTTATTTCTTCCACCAAAGTACACAACCGTACATTGTCCAACATTGTATTTCATTTGCCACTTTTTTGCTCATTCCCCTAAACTATCTAAGTCTCTCTGCAGGCTCCCTGTTTCCTCAACACTACCTGCTCCTCCACCTATCTTTGTATCATTAGCAAATTTAGCTACAAATCCATTAATATTGTAGTCCAAATCATTGACATACATTGTAAAAAGCAGCGGTTTTCTGGGAGTTTAGTCTAGAAGGTTCAGTCACTTAGCATTCAATATGAGGTAGGAAATTGGATTAGACTTTAGCTTCACAGGAGAAGGCAGAGAGTGGTAGGACATGGTTGTCTCTCTGACTGAAGGCCTGTACTGAGTGGTGTGACACAGGGTCCTGTGTCCGTTCTGTGTCCATTCCATTATTGCCATCCATATTAATGATCTGCATGATAATGTAGTAAATCATAAAGAAAGCTTTTGGCACATTGGCCTTCATAAATCAAAGTACTGAGTACAGGACTTGGGATGTTATGTTGAAGTTTTATAAGACCTTGGTAAAGTTTAATTTGTAGTATTGTGTGCAGTTTTGGTTACCTAACTACAAGAAAGATATCATAAATTCATAGAGTCATGTCAATCTGACTGAAAAAGTGCAGAGAAAATTTACAAAGATATTGCTATAATGTGAGGACCAGAGTTATGGGAATGGTTGAATAGATTAGTACTTTATTCCCTAGAGCAGAGAAAACTGAGGGAGATTTGATAGAGGTATACAAAATTGTGAGGGGTATAGATATGGTAAATGCAAGAGGGCTTTTTTCACTGAGGTTGGGTGTGACTAGACTAGAGATCATGGGTCAAGGGTAAAAGGTGAAATGTTTAAGGGGAAAATGACGGGGAGCCTCTTCACTCAGAGGGTGCTATGAGTGTGGGATGAGCTGGTGGTACAAGTGGTGGAAACAGGGTTGGTTTCAACAGTGAAGAGAAATTTAGATAGGGACATGGATGGAAGAGGTATGGAGGGCTATGGTACTGGGGTAGGTCAACGTGACTAGGAGATTGATAGTTCGGCATGGTCTAGGTAGACCAAAGGGCCTGTTTCTGAACTGTATGACTCTGTGACTCTATAAGTAACTGTAATAGGACAGACTACAGCCCTTGTGCACCAGTTGTAGAGGAAATGACTAATTGGTGAGGTGAATTAGCATTAATCAATCAGACTGCTTTGTCCTGAAGGATGTCTGGGATTCGTGACTTTTGTTGAACTGTACTTGTTCAGCCAAATGGAGAATATTCCATCAGTCTTTTTACTTATAGAACATTACAACACAGAAACAGGCCTTTTGGCCCTTCTTGGCTGTGACAAACCATTTTTCTGCCTAGTCCCACTGACCTGCAGCTGGGCCATATCCCTCCATACACCTCTCATCCATATACCTGTCCAAGTTTTTCTTAAATGTCAAAAGTGAGCCCATATTCACCACTTCATCTGGCAGCTCATTCCACACTCCCACCAGTCTCTGCGTGAAGAAGCCCCCACTAATGTTCCCTTTAAACTTTCCCCCTTCACCCTTAACCTATGATCTCAGGTTGGTTTTCTCCCCTCGCCTCGGTGGAAAAAGCCTGCTTGCATTCACTCTGTCTATACCCATCATAATTTTATATACCTCTATCAAATCTCCCCTCATTCTTCTACGCTCCAGGGAATAAAGTCCTGACCTATTCAACCTTTCTCAGTAACTCAGTTTCTCAAGTCCCGGCAACATCCTTGTAAACCTTCTCTGCACTATTTCAACCTTATTAATATCCTTCCCGTAATTAGGTGACCAAAACTGCACATGATACTCCAAATACGGTCTCACCAATGTCTTATACAACCTCACCATTACATTCCAACTCTTATACTCAATACTTTGATATATAAAGGCCAATGTACCAAAAGCTCTCTTTACAATCCTATCCACCTGTGACACCACTTTTAGGAAATTATGTATCTGTACTCCCAGATCCCTCTGTTCCACTGCACTCCTTAGTGACCTACCATTTACCTTGTATGTTCTACCTTGGTTTGATCTTCCGAAGTGCAATATCTCACACTTGTCCACATTAAACTCCATCTGCCATTTTTCAGCCTGTTCCTCCAACTGGTTCAAATCCTTCTGCAAGCTTTGAAAACCTTCCTCACTGTCCACTACACCTCCAGTCTTTGTATAATCAGCAAATTTGCTGATCCAATTTTCCACATTATCATCCAGATCATTGATATAGATGACAAATAACAATGGACCCAGCACTGATCCCTGTGGCACACCACTAGTCACAGGCCTCCACACAGAGTAGCAATCCTCCACTACCACTCTCTGGCTCCTTCCATTGAGCCGATGTCTAATCCAATTTACTACCTCTCCATGTATGCCTAGCGACTGAAGCTTCCTAACTAACCTCCCATGCGGGACCTTGTCAAAGGCCTTACTGAAGTCCATGTATACAACATCCACTGCCTTCCCTTCATCCACTTTCCTGGTAACTTCCTCGAAAAACTCTAATAGATTGGTTAAACACGACCTACCACACACAAAGCCATGCTGACTGTTTCTAATAAGTCCCTGTCTATCCCTGTCTATGTTATAGCCTTGCAGGTAGTGGAAAGTTTGTGACAAACAAACTGTGTTTCTCTACTCGAAATTCTTAGCTGTAATTCCTCATTTCTGAGACCACTCCGGTAAATTTCATGCATAAAATAAAAGCAAATACTCAGCAGTTCAAGAGAGAGAAAATTAGTTGAGAAAAGTTAGAAACTGAACATGTTTTAAGTTTCAGAGATGTAGAGAAATGCAATGCTGGAATAAGCCCTTCAGCCCATCTCATCCATGCCATGGTGTCCATCAAACTAGTCAATTTAATCCATATCCCTCTATAACCCTCCCATCTATGAGCTTTTCTGAATGTCTTTTGAATGTTATTACTGTACCAGTCGCAACCACTTACTTTGACAGCTTATCTCATGTACACGCCACCTTCTGCATGAACTTACCTGTCAAGTCCCTGTTAAATCTTTTACCTCTCATCCTTAAACCTACGCCTCTAGTTTCCAGCTCCCCTTTCCTGCAAAAGGACCGCGTGCTTTCATGCTACCTCTGTCCCTCATGATTTTATACACCTCTATAAAGTCATTCGTCATTCTCCATCATTCCTGACAGTAAACTCCTAGACTATCTTCAAATCCTTGTACATTTTCTTTGCACTGCCTCCAGTTCAATGATGTCTTTCCTAAAATAGGGTGACTAAAACTGTGCAGTGTCACCAAGGTCTGGAACAACTGTGAGGTAACGTCCCAGCTGGTACAGACAACGTCCTGACTGATGAAAAACTTTTGCCAAATTCCCCTTACACCATTCTGTCTCACGTGGTACTGATTTTAGCCAACTGTGTACCTGTACTCTTAGGTCTCTGTTCCACAACAATCCCCAGGGTTTAATCATTCACTCTGTAAATCCAATCACAATCTTATCTTCCCAAAGTGCAAAATTTCACGTTTATCTGCATTGAAGACCACCTGCTACTCCTCTGCCCACTTAGCCAGCTGATCAAGAGCACCCTGCAATTTCTGACAACCATCTTCACTGTATATGATACGACTTACTTTAGTATGATCCACAGACTTTCTAACCATGCCTTGTTACATGTGCACCAAAATCCTCCATATAAATAATGAACAAGGGTCTCAGCACTGACCACTGTGGCATACCGGCAATCACAGACATCCAGTTCAAGCAATAAACTTTTACTTTTATCCTCTGCTTCCTACTATTGAACTAATTATATAACCAATGAGCCATTTTTCCCTGTAATTTAACCTTCTAGACTAGACTATCATGCTGAAATTTGTTAAGGACCATGCTAATGTCCATACAGGCAAGATCCACCTCTTTGGAAAACTCTTGAGATTTATTAGATGTGAGTTTCAGGTGAGGTTTTATGTCAGAAGTCCCATTCATTGGTGGCAGGATTTAGTTTCTTAGCCATGACCTTGCAAACCACTCTCCTTATCACTGTTCTCTTTCAGGATGATCCCAGCTACAAACAAAGGCTTCGTGGTGAAGAACCTCGTGGCAGGATCTGGCTACGACCTGTGCGTGCTGGCCATCTGGGACGACACGGCCACCACGCTCACTGCCACCAATGTGGTGGGCTGCGTCCGCTTCGTGACGCCGGTGGACTACGGCCGCTGCGCGTCCTTCCACGGCCAGTTCCTGGGCGGCACCATGATCCTGGTGGTGGGCGGCATCATCGTGGCCTCCCTGCTCATCTTCATCGTGGTGCTGATGCTGAGGTACAAGCTCTGCCACGGCCAGCAGAAGATGTCCGACGTGAGCGACGTGTATTCCCAGACTCCTACAGCCTCCACCCAACCTGTCCACAACGGCGTCCTGCCCCAGTTGACGCAAAAGCCGGGCCCCGCCCGGGACGCCACGGCAAATTTTGACTGCTCCTCTCTACGGAGCAGCCTCTCCTCCTCGACCGTCTCCAGTCAAGACTGTTACAGCCTCCACAGCAATTCCAGCACCCTCTCCAAAAAGTGGAGGTCCACGTCCAGGTCCCGGCACAACATCGACCGGCTGATGGGAGCCTTTGCCTCCCTCGACTTGCGTTGTCAGAGGAAAGACGACAGTTATGAGTCCAGGGCTTCCACCTTGGCCCGCTACTCGGACAAAGAGCCGCTGCTGGGCCGGAGCGAGTCACGGCTCAACAAGCTGCTCACACTGCCAATGGAGGGCAAGGCTCGGCGCAGCCAGTCCTTCGACATGGGCGACTTCTCCTCCAGCCACTGCTACAGCTACCCCCGGCGCATCACCAACATCTGGACTAAGAGGAGCCTGTCGGTCAATGGCGTCCTGGTGCAGTATGACGAGGACGGCTTGGAGATCACCCGGGGGGCGTGCTGCAGCTCGGACTGGGTGATGGAGAGCACGGTATAGAGGGGGCGGCCGAGCGTGGAGAGTGAGGGTGTTGGGGCGGGGCTGGCAGGTAAAGGGGTGTCACCAAAGGCGGTGACAGCTGGCCGAAATCCGGCATGGAATTCAAGAGAGGCGGAAGGATCTCAGAGGGAAGCCTGCACTGTTCTGGATCTTCGCCTGATGCTGTAAAGCTGGAGTAGAAGTGGAGACATGTTGCAAGGACTCCACAGGCCTGACATTATCTATGGATCAAGAGGACAGAACATAGAACAAAGAACAATACAGGCCCTTCAGCCCATGATGCTGTGCCAGCCCTTTAACCTACTCCATGATCAATCTGACCCTTCCTGACAACGTAGCCCTCCATTTTCCTGTCATCCATGTGCCTATCTAAGAGTTTCTTAAATGTCCCTAATGCATCTGCCTTTACCACCACCCATTCCATGCACCTATCATTCTAGGTGTAAAAAAACCTAACTCTAACATCCCCCCATGCTTTCCTCCCAACAAGATTAAGTTATGTTCCCTGTATTAGTTATTTGAACTCTGGGATAAAGAATCTGGCTGTGCACTTGATCTATGCCTCTTATCATCTTGGACGCCTCCATCAGGTCACCTCTCATCCTCCTTCTCTCCAAAGAGAAAAGTCCTATCACCATAAAACATGCTTTCTGATCCAGGCATCATCCTGGCCATTCTCCTCTATACCCTTTCTAAAGCCTCCACATCCTTCCAATAATGAGGTGGCCAGAACTGAACATAATACTCCAAATGTGGTCTAACCAGAGCTTTATAGATCTACAACATTACCTCATGGTTTTTGAACTCAATTCTCCCAACTAATGAAGGCCAAACCACTATATACTTTCTTAACCACACTATCAACTTGTGCTGCAGAGAAGAGAGAAATGGGATAGTGGTGGGTTGGGTATTTCTCTCTTATTTCTCTCCTCATGAGCCACCTAACCCAGAACAAATGTTTCAACTCAATGGCATGTCCTCTCGGTTCAGGGGAAAGGTCTTTTTGTGTCATTTAATCTCAAGGTGGACCCTTCTATCTTCTCCCTCTTTATTTTTTATTATTCCCCAGCCCACCACTGTCCGAGTGAGAAGTTGAGCCTGTTTCTCTCTGAACGTAAGCTGCCAGACCCTCTCTGGAAGCACAAGGCAGGCAGCCCAGACAACACATCAAAATTGGATCTCAGTTGCAGGCCCTGAACTGGGTCCCAGTTTGATGCCACAGTAACATGCAATAGACCCACTAAAAATGTACCACAGCACCCAACCATGATTGCTGCATCTCAGTGAGCTAGGGTGACCTCTGAGGACATGGAGGAACCACCAAATGGCACTGCCATGGGGAAAGAGATGCTCTTCTATCTCAAACACTCTTTAATTTCTCTGAAAAGCATTGATGGGAGAGGGCTGTCTAGTTCTTTCCATAGGATGTGGGAGGATAAGAGTTATGTAAAGTACTCGTGATCCACAAGCCTGGTTAATACTCAAGGTACACACACTGCAGATGCTGAAATTTGGAGCACACATAGAAACCTGGAGGAACTCATTGGGTCAGGTAGTATTTACAAAGGCACTGTCAAAACCCTTCATCTGGACTGATGCCAGACATTTTAATCCTCTCTCCTCACTCCTACACTGACATGTCTGTGCTTGGTCTCCTGCACAGCCAAGTGGAGGCTAAATATGAACTAAAGGAACAACATCTCATGTCCACCCCCACCCCAGATAATCTACAACTTAATAGCTTGAACACTGGATTATCCATCTTCCAATAACTAGCTCCTCTCTGTCCCTTTCTTCTTTTCTGTTTCTTCCTGATCTATCTAGCCCCTATTAGCATGTTTCTTGTCCCTCCTCCACCCACTCTATCTGTCCATCTCACACACACTTCTCCAAGTAGTTCCCTTCCACAGTTCTCCCCTCTGCCACCTCCACCTTTATCGCCTGTCAGATTCCATTATCTTCAGCACTTTGACACTTCCAGCTATCACCAGCCAGCTTCTGGCTCCATTCCCACTCTACCCTTCCCCATCAACATATCATCCCTCCTCATCATTTGGATCCACCTATCACCTGTCACCGCTTTCTCCACTCCTTCCTGTTCTTTATTCTATCTATATCCTCTCTGTCTTTGAGAGTTTCAATCCAAAACATTGACTGCCCATTTTGCTCCACGGACATGACCTGACTTACTGAATCATCCAACTTTTTGGGGGTGTTGTTTAATACTCCGGGGATATGAGTTTAAATATCATTGTGGTTGAATATATTAAGTAAGTAATTAGGAATTTACAAAAAGTGAGGTGGTGGTGTTGGAAAAAGACATCTAGTTCAGTAATACCTTTCAAGAAAAATCTTCCATTCTTCCACGTTCTAGCCTCAGGATCCTCAATAGTATGGTTGGATCTTGACCAACCCCCACCCTTCTAAAATGTCTCAGTAAATCACCAAAGGCACCATTCGCTGTGGGAGGTCCTTCATCACGGTTCAGGAAAGAGGCCCATCAACAATTTGGCAAGTTCAATATAGGTTGTCCTTGCTCATTGTTACTTCCGTTCTGAAGTAAATGGATATTTAAAATATACCCTCAATCAGGAAGTTATTCATTGTGTTAGCCTCATCTGGTCAAGGGGCTATTCAACCAGCAGAGGTGCACTGCATCCCAGCTCTGGCAACTAAACAAGTTAGCACGGAATATCAGAAATAAGAAAGTTATACAAGGTGTTGTTTGGACTACAGCCAAACATACCACAGTGATGGTGGCAACACTACAAAAAGTTTACCTCAAAGGTTCCCTTGATAACTAGCAGAAAATAGAAGCTATAGTAACAAGGAAGAATACACCCATATTCACCCGGTACTCTCACTTTGTTGAAAAGGTGTATGCTTTTGAGGGGGGTAAGCTAAATTGTGTTAACAGAGCTGAATCAGACCAGAGGCCATAGAATCATAGACTAGTACCGCATGGAAACAGGCCTCTTGGTCCAACTTGCCACTTTACCAAGAAGCCCATCTAAGCTCGTTTGGCCCCTATACCGCTGAAACTTTCCTATCCATGTATCTGTCTATATGTCCTTAAAGATTGTTACGGTGCCTGCCTCAACCAATTCGTCTGACAAATCGTTCCATATACCAGCCAACCTCTGCATGAAAGAGTTGAACCTCAGGTCCATTTTAAATCTATACTCGCTCACCTTAACCTTCTAGATATTGGTTCCCTTCTCCTGGGAAAAAGGCCTTGTGCATACAGTTCTGCTTGCTACCCTGAAGGAAGGATGTGACTGCACTGAAATCTACAAAGTGTAGACACAAATGTAGATTTTTAATGCTGATGGACAAATGGCAGCAAGAGAATGTAGGAAGAATGAAGGGAGGAATTACTAAAACTCTTTTGGGGAGGATCATTGGATGAGGGACAAGCAAATCCCAACTGAGACAGAGTCTTGAACATTACTTCAAAGAGGGCTGGATCACAGGAGAATTACCTTCAGTGGCCACTTTATTAGGTACTTATGTTTCAGTCCATGATTATTGTCATCTGTCTGTACCTATATGTAATCAAGTGAAGCAACATCCCTCCGGACCATGGTGCACCCACAAAGCATTTAACACACACAGCACATAAACCAAAATGTTACCACAAATCAGTTAATAAAATGCAATTCAAAATGTATGTAGCACAAGTAAAGAGTAAAGAGTACAGTAAATGACTCTCAGTCCTAGTGACAAGACCTTGTGGTGGCAGAGTATTCATTAGTCTCACAGCTTGGAGGAAGAAGTTGTTACATAGTCTGGCAATCCTAGTCCTGATGCTTCTGTGCCTTCTTGCTGATGGTGGAGGGTCGAAAATTGTGAGGTGGGTGGTGGGGATCCTCAACAATGCTTTAGGCTCATGGTCTTCTGCTGTAGCCCATCCACTTCAATATTGAAAGTGTTGTGCATTCAGAGATGCTCTTCTGCACATTACTGTTGTGATGTGTGAACACTTGAGTTACTGTCTCCTTCCTGTCAGCTTGAACTCATCTGATTGTTGTCCTCTGACCTCTCTCATTAACAAGGCATTCTCATCCACAGAACTACTGCCCACTGGATTTTTTTTCTCTGGTTTCCACATCATTCTCTGTAAACTATAGAGAGTGTTGTGAATGGAAGTCCAAGAATATCAGTAGTTTCTGAGATACTCAAACTACCCAGTCTGACATCAACAATCATTCCACTTAGCTCACATTCCTTCACTGTTCCGATGCCTGGTCTGAACAACAACTGAACCTCTTGACTATATCTACATGTTTTTATGCATTGAGTCGCTGCCACATGATTGGCTGATTAGATATTTGCATTAACGAACAGAAGTCAGTGTACTGAATGTATATAAAGGTCCACTTTGTGGAAAACTGTCCTGACTGATATTGCTCTCTCCTCTCCAATTCATTGTTAAATCTGGGTCTCTTTATGATACAGACTCAGATTGCCTTACCAATAAAACTATTTATTGTTTCCAGAATGCTGTTTGTACCCACCCCTTAGAAATTAATGATCAAGTGTTGCCAGACAGAGGGAGGGGGCAGATTCTGGAATCTAGAGAAACATTTCCCTCCTCACATGATGCCTGATCCAAAATATCGACTGTTTAGTTCCCTCTGTAGTTGCTGAGTTCCTTTTCCTGTGACCCTCGAGCAGTTTGTTTTCTGCATCAAATGTCGCCAATTTGGAAGAGTCAGAGAAGGAAGGACAGTACCAGTGGACAAGCTCAGGCTATTCAACCTCTCAAACCGTTGCTATATTTGTGATATATCTGCATTTTATCTCCACTAGTTAATCGATGAGAACCTCCACCAACACAAGTATGTCCAAACAACAATTGCTCCCGCACCTTATTTGGTTTGAAGCTTTTTTTAGTATCATCAGCAACTTACCAGGAAGCTGGAGGGGAATTGTGCTTTGGCGTGGAAGTGGGTCTGGTATCTGCAGGGCTAAGGTAAAAAAAGGTCCCTCACATGGAAGTGTAGAAAAAAACAGGACTCTCTCCCAACATGCAGGTTGTGAGATGGTGCGAGCAATATCAGTTCAATGTGGCGATCGAATGATTTTGCTTAATAAGGCAAGCAGAAAGTTATTACAGAGAAAAAAATCCTTGGCAAAAAAGAAATGAATTTAAGTGAAAGGCATTTCCCAGCTCCTGGTGATCGTCAAGGCATACTTTAAATATGCTGAGGATATTTACTTACTTCACAATTTCAGACAGTGGGATCTAATTCCCACCACTCCTGAGGTGAACTACTTTTTTCTCTCATTTTTCCTCCAATGCTTTTATCTAATAACTCAAACCTGTGTTTCTGGGTTATTGCTAATTGTTAATATGGAGTGAGATTCAACAGTTGATAGGGGAAATGCAAGCAGGCTTTTTTCCACTAGCATTGGGTGGGACTACAACCGGAGGTCATGGGTTAAGGGTGTAAGTTGAAAATTTTAAGGGGAGCATGAGGGAAAACTTTTTTACTCAGAGATTGTGAGAGTGTGGAATGAGCTGTTGGCAGAAGTCGTGCATGCAAGCTTGATTTCAACATTTAAGCAAAGGTTGGATAGGTACATGGGTGGTAGGGGTATGGAGGTTGACAGAATAGGCTGTTTTTATAGGTTTGGCAGGGACTAGATGGGCCAAAGGGCCTGTTGCTGTGCTGTATAACTCTAATCGAGCAGTAAAGTTGTTCAGCTAGTAGAGCAGGTGCTTCACAGTTTCTGTGATCCCAGTTTAAATCTGCCCTCAGATGCTGGGTATGTGGAGATTTCAAGTTGTGGGTTTCCTCTGTGTGCTCTAATATTTCAGCCCGAGACCTTTCTTCAGGACTGAGAAGGAAGGGGGAAATACACCAGAATAAAAAAGGTTGGGGAGGGGAAAGAGGCTAGCTAAAAGGTGACAGGTGAATCCAGGTGGGTGCGAAAGGTAAAGGACTGGTGAAGAAAGAATCTGATAGGAGAGGAGAGTGGACCAGAGGAGAAAGGGATGGAGGAGGGGATCTGGGGTTAGTAATAGGCAGGTGAGAAGGGGTAAAAGGTCAGGGCAGTGAATAGAGGAAGGAGGGAGAGGGGCAGGAATTTTTTTTTTACCAGAGGCTGAAACTGATGTTCATGCCATCAGGTTGGAGGATAACCAGATGGAATGTAAGGTGTTGCTCCTCCACCCAGAGTGCGGCCTCATCTTGGCACAAGAGGAGGCCATGGATGGATATGTCGGAACAGGAATTGGAATGGGAATTAACATGTTGGGCCACCAGGAAGTTTTGCTTGTGGCAGATGGAGCAGAGGTGCCTGCTGAAGCAGTTACCCGTTTCAGTATGGTCTTCTTGGTGTGAAGGGTGTGCTTTCAAGCTGTTTTAACCCACAACATGCATGCACATGGTGCATTCCCCACCACACACACCACCTATACAGTACACACATGTGCAAACATGGACAAATGGGACCAGCTTACGAGGGAGTCATGGCTGGTGTGAACCAAAGAGCTCAGTTTGACTTTATCTCACACACACACACACACACACACACACTTGTAGGCTCTGAAACAAGAAACAAGAACAGGAGCTTCCCTATTGCCTCTGTCTTAGCTTTTCTCGAGATCTAGTGACCAGGTGAATCATAGCACCTGCATGTTTCAAGCCATATCATCTTATTGAAAATCTTTTGACTTCATTAAGTCGAATTACTAGCACATTCTTCAACCAGGTAGTGTTGGCCGGTGGTCCAGATGTCCATGTGTTGCATCCTTAGTGCAAAATTAGCAAAAATATACATTCAGAATGATTGACACTTCATTTTAGTCAGACTGAGCTTTTCAGATAAACAGAATTCAAAAATGAGTTTTCATGTACTGCAGGTATTAGTGAGGAAGCACTTGTGTTTTTTTTAATTAATTAAAATTCCAAAAAACAAAGCAAAACCCATGAATCTGTTGTTCAGCCTGGAGTATTCAATCAAACCCGATGCTGATTATTCTGCAAAGAATATGTAATCATTGTAATCCTGATAAATCAGTTTCCTTTGCGCTTTTTTGACACTGCCAAAGATTTTAATGGATTTTAAGCATGGGCATTCATCTTGTTTTGTAGACAAACTAGTGTCTCAAAGAGTTGCTTGAAAGCTTTTTATTTTTAAGTGTTTTGTTTTCAAATCTGCAAAATGTCACATCAACGAGACAATTTTATGAGATTCAGGAAGAGGGGATGTTAGCAGGCCCTTTCCTAACTGGGAGGATTGACTTGGCTCCAGGACACACTGACACACAAGGGAGTCTAAAGTAGAAACAATCAAAAGAATTGATCCAAGGGGAAGCAGGAGTTTGTTCCAACGTTGTTAAGTTCATGGCCAATGAGTTGCCTCATCCACTATTTTGAGACATGAGAGACGGCACATGCTGTGAATCTGGATCAACAACAATCTGCTGGTGTAACAGCGGGTTCAACAGATTCTGAGGGAGGAAAGGAGATGTTGAAGCTTCATAACCTTCATGGTTTCAACCTGAAACATTGACAACTTCTTCGTTCCCACAGATGCTGCTTGCATCTAAGCTGCTGAGTACCTTCAGTAGATTGCTAGGAAGTCCACTTTATTGTCTAATGCCAAAATTATCCTATTCCTTCTCCAACAAAGTTCATGGAATAAATTGAGAGGTAGGAAGGTGTGGGTCAGTTGTATAAATAGCGCTAAAAATGGTATTGCTTAATACATACACCCTCCCATCTTATCATTTCAAGTGCTCAAAGGGCAGTACTGTATATAGCTGACAGAACTATTACTTGATAGCTGCAATGGGCCATGTTTGACTCTAACATCCAGTGCTGACGGTGTAGAGTTTGCACTTTCTCTCAGTTACCACATGAGCTTCCCCCAAATGCTCTGGTTTCCTCCCACATCTCAGTGACATGGAGATTAGCCGAGTGAATTGATCAAGGTAAAGATGTCACTAAGCTGGAGAGGGTGCACAAGTTTGTCACTGGTACACAAAGGCTTGAGTTATATGGAGAGTCTTGGGATACGGTGACTGTTTTGCCAGCAGTGTTGGAAGCTGGCTGGTGTAACCTATAGAGGTGTATAAAATCATGATGGGGAGCAGGGTGCATAGATAAGGTGAATTGTCACTTCCCTGCTGTCAGGCCATCTAAGACTAGATGACATTGTCTTAACATGAGAAGGGAGGATTTGAAAGGGACATGAAGGGCTACTTTTTCACATAGAGGGTTGTGGGTATATAGAAGACACTGCTGGAGAAATTGTAAAATTACAATAGAAAAATTACAGCATTCATAGTACATTTGGACAGGCACATGGATAGAAAAGGCTAATAGGCTTTATGTAGGTAACTTGTTTAGGCACCTTGTTTGGGATGGATGAACTAGGCTAAGAATGGGTGGATTCTTATTGAAAACTACCGAATATTGAAAAGCCTAGCTAGAGTGGACATAGAGAGGATGCTTCCAATAGTGTGAGAGCTAGGACCAGGCGGCAGAGCCTCACAGTAGAAGGACATCCCTTTAGTATAGAGATGAGAAGAAATTTCACTTGCCAGAAAGTACCGAATCTGTGGAATTCATTGCCCCAGACAGTTGTGGAGGCCAAGTCATTGGATATATCTAAAGCAGAGGTTGATAGGTTGTCAATTAATAAGGGCATCAATGGCTACATGGAGAAGATAGATGAATAGGAATGAGAGGGAATATAATTTACCCATGTCACAAAGTGGAGCAGATTCTATGACCCGAGTGGCCTAATCTTACTCCTATGTCCTATGGTCTTATGGTCTAACATTTGGCAAGGGTTTCTGGCTCCACCATCCCTACTGGTAATGACTTTTAGATATTTGCCACTCTCTGGGTGAAGAAGTACTTCCCCATTTCATCTCTAATGTACCTAAAAATTATTTTATATCCCTGCTCACACTGCTAGGAGAAATAGATCCTTACCTACCCCCTCTTGGACGGGTACATGGATAGAAAATGTTTGAAAGTATATAGGCCAAATGCAGCCAAATGGCACATGCTCAGGTGGGAATCTTGCTCAGCATGGACAAGCTTGGGCCAACAGTCCTGCTTCTGTGGGGTACGATTCTATGGCTTTATCTGAGTTTCTCATCACACACCTCAAACAAGTTTCTGCGCAACCTGACTATTCCCAGAAAAAAAGACTATTGAATCATTCCTTTGCTACAACTGGAGTAAGGACATGATAGTGATGCAGCCAGAAGAGATGATGCCTCAGTGCTCAGAGACTCAGGCTCAGTCCTCATCTCAGGTCCCAGCTGTGTGCAGCTTATGGTTTCTCCTTGAGACTGTGTGGTGTTTCCTCCAGATGCTCCGGTTTCCTCCCACATCCCAAAACGTGAAGGCTGATTGGTTAACTGGCCACTCCAAATTGGTCTATGTGGATGGCGGGATTTTGAGTTAGTTAATGGGAATATGATAAGAATGGGTTACATTGAAAATTAGTGAGCCTTGCACTGTAGACCAAATGGTATCCGTTTCAGGAAACACCCTTGAAACCTTCCCTCCAGCGCAGTCCCATCGAATCCCCTCCTTCTTTGATAACGGAGCAACAGCATCAAAGATGGCCTGATACGCCTGGTCAGTTCAGGGGAGTGAAGCCCCCCCGTGTCTGGTACATCTGTCGATGACCTTTCCAAACCTTTTCCTCCCTCAAAAGCACTGGGGGAGACACCATCGATATCGTCTGGCTGTGATACCAGTTGTATAAATATTGTGTTATATAACTGCAAAAAAGGTTGTTTAATAATCATTACACATGTGGTGTACATAATATAAATACATATATATATAATATATTATTTTTATCCTCAAGACTCACAGCCCTATGCCCTTGCTCCAACAACAAAGTAACTGGTGAGACTACTACACTCTGTAAGCTCCATTCACGGTCCCTTGGCACTACTGCTCTAATACTCCGCAGTTGTCTCTCTGCAGCTGCTGTCTCTGGCTGGCCAAGGCTCTCCCAGCTCCTGGGGAGCTCAGTCCACTCCCTCCCTGTGTTTGGTGGTGGCGTCAGTGGAGAAATGTGTGTTTTGCCTCCATTTGTTTTATACCAGGAGACAAGAGGAAACGTATCACAGAACTTTGTCGTAATGTAGTTTGTCCCCTTTTTTTCTAAAAAAAACATAAGGAAATAAAAGAATATTAAATCCACTGTGAGTGACAAGAGCCTGTGCTGTGTTTTACTTTTTGTCTGGCTGTGTCTCATTCCACTGTTGGTCCTCTCGGCATCTGAGTCATTTCATCCTTCGGACCAATGGTCGCCATCGAAAAATTGCCCCAGGTGTTTTGGTGAATGGTGGAATCTGAGTGGGAAGGAGTTGATGGGGAATGTGGAGTGAATGTTGGCTTAGGAAAGGATTAGTGTAAAACCAGTGGGTGATTGGTGTGTGAGTGATGGGTTGAAGGGTCTGCTCCAGAGCTGCACCGTATGTCTCTACGTGAACATTATAGCAAAACCATCTGTGCCGCTGACATCATGAAGAGGGACAGGCAAAAGACAGGCACAACTTCAGATCTTCAAGATGTAACTTAGAGATTCAAGCGTCTACTGTATAAGAAAATGGAAGTCCTCTTTAACTGGGTTGGCCTGGGAGTTTCCCTACCTACAAAGATGGGATGTTAGACCATAAAACCATAAGATATAGGCACAGAATTATGCCATTTAGTCCATTGATTCTACTCTTCTATTTCATCCATAGCTGGTCCATTTCCCCTTCAGCCCCAATCTCCTGCCTTCTCCCTGTATCTCATCATGCTCTGACAAATCAAGAATCTATCACCCTCAGCCTTATATATACCCAATAACTTGACTTCCATGGCTGCCTAGGGCAACAAATTCTACAGATACATCACTCTCTGGCTAGAGAAATTCCTCCTCATCTCTGTTCTAAATGGATGTCCCTCTGTTCTGAGGTTCTGTCCTCTAGTTTTAGAGCCCTCCACCATAGGAAACATCCTCTCCACATCCACTCTATCAAGGCCTTTCAAGAATCAATAGGTTCAATGAGGGCACCCCTCATTCTTCTGAAACCCAGAGAGTAGAGGCCCATAGCCATCAAACACTCTTCATACGATAAGCCTTTCAATCCCAGAATCACTTGCATGAACCTCCTCTGAACCCTCTCCAATGTCAGCACACCCCTTCTTAGATAAAGGGCCAAATATTGCTCACAATACTCCAAATGAAGCTTCACCAGTGGCTTACTTTATGCTTGATTATACAGTGAATGCTCACTTTTTCACATTGTTTCCTGCTTTGGAAATTGGGTTCCAATAAAGGAATGAAGTTTCAGAAACAGTCTATAGTCCACAAAGTTAATACCTGAATTTTGCCCTCAACATAAGCTGCCATCCCCTTCAGGAAGAATACTTCCCTTCTGCCTGTTGATAGAAGAAGGAACACAAAGCAAATCGCTGGGGGAGTTGAACAGACAAGCAACGTCTGTGGAGACAAAGGAATGCTCAATGTTTCAGGTCAGGACCAGTTCTGACGTAAGACATTCAGCCTAAAACTTTGACCATCCTTCTGCCTCCGCAGTTACTACTTGGCCTGCTGACCTCCAGCAGCATCTTGTTCTTTCATTCCTGGTTTCTGCATCTTGCACCTCAAGGATGGGGAAAAGATCTGCTGTATTGTTCCGTTCCTCTAGAGTGTGGCCCATTGACTCCACCCTGACTGCCTTGTTGCATCATTTTTACTTTCTATTTCTCTCCACATTCCCGTCAACTCTCCTCAGCCTCTTCCACTTATACCCTCATTCCGGGCAATTCACAGTCATCAGTTTACCTCCCACATATCCCGGGGACACGAGTGGAATCCGGAGCACCCAGAGGAAACCCATGAAGCTGTAGGAGGAACACTAATTCCAGATGGTGTCAGAAGGCAGAATTGAACCTCATCATGCTATTAATTCTGTATTAAAATGCAGAACTCAGCAAAATGCAGATTCCTTTGTGAGTTTAAGAGAGTAAGAGAGCTTGCATTATCACAGATGTTAAGAGGAGCTAATTATTTAACTCCATAAGGCAGAGATTTTGTTATTCTCCAACTAATCTTTATAATGAATTACAGCAGCTAAAACAATTTTTCACAAGCCACAAACATAATTGGTGTGTGGCGTGTGGCCAAGCGGTTAAGGCGTTGGACTAGCAATCTGCAGGTCGTGAGTTCAAGCCCCAGCCGAGGCAATGTGTTGTGTCCTTGAGCAAGGCACTTAACCACACACTGCTCCAGTCCACCCAGCTGAAAATGGATACCGGCAAAATGCCGGAGGTTAACCGCACGAGAGACTGGTGTCCTATCTGGGGGGTGGGGGGGATAGTCTCGAGCTCTCAATCGCTTCATGCCACGGAAACTGGCATAAGCACCAACCTGATGAGGCTATGAGGCTCGGGACAGACTTTAACTTGAACAAACATATTTAAAGCTTACATCTATTCCTCACCTGTGGCTTGATTTCTAAGGATAGAACATAGAACGTAGTACAGCACAGGATGGGCCCTTCACCCACATTGTCTGAACTGAACACAATGCCAAATTAAACTATGTTCTTTCACCTTCACGTGATCCATATCTCTCCATTCCCTGCACAGACTTTTGTCTGTCTAACAACCACTGAAGAGTTGACTGTTTGAACTGCTTCCACCAGTCCTTCAGCAGGCAGTTCCAGTCACTTACCACTCTCTATGTGAAATAAAATTTGTCCTGCACATCTTGTATACACTTTCTGCTTCTCACCTCAATACGCTTTAATACTTGATATTGTTACCCTAAGATAAAGTTTCTTACTGTCTACCCAACATATTCCTCTCTTAATGTTAGAAACTTGTGTAAGATCTCCCCTCAGCTTCCAGAGCTCCAGGGAAAACAACCCAAGTTTGTCCATCCTCTAATCGTACCAGAACCGCAGTAAATCCCTTCTACACCCTATCCAAAGCCTCCACATGCTTTCTGTGATGGGGAGATCAGAATTGCACACAGCACTCTAAATGTGGCCTAACCAGTTTGATAAATCTGCAACACGACTTCCTCACTGTTACACTGAATGTCCCAGCCAACGAAGGCAAATGTGCCACAAGCCTTCTTCACCAGCCTATCCACTTACATGGCTACCTCCAGTGAGGTATGAGCTTGGACTTCAATGTCCCATCGTACCTCTTTGCCTCTTTGACTGGCTCAGTGATTCATTCTCACTGAGGCTGGTCAGTCTCTGGAATTCTCAGCCGCGGTGTTTGTGGAAACTGGGGTACTTGAACAAGAGGCAGATCAGTACTGAAAGACTTTGAAAGCTCAAGGTATTGAGGGCAAGTGGCTTCTCCCACTCTTACTCTCACTTTTGAGTTTAAACAGCTTTAATCCACGAAAACAATTCTTCTGGCAATAGAAGGGCAGGAGAAGCCCATTTTTGTAGCGAGTCCTTGACACATCTTAATTGGCAATGTAAGAGATCCTACTCTGCTATTCCAATATTTATTCCATTGGAACAGAATATCTGATCGTCATTCATTGCATTGCTATTGCTATTTGCTGGAGGTTCTTGGGTGCAAATTGGCTCCTTTATAAATACAAGCCTTTCTTTCAAACTGCTGAACTATCTACATGTTCCGCACAGTGAGCTCTGTGATATTGGCAATGAGTAATAGAACAGAATTCATGTCTGAAGGCAAACCATGGTCTGTGTTAGGCGTAGTCAGTGTTGGCAGAGATGCATGGATATTCAAAGCTCAAACTCAGCACTAAGCTAACAGGCTGAATCATGCCCTCGTCAACTTAAAGACTTTCCCACTGCACTTCTATCTTCTTAGATTGTCTTTATTGCCATTTGTGCAGTATCTTCAAAAATTGCAGAAGGAAACCAAACTGAAAATTAATAAATTGCTACGTTAGTTTATTATTGTCACAGGTACCATTCATGTAGATCATTTGATCACAAATGTACACAGAATATGGACTAAAGTGTTGCAGTTACAGAGCAAGTGCAGTACAGACAGATAATAAGGTACAAGAAGACGTTGAGGTAGATTGTGAGGTTGAATCCATCCTAACTGCCTTTCAGTCAGGTCCACATTCAAGATTTAAAAGCAGAGTTTTGCGCCAGTCTTTTCTGAGTTGGACAATCCATATCAGGGCTGTGTAAAAATAGATAGAGTTTAATCAGCCGGACGATTGAGATTTCAAAGACAAAGTTCAGCGGCAGTTTCTCTGATTTGAGGAATGACCAGTCAGCAAGAGGGATTCATGAGAAAGGGTGAATAAGAATAATTCAAGAGCAAGCGGAGCAGACATCATGGAGCGGCATTCTGGTGAGTATGCCAGTGTTTAGAGTGGCTTTGATTCATCAAGCTTGAGTGAGATATATTGTCTTATAAGTTACTCTCTGTCCTTCTTTGTTCACTCCTCATGTGGTAGGGCATAGTAGTTTACTGAGAATCACTCCAGGGGCAGTGTTTTGTACTCTGTGTGGGATGTGGGAAATCTCGGAGACCGCCAGTCTCCCAGAAAAACATAAATGTACCAGGTGCACTGAGATGTAGCTCCTGAGAGAACGTATTAAAGTACTGGAGCTGCAGCTCGATGACCCTCAACTAAGAGAGAAGAATGAGGAGATGATAGACAGAAGCTACAGGGAGGTAGTTACCCCTAGATTGCAGGAAACAGGTAACTGGGTGACTGTCAGGAGAAGGAGGGGAAATGCACAGTCAGTGCAGAGTCCACCTGTGGCTCTTCCCCTCAATAATGAGTATAAAACTTTAGATACTATAGAGGGGGACTGACTACCAGAGGGAGTCACTGTGACCAGGTCCCCGGCACTGAGTCTGGTGCTGTGGTTCAGAAGAGCAGAGAGGTGAAAAGGACTGCAGTGTTGATAGGAGATGCCTTAGTCAGCGGAACAGAGGCGAGGTGTGAGGTTCAGTGGGTGCAATAGAGATATCCGGATGGAATGTTGCCTCACTGGTGCCAGGATCAGGCCCATGACATTCTCAAGGGTTTGGGTGCCTTGGAACATATTAGCACCATTTGCATATATAGAGAAGCTGAAAAGTCCTGAGCAGAGATTTTAGGGAACTAGGTAGGAAGTTAAAAATCAGGACCTCCAGGGTAGCAATCTCTGGAGGGCAGGAATAGGATGATTCTTGAACTACCAAAGGAAACCCATGTGTGGTTGAGGAACCTGTGCAGGGGGAAAGGGATCAGATTTATGGATCATTGGGATCTCTTCTTGGGAAGCTATGATCTGCACAAAAGGTACACATTAGGCCGAATGGCCTACTCCTGCACCTATTTTCTATGTTTCTATGTTTCTATTACAGGGAGAATGTGCAAATTCCAGACAGATCCTACTGGGAGTCAGGATCAAACTCAGGTTGCTGGATCTGTAAGGCAACAGCTCTCCCAGCTGTGCCACTGTGCCATCTGTGGGTTCAATTCCAGAATCCTACAGCTGGAGTTTAAAGGAACTAACTTGAATGAGCTTACTTTCAGGTTGAGAAATTTTGCATCACCATTAGTACAAACTGGACATTGTAGATCAAGCAGATTGACCCTCACTACTCTTCACTCTGATCACATAGATCAAACGATGACTGAATTTCTGGTGATATTTAAATCAGAGACTGGGCCTCTTACATGGGAGGTACACATTGACTGCAGCCAACCAGAAGTCAGGAAAAATGGCAGAAAACCTACTTGCTTTTGAAGCTTCTCGTGTACGTGATGTGCAGGAGGTCTGAATGGAGGATGTTCAAGTCAAGTCAACTTTTATTGTCATTTCGACCATAACTGCTGGTACAGTGCATAATAAAAATGAGACAGTTTTTCAGGACCATGATGTTACATGACACAGTACAAAAACTAGGTGAACTACGTAATAAAAAAAACAACACAGAGAAAGCTACACTAGACTACAGACCTACACTGGACTGCATAAAGTGCACAAAAACAGTGCAGGCATTACAATAAATAATAAACAGGACAGTAGGGCAAGGTGTCAGTCCAGGTTTACTAGTTTTGTGTGGGAGTATTCTCAACTCATCAACATTTGGGGTAATATGTTAGAGCCAGGGTTATTGTCCCAGATCATTGACTCTAGTGCAAGGCTGTTGTGTCATGGTCCCGATCGTTAATTCCCGATCTTGCTCCTAATTTTCTTTGATTATGCCATGGTCCCGATTGTTAATTTCCCTAATTGCTTCCAATTCTCTTTAATGATGGCAAACCTGGTTTACATCAGACTCAGTATAAGAACCTTTATGTCACAACCCCTAATTGCCAGTTTGTTGGTCTTTTTCCTGTGAGGTAACCATGTTCCCAGACTGCTGAGAACTGTTTGTTCTAAGTCTAGCTCTTGTTTCAAGGTTTACCTATGAGGTTCTGTTTCTCTGTGTCAAGGTTCCATATCAGGGCTCCCTGTCAAGATTCCTCCTGTTTGCTGTTTGGTGTTTATGCCCGTGTAAACGTCCAGACTCAATCTCCGTGCCTGTGTCCTGCACTTGGGTTCGCTTCCTACGCTCTTGTAACAGAACGAACTGGCCACTATGGACCCAGCCGACATGAAGACCCTGCAACAAGTCCTCACCAGCCAGGGCTCCCTACTGGGTCTGCATGATCAACTCCTCTGGGATGTTGTGGTGAACCTCTGTTCCCTGACCACTAACATAATGAACATCAGTGACCACATTGACTGTGTATCAACTAATCTTATCCCATCCTCTCGTGGAACTCAATCAAACACCCCTGCCAAGACAGCCGCACATACTGAACCTGAACGCTTACTCCACGGACAAGTCAGAGTTAGCTGACAACATGGGGTTGTTGCAGGGCTGCAACACTGCTTTAGAATGGGCTACGGCAGTCTGGGATAATCAGCTGGATATCTGCTCTTCATTCCCCACCTTTATCACCGAGATGAGAAAGATCTTTGACCACCCCGTCCGTGGTAAAGATGGTGCTAAGCGTCTACTCACCCTCCGTCAGGGCTCTCGTAGAGTTGCCGAGTATTCCGTGGAGCTCTGGACGTTAGCTGCTGACTCGGGGTGGAATGACTCCCCGCTCTCAAAGGGTTTTCCGGAATGACTTCACAACATGGTGAAGGATGAGTTGGCGGCAAGGGATGACACCGACAGCCTGGATACATTGATCTCCCTAGCCACCAGGCTGGACAATGGTCTTCGAAAACGCCATAGGGAAAGATCTGGTTGTCCATTGGCCACTCCATGGCACTCATTTCTGCCTCCTGCAAGAACAAGTCCCTCTCCTCTTCCTGCTCCACTCCCGGCCATTTCCACCGCCCCGGGAGAGGTGCAGCTGGGACAGAACCGCCTCTCTCCCGCTGAGCGACTCCGGAGATTGAGAGTGGGTGAGTGCCTATATTGCAGACAGTCCTGCCACTTCTGAGCTATCTGTCCCCTTCAGCCAAAGAAGGAAGGCTCACCAGGAGAAAAGGGGATCCTGGTGAGCCCGACAACATTCCCTTCTGTTCCCAGAACCTGGATGCAGATCCTGGAAACTTTATGTTACAACCAACAACCCCTGCCTCTGTCAGCTCTCGTGGACTCTGGTGCTAAGGGCAATCTTCTGGATGAAGGCAAAGCTTCCCAGGCCAGAATTCCTTGGGAGCCCTTGAGTGTCCCTCTGGAGGCCCAGCCACCGGACGGCAGATTTCTGGCCCAGGTCACACACTGTACACCAGCCGTTTCTAATTCTCTCCCGGAACCATTGAGAAAAGGTACAATTTAACTTAATTTCCTCCCCTCAAGCTCCTACAGTTCCCGGGTATCCCGGGTTGGTCCACCATAATCCTCATATCGACTGGTCCACTGGAAAGATAGCCAGCTGGAGCCTGTTCTGTCAATCCATGTCTTCAATCGGCCCTTTCCCCTGTGAAAGTCACCATGACCTTGTCTGCCGCTGAGACCCTGACCTATCCAAGGTTCCAGCAGAATATCACGATCTGGAAGAAATATTCAGCAAACAACGGGCCCTTTCCCTGCCGCCACACCATCCTTATGATTGCGCAATCTACTTTCTCCCCGGGGCCCCTCTACCCACCAGTCAACTGTATAACTTGTCCCAGCCAGAAAGGGAGGCAATGGAGGTGCACTTAAATGAATCACTCGCAGCGGGCAGGAGCCCTCATCCTCCTCTGTTGGCGCAGGTTTCTTCTTTGTGGCGAGGAAGAATGGCACACTGTGCCCCTGCATTGATTACTGAGGCCTAAAAAGTAGAACTATAAAGAACAAATATCCACTGCCCCTTTTCAACTCTGCTTTCGAACCACTTCACCAAGCCACCATCTTCTCCAAGCTGGACCTACGGAGTTCCTATCATCTGATCAGGATAAGGGAGGGAGATGAGTGAAAAACTGCCTTTAACACCCCTCTTGCTCACTTCAAATACCTGGTCATGCCATTCGGCCTCACCAATGCCCCCGCTGTTTTCCAGGCCCTGATAAATAATATCATTAGAGATTTCATTAACCACTTCATGTTTGTTTATTTGGATGACATTTTAAGCTTCTCCAGCAATCTTCAGGAACACACCCACCATGTCTGTCAGGTTCTGCAAAAGCTTTGGGAGAATAAACTATTCGTAAAATAGAAGTGAGAATTTCATGTTCCTTCAGTCGGTTTCTTAGGATCCATCATCAAGAGTGGGCAAGTGGGGGCAGATCCCGAAAAGGTTCGGGCAGTAGCAGAGTGGCCAAAACCTACGACACTCAAGGAACTCCAGCGATTTCTGCGGTTTGCAAACTCTTATCATCATTTAATTACAGCTGGGTGGCAGCGCCCCTTACTCAACTCACCTCTCCTAAGACCTCTTTTCACTGGGACCCCAAAGCGGACATTGCCTTCTCAAAGCTGAAGAAGTGTTTCACCTCCACTCCCATCCTGGTCCAACCAGATCCCTCTTGTCAATTCATTGTGGAGGTTGACATCTCCAGCTCTGGGTGGGAGTGGTCCCTCTCCCAATGTTCAGTCCCTGACTAAAAACTTCATCCCTGTGCCTTCTTTTCTCGCTGGTTGTCCCCTGCCAAGTGAATTTACAACGTAGCTAACCGGGAGTTACTAGAGGTCAAACTAGCTTTGGAGGAATGGAGGCACTGGCTGGAGGGAGTGGAACATAGAAAACCTACAGCACAATACAGGCCGATCGGCCCACAATGTTCTACCAAACATGTCCCCACCTTAGAAATTACTCGGCTTGCCTATAGCCCTCTAGTTTAATCAGCTCCATGTACCTATCTAAAAGCCTCTTAAAAGACCCTATTGTATCCACCTCCACCACCGTTGCCAGCAGCCCATTCATGGAGAGCACTCACCACTCTCTGAGTAAAAAATTTACCCCTGACATCTCTTCTATACCTATTCCCCAGCACCTTAAACCTGTTCCTTCTTGTGGCAGCCATTTCAGCCCTGGGAAATAGCCTCTGAGTATCCACGTGATCAACGCCTCTCATCATCTTGTACGCCTCTATCAGATCACTTCTCATCCTCCTTTCCTCCAAAGAGAAAAGGCTGAGTTCACTCAACTTATTCTCATAGGGCATGTTCCCCAATCCAGGCAACATCCTTGTAAATCTCCTCTGCATCCTTTCTATGGCTTCCACATACTTCCTGTAGTGAGGCGACCAGAAATGAGTACAGTACACCAAGTGGGGTCTGACCAGGGTCCTATATAGCTGCAACATTACCTCTCGGCTCCTAAATTCAACTCCATGATTGATGAAGGCCAACACACCATATGACTTCTTAACCACAGACTAAACCTATGCAGCTGCTTTGAGTGTCCTATGGACCCCAAGATCCCTCCGATCCTCCACACTGCCAAGAGCCTTACCATTAATACTATATTCTGCCATCATATTTGACCTACCAAAATGAACCTCCTCACACTTCTCTGGGTTGAACTCCATCTGCCACTTCTCAACCCAGTTTTGCATCCTATCAATGTCCCGCTATAACCTCTGACAGCCCTCCACACTATCCACAACACCTCCAATCTTTGTGCCATCAGCAAACTTACTAATCCATCCCTCCACTTATCATCCGGGTCATTTATAAAAATAACAAAGGGGGCGGTTTGATGTTTATGTTTAGAAGCTTTTTGTGTGATGCACGGCTCCAGGGTTGAACGCCTAATGGGTTCTTTTTTCCCCTCACCTTTTTCCTACTGTAGTAGGGTTTTTTTTCTTTTCTTTTTTTTCTGTCACCATATTTTTCAATCCTTAGTATTGTTTTTTTTCTCTTTTGAGTAAGTGTTACTTACTTCGATGTGCTCTTGTTATTTTGGATAATAATAATAAGATTTGAAAAGAAAGAAAAATCACGAAGAGTAAGGGTCCCAGAACAGATCCCTGAGGCACTCCACTGGTGACTGACCACATGCAGAATATGGTCCTTCCACAACTACTCTTTTCCTTTTGTGGGCAAGCCAGTTCTGGATCCACAAAGCAATGTCCCCTTGGATCCCGTGTCTCCTTACCTTTTCAATAAGCCTCGCATGGGGTACCTTATCAAATGCCTTGCTGAAATCCATATACACGACATCTACTTCTCTACCTTCATCAATGTGTTTAGTCACATCCTCAAAAAATTCAATCAGACTCGTAAGGCACAACCTGCCCTTGACAAAGCCATGCTGACTATTCCTAATCATATTATGCCTCTCCAAATATTCATAAATCCTGCCTCTCAGGATCTTCTCCATCAACTTACCAACCACTGAGGTAAGACTCATTGGCCTATAGTTTCCTGGGTTATCTCTACTCCCTTTCTTGAATAAGGGAACAACATCCGCAACCCTCTGATCCTCCAGAACCTCTTCCGTCCCCATTGATGATGCAAAGATCTTTACCAGAAGTTCAGCAATCTCCTCCCTTGCCTCCTGCAGTAGCCTGGAGTACACCTCATCTGGTCCTGGCAACTTATCTAACTTGATGCTTTCCAAAAGCTCCAGCACATCCTCTTTCTTAATATCTACATGCTCAAGCTTTTCAGTCTGCTGCAAGTCATCACTACAATCACCAAGATCCTTTTCCATAGTGAATACTGAAGTAAAGTATTCATTAAGTACCACTGCTATTTCCTCCAGTTCCATACACACTTTCCCAATGTCACACTTGATAGGTCCTATTCTTTCATGTCATTCTTTCTTGCTCTTCACATACTTGCAGAATGCCTTGGGGTTTTCCTTAATCCTGCTGCCAAGGCCTTCTCATAACCCCTTCTGACTCTCCTAATTTCCTTCTTGAGCTCCTTCCTAGTAGTTTTATACTCTTCTAGATCTCTAACATTACCTAGCTCTCTGAACTTTTTGTAAGCTTTTCTTTCCTTGACTAGATTTATTACAGCCTTTGTACACCACAGTTCCTGTACCCTACCATAACTTCCCTGTCTTATTGGAACGTACCTATGCAGAACTCCACACAAATATCCCCTGAACATCTGTCACATTTCTTCTACACTTTCCCCTGAGAACATCTGTTTCCAATTTAAGCCTCCAATTTCTTGCCTGATAGCCTCACAATTCCCTTTACTCCAATTAAACGCTTTTCTAACTTGTCTGTTCCTATCTCTCTCCAATGCTATGATAAAGGAGATAGAATTATGATCTCCTATCTCCAAAATGCTCTCCCGCTGAGAGATCTGACATCTGACCAGGTTCATTTACCAATACCAAATCAAGTATAATCCCTCCTCTTGTAGGCTTATCTACATATTGTGTCAAGAAACCTTCTTGAACACACCTAACAAACTCCACCCCATCTAAACCCCTTGTTCTTGGGAGATGCCGATCGATATTTGGGAAATTAAAATTTCCTATCACGACAACTCTTATTATTTCATCTTTCCAGGATCTGTTTCCTGATCTGCTCCTCAATATCCCTGTTACTGTTGTGCAGCCTATAAAAAAACACCCAGTAAAGTTATTGAACACTTCCTGTTCCTACAGAGACTCTGTAGACAATCCCTCCATGGTGACCATCTTTTCTGCAGCAGTGACACTATCTCAGATCAACAATGCCAGACCCCCACCTCTTTTGCCTCCCTCCCTGTCCTTTCTGAAACATCGCAAACCTGGCACTTGAAGTAATTAATCTTTTCCCTGAGCCATCCAAGTCTCTGTAATGGGCACCACTTCATATCTCCAAGTACTGATCCATGCTCTAAGTTCATCCACTTTGTACACAACATTCTTTGCAATAAAATAGACATATCTCAAGCTTTCAGTCTGAGTGCGTCCCTTCTCTATCACCTGTTTATTCTCCCTCTCATACTGTCTACAAGCTTTCTCTATTTGTGAGCTAACCTCCTCTTCCCCAGTCTCTTCAGTTCAGTTCCCAGCCCTCAACAATTCTAGTTTAAACTCTCCCCAGTAGCCTTAGCAAACCTCCCCGCCAGGATATTGGTCCCTCTGGGATTCAAGTGCAACCCATCCTTTTTGTACAGGTCATTCCTGCCCCAAAATAGGTCCCAATGATCCAGAAATCTGAATCCATGCCCCCTCAATCCCTCAGCCATGCGTTTATCCTCCACCTCATTCTATTCCTAAACTCTCTGTCACGTGGCACAGGCAGTAATCCCGAGATTACTACCTTTGCGGTCCTGCTTCTCAACTTCCTTCCAAACTCCCTGTAGTCTTTTTTCAAGACCTCCTGCCCTTTCCTACCTATTTCATTGGTACCAATATGTATCATGACCTCTGGCTGTTCTCCCTCCCACTGCAGGATATCTTGGATGCAATCTGAAACATCTCAGACCCTAGCACCTGGGAGGCAAACTGCCATCCCAGTTTCTCTCTTGCGTCTACAGAATTGCCTGTCTGATCCCCTAACTATAGAGTTCCCTATCACTACTGCCTACCTCTTTTTTTCCCTACTCTTCTAAGGCACAGGGCCAGACCCTGTGCCAGAGGCACGGCCACTGCCGCTTCCCTCAGGTAGGCGGTTCCACCCCCAAGATACAGGACTTTGTGATATTGTGCACCTCAAACTACCTGCGTCTCAATATCACCAAGACCAAGGAGATGGTGGTGGACTTTAGGAGACCTCGGCCTCATATGGAGCCAGTGATCATTAATGGAGAATGTGTGGAGCAGGTTAAGACCTACAAGTATCTGGGAGTGCAGTTAGACGAGAAGCTAGACTGGACTGCCAACACAGATGCCCTGTGCAGGAAAGCACAGATTCGACTGTACTTCTTCAGATGGCTGGTGTCATTCAATGTTTGTAGTGAGATGTTGAAGATGTTCTATCGGTCAGTTGTGGAGAGCGCCCTCTTCGTTGTGGTGGCATGCTGGGGAGGCAGCATTAAGAAGAGGGACGCCTCACGTCTTAATAAGCTGGTAAGGAAGGCGGGCTCTGTCGTGGGCACAGAACTGGAGAGTATGACATCGGTGGCAGATTAGAGGGCGCTGAGTAGGCTACGGTCAATCATGGAAAACCCTGAACATCCTCTGCACAGCACCATCCAGAGACAGAGAAGCAGCTTCAGCGGCAGGTTGCTGTCAGTGCAATGCTCCTCAGACAGGATGAAGAGATCATTACTCCCCAACGCCATTCAGCTCTACAATTCAACCACCAGGGGCAAGACATGTTAAAGTACTGGGGTTAGGACTGAGCTTAAGTTACCACTCAATGCACTTTAGTAAACTATTTAAGAACTTTTTAAAAGCTATTTATTAATGCTTTTTGGGAGGGTGATTTTAGATGCATATCATATTTATACTGAGTTAAATACTGTATGTAATTAGTTTTGCTACAATAAGTGTATGGGACACTGGAAAAATGTTGAATTTCCCCTTGGGGATGAATAAAGTATCTATCTATCTATCTATCTATCTATCTATCTATCTATCTATCTATCTATCTACCTATCTACTTATCGTCAAGTGGTATAGCCACAGGGATACTCTCCAGTGCCTGACTCTTCCCCTTCCCCCTCCTGATTGTGACCCACTTGTCTGACTCCCGTGGCCCCAGTGTGACCAACTGCCTATAACTCCTCTCTATCACCTCCTCACTCTCCCTGACCAGGCGAAGGTCATCAAGCTGCATCTCCAGTTCCCAAACTCGGTTCCTCAGGAGCTGCAGCTCAACACATCTGGTGCAGATCTGGCCGTCCGGGCACTGGGAGACTGCAGGACCCCCCCACATCTGACACCGAGCACAGAAAACTGGCTTCACACACATACTTCCTACTTCACCTCATCCCATTACTGCCAAAGCCCTACCACTCTGCTGCTTCTCAATCCGCTGCCTGCTGGATACGGCGGTTTTCTTTCTAACCCTGTCGTGCTGTACCGGCTGACGTCACACGCCTGCACAGTCTCGCCTCTCTTTAACCCAAGTGGTAAAAAACTCTCTTCGCTCCCAAAAATCAGCAGTTTATAAACATCCATTTTTCATCTGGAACGATCACAAGAACTCTGCATATATCCAAATTGCCAAATGCCTGAATTTTTGCCAGGCCTGTTGGGCATTATTTTTTGGTCGGTTCAGATTTACACTCAGCTGTCATCCGGGGTCCAGAACGGGAAGCCCGATGCCCTCTCCCGTCAATACATTTCCTAGGAGGGCCTTCTCAACCCCGAGACCATCCTTCCACCATCCTGTGTAGACAATAGACAATAGACAATAGGTGCAGAAGTAGACCATTCGGCCCCTCGAGTCTGCACCGCCATTCTGAGATCATGGCTGATCATTCACTATCAATACCCAGTCCCTGCCTTGTCCCCATATCCCTTGATTCCCCTATCCATCAGATATCTATCTAGCTCCTTCTTGAAAGCATCCAGAGAATTGGCCTCCACCATCTTCTGAGGCAATGCATTCCACACCTCCACAACTCTCTGGGAGAAGAAGTTTTTCTTCAACTCTGTTTTAAATAACTGACCTCTTATTCTCAATCCATGCCCTCTGGTATTGGACTCTCCCAACATCTGGAACATATTTCCTGCCTCAATCCTATCAAATCCTTTAATTATCTTAAACGTTTCAATCAGATCCCCTCTCAATCTCCTCAATTCCAGTGTGTACAAGCCCAATCTCTCCAATCTTTCTGCGTAAGACAGCCCTGCCATCCCAGGAATCAACCTAGTGAATCTACGCTGCACTTTCTCAACTGCCAGAATGTCCTTCCTTAAACCTGGAGACCAAAACTGTACACAATATTCCAGGTGTGGTCTCACCAGGGCCCTGTACAAATGCAAAAGGACATCCTTGCTCTTGTACTCAACTCCCCTTGTAACAAAGGCCAACATTCCATTTGCCCTCTTCACTGCCTGTTGCACTTGCTCATTCACCTTCATTGACTGATGAACTAGGACTCCTAGGTCTCTTTGCATTTCTCCCTTACCTAACTCTACACCGTCCAGACAATATTCTGCCCTCTTGTTCCTGATTCTAAAATGGATAACTTCACATTTATTCACATTGAGTGACATCTGCCAAGTATCTGCCCACTCACCCAGCCTATCCAAGTCTCCCTGTATTCTCCTAATGTCCTCTTCGCACGTCACACTGCCACCCAGTTTAGTATTGTCAGCAAACTTGCTGATATAGTTTTCAATGCCCTCATCTAAATCGTTGACATAAATCGTAAAGAGCTGTGGTACCCCACTAGTCACCTCCAGCCAGTCCGAGAAACACCCATTCACTGCTACCCTTTGCTTTCTATCTGCCAACCAGTTTTCTATCCATGTTGAAACCCTGCCCCCAATGCCATGAGCTCTGATTTTACTCACCAATCTCCTATGTGGCACCTTATCGAATGCCTTCTGAAAATCTAGGTACACTATATCCACTGGCTTACCCTCGTCTAACATCCTTGTTACACCCACAAAAAACTCCAACAGATTAGTCAAGCATGATTTGCCCTTGGTAAATCCATGCTGGCTCGTCCTAATCCTATTACTGCCATCAAGATATGCCACTATTTCGTCCTTAATAAGGGACTCAAGCATCTTCCCCACGCCTGACGTTAGGCTAACAGGGCGATAGTTCTCCGTTTTCTCCTTCCCTCCCTTCTTGAAAAGTGGGATAACATTAGCCACTCTCCAATCTTCAGGAACTGATCCTGCATCTAAGGAACATTGGAAAATGATTACCAATGCATCCGCAATTTCCTGAGCCACCTCTTTTAGAACCCTCGGATGCAGACCATCTGGACCCAGGGATTTATTAGCCTTCAGTCCTATCAGTCTACTCATCACAGTTTCTTTCCTAATGTCAATCTGTTTCAATTCCTCTGATATCTTATGACCCTGGCCCATCCATACATCTGGGAGATTGCTTGTGTCCTCCCTGGTGAAGACAGATCTAAAGTATGCATTAAATTCTGTTGCCATTTCCCTGTTTCCCATAACAATTTCTCCCAATTCATTCTTCAAGGGGCCAACATTGTTCTTAACTATCTTCTTTCTCTTCACATAGCTAAAAAAGCTTTTGCTATCCCTTTTTATATTCCTGGCTAGACTGAGCTCATACCTGATTTTTTCTCTCCGTATTGCTTTTTTAGTTAAGATCTGCTGTTCCTTAAAACTTTCCCAATCATCTGTATTCCCACTCATCTTAGCCCTGTCATACTTCTTTTTCTTTAATGCTATACAATCTCTGACTTCCTTTGTCAACCACTGTGGCCCCTTCCCCCTCTTTGAATCCTTCCTTCTCATTGGAATGAACTGCTTTTGCATCTTTTGTATTATCCCCAAGAATATCTGCCACTGCTGATCCACTGTCTTTCCTGCCAGGGCATCCGCCCATTTAACTTTGGCCAGCTCTTCCCTCATGGCTCCGTAGTCTCCTTTATTTAATTGCAACACTGACACCTCTGATCTGCCCTTATCCCTCTCAAATTGTAGATAAAAACTTATCATGTTATGATCACTACTTCCTATTGGCTCCTTTACTTCAAGATCACTTATCAATTCCTGTTCATTACACATCACCAAGTTCAAAATAGCCTCGTTCCTGGTTGGTTCAAGCACAAGCTGTTCCAAAAGTACATCTCTTAGACACTCCACAAACTCCCTATCCTGGGGACCAGCACCTACCTGATTCTCCCAGTTCACCTGCTTGTTGAAATCTCCAATAACGACTGCATTAACTTTAGCACATGCCAATGTTAACTCCCTAATCAACTTGTACCCAATATCCACGCTACTGTTTGGGGGCCTGTACACAACACCCATTAGGGTCTTTTTACCCTTACTGTTCCTCAGCTCTATCCACACAGACTCTACTTCCCCTGTTCCTAAGTCACCCCTTGCTAAGGACTGAATCTCATTCCTCACCAACAGGGCCACCCCACCCCCTCTTCCCATATTTCTGTCTCTACAATAGCACGTATACCCTGGTACACTCAATTCCCAGGTCTGATCCCCTTGCAGCCATGTCTCCGTTATCCCAACAATATCATAGTTCCCCATTTTCATCTGAGCTTCAAGCTCATCTGTCTTATTTCTGACACTACACGCATTCAAGTATAGAATTGTTAGCCCATTCCTCCTCTCTTTGCTTAAAACAATGTCTATTGTACCTAACCCAGCTCCGTGAACTTCCATTGGGCTAATTGCATCTTGAATTTTGATGACCTTCTCAAGATCACCCAAACCTTCTACACATTTAACCCCATGCTCCTTCTGACCAACCCGCTGTACATGTAACTTTTCCAACACATGTTCTGTCTCACCTTTCTCCTTTACACAATTAATATTTGGGAAACGTGTATTCCCCACCTGTCCCTTATCCTTCATCATATCATCTTCTCTCGTATTCTGGATCCCTGCCCCCTGCACATCTAGTTTAAACCCCCCCGAGCAGCACTGGCAAACATTCCTGCAAGAATGTTCGTACCCCTCCAGTTCAGATGTAGACCGTCCCTTCGAAACAGATCCCAACGTCCCTGGAACAAAGACCAATTATCCAAAAACCTGAACCCTTCCTTCCTGCACCATGCTCTCAGCCTCGTATTAGTGTGCATAATCATTCTATTCTTCGCCTCACTCGCACGTGGCACAGGTAGCAATCCCGAGATTGTCACCCTGGAGGTCCTGCCTTTCAGCTTCACTCCTAACTCCCTGAACTCTCTAAGCAGGACCCCCTCACTCACCTTACCTACATCATTGGTCCCTACATGGACCACTACATCTGGGTTCATGCCCTCGTTCTCAAGAATAGCCTGCACCCGATCTGAGATGTCCCGGACCCTGGCACCAGGGAGGCAACATACCATCCGAGACTCCCGACCTGCCCCACAAAATCTCCTATCTGCTCCCCTGACTATAGAATCCCCTAAAACTATCGCTCTCTTCTCTTCCCTCCTCCCCTTCCTAGTTGAGGGTTCAACCTCTGTGCCAGAGGCAGGACAACTACAACTCATTCCTGGTAGGTCATCCCCATCAACAGTATCCAGTACGGTATACTTATTGTTAATGGGAATGGCCGCAGGGGTGCTCTGCTCTTTCTGCCTGCTCCCCCTGCCTCTCTGGACCGTCACCCATCTGCCTACTTCTTGGATTTTTGGTGTGACTACCTCCTGATAACTCAGGAGGCTGCCTACACTCAGGTGTAGTGGCTGCCCTTACCTGGGAGATCGAGGCCATATTTAAAGAGGCCCAGCGGACCCACCCTGACCCAGGCAATGGACCCTCCAATCACCTCTTAGTGCCCGACTCCATTCGATCTCATGTTCTCCAGTGGGGGCACGCGTCTCGTTTTGCCTGCCATCCCGGGATCGATTGGACTCTGTCCCTTCTGAACAGACGTTTCTGGTGGCTCTCCATGGACACTGACACCTGTTCCTTTGTCTATGCCTGTTCTGTTTGTGCCCATGGAAAAGCCTCCCACTGACCACCTGCTGGATTGCTTCGTCCCCTACCTGTTCCTAGCCACCTTTGGTCTCACATTCCACTGGACTTCGTTATGAGACTACCCCCTTCACATGGGAACACTACCATACTCACTGTGGTGGACTGCTTCTCCAAAGCTGTGCACTTCGTAGCCCTTCCCAAACCCCCTACAGCTCGTGAAACAGCCAACCTTCTCGTCCATTACACCTCCCGCCTTCACGGGATTCCCTCGAACATTATTTCTGACCAGGGCCCCCAATTTGTCTCTCAAGTTTGGAGATCTTTTTGCCAAGCCCTTGGAGCCTCAGTAAATCTGTCGTCTGACTTTCATCTCCCTTGGTTACCAACCTCCTCTGTTCTCCACTCATGAAGATGATATTGCTGTGCTTTCTGTTCAGGCCCATCTCCGCCAGTGCTGCAAGATCCGGAAAGACACACGCGTGGCCCTGCTCCATTCAGCCGACCACAACCGGAGGATTGCTGAACGCCATCGGATTCCTGCACCTGGTTATCGGCCTGGGCAGAAGGTTTGGCTCTCTTCTAAAGACATCCCCCTCCAGAACGAGCCCAAGAAACTCGCCCCCCCCCCAATTCCTGGGCCCTCTCGTGATTGAAAGTATTATCAGCCCCTCGGCGGTTCAACTCAACCTACCCACGTCTATGTACACCCATCCTACATGCCACATTTCCCAATTGAAGCTGGTTTCTGTCAGCACTTTATGCCCTCCTGCTGAACCCTCTCCACCTGCCCGGGTCATTAACGACCACCCAGCGTACACAGTCCGACGATTACTGGATTTGTGCCGCTGAGGCAGGGCCTCCAATACCCGATCAATTGGGAGGGATACGGCCCGCAGGAACAATCCTGGATTCCCTGCTCCTTCATCTTGGACCCTTCCCTCATTCGTGATTTCCAATGGGACCATCCAGCCAAGCCTGGTGGATCACCTGGAGGCTCCCATTGAGGGGGGGTTATTGTCATGGTCCGGATCGTTAATTTCCCTAATTGCTTCCGATTCTCTTTAATGATGGCAAACCCGGTTGCCATCAAAGACTCAGTATAAGAACCTCTATGTCACAACCACTGGTTGCCACTTCCTGTGAGATAACTACGTTCCCTGACTGATTAGAACTGTTTGGTCTAAGTCTAGTTCCTGTTTCAAGGTTTACCTATGAGGCTGTGCTTCAAGACTCCATATCAGGGCTCCATGTCAAGATTCTTCCTGTTTGCTGTTCAGTGTTTACGCTCGTGTAAACATCCAGACTCAATCTCCGTGCCTGTGTCCTGCACTTGGGTTCGCTTCCTACGTTCTTGTAACATGCTGAGGTAAAACTTCAGATGCAGTACCTGATCGAGGTCCCATCTCTCACCCCTTCCCCGACACCAGTACTCGGCTTCATTCAGTGTTGCCTACTTCTCAACTGGCAAAGATGCCTCTGAACCCAGAAGCCAACATTGACATGTAGCCCCAGAAGAATCTCAAAGGAATGAAGGGATGGTTAACATAGAGAGATTTCTTTTCCTCCTTGGAAAAGAAATGGACGTTCACCAGGGGTGTTTTAAATGCTGAAGTGTTTGAGAGAATACACAAGGAACAATAACAAAGTCGAATAATCAAAGGACAGTTAGCAACAGAGTCTTAATCATACAGCATGGAAACAAGCTCTTTAGTCTAGCTGGTCTACTTTAAACAAAATTCACATAAGCTAGTCCTATTTGTCCATATTTAACAAATATCTCTAACTTCCGTTAATGCCCCTCCTCCCCTGCTTACCCCATCCCTGACATTTTTAGTTGTTTGCCTGTTCTCCATCTCCCTCTGGTGCTCCCCCCCCTTTCTTTCTCCTGAGGCCTCCCATCCCATGATCCTTTCCCTTCTCCAGTTCTGTATCACTTTCGCCAATCACCTTTCCAGCTCTTAGCTTCATCCCACCCCCTCCGGTCTTCTCCTATCATTTCGCATTTCCCCCTCCCCCCTCTACTTTCAAATCTCTTACTATCTTTCCTTTCAGTTAGTCCTGACGAAGCGTCTCGGCCCGAAACATCAACAACGCTTCTCCCTATAGATGCTGCCTGGTCTGCTGTGGTCCACCAGCATTTTGTGTGTGTTGTTGTTCTCTTTAAACTATTCCTATTTATGGACCTTTCTGTGTACTTTTCCAAGTACCTTAGAAACACTGTTAAATTAACTGCCTCAATCACTCCTGGTAGCTCATTCCATAAAATTATCACTCTCTAGGTGGAAAAGTTATCCCCCAGGTCCTACTAAATCTCTCCCCTCTCATCTTACAATTCCTCTGGTTCTTAAACCTCCAACCTTGGGAAAAAGATTATGCACATTCCTATGGCCTTCATAATTTTACATACCTCTATACGATCACCTCTTACTCTCCTGTGCTTCAGTGATAAGCTAACCTCTCAGCAGCTTGCGGTCGCGTGAGTCATTCGGAAGGCTTGTGATTGCATAAGCCATTACTTGTGCAGAGTGAGTGCGAGATTTTAAAAAGTCAAGAGTAATGTTCAGAGTTGCATCTTTTTCAATGTAAGGAGTATTGGAGGGAAGATGGATAGATGGATGATCAAAGCATAGATCAGCGCAAGGCGTTATGATGCTGTCACCAATTGGTTACTTGAGGGGCAGGACTGGAAGCTCAATGTTCCAGGGATCTGTTGATTTAGGCAAGATAGAGGGTGAGGTATAAAGGAGGAGCGGTAGAGTTACTAGTCAGGGAAAATGTCACAGACAGGATCTACTGAGGCTATATGGGTGGAGTTTGGGTATAAAAATAGGATGACCATGTTAATGGGACTGTATTATAGATCTCACAGTCAGTGGGATTTAGAGGAGCAAATTTATAGAAAGATAGCAAACTGTTGCAAGAAACAAGGTTGTGATATTAGGTGATTTTAACTTTCTACATATTGGCTGGGACTCCCAAATTGTAAAAGAACTGGATGGGACAGTGCTTTTCAAATGTGTTTTGTAAAGTTTCCTTAATCAAAATATAGATGTCCCAACTAAAGAGAGTGTCTCCTATTAAAGATTGAAACAGGAAAGGTGACAGAAGTCTGTGCAGGGGAATACATTAGATCTAGTGATCACAATGCCAATAGTTTCAAGATAATTATGGAGGAGGATAGGTCTGCTCGTGTGCTTAGCCCCATGCTCTGCTTGATTTATCCTGATGACCGTGAGGCTAGGTACAGCTCCCATGCCGTATGTAGGTTTACTGTCAATATCACTGTTGTGGGCAAATCAAAGCTGGTGATGAATCAGCATAGAGGAGGAAGATTGAAAATCTGGTTGAATGGTTTCCACAATAACAACCTGTCACTCAATGTCAGCAAAACTAAAGAGCTCATTATTGAGTCCAGGAGGAAGAAAGCAGAGGTCCTCTAGCCAGTCCTCATCAGACGTTCAGAGGTGGAGAGAGTCCCCAGCTTTAAATTCCTCAGCATTATCATTGCAGATGATCTAGCATTTAACTGCCATTACAAAGAAGACACAGTAGTGCCTCTACTTTCTTAAGAAGTTTGCGCAGATTCAGCGTGTCATCTCAAACTTTGACAAACTTCTGTAGATTGGTGATGGAGAGTATTCTGACTGGTTGCTTCATTGCTGATGCTTGAACAGAAAAACATACAAAAAGTAATGGATACAGCCAAGTCCATCACAGGTTAAACCCTCCTGCCATTGAGCACATTTACAAGGAGCACTGTCGCAGGAAAGCAGCATCCATCATGAAGGACCCCCACCATCCAGGCTATGCTCTCTCCTTGCTGTTGCGATTAGAAGGCAGGTACAGGAGCCCCAGGACCCACACCACCAAGTTTAGGAAAAGTTATTGCCCCTCAACCATCAGGCTTTTGATCCAGAGGAGATCACTTCACTCACCCCCAAACTGAACTGATTCCACAACCTTTAAAGAACTGCAACTCGTGTTCCCAATATCTATCTATCTATCTATCTATCTATCTATCTATCTATCTATCTATCTATCTATCTATCTATCTATCTATCTATCTATCTATCTATTTATTTATTTATCTATCTATCTATCTATTTATTTATTTATTTATTTATTTATTTATTTATTTATTTATTATTCTTTTCACATTGGTTGTTTATCCAACTTTGTGTGTGGTTTCTCATTAATTCTATTGTGTTTCTTTGCTTTTACTATAAATGCCTGTAAGAACATAAATCTCAAGGTTGTATATGGTGACATTTATGCACATTGATAATAATTTACTTTGAACTTGGAAATTTGATGGCATCAGAAAGGATCTGCCAAGTGTGGATTGGAATAAGTGGGAGACCTTCAAAAGTAGAATTTTGATAGTAGAGTGTTAGTTTATTCTTGTTAGAATAAAATGCTAGGCGAACAGTTTCACCAGTGAAAAGGACCTTGGCAATTGTGGGGATGACTTACAGTGGACTGAAATGCTTGAGTGTATAGACATTAAGAAAGAGGATGTACTGGAGCTTTTGAAAGGTATTAAGTTAGATACGCCACCAGGACCAGGCGAGATATACCCTAGATTACTGTGGGAAGCGAGGGAGGAGATTGAGAGCATCTGGCAATGATTTTTGCATCATCAATAGGGACGGGAGAAGTGCAAGAGGATAGGAAAGTTGCAAACGTTCCTTTGTTCAAGAAAGGGAGTAGAGATAAACCAGGAAATTGGTGGGCAAGTTGTTGGAGAAGATCCTGAGAGGCAAGATTTATGAACTTTTGGAGAGGCACAATTTGATTAGGGATAGACAGCATGATTTTGTCAAGGGCAAGTCATGGATTATGAACCTAATTGAATTCTTTGAGGATGTAACAAAATGCATTGATGAAAGTAGAGTAGTGGCTGTAGTGTTATGGGTTTCACTAAAGCATTTGATAAGGTTCCCTTTGCAAGGCACATTCAGAAAGTAATGAGGCATGGGATCCCAGGAGATCTTGCTTTGTGGATCCAGAACTTGCTTGACCTCAGAAGGCAAAGGGTAGTCGCGGACTGTTCTTATTCTGCATGGAGGTCAGCGAACAGTGATGTGTCTCAGGGATCTGTTCTGCGACCCCTCCTCTTTGTTAATTTCATAAATGCCCTGGGTGAGGAAGCAGAAGGATGGATTAGTAAGTTTGCTGATGTTGCAAAAGCTGCGGGTGTTGTGGATAATCTGGAGGGTTGTCAGAGGTTACAGCAGAACATTGACAGGATGCAGAATAGGACGGAGAAGTGGCAGATGGAGTTCAACCCAGTTAAATGTGAAGTGACAACACACACAAAATGCTGGTGGAACACAGCAGGCCAGGCAGCATTTATAGGGAGAAGCGCTGTTGATGTTTCGGGCCGAGACCCTTCGTCAGGACTAACTGAAAGGTGAGATAGTAAGAGATTTGAAAGTAGTGGGGGGAGGGGGAAATGCGAAATGATAGGAGAAGACCGGAGGGGGTGGGATGAAGCTAAGAGCTGGAAAGGTGATTGGCAAAAGTGATACAGAGCTGGAGAAGGGAAAGGATCATGGGACGGGAGGCCTCAGGAGAAAGAAAAGGGGGGGAGCACCAGAGGGAGATGGAGAACAGGCAGACAACTAAATATGTCAGGGATGGGGTAAGAAGGGGAGGAGGCTTCTAACGGAAGTTAGAGAAGTCAATGTTCATGCCATCAGGTTGGAGGCTAACCAGCCGGTATATACGGTGTTGTTCCTCCAACCTGAGTTTGGATTCATTTTGACAATAGAGGAGGCCATGGATAGACATATCATAATGGGAATGGGACGTGGAATTAAAATGTGTGGCCACTGGGAGATCCTGCTTTCTCTGGCGGACTGAGCGTTAGGTGTTCAGCGAAACGGTCTCCCAGTCTGCGTCGGGTCTCACCAATATATAAGAGGCGACACTGGGAGCACCAGATGCAGTATACCACACCAGCCGACTCACAGGTGAAGTGTCGCCTCACCTGGAAGGACTGTCTGGGACCCTGAATGGTGGTGAGGGAGGAAGTGTAAGGGCAGGTGTAGCACTTGTTCCGCTTGCAAGGATAAGTGCCAGGAGGGAGATCGGTGGGAAGGGATGGGGGGATGAATGGACAAGGGAGTCTCGTAGGGAGCGATCCCTGTGGAAAGCAGAAAGAGGGGGGAGGGAAAGATGTGCTCGGTAGTGGGATCCCGTTGGAAGTGGCGGAAGTTAAGGAGAATTATATGTTGGACCTGGAGGCGGGTGGGGTGGTAGGTAAAGAGAAGGAGAACTCTATGCCAAGTGGGGTGGCGGGTGGATGGGGTGAGGGCAGATGTGCGGGAAATGGGAGAGATGCATTTGAGAACAGAGTTGATGGTGGACGAAGGGAAGCCCCTTTGTTTAAAAAAGGAAGACATCTCCTTTGTCCTGGAATGGAAAGCCTCATCCTGAGAGCAGATGCAGTGGAGACAGAGGAATTGTGAGAAAGGGATAGCCTTTTTTCAAGAGACAGGGTGGGAAGAGGAATAGTCCAGGTAGCTGTGAGAGTCTGTAGGTTTATAGTAGATATCAGTAGATAGACCGTCTCCAGAGATGGAGACAGAAAGATCAAGAAAGGGGAGGGAGGTGTCAGAAATGGACCAGGTAAATTTGAAGGCAGGGTGAAAGTTGGAGGCAAAGTTAATGAAGTCGACAAGCTCAGCATGTGTGCAGGAGGCAGCGCCAATGCAGTCATTGATGTAGCGAAGGAAAAGAGGGGGATGGATACCGGTATAGACTTGGAACATGGACTGTTCCACAAAGCCAACAAAAAAGGCAGGCATAACTGGGACCCTTACGGGTGCCCATGGCTAAACCCTTGGTTTGGAGGAAGTGAGAGGAGCCAAAGGAGAAATTATTGAGAGTAAGAACTAATTCCGCTAGACGGAAGAGAGTGGTGGTAGAGGGAAATTGGTTAGGTCTGGAATCCAAAAGGTCAGTACGCCAGACAACAGCTCCCGCCTTATCAGCAGGTTTTATAGTGAGGTTGGGATTGGTGTGGAGGGAGCGGAGAGCAGAGCGTTCGGAAGAAGTGAGGTTGGAATTGGAACACGATGTGGTGAAGTTGAGATGGGTGATGTCCCATCAGCAATTAGCAATAAAGAGATCTAGAGCAGGCAGAAGACCAGAGTGGGGTGTCCATGAAGAGGAGGAGGGTTGAAGACGGGAGAAGGGTTTATCGGTGGGGGTAGGAGAGTCCTTGTCAAAGAAGTAAGCTTGGAGATGGAGCCGGTGGAAGAAGAGTTCAGCGTCATGGTGTAAGCAGAACTCGCTGAAGTGTGGGCGAAGGGGGACAAAGCTGAGGCCCTTATTGAGGACAGAGCGCTCTGCTTCAGAGAGTTGAAGGTTTGAGGGAATGGTAAAGACCTGGCATGGATGAGAGATGGGATCAGAGTGGGGAGGGAGGCTGGTAGTGTCAGTGGAGAGGGAAGGGTTGGAGTGAGAGGAAGATGGAGCCTCTGAGGGCCCAGGAGCTGACAATGGGATCTGAGGGAGAGGGGATTGCATAGTGGTGGTGGGGGAAGGGGAGACGGGAGTCACAATCGCAGCATGTGAAGTGATTCATTTTGGCTGTGTGGAGGATCAGCAAGATCTTGGAGTCCATGTCCATGGGACATTCAAAGCTGCTGCTCAGGTTGACAGTGTTGTTTAGAAGGAGTATAGTGTGTTGGCCTTCATCAACTGTGGGATTGAGTTCAAGAGCCATGAGGTAATGTAACAGCTATATAAAGCCTTAGTTAAGCCCCACTTGGAGTACTGTATTCAGTTCTGGTCACCGCATTACAGGAAGGATGTGGATACTACATAGAGAATGCAGAGGAGATTTACAAGGATGGTGCCTGGATTGGGGAGCATGCCTTATGAGAATAAGTTGAGTGACCTTTTCACCTTGCAGCGACTGAGGATGAGAGTTGACCTGATAGAGGTGTATAAGATGATGAGAGGCATTGATCATGAGGCTTTTTCCCAGGGCTGAAATGGCTAACACGAGAGTACATAATTTTAATGTGCTTGGAAGTAGGTACAAGGGGAATGTCAGAGGTAGCTTTTCCACACAGAGAGTGGTGGGATGTGTGGAATGCACTGCCAGCGATGTTGGGAATGGAGAGGGTGGAACACCCTGGGAGAGATGTGAGACAAGTGGCAGAGAAGGAGTGCCAGAGGTGGTTGGGGAGGGGTGCAATGGCACAGGTACAGACACTTCCATCCCTGAGACACCAGGGTTAAGGTAATTTGAGTCCAAACAATTAGTTTATTGATCATTACAGTCTACCTCCAAGATGCTTCCTACTCCCTCCCATTTCCTTTCCCATTTTCCCAACCATGACTCCTCACTCCTTGCCCACTTCCTATTCTCAGTACACAGTATAAAACCATATCAGAATAAGATTTATCATCACTCACAAATGTCATGAAATTTGTTCTTTTTTGCAGCGGTACAGTGCAACACATAAAATTACTACATACTGTGCAAAAGTCTTAGTCACCTGAGCTGTGAAGACTTTTACACAGTATTGTACATGCCACACTTTTTGTGAAAAGTTGCCCCACTAGGATCTTCTAAGTTTCTGGTCTCCCACCCTAAACCGATGCTTTCTTGGTCTTGAGTTACCCGAACTCGGGAGATAGACTGTGCATATTCACCCAATCTATTCTCTTCAAGTTAAATCCCTCACAGTAACTTGCCTATCGGAACAAAATAAGGATGGGGTACAGGCTATGCAGCCCATCTATCATTCAGAGATGTTAACGTTCCTATTGCCAGAGTGTCCAAAGCTTCCAGGGCAGAATTTTTGACCTTTGCACTCAGGCTAATTTTCAGAGGGAACGTGACCTTGAGTTCTTTTTCGAGCTGCTTCTCATTCTGAACACTTCACCTGAGAACATTCAAAGAATTAAGGTCACATTATGTGATATTCTCATGATTTATCTGTATAGAGCATTGAACAGTACAGCAAGGAGCAGGTAACTCAGTGCATTAATTCTGCGCTGACCATGATGACAAATTAAACTAAATCTATCTCACTACATAAGTGGCGTAATGGCATCCGCACCAGACTTCGGGGCGAGTGGCCCGCAGTTTGAATCTGGCCGGCTCCTTGCACGCTTTCCGTCCGTGCTGGGTTGAGTACCGAGCTAGCAACTCAGCCTCAATATTCAAATGCTAAAAGGAAACGGCAAGGTTACACAGGGCGGAGAGGAACAATAACAATCTCATCTCATATCTGTCCATCCCCTGCATATTTACATTCTAGTCTACATGCTCCTTAAATGCCACTACCATGTTTGCTTCCAACATTAAGGTTCAAAGTTCAAGGTACACTGATTATCGAAGTACGCATGCAGTATACAACTCGGAGATTTGTCAACTAACACATGAAACTCCAAACCTCCTTGTGCACAAAAAAGCAAACAAATTACACAAATAACAAGAAGAAAGGACAAGAAAGAAAAACAATATAAAAGAGTCCAAGACAGCTACAGCATAATCCATTAATCATAGATCCAGAATTTCGGTACCATCCCCCAGCAGCACTGAGTGAGAGAGCGAGAGAGAGAGAGAGAGAGAGAGAGAGAGAGAGAGAGAGAGACTATTTGAACTCGGGAGCAGTGAGCAAGAAACCCTAATATGCAGACACCTCCCTCTGGCAGCAGCTGGTAGACAGCCTTCCTTCTGCACTCACCTCAATGTCTCAATCTTCCTCGATGCTTTAATTGGAGAGGCTGGCGAGAAATATAGTTGATCATGGGCTCATGCCCTGTTTCTAAGCATCTAGGCCTCAAGGCCGCTTGCCTCCTACAATCTTCTTGGACAGCAAAATGCCAGATTGCTCAATTGATCTTGAAACTGTAGATTGCAGGCTCTAACAGACTCAGAAACACATTTAAAGTAAAAAGAAATTGTAACAAAAGTGAAAGAAATAGTTTTGTGGACTATCCGAAAAATGTCGCCCTAGGTAGCATTGTTTGTTGGCGCCATCTTGACCAGAAAAGGTTTACCTGTCACTGTGTTCGGGCCATCTACCACCATCTGACTAAAAATAAACTTAACACTGCACCTTCTTTAAACTTGCTCCCTCTTCCCTTAAAACTATGCCTCTAACAATATGCATATCTCCAATGCAAACAAAATAAACTATGGACATCTGCCTTACCTATGCTACTCATAATCTTATGAACATCATAAACACAAGAAAGTCTGCAGATGCTGGAAATCCAAAGCAACACACAGAATGCTAGAGGAGCTCAGCAAGTCAGGCAGGACCCTAAAGAAAGGTCTTGACCTGAAGCTTCAACTGTTTATTATTTTCCATAGATGCTGCCTAACTTGCTGAGTTCCTCCTGCATTTTGTTTCATCAACCTCTATCAGGGTGTTTCCTCTGCCCCTGACTCTCCAGAGAATACAGTCCAAATCTGTTCAAGCTCCCCCTACAGCGACAGCTCTCAGATGCAGACAGCATCCTAGCAAACCTGTTTCTCACCCTCTACATCCTTCCTTACAATGGGGTGAGTATATTTGCATCAGCTGTATTAGATGTGTCTTGACCCATCATCATGCAAAGAAGTTAGCGTACAAGGACTAGGTTGGCATCAGTACAGAAAAGTGCCCATCGCTTGGTGAAGATGAATTGGGCCCATGATCTGTTTCCATGTTTTATAATCCGATGATTCTGTCTCCAAACAGGCCTCGGAATGAACTTTGTTAATACTCCTTTCTCACTTTTGGTGATGAAAGGATCTGTGAGAATTGTATGCAAAACAAAGATTATCACTATGACAATTGCAAACCCTTTTAGTGGCTTACAGCTTCTCAAATTCCCATCCATGGGTATTTTGGGGATTTTGCCTCAAACACACCTTAAGGAAATCAGTTCTAGATGTCCTCTGCTCAGTGAATGAAATAAATTCTGCATTTTAATCCTTCCTCCAATTAACTTCAATTTATGACTACCCTGCTTAAAGAATGCGATCCTTGATTTTCACTCCGTCTAACTAATTCTCTGCCCCTGACACCATCTCTCCTGCAATCCCTATAACGCACTCTTGGTGTGCGATGATCAGACCTGCAGATTGCATTTACGTGGAACCCTGGTTGCTGAAAAGGAAGCTGATGTTTTCAAAACCTTTTAACAAATGCTGATCCATGATATTTGATCTCTTCCTTGACATCCACAGTGGCTTAACACTGGGATCTATTATAGAGAGAGAATAATGAGCGTGAACTCAGCTGTTCCACATTGACAGGGGTTTATGAGTGGTAGGCCATGCTGATAAAAACTTATTGGAATTCTTCAAGGCTGCAGCAGAATTGGTGATGAGAGCCTGGTTGATGAATCACCAAATGACATTTAATACAGAGACATTTAAGATGATATGTAATGGCACTAAAAGCAGCAACTGTGATTGCAGAATGGAGAACAGGCTGTTAAACAGTTAGTCAGGAGAGGATCTTGATGAAGCAGTTGAGAAAACACTCAGAGCTCTGTCACACTGCCCAAGCTCCCAGGGTACCACGGCTTGTGACACACCGTCATCGGGCAGCACTGTGCCCAATGATGCCCTCCATCTTAATAGTCCTTCACTTGACCATGTCAACAGCCCCTTATTTTCCCTCAGTGTAAATCGTGGAACTGCCTCCTTGTCACCATTATGGGAGCACCCTTATTGTGAGGATTGCAGCAGTCCTAAATAATAATTCATCAAGACCTTCTCACTTAGAAGTGAACAATAAAAAGGCTGACTTGCCAGATATACCCAAACCAGTATATAATTTTTTAAACAATCTGGTTTTTCCAGCCATCCAGGAGAACAGGTGAGATCTATCCATTGCTACAAATTACCTGTTTAAATCAGGTTCCCATATCTTTCAGACATTTCTCCCAGAAATCAAAATGTCCAACACTAGAGGACATGCATTTATGTTGAGATGGGGTAGGTTCAAAGAAGATGTTCTGTCACAGGGTGCGGTAATGGCCCAGCTGTGGACTGAGAGACACTGAAGCAGGTTGATGTTTCACAGACTTTAATGCCAACAGTGTTAAAACAATAAACTCCGTTAGCTAAAACTCTTAAATGGAAAATGAAGCCTACACTGCAGCTGAAAAGAACAACTAAGAATAAAATGAACACCGCTAGTCTTCAGAGTCAGGTGACCTGACTGTCCAGTTTCTCAGGCAAGGTGGAATGCAGGCAGCAAAGCTTTGCTGTGTCCGTGTCCAAGTCTCCACAAACACTTTGGCGGAATGAATTCAGTTAAATACTATCATAATGAAGTAATAATTAGCTGACATGTGCATGTTCACGGGCGCAATTGCCCTATCTGCTGTGCTGCCAAATCCGCGGTTGTGACATGTACAGGGAAAGTTTATACCACAGAGAGTGGTAGATGCAGAGAATATGCTGCTAGCGTTAGAGGTAAAAGTAAATACTATAAAGGCACTTAAGACACAAGAATTTCTGCAGGTGTTAGAAATTCAGAGCAAAACACACAAAATGCTGGAGGAACTCAGCAGGTCAGGCAACATCAATGGAAATGAATAACAAGTGAATGTTTTGGGCCGAGACCCTTCGTCAGAACTGGAAAGGAAGGGGGAAGATACCAGAATAAGAAGTGCGGGTGGGGAAAGAGGACAAGCTGGAAGGTGAAAGGTGAAGCCAGGTGGGTAGGGGAGGGAAGATGAAGCCAGAAGCTTTTATGAAGCTCTTCAATAGTAAATGGACGCACAGAAGATAAAAGGATATAAATTTGCATTGTGTACGCAGAAGGGTTTAGTTTTAGGCATTTAATTGCTAGTTTAATTAGTTTGTACAATATTCTTCGAGAAAAGATATTTTCCTGTTCTATGTTCTATTTTACTGTAAACTTTCCACTCCTCTGGGTGACTTGTCAAACACAATGACCAGATTGTGATGATGTTTTGGTCACTATGCCATGGGAAAAGTTTTTTTTAAGCTTGAGAGGGTGCAGAAAATATTCATGAGGATATTACCAGGACTGGAGGGCTTGAATTATAGGGTGATAGCGGATAGGCTGGATATTTTAGTTTAAAAAAGGGGACCAAGGAGTGACCTGACAGCGACTTATAAACCATGAGGGACATAGATAAGGTGGTTGGTTGCAGTCTTCTTCCCAGGGCAGGGACATAAGGTAAGAGGGAGAGTGTTTAAAGTGGGGGGGAGAGACTGAGAGGCAGGTTTTCCACACAGAAAGTGGTGGGTATACAGAACAAGCTACCAGATGAAGTGGTCTAGAGGCAGATACAATTACAATGTAGAAAATACACTTGGACAAGTACTTGGATAAAAAAAAAGGTCTGGAGGCATTTGGGCCAAATGCAGTCAAAAAGGACTAGCTCAAGGCAGGTTTGCCAGCATGGATGAGTTGGGCTGAAGGGCCTGCTTTCCATGCTATATAACTCTAATATCCACGAAGGGAGCTGCCTTACCAGCTGAGGGTGACTAGTCACAAACACTTCTGTAAAAGCCCACTTACCCTGTGGAAACTGGAATGCATTGAGCTAATTGGGGTAAGGGAGCTTTCCTTTTGGTTTAGGGATCTCATGAATACCTGGAAAAGTTCACCATCTTTCGCCATTAAGAGGTCCTGATGTTATGTTGTGGAGGCTTCACACTTCAAGTAGCGGCAGGAGTGAGGTTTCAGCGAGGTGGATGAGGCTACTAAAGTGTGCTGATTCTTCCTGAAGGTAACAGGTTTCCTCAGTATCGTTGGAGCTGCACTCGTCTGGGCATGTGGAGAGTATTCTGACACTTATGACTTAGTCTGGTAGATATTGTGCATGTGTGTGTGTGAACATGTTTGTGCATAAGTGCTTGTACAGTGTGAGTTTCTATATGTGTGGCTGTGTCAATGTGGAGGTGCATATACAGTGCATTAGCGTGTCAAATCGAGTCAAGTTTATCGTCACATGCACAAGTATGGTAAGTACAATGAAAGCCTTGCTTACAACTGCATCACAAGTACAAGCAAAATAGAGAACCTAAATTATATGAGACAGTCAGAGACAAGTCTATGGTAGCACAGGAGGTGTTCCAGTGATGAGGTAGAGTTAGACAAACAAGAGAGAATCTGCAGATGCTGGAAATCCAAGCAGCACACACAAAATGCTGGAGGAACTCAGCAGGCCGGGCAGTACGATTGGCCCAAAACAGCATCTGTACTTTTTTCCAACTGGTGCTGCCTGGCCTGCTGAGTTCCTCCAGCTTTCTGTGTGTGTTGCTTCATCTTTGGCAAGTTGCTTCTGGAACCCTGGTGCTAGTCGGAAAACAAATGGTCCTGAACCTTGTGATGTGGGACTTCAGGCTTACGTATCTCCTACCTGGCTGTGCGTGTGTGTGGTTGTTTGTTTCTGAATAGGCGTGTGAATGAAGCACGTATGCATGGATGTCTGGGTGTTTGTGTGAGAAGTTGCATGTGTCCATGTCTACATCCAGGTGTAACATGCTGTGTGTATGCATGATGTGCACGTGTCTGGGGACGGGGGGTGTTAGAAGAGATAAATAATTTAATTCCTATGCCTGCATTTACTGAAGTTATGGATGCTTCTACTGCAAAATGAAGACAGCCTGAATATCACTAACAATTAATTTCCAGTAACACACAATGGTCTCTAGGGTGCCTAGACTGAGTGGTTGCACAGAATGCTAGTGCTTGTGGATGTGACCAGAAACCTTGTCTAACAGGTGGTCTTACAGTCAAGTTAAAGATTTAGAGAAAGGCTCCCAGTGTCAGTTGAATCCATGCAGTCGGTGATATGGCAATGTAAATGAGAGACTAAAACAGAAGGACCATAATTCTGCAGGGTTATGGGGCAGGAGGAGGCAATGGTGGTAGGGACTGCTGTTCCTATGCAGGTACTTGAGCAACAGAATGTGACCTTTAAAACTATGAAGTTCAACATGCAAACTTTCAGACAAGACACATCAGCAACAATGACCCAGTGATCAGTGATCCCTGAGCTGCAGTAATATAACAACAGGAATTGAAGCCAGTTACGCTCTAATTTCAGTATAGCACTTCACTGCAATTCTCCTTCTATCTGGCATTCTACGGGTTTGGCAGTAGCATATCAGCTTTCCATCGATAATAATGCTGCATTGATTGTATATATTGAGCCTTGAATCAACGATATTTCTGTCAATTTTTCACACAAATATTATACGTCACTTTCTGTAGATTAGGCTGTTATAAATCAGTAAGCCTGCTGGAAGAGTTGGAATCAACCGCAACTGTTCCTGATTTCCATGCCTAACACAGCATGTGAGTTCTCTGCCTGTTTCCCAGTGTAAGCATAGCCACGGCACCAGGCAATTGGACCACAAAATCTAAGTTTTAAGGAGCAGTACAAATTAGAATAGATAACGAGGGTGGGGGGAGTGAGACACTGCCCACTGCCCAGAAAAAGGCAAAGGCAAACCATTTCTGAGGAAAAAATTGCCAAGAACAATCATGGTCAAGACTTTGATCGCCCACGTCATAGACGTAGTACATAACGATGATGATGAACAGGGGCAGGGGTGGGGAGAGAAAAACTACTGCACAGAGTCTTGCCATCTTCAGAAGTTTTCTGATGACTCGGCCATAGTTGGATGCATCAGCAAGGGAGGTGAGGCTGAGTACAGGGCTACGGTGGGAAACTTTGTCACACGGTGTGAGCAGAATCATCTGTAGCTTAATGTGAAAAAGACTAAGGAGCTGGTGGTGGACCTGAGGAGGGCTAAGGCACCGGTGACCCCTGTTTCCATCCAAGTGGTCAGTGTGGACATGGTGGAGGATTTCAAATATCTGGGGATACAAATTGACAATAAACTGGACTGGTCAAAGAACACTGAGGCTGTCTACAAGAAGGGTCAGAGCCATCACTACTTCCTGAGGAGACTGAGGTCCTTTAACATCTGCCGGACAGATGCTGAGGATGTTCTACGAGTCTGTGGTGGCCAGTGCTATCATGTTTGCTGTTGTGTGCTGGGGCAGCAGGCTGAGGGTAGCGGACACCAACAGAATCAACAAACTCATTCGTAAGGCCAGTGATGTTGTGGGGGTGGAACTGGACTCTCTGACGATGGTGTCTGAAAAGAGGGTACTGTCCAAGTTGCATGCCATCTTGGACAATGTCTCCCATCCACTCCATAATGTACTGGTTAGGCACAGGAGTCATTCAGCCAGAGACTCATTCCACCGAGATGCAACACTGAGCGTCATAGGAAGTCATTCCTGCCTGTGGCCATCAAACTTTACAACTCCTCCCTCGGAGTGTCAGACACCCTGAGTCAATAGGCTGGTCCTGGACTTATTTCCACTTGGCATAATTTACTTATTATTATTTAATTATTTATGGTTTTATATTGCTATATTTCTACACTATTCCTGGTTGGCGCGGCTGTAACGAAACCCAATTTCCCTCGGGATCAATAAAGTATGTCTGTCTGTCTGTCTGTAAAAGGCTAAAACTTATTTATGATATTTTCAGCTTCTTCCTTAACTTTATGTTCCAATTTTTATTTCAAGCAGTGCATAATTCTTAAAATATAGCTTAATTGTGTGTCGAATTGGAAATACATAGCCATGCACAATACTCATTTTTGGTATTGTAAATGAGCATTCTTGATTATGGCTGATTGGGGGATCAGTGGCATCAAGAGTGAACAGCTTCAAGTTCCTGGACGTTAATATCTCAGGGGGTCTATGTATCCCCAGCCCAATACTTTGATGCAATCACAAAGAAGGCTTGCAAACATCTCTACTTCATTGAGAGCCTGAAGAGTTATGGTATGGTAAACACCCTTACAAACTTCTATAGATGTAAACTGAAGGGCAGTCTGACTGGTTGTATCACAGTCTGGTATGGAGATTCCAAATCAGAGGATTGCAAAAGGCTGTAGAAGGTTGTAGTCTCAGTTAGCTCCGTCATTAGAACAACTATCCCACCATCGAGGACATCTTTAAAAGGCAATGCATGAAGAAGGTAGCATCCATTGCTAAGACCATAAAACCATAAGACACAGAAGTAAAATTAGACCTCTCAGCTCATCGAGTCTGTTCTGTCATTCCATCATGGTCGATCTATTATCCCTCTCAAGCCCATTCCATGAGAACATAAGCTAAGGATTTATACCATCCAGGACATTGTTAAGAGACAGTGCCTCAGGAATGTTCATCAGTCAGTAAGGACCTACACTCATTATTAACAATAGAACATAGAAATTTACAGCACATTACAGGCCCTTCGGTCCACAATGTTGGGCTGACCTTGGGAGGAGGTAGGTGAGCTTGAAGACCCATACTCAATGATTCAAGAATGGTTTCTTCCCCTCTGCCATCAGATTTTTGAATAGTTCATGAATGCATGAATACTAATTCGTTATTGCTTTTCCTTGTGCTTTTTACTTATTTTGTAATTCATAGTAAGTTTTATGAGTTTGTGTTGTATTGCCGCTGCAAAATAACAAATTTCATGTCACACAGTTCAGTGATAATAAACTTGATTCTGATTCAGATTCAATAGTACCAGCTTGTACAGCATGGTTTAGAATGTAGAAAATGCCTCAGGAAGAATGATTATAAAATTTTTAGATTATCATAATAAACAACCTAGTTCGCCAGCAACTCAGAAAAATATCTGCCCTCTATACTTGGTTAGACCTCTGTGTGCGTCAACATGGTCTAACAAGCTGAGCAAATGTATCCTTAATCATGTGTTTCAAGATGTCAGCTCACTAATACTTTCCTTCTCAATGAGGTCCGCGTCCTGGAAAATGAACAGAAAAATATGGTATCTTATCTTTGAAGGAACTGTACACCAATAACATAGTTGCTTGAGCTTGCCTTGAAATGGACACTTAGAATAATTTGAACTAATTTTCAGGAAGCAGAATCTTGATACGTTTAAGAGGAGAATGGAAATCGGAACCTAATGCACTTAGAGGGAATGAGGGAAAGAAGGCTCTGGTAGTGAGGGTGAGTGATTTAAAATGGATCACAGGCAACAAGACTTCAGTGAATTTAAAGGGAGTCCAGCAAACAGAACAAAGAAAAGACAGGAACCAGGAAGTGAGCAACACACACAAAATGCTGGAGGAACTCAGCAGGCCAGGCAGCATCTATGGAAAAGAATCCAGTCAATGTTTCGGGCTGAGATCCTTCATCAGGACTGCTTGGATTTCCAACTCCTGCAGGTTTTCTTTTGGTTAGAACCAGGAAGTGAGGTGTGTTTAAGGGGAACACAGGAGGAAGTGGCCCAGACAGATTCAAGGGTGCCCAGGAAATCAGCCCCTCTTGTGTTTAAGAAGAGCACAGGGAACAGGGATTCAGTAAGTTTGAAGGAGCATAGAAAACAGGGCTAGCTGCTGAACCATCAGGATTTCCAATCCATGGGACAGCGGATTATTGGAATTTTACTTGATTGTAGTAATCTGAACAGATTGGTATAAATCAGTCCAGATGAATTGGCACACTACAGGTTGGATAAAGGAGCCAAGATCTCCAGAGAATGAACAGTGAACCTTTGGACCTATGCTGAGAAGATATCTCATGTCCCCATAAATATTCTTATCAGATATAATTTTCCCGTTAATACTAATAGGACTTCGGATGAAGAGGAAACTCACTGAGTGCTCCATCACAGGCTGAAAGCGGCCTCCTGTGCTCGGTGATTCTATACTTAGGCATGACCAGCCTCCATTTCTGATGTCTGCTTCCTAAAGCTTCAGGGCGCTCAAGCAGCTTAACGTGGATTCACCTCCTTTCACCCTCTCCTGTGCAGGCTTTTGTCCTGGATTCTGGCTTTGCCCTGAACATTTTATCCAATCCTGTAATTCGTAGGGTCATAGAGTCTCAGAGTTAAACATCACAGAACAAAGCCCTTCAGAACAACCCAACCATGCCGATAATTAACTATCCAAGCTAGTCCTATTTTCTCACACTTGGCCCATAACACCCTCTAATCATTTCCTATCCATGTAATTGTCCAAAAACCCTGAAAATGTTGATACTGTACCTGGCTCAATGAGTTGTTCTGGTAATTCATTCCATGTACTCGCCACCCTCCATGTGGAAAAATTTGCCCCTCACTTTAAAACCATGCCTTCTAGTTTTGGACCCCGCTACCCCTGGAGAAAATATTCTGGCTGTTAATCTTATCTACGATCCTAACATTTCTATTAAATCTCTATAATACCCCTCCACTGCCCCTTTATAAATCAAACCATCCAGTCCAAGTAATATCTATTTTGTAACCTCTCTAATTTATTGATATCCTTCCTATGGTGGGGCTACTCCAAATGTAAACTAACCAATAGCTTGTACTGTCATAACATGGTATCCCAACTCCAATACTCAGTAAACTGACTGATGAAGGCCAGTGTGCCACTGGCCTTATTTAGTAAGACTGTAATAATAGGCATCCATTAGTCTCATGAGACCATGGATTTGCCTCTTGGAAGGTTTCCAGGGCGCAGGCCTGGGCAGGGTTGTATGGGAAACCGGCAGTTGCCCAAGCTGCAAGCCTTCCCCTCTCCACGCCACTGATGTTGTCCAAGGGAAGCGCACTAGGACCCAACCAGCTTGGCACCGGTGTCATCGCAGAGTAATGTGTTGTTAAGTGCCTTGCTCAAAGACACAATGTGCCGCCTCGGATGAGGCTCGAACCAGTGACCTTCATATCACTAGACCGATGCCTTATCCACTAGGCCATGCACCAACTATAAGACCATAAGGCCATAAGATATAGGAGCAGAAGTAGGCCATTTGGCCCATTGAGTCTGCTCCACCATTCAATCATGGGCTGATCCAATTCTTCCAGTCATCCCTGCTCCCCTGCCTTCTCCCCATACTCTTTGATGCCCTGGCTAATCAAAAACCTATCTATCTCTGCCTTAAGTTCATCCAATGACTTGGCCTCCACAGCCACTCGTGGCAACAAATTCCACAGATTTACCACCCTCTGACTAAAGTCATTGCTCCGCATCTCAGTTCTAAAAGGACATCCTTCAATTCTGAAGTCGTGCCCTCTTGTCCTAGACTCCCCTACCATGGGAAATAAATTTGCCATATCTAATCTGTTCAGGCCTTTTAACATTTGGAATGTTTCTATGAAATCCCCCCCCCCACCCAAAATTCTCCTGAACTGCAGAGGATACAGCCCAAGAGCTGCCAGACGTTCCTCATACAGTAACCCTTTCATTCCTGGAATCATTCTTGTAAATTTTCTCTGAACCCTCTGCAATGTCAATATATCCTTTCTAAAATAAGGAGCCCAATACTGCACACAATATTCTATGTGGTCTCACAAGTGCCTTTTAGAGCGTCAACGTCACATCCCTGCTCTTATATTCTGTACCTCTAGAAATGAATATCAACACTGCATCTTCCTTCTTCACCACCGACTCAACCTGAAGGTTAACCTTTAGGGTATCTGCACAAGGACTCCCAAGTCCCTTGGCATCTCTGCATTTTGAATTCTCTCCCCATCAAAATAATAGTCTGCCTGTTTATTTTTTCCACCAAAGTGCATGACCGTACACTTTCCAACATATTGTTTCATTTGCCGCTTCTTTGCCCATTCCCCTAAACTATCTAAGTCTCCCTGCAGGCTCTCTGTTTCCACAACACTACCCGCTCCTCCAGCTATCTTTATATCATCGGCAAATCCATTAATACTGTAGTCCAAGTCATTGACATACATTTTAAAAAGCAGTGGTCCCAACATCGACCCTGTGGAACTCCATTGGTATCTGACAGCCAGCCAGAATAGGATCCTTTTATTCCCACTCTCTGCTTTCTGCCAACCAGCCAATGCTCCACCCATGCTCGTAACAGCCCTGTAACTCCATGGGATCTTATCTTGCTAAGCAACCTCATGTGCGGCACCTTGTCAAAGGCCTTCCGAAAATCAAATACACCACGTTTACTGCATTGCCTTTGTCTACCCTGCATGTAATTTCCTCAAAGAATTGCAGTAGGTTTGTCAGGCAGGATTTTCCTTTCAGGAAACCATGCTGGCTTTGGCCTATCTTGTCATGTGCTTCCAGGTACTCCGTAATCTCATCCCTAACAATTGATCCCAACAACTTCCCAAGCACTGATATCAGGCTAACAGGTCTATAGTTTCCTTTCTGCTGCCTCCCACCCTTCTGAAATAACGGAATAACTTTTGCAATTTTCCAGTCATCCAGTACAATGCCAGAATCTATCAGTTCTTGAAAGATAATTGTTAATGCCTCTGCAATCTCTCTAGCTACTTCCTTCAGAACCCGAGGGTGCATTAAATCTGGTCCTGGAGATTTATCCACCCTCAGACCATTAAGCTTCCTGAGCACCTTCTTAGTCGTAATTTTCACTGCACAAACTTCATTTCCCTGACACTCTTGAATATCCGACATACTGCAGATGTCTTCTCACTGTGAAGACTGATGCAAAATACGCATTTGGTTCCTCTGCCATCTCTGCATCTCTCATTACAATATCTCCAGCATCATTTTGTATTGGTCCTATATCGACCCTTGATTCTCTTTTACCTTTTATGTACTTAAAAAAGTTTCTAGTTTCTTCTTTGATATTAGTCAGCAGCTTACTCTCACCTTTTCTCACCTTTTCCTTCTGAATGACCTTCTTAGTTTTCGTCTGCAAGTTTTTAAAAGCTTCCCAATCCTCTATCTTTGCACAGGCTTTGGCTTCCTTGTATGCCCTCTCTTTTGCTTTCACTTTGGCTCTGACTTCACTTGTCAGCCATGGTAGTCTCTGTCATCCCTTTGAAAATTTCTTCTTATTTGGTAAGTCTTGCACTTCCCTCATTTTTCACAGGAACTCCAGCCATTTCTGCTCTGCTGACCTTCCTGCAAATGTCCCTTACCGGTCAACTTCGGCCAGTTCCCCTCTCATGCCATTGTAATTTCCTTTATTCCACTGAAATACTGACACATTGGATTTTATTTTTTCCTCTCAAATTTCAATGTGAACTATTGTAATCACTGTTCCCTAGGGTTTCCTTAATCTTAAGCTCCTTATCACCTCCAGATCATTGCACAACTTCCAATCCAGCTCAGCCGGTCTCCTAGTGGGCTCAAAAACAAGCTATCCCTTAGACATTCTACAAACTCTCTCTCCTGAGGTCCAGTTTTGACCTGGATTTCCCAAACCACTTTCATGTTAAAATCCCTGACAATTACCATGACATGGCTTTTCTGACACTCCTTTTCTGTCTCCTGCTGTAATTTGTAATCCGCATCCCAGCTGCTGTTTGGAGACCCGCACACAACTGTGATTAGGGTCCTTTTACACTTGCCATTTCTTAATTCAACCCATAGAGACTCTACACCCTCCAATCCTGTGTCATCTCTTTCCAATGATTTAATACTATTTCTTATACACAGTGTCACACCAAACCCTCTGCCTACTAATCTATCTTTCCGATTTTCCCATATATCTAGATGCTTTATCTACATGTGTTGCTACTTTAAGGAAATAATATATCTTCACCCTAGGTCTCACAGTTTTACAACATTCCCTAGGGTCCTTCCATTTACCTTGATCTCCTGTCCTGGCTTGTCTTACTGAAGTGTAACAATTTGCATTTATCTGATCTAGAATTCATCAGCTGTTTGTTAGTCCACTGGCCAAGTTGATCAAGATTCAATTCTAATCTCAGATACCCTTCCTCACTAGCCATTATCCAACTAAATTTAGTGTCAAATGCAAACTTAGTACCAAGCCACCTACATTGGGAATCAGAATCAGAAATCTCAACTAAATTCTTAATATAAATGTTGAGTAACAGTGAATACAGCAGCAATCCCTATAGCGCACCATTGCTCATAAGCCTCCAGTCTGAAAAATAACCTTCCACACCATCAAAAATGACCATAGCATAAGATATAGAAGCAGAATTAGGCCACTTGGCTCATTGAATCTGCTCTACCTTTTAATCACTGCTGACCCAATTTTCCTCTCAGCCCCAATCTCCTGCCTTCTTCTCATATCCCTGCATGTCCTGGCCAATCAAGAATCTATCAACCTTTGCTTTAAATATACATGAAGACTTGACATCCACAACTGCCTGTGGCAAATAATTCCACAGATTCACTACTTTAAACTCAAGAAATTCCTTTCAATCTCTGTCCTAAAAGGATGCCCTCTATTCCTTTAGTCTTAGACTCTTCTACCATGGAAACATCCTCTCCACATCCACTCTATCAAGGCCTTTTACCTTTGGACAGGTTTCAATTAGGTCACCCCCCATTCTCTGAATTCTAGTGAATACAGGCTCAGAGCTATCAATCACTTTTCATATGACAAACCATTCAATCCTGGAATCATTTTCATGAATCTCCGTTGAACCCTCTCCAGTTTCTGCACATCCTTTTTAAGATAAGTGGCCCAAATCTGCTCACCATACTCCAACTAAGGCCTCACTGGTGCTCCATAAAGTCACAACACTACATCCTTGCTTTTATATACTAGTCCTCTTGAAATGAATATTAACATTGCATTTGCCTTCCTCCCCACAGTCTATACTGCAAATTAACCCACACAAGGACTCCCGAGTCCCCTTTTGCCTCAGTTTTTTAAAATTTTCTCTGCATTTAGAAAATGGCTCTTTTATTTCTTCTACCAAAGTGCATGACCATAAACTCCCTGACACTACATTCCATCTGCCATTTCTTTGCTCAGTCTCCTAACCTTCTATAGCCTCTCTACTTCTTCAAAACTACCTGCCCTACCACCTAACTTCATATCGTCTGCAGACTTTGTGGCAAAGCTACGAATTCCATCATCCAAATTATTGTATATAGCATAAAAAGAATTGGCCCAACACAACCCGCTGTGGAACAATACTAGTCACTAGCAGCCAACCAGAATAGGCTCCCTTTGTCCATGTTAGAAACTTTCTCGTAATACCATGGGCTGGTAGATTGTTAAGCAGCCTCATGCATGGCACCTTGTCAAAGGTTTTTTGAAAATCCCAGTAAACAACATCAACCAATTCTCCTTTGTTCATCTTTCTTTTTATTTCTTCAAAGAATTCCAACAGATTTGTCAGACAAGATTTTACCTTGAGGAAACCACGCTGAATATGGCCTATTTTATCATGTCCCTCCAAGTACCATGAAACTGCATACTTAATAATCAACTCCAAATCTTCCCTACCACTGAGGTGAGACTATCTGGCCTATAGTTCCCTTCCTTCTGCCTCTTTTCCTTCTTGAAGAGTGGAGTGACATTTGCAATTCTCCAGACTTCCAGAACCATTCCAGAGTCTAGTGATTACTAATGCTTCCAGAAGATCTTCAGCCACCTCTTTCAGAACTGTGGGTTGTACACTTACTCAGTTTGTTTGCCATTTCCTTGATCCCCCATTACTGCCTCTTCAACACTATTTTCCAGTGGTCTCATATCCACTCTTGTCTCTCTTTTATACTTTATGTGTCTGAAGACATTTTTGGTATCTCTTTAATACTACTGGCTAGCATACTTTCATATTACATATTTACTTTCTTAAAGACTTTTTATTTGCTTTCTGATGTTTTTAAAAGCCTCCAAATCCTCTAACTTCCCACTATTTTTTCTCTATTATTTGCCCTCTCTTTGGCTTTTGTGTTGGACTTGACTTCTCTTGTTAACCACAGTTATGTTATCTTGCCTTTAGAATACTTCTTCCCCTTTGGGATATATATATCCTGTGCTTCGAAATTCCAGCCATTGCTGCTCGGCTGTCATCCCTGCCAGTGTTCTTTTCCAATCAATTCTCGCCAACTCCTCTCTCATGCCTCTGTAATTCCCTTTAATCCACTACAACATGGATACATCTGACTTTAGCTTCTCCTTAAATTTCAGGCTGAATTTGATCACTTGCCCCGATGATTATTTTACCTTAGGTTTTCTAACCATTTCTGGTTCATTACACAGCTCCCAGTGCAGAATAACTGACCCCAAGTGGGCTCAAACAAGAGCTGCTCTAAAAAGCCATCTTGTAAGCATTGTAGAAATCCCTCACTGGAACCCAACACCAACCTGCTTTTTCCAATCTACCTGCATATTGAAATCCCCATGACTACTGTAACATTGCCCATTTGGCATGCACTTTCTATCTCCCATTGTAATTTGTAGGCCACATTCTTTCTACTGTTGGCAGTCTGTACACAACTCCCACTAGGGTCTTTTTACCTTTGCAGTTCCTTAGCTCTATCCCCAATAACTCAATACCTTCCAACCCTATGTCACCTCTTTCTTATTATTTGATTTCATTTTTTACCAAAAGAGCAATGCTGCTTCCTCTGCAATCATGCCTGTCTTTCAATACAATGTGGATTCTTGGACATTAAGCTCCCAGCTGTCATCTTCTTTCAGCCCTGATTCAGTGATGCCTACAACATCGTACCTGCCAATCTGTAACTGTGCTGCAGGTTCATCTACCTTATTCCGCTTACCATGTGCATTCAAGTATAACACCTTCCATCCTGTATTCACCTTTTTCGATGTTGTCCACTTTTTATGTTGCAACTCAACTTGTTGACTGCAGTTTTGCCCTATCAACAGCTTCTCCTCACTACACATTTCATTCCATTTGAAAACCTGCTACCCCATCTTCAGCATTATCATCTGTCTTTTCTACGATGCGCCTTGCATTGAAATATATCAGCTCAGGACACTAGTTGCACCATGCTCAACCTTTGAATTCCTAACTTTGTCTCAAGTCTTACCAACACCTGCCTCCACAACCTCGCCACTAGCTGTGCTGTCATTTTGGTTCCCATCCCCCTATAACTAAAGTTTAAAACCCACTGTGCAGCATTAACAAACCATCCTGCTAGGATACTAGTCCCCATCCAGTTCAGATGCAAGTCGTCCCTTTTGTACAAGTCCCACCTTCCCTGGAAGAGAGCCCAGTGATCCAAAAATCTTATGCCCTCCCTCCTACACCAACTGCTTAGCCATGTATTAGAATGTATAACCTTCCTAGTTCTGGTCTCACTAGCACGTGGCACAGGTAACAATCCTGAGATCACAACCCTGGAGATCTTGCCCTTTAACTTAGCACCTAAGGCTCTGAACTTCCTATGCAGAACCTCATCACTTGTCTTACCCATGTCATTGGCACCTGCATGGACTACAACTTTTGCCTGTTCACCTTATCACTTAAGAATGCTGAGGATTCGATCTGAGATATCCCGGGCCCCGGCAACCAGGAGGCAACATACCATCCGGCAGTCTCCTTCTCGCCCACATAACCTCCTGTCCATTCCCCAACTAATGAATCCCCTGTCACCACAGTGTGCTGCTTCTCCCCACTTCTCTTCTGAGTTACAAAGGCTGACTCAGTGCTGAAGACTCAACCACTGTCACTTTCCTCTGTCACTCACCTCCCCCTGCCCAAAGTGATATACTTGTTGTTGAGGGGGGCGGCTACATTTAAAGGGACACTCCACACTGGCTCCTTAACTCCTTTCTTCTTTCTCATTATCACCCAGTTTCCTGCCTGTCTATAAATACCTCTCTGTACGTGGTAACCATCACTCCTTCAGACTCCAAAATGATCTGGAATTCATCCAGTTCCAGCTCCAGCTCCTTAATGCTGATTGTAAGAAGTTGCAGCTGTAGTTATCAGGGACACTGGAGGTCTCCCTGCCTTCCCACATCCCACAGTGGGAGCTTTTAAATATCCTGCTTGGCATCTTTACTGTCATAGCTGGGTGGAATGGAGTGGCACAATCTTGAGTTGTGGCCAGGTGAACCAAAGGAGAAAGAGAGGAGAGATAGTGGTATTTAGGGAAATGTCTCACTGACCATCAGTAAATCGGAATCAGAATCATCATTCAGGTTTGATATCACTGGCATTTGTCATGAAATTTGTTGTTTTGCAGCAGCAGTACGTTGCAATAGAAGAAGAATGCCCCTTAACTCCTGGTGGAGTCAGCCGGGTGCCGTCACAACAAGCTTTTTGCACCAGTCTTTTTGGTGATTGCTCATCATGTGTCATTTCTGTAGCATTCTCCAGTTTTTTTTTTACGTGGTCGAGTTGCTAGCTTGACGCTCAACCCAGCACAGATGGAACGTGTGCAAGGGAGCCGGCTGGATTCGAACGTGGGAGCCCTCGCTCCAGAGTCCAGTGCTGATGCCACTACGCCACCAGCCGGCCTAGTACATTACAACACATAATAATAAAATACATACATTGCAATAAGAAGAATATATTAAAAATATTGAATTAAATAAATAGTGTAAGGCCACAGTGAGCAGGGATGATAAATTTCAGCCTGTCAATATACGATCTTCATCATATATTGCCAACTATTGTTGGCAGTATTTCAGATGGTAATGAGGAGGCGGAAAGGAGTGAGATAGATCAGCTGGATGAGTGGTGTCATAGCAACAATCTTGCTTTCAATGTCAGTAAAACCAAAGAATTGATTGTGGAGTTTAGGAAGGGGAAAGAAGGGGAAACCTTACACTGGGTGCAGGTCTTATATTTGATATTGAAGTTGTTGCCGTCCTCCGTAGTCAGCCTTCTTTACAACTTACCCATTAGATACCTGCATTGGGTTGGAAAGACGATGTCCAAGCTTGCATATTCTTAATTCACCTTTTTTCCTGATCTTTACACAATAGTGTAATAAATATTCTAATGAATGAGATGCATTTAAAAGTAGCACAGGAAACAGGGTCCTGGTGAGTTATAAGGGAGGTAGAGAAACAGGGGAGTGGAGAGTGTAGGAAGTGGTTCCCAATGGGTAATACCAGTGTTTGAAGCAGTACTGGGACTGGCTATGAGGACAGTCAATGGGCCAGGGTGATAAAGAGAGTATATTGGTTTATTTTAAATTGTATCACTCCTAGTTCCACGCAAAATTTAAGATAAAATACTGTTTAAATTTGTTTTGATAAACTGGCCAATCCCAGCTGGTAATTGTAAACTGGGTGCCAGATTGTCATTTGGGCATTTATGCCATTATCCATCTGGTGTAGGCAGCTTTGCGTAAAGACAGACTGGATACCTGCATTGGGTTGGAGGGAGAATCATTACAGCACAAAAGGGAACCATCTGGCCCAGCAAGTCTGTTCCCGCTCCTGGTAGAGAAACAAACATTCCTCTGGTGGAACTCAGTGTCAAGCAGCATCTGTGGGGTTTGGGGGGAGGTGGGGAGAGAAATTGCAGACGGTTTGGGCTGAAACCCTGCAGCAGGACTGGTAGCAGATTGAGTGGTTGAGGGCGATACATTTAAATGGTACTTGGACAGATACGTGGGAGGGAAAATATTACAGGGGTATGTCAGTCCAGATGAAAGAGTCCCAACCCAGAACCTTGCCTGTCCATTTCCCTCTGTAGATGCTGCCTCATGTTTTGAGTTCCTCCAGCATTTTGTGCGTTGCTCTCATTAAAATTGTGTAATCTGTGAGTGTTTCCATTTCGGGTTGTGAATTGTAGATCAACAGACAATCTAAGACGAAAAAAGTTGGAAGTCAGCAAATGAGGCCATGAGGCCAGAACTCAAAAGATTATATGGTTTACAAGAGGAGAGGCTGTACTTGATCTGGTATTGGGAAATGAACCTGGTCAGGTGTCAGGTCTCTCAGTGGGAGAGCATTCTGGAGATAGTGATCACAATTCTACCTCCTTTACCATAGCATTGGAGAGAGATAGGAACAGACAAGTTAAGAAAACATTTAATTGGAGTAAGGGAAAATATGAAGCTATCAGGCAGGAACTTGGAAGTATAAATTGGGAGCAGATGTTCTCAGAGAAATGTACGGCAGAAATGTGGCAAATGTTCAGGACATATTTGTGTGGCATTCTGCATAGGTACGTTCCAATGAGACAGGGAAAGGATCGTAGGATACAGGAACCATGGTGTACAAACACTGTTGAAAATCTAGTTAATAAAGAAAGAAAAGCTTATGAAAAGTTAAAAAAATTAGGTAATGATAGAGAACAAGAAAATAATAAGGCTAGCAAAAGAGCTGAAGAATGAAATTAGGAGAGCCAGAAGGAGTCATGAGAAAGCCTTGACGAGTAGGATGAAGGAAAACTCCAAGGCATTCTACAAGTATGTGAAGAGCAAAAGGATAAGACATAAGAGAATAGGAGCAGTCAAGTGTGACATTGGAAAAGTGTGTATGGAACCAGAGGAGGTAATAGAAGTACTTAAAGAATACCTTGCTTCAGTATTCACTACGGAAAAGGACCTTGGCGATTGCAAGGATGATTTACAGAAGACTGAAAAAGCTTGAGCTTATAGACATTAAGAAAGAGGATGTGCTGGAGCTTTTGGAAAGCATCAAGTTGAAAAAGTCACCGGGACCGGACAAGATGTACTCCAGGCTACTGTGGGAGGCGAGGGAGGAGATTGCTGAGCCTTTGGCAATGAGCTTTGCATCATCAATGGGGACGGGAGACGTTCCAAAGGATTGGAGGGTTGCAGGTGTTTTCCACTTATTCAAGGAAGGGAGTAGAGATAGCCCAGGAATTTATAGTCCACCGAGGTCGGTGACCAGTTGTGGTGAACTACATATACCTGTCTGGACATGCCCCCGCTTGCTGACTGCTCCTGTGGGCTCCTCCCACAGACCCAGGTATAGAGGCCATTGGAGACACCACCCCGGCCTCAGTCTCCAGGATGTAGTGTGGTGGTCAATTGCTGCTTGTTCTTTCTTCCAGCCAATAAAAGCCTCTATCTCGCCTCTTGTCTCCGAGAGTTATTGATGGTGCATCACCAGTGGTGTGCCTCAGGGATCTGTTCTGGGACCCTTACGCTTTGTGATTTTTATAAATGACCTGGATGAGGAAGTGGAGGGATGGATTAGTAAATTTGCTGATGACACAAAGATTAGAGGTGTTGTGGAAAGTGTGGAGGGCTGTCAGAGGTTACAGTTGGACATTGATAGGATGCAAAACTGCTTTGAGAAGTGGCAGATGGAGCTCAGACCAGATAAGTGTGAGGTGGTTCATTTTGGTAGGTCAAATATGATGGCAGAATATAGTACTAATGGTAAGACATTTGGCAGTGTCGAGGATCAGAGGGATCTTGGGATCTGCGTCCATAGGACTTTAATATCCACATGTCCATGTTCTTTGATAAGCACTACATAGTCCAAAAAGGGCAATTTGTTGTTAGCGATATCTTCCACTGTGAATCTCGTGTAGATTTGAGAGACTGAGGGAGAGACTGTGAGGATTTGTTCATTTCACTCAGAGGGAGGGTACTCGCTTGCTTCGGTGGGTGTTGGGTGTTTGTCCCTGGGGCCGCGGTTTCTCACGCACAGAGGGTCTGAATCCCCCGCGATGAGCAGAGCAGTGGGAGGGTCAGACGATCAGATCAGGAACCAACCGCAGGTGTGGTGGAGTGGTGGAGGAATTCTCTCGAACAATAGAGGCTCTGCATGAGTGACACATATCCCTCCATCCTTCATTCCTTCTTCACTCATTGCAACCCACTCTAATCACATTCTACGACTCATTTCTCAAAGCTGCTGCTCAGGTTGACTGCATGCTTAAGAAGACGTACAGTGTATTGGCCTTCATCAACCATAGGATTGAGTTCAAGAGCCAAGGGGTAATGTTGCAGCTGTATAGGACCCTGGTCAGACCCCACTTGGAGTACTGTGCTCAGTTCTGGTCACCTCACTACAGGAAGGAAGTGGAAACCATGGAGAGGAGATTTGCAATTGTAACCCTCAGGTTCGGCCAGCAGCTTAATCTAGGGGAAGACAGCCTCCGGCCCAGCCAAGCTTGAAAAATCTTGTTTGGGTGGATGCTGCATCATATGTTTTCCTGTTACAAATCAGTACCACAAAATAACAAACAGTACACAATATGCAATTAAATGATTGAGCTTTATAATTCTTAAACTGACTATAGGGTTAGTAAAGAAACAAAAAAGAAAAGGGACCCATTCTCATGAACCAGTCTATTTTGCAACGTTGGAGCTCATGGTTTTCCCATCAGTTCGCTCTCCTTTAATTTTCTCCCCGGGTGTCGACTCGAACCCCATTCCAAGTCCACTCCATCCTGCAGACTATGACTTCCCTGTTCTGTCATCTTCCCTCTCCGTCTTCTGCCACACAAAAGACTGCAAAACCTTCTCACAAGAAAGTAACAACATGCCTCTCATTGGATGGCACACATTCCAAAGCCTCTTTTATCTCTAGTCATAACCCAAACATTGCTACTGCAGAGAAACCATTACATTAGCTGCTAAACCTTACAGTGCATTACACAAGGATGTTGCCTGGATTGGGGAGCATGCCTTATGAAAATAGTCTGAGTGAACTTGGATTTTTCTCCTTGGAGTGACGGAGGATGAGAGGTGACCTGATAGATGTGTACAAGATGATGAGAGGCATGATTGTGTGGATAGTCAGAGGCTTTTTCACAGGGCTGAAATGGCTTATTCGAGTGCGGACAGTTTCAAGGTGCTAGGAAGTAGGTACAGAGGAGATGTCAGGGGTCAGTTTTTTATGCAGAGAGTGGTGAGTGCATGGAATGGGCTGCCAGCGATGGTGATGGAGGCGGATACAATAGGGTCTTTTAAGAGACTCCTGGATCGGTACATGGAGCTTAGAAAAATAGAGGCTATGGGTAGCCCAAGGTAATTTCTAAAGTAAGTACATGTTTGGCACAGCTTTGTGAGCCAAAGGGCCTGTATTGTATTGTAGGTTTTCTATGTCTCTATGTTAATACATGGTGTAGGATGGAAGGCGTAAGATTTCTGGATCTTTGGGTTCTCTGCCAGGTAAGTTGGGACCTGCATAGAAGGGATGGTTTGCCCCTGAACTAAAAGAGGACTAATATACTGGCAGAAGGTTTGTTGATGCTGCATGCTGGGGTTTAAATTAGAATTGCAGCAGGAGGGGAACCAGAGTGACAATATGGTTGGTGGAGAGGTTTGCAGACAGATGTTAGTAGACCTCAGGCAAAAGGCTGAGTATGGTGCAACTAGTGTCCTAAGCTATGTATATTTCAATGCAAGAAATATCGTAGGAAAGCAGAAGATAGTCCTGAAGATGAGCTAGTTAGCTTACAAACAGAGGCAATGCGTAATGAAGAGAGGCTAGTGTTAGGGCAAAATAACAGTCAACAGGATGAGTTGCAATGTAAAATGCAGACAAAATCAAAAAGAGTGAATACAGGACTGAAGATGTTATATTTGAATGAGCGCAGTATACGGAATAAGGTACGTGAACTTTTAGCTCAGTTACAGATTGACATGTGTGATGTTGTAGTCATCACTGAATCATGGCTGAAAGATTATAGATGGGAGATTAATGCCCATGGGGTAGTGTTGCTCTTCTCTTAAAAATTGAAATCAAATCATTAGAAAGAGGTGACTTAGGGTCAGAAGGTGATGAATCTCTGTGGATAGAGCTAAGGAACTGCAAGGGCAAAAAGACCCTGATGGGAGTTGTATACAGACCCCCAAAGCGTAGTAAGGATGTGTTTTACAAATTACAATGAGGGATAGAAACTGTATTTCAAGAGGGCAATGTTATAATATGCAGGTAGATTGGGAAAATCAGGTTGGTGTTGGATTCCAGGATGGGGTATTTCTCAAGCTCATGGCGAGCCCACTAGGGGATCAGCTATTCCGGACTGGGTTTTGAGCAATGAACCAGAGTTGATTAGAGAGATTAAGATAAAAGAACCCTTAGGGGCAGTGATCATAATGTGATCAAGTTCACCCTGAAATTTGCGAAGGAGAAACTAAAGTCAGATGTATCAGTATTAAAAAGGAGTAAAGGGAATTACAGAAGCATGGGAGCGGTGTTGGCCAGAACTGATTGTAAAAGAACACTGACAAGGATGATGGCAGAGCAGCAATGGCTGGAATTTATGGAAGGAAATTGGAAGAACAGGATATATACATCCCAAAGATGATGGAGTATTATTATAACGGCAAGATGAAACAATTGTGGCTAACAAAAGAAATCAAAGCCAACATAAACGCTAAAGGGAGGGCATATACTAGAGCAAAAACTAGTGGGAAGTTAGAGAATTGGGAAGCTTTTAAAAACCAACAGACGACAAATAAAAATGTTACTAAGAAGGTAAAGATGGAAAGCTAGCCAGTATTACTAAAGAAGGTGCCGAAATTTTCTTCAGAGACTTAAAGTTTAAAAGAGAGGTGAGAGTGGATATTGGACCACTGGAAAATGATGCTGGAAGGGCAGTAATAGGGGACAAGGAAATAGCGGACAAACTGAATAAGTATTTTCCATTGTACTTCACTTTGGAAGACGCTAACAGTAAGGTGGAAGTTCCAGCTGTCAGGGGTCATGAAGTGTGTGAAGTTACCATTACTAGAGAAAAGGTTCTTGGGAAACTGAAAGGCCTGAATGGAGATAAGCTACCTGGACCAAATAGTGTACAGCCCACAGTTCAGAATGAGGTGGCTGAAGAGACTGTGGAGGCATTAATAATAAACTTTCAAGAATCACTAGATCCTGGATTGGTTCTGGAAGACTGGAAAAATGCAAATGTCACTCCACTCTTCAAAAAGAGAGAGAGGGTGAAGAAAATAAACTATAGGCCAGTTAGTCTAACCTCAATGGTTGGGAATGTGTTATAGTTGATTATTAAAGATGATGTTTCAGGATACTTGGAGGCACGCGATAAAATAGGCCATAGTCAGCCTGATTTCCTCAAGGGAAAATCTTGCCTGACAAATCTACTGGAATTCTTTGAAGACATAATAAACAGGATAGGCAAAGGAGAAGTGATTGATGTTGTGTACTTGGATTTCAAGAAGGCCTTGACAAGGTGCCACACATGAGACTGCTTAGCAAGGTACGAGCCCATGGTATTACAGGAAGGATTCTAGCATGTATAAAGCAGTGGATGATTGGCAGGTGACAAAGAGAGGGAACACGAAAAGCTTTTTCTGGTTGGCTGCTTGTGACTTGTCAAGTTCCACAGAGGTCTATGTTTAAATATACAGAAGATATGAAGATAGGTGAAGGGAAGGTAGTTTAGAAGAAGTAGAGAGGATACAGAAGGATTTAGTCAGATTAGGAGAATAGGCAATGAAGTGGCAGATGGAATATAGTGTCGGGAAGTGTATGGTTATGCATTTTGGTAGAAGAAATGAAAGTGTAGATTTTTTTGGAAATGGAGAGAAAATACAAAAAACTGAATCACAAAGGGACTTGGGAGTCTTTGTATGGATTCTCTAAATGTTAATTTGCAGCTTCTGTCTGTGGTGAGGAAGGCAAATGCGATGCTAACATTCACTTCAGGAGGTCTGGAATATAAAAGCGCAGATGTAATTTTGAAACTTTATAAAGCACTGGTGAGGCTCAATTGGAGTATTGTGAATGGTTGTGGGGCATTTATCTCAGAAAAGGTTTGCTGAAACTGGAGAGGGGTCAAAGGAGTTTCACAAAAATAATTCCAGGATTGAATGGCTTGTCATATGAAGAGTGTTTGTTTGTTCTGGGCCTGTATTCACTAGAATTCTGAAGAATGAGGGGTTACCTTATTGCAATCTATTGAATGGTGAAAGGCCTTGATAGAGTGGATGCGGAGAGGATGTTTCCTATGGTGGGAGAGTCTAAGACCAGAGGATGTAACTTCAGAGTAGAGGGCATCCTTTTAGAACACAAATGAGGAGGAATTTTGTTAGCCAGAGAGTGGTGAACCTGTGGAATTCTTTGTCACAGACAGCTGTGGGGCCAAGTCTTTACGTATACTTAAGGCAACGGTTGACAGATTCTTGACTGGTCAGGACATGAAGAGATATAGAGAGAAGGCAGGAGATGGGGGCTGAGAGGAAAGTTGAATCAGTCATAATGAATTGGTGGAGCATACTTGATTGACCAAATGGCTTAATTCTGCTCCTATATCTTATGATCTTATGTACAAGCCAAAGGGATTAGTTAAATTGGAGTCAAGATCAGTATACTCATGGTGGGCTGTAGGTTCCATTCCTGTGATGTACTGTTGTATTTTCTATGTCTATGTTCTATATCAGGCAGCATCATGAAAGAAAAGACTGTTAATGTTTCAGGTGGGAGAGATTTTTTTTCAGGAAAGTAATTTCATTAAAACTTTGAAACTTATTTTGAGGCTTGACAAGTTGGATGTAGAATGTAGAAGTAGGGGACCAGGGCTCAGAGCAAGGAACTAAAATTCCTTCAGGAGGTGGTGAATCTTTGGAATTTTCAATGTTGGATGGTTGTGGAGGCTCAGTCATTGAATTAAGTCAGCACAAAGAATGATAGATTTCTGGATACTAAAGAGATAAATTGATATTGGGGAAAGGAAGGAGTTGGCATTGAGATGGAAGATAAGTCACGTTCTTGATAAACAGCAGGACAGGCTTGAATGTCCAGATAGCCTATCCCTGCTCCTCTTCCTGATGTCCTTATGCAAAGATCGAATCTGCCGCGACCTTGTTAAATGGTGGAGTAGCCTTAAGGGCTCAATTGAACTGCCAATGCTCAGTGGTGAAAGTAATTAGGTACCAATACAGTCATTCCTCCAGCATTGTGTGTGTGTGTGCGTTGCTTATACTAACATTGCTCAGTTGTCAGCTGGATTGCTGGTGTCAGCTACTTTATAATTGGTACAATTTATTGGCCTGAACTAGCTTAGTCTCACCTCTAGTCTTGTTTACATTTCCAATGGCTTTTGGTTTTTACAGTATGTCTTACTATCACTTCTCTTAACCAGCTCTTATTCACCTGCTGATATATTTCTTTAAGTAGTTTGTCATGTCCTTTTGCTTGATAATTCTTCTGTACAGTACCTTGAGTTTCTGGCTATGTTAAAGTCACTACTTAGGCAGTTGTTACTGAAGGTAATTTTTTGGATTTAAAGAAGTATATCAGAAGATCCAGATGCATTTGATCTCATGGGACCAACAAAAACCACCAAGATGACAGAGGCTGTGAAGTTACTATCTCACACTTCCATTGCTGTCTGTGTGGGCGGTGCACGTTTTCCCCGTGGTGTTCCAATTTTCCGACACACCCCAGTGATATGGGAATTGGATGGTTAAAGAAGAGGTGCAGGGCAAGTTTTTTTTAACACAGGGAATAGTAATTGCCTGGAAGGAGATACCAGAGGTGGTGGTGGAAGTAGATACAATAGTGGCATTCAAGAGGCTGTTAATTCAGCATGTGAAAACGCAGCTTATTGAAGGATATGGATTATATGTGATTTAGTTTAATTTGGCACCATGTTTGGCACAGACATTGTGGGCTGATTGGGCACAAGCCGGAAGGTCCTGCCCTTAGAGTTAGCACCTAAGACTCTGAGCTCCATGTGCAGAACCTCATCAGCCATCTTACCCATGTCGTTGGTACCTACATGGACCATAACCTCAGGCTGGTTACCTTGCTACTTAAGATTGCTGAGGACTCAATCCAAAATGTCCTGGGCCCTGGCACCCTCGAGGCAGCGTACCATCCAGGTAGCTTGTTCTCTCACATAGAACCTCCTGTCCATTCCACTAACTAATTAATCCTCTATTACTGTAGTGTGCTGCTAATTAACTAATTAATCCTTTATTACTGTAGCGTGCCACTAACTAATTAATCCTCTATTACTGATCTGATTGTGTATCGACTGTACACTGATCTGATTGTGTATCTGACTGTACACTGATCTGACTGTGTAGATCTGATTGTATATCTGTACACTGATCTGATTGTGTATCTGACTGTACATTGATATGATTGTGTATCAACTGTACACTGATCTGATTGTGTATCTGACTGTGCACTGATCTGATTGTGTATCTAACTGGACACCGATCTGATTGTGTATCTGACTGTACACTGATTTGATTGTGTATCTGATTTACACTGATCTGATTGTGTATCTGACTTACACTGATCTGATTGTGTATCTGATTTACACTGATCTGATTGTGTATCGACTGGACACCGATCTGATTGTGTATCTGACTGTACACTGATCTGACTGTGTAGATCTGATTGTATATCTGTACACTGATCTGATTGTGTATCGACTGGACACCGATCTGATTGTGTATCTGACTGTACACTGATCTGATTGAGTATCGACTGTACACTGATCTGATTGTGTATCTGACTGTACACTGATCTGACTGTGTAGATCTGATTGTATATCTGTACACTGATCTGATTGTGTATCGACTGGACACCGATCTGATTGTGTATCTGACTGTACACTGATCTGATTGAGTATCGACTGTACACTGATCTGATTGTGTATCTGACTGTACACTGATCTGACTGTGTAGATCTGATTGTATGTCTGTACACTGATCTGATTGTGTATCTGACTGTACATTGATCTGATTGTGTATCAACTGTACACTGATCTGATTGTGTATCTGACTGTGCACTGATCTGATTGTGTATCTGATTTACACTGATCTGATTGTGTATCTGACTGTTCACTGATCTGATTCTGTATCTGAATTACACTGATCTGATTGCGTATCTGATTTACACTGATCTGATTGTGTATCTGACTGTACACTGATTTGATTGTGTATCTGATTTACACTGATCTGATTGTGTATCTGACTGTACACTGATTTGATTGTGTATCTGATTTACACTGATCTGATTGTGTATCTGACTTACACTGATCTGATTGTGTATCTGACTTACACTGATCTGATTGTGTATCGACTGGACACCGATCTGATTGTGTATCTGACTGTACACTGATCTGATTGAGTATCGACTGTACACTGATCTGATTGTGTATCTGACTGTGCACTGATCTGACTGTGTATCAACTGTACACTGATCTGTTTGTGTATCTGACTGTACATACATTTATACAAAACAATTATGTTTACAATCTTAGTGTTTGTGCAATATCCTCCCACGTTTCCTTTCCTTATTGCTTGAACATTGCGATAGAGACACAACATAAAGATTTTTACTTCCTTGGATGTAAGAAATAACATAAATATAAATACAACTACTTTCCCCTCTCACATTATATACTTGCCCTCTAACTAGTATATACTATAGCAGAGGTTTACTGCAGTAGGATTACATTTGCGGCTTGGCTGTCTGTGGGAACAATTCTAGAATCATGGCTCTCCACACAGCTTTAGACTACCTGGACAACATGAACACCTATGTCAGGAAGCTGTTCATTGACTATAGTTCAGCATTTAATACCATCATTCCCACAATCCTGATTGAGAAGTTGCAGAACCTGGGCCTCTGTACCTCTCTCTGCAATTGGATCCTCAACTTCCTAATCGGAAGACCACAGTCTGTGCGGATTGGTGATAACATCTCCTCCTCGCTGATGATCAACACTTGTGCACCTCAGGGGTGTGTGCTTAGCCCACTGCTCCACTCTCTGTATACACATAACTGTGTGGCAAGGCATAGCTCAAACAGCATCTATAAATTTGTTGGTGATACAACCATTGTTGGTAGAATCTCAGGTGGTGACAAGAGGGCGTAAAGGAGTAAAATATGCCAACTAGTGGAGTGGTGCCACAACAGCAACCTGGCACTCAATGTCAGTAAGACGAAAGAGCTGATTTGTGGACTTCAGGAAGGGTAAGATGAAGGAATCCTCAAAGAGGGATCAGAAGTGGAGAGAGTGAGCAGCTTCAAGTTCCTGGGTGTCAAGATCTCTGAGGATCTAACCTGGTCCCAACACACTGATGTAGTCATAAAGAAGGCAAGACAGCAGCTACACTTTATTAGGAGTTTGAAGCGATCTGGCGTCAAATACACTCAAAAACTTCTATAGTTATACTGTGGAGAGCATTTTGACAGGCTGCATCACTGTCTGGTATGGAGGGGCTACTGCACAGGACCGAAAGAAGCTGCAGAAGGTTATAAATCTAGTCAGCTCCATCTTGGGCACTAGCCTACAAAGTACCTAGGACATCTTTAGTGTCTCAGAAAGGCAGTGTCCATTATTAAGGACCTCCAGCACCCAGGGAATGCTCTTTTCTCGCTGTTACCATCAGGTAGGAGATACAGAAGCCTGAAGGCACACACTCAGTGATTCAGGAACAGCTTCTTCCCCTCTGCCATCTGATTCCTGAATGGATTTTGAAGCTTTGGACTCTACCTCACTTTTTAAAAATATGTAGTATTTCTGTTTTTGCACATTTTTAATAATCTATTCAATATATGTAATTAATTTACTTTTTTATTTATTATTACATTTTATTTTATTTTTTTCTCTCTCTGTTAGATTATGCTTTGAACTGCTGCTGCTAAGTTAACAAATTTCACGTCACATGCTGGTGATAATAAACCTGATTCTGATTCTGAGAATCTTTTCAATTGTGGAATTTAGTAGCTTGACAATTAGTATCCATGTCATCTCCTTAGCTATCTCCTTCAAAGTAGGAGGACGCATGTCACCAGGATCTGCGGATCTATCGACTTTGTGTCTCATTTATTTATTTTTCCCAACCTCAACTGACGCTGCCTAAGCCGCTGAGTTACTTTGCCTTACCCCCTTGATTTGTACATGTCTCTAGATATTTACCAGATCTGGGTGACTTCTTGTGTCTTCCTCTCTAACGTGAGTTTATTCCTTTGCAATTTCCTAATTTTCTGTTAAAATTTTAGTCTATAAGCAACATACGTTACTGTTGTGTTGTTCCTCTTCACACCTGTGCTACATCTGTCAGCAAACTTTTTGCCATTTTCTTAGCATTTGTCTATTTTTTGCGAGGCCGATTTGCTAGCTCAATGATCAAACCAGTATGGATGTAGAGCATGCAAGGAAGCTGGCCAGATTTGAACCCAAGACAACTTGCCTTGAACACCGGTGTGAATGCCACTGCACCATCGGCCAGCTGAAGATACATTATCTTTAGCTAACATTTTGCTTTCTATAACTTCATAGAAACTCTTGAAGTCATTCACTTTTCTTATTTCTGCATTCCCTTTCCTTATCACTGTCTTGAGGTGGCCCAGGCATCAGTTTTAACTTTTTACATTCTCTAGACTCAGGTAAGTTTCTGAAAGTTGGAAAATTGTGAGAGCAACTTCAAAATAAAATGAGAGGAGATAGAGAATAAGAAAAATAAACCAGTAAGCTTTATGTCTGAGATTGGGGGAAATGTTATAAGCTACTATTAAAGATAGCAGGTTGCTTAAATGTAATCTGGCAAAGTCAACAAGGTCTTGTGAACAAAATTATGCTTAACCAATCCATTTTAAATCTTTGAAGAAGTTGTTGAGGATGAGAGAGTAATAGTCAAAGGGTACATACTGTAGTTAGTTTAAGAACTATTGATAAAATCAAGAACCATCCTGAAGGTACTTATGTGTACATTAGATGAAATATTAATTACCAGCAGTGAGTATTGTTGAAATCATAAGGTACAACTATGTGAAACAAAACTTGTTCTGTACTAGAACAGTTCCCAGTGGGGATTCACTTGAGATAAGTAGTCAAAAAGCTGACTGCCCAAGTCACATACAGTCAAACAATATTTATATTATATCATATACGATGATTGGTTCCTCAAATTGCACATGTCAGCCAGACTCTATAGGTCACCAAAAATTATCTTGCTCAGTCATGTCATGTATTATCATTGTATCTATAATTGACAAAATTAAAAGTATTTGATTCTAAAGCTGATCCTCCATCCACTCTCCTATATGAATGCCTACACCAAGATTCATTGAATAAAGATTTGTTACATTAACAGTGCAGTAAATCTCCCAGTGGTTTTCATTAACATATGTTGCAGATAAAGGAGAAAAAATGGCTATGCTATTTAGGTTCCCATAAAGCATTTGATGGGAGTAGCTGTTCTTGAACATGCTGGTGTGGGGATTCAGGCTTCAGTGCCTCCTGTCCAATGGTAGCCGCAAGGATTGTTAATGCCGGGTGTAATGGTAGAATCTCTGTCTCCCTCCTTCAGAAAAGAAGATGTCCGTAAAATTAAGAAGAGTTTCAATATCAGTGGCGTGGAAAATATACTTACACATAGGTGAGATTGCGCAAGTGCTGACCTGCTGAGTTCCACCGGAGCTTTCTTTGTGTGCTTCTCCAGAATTCAAACATCTGCAGTCTCATGTGCTTACATCCTGCCAGGATTGCAATGGAAAAGACACTGCAAGTCAAAGCTCTCTACTGATGTTTTGCTAAGAGGTCGTTGATGTGGGAGTATATCACTACTGAGGTGAAAAGAGATTTCTTCTCCCCAGGAGAGACGTTTCTTTAGAATTCCCCATTCAACAGGCCTACGGAGGTTCAGTCACTGAGGTAATTCAAGATGGATACTGACAGAAATTTGAATATAAAGAAAAGAAGGTAAAATATCCAGCATGATCCGACTGAATGGCAGAGCAGCCAAAAGGAGATGAATTGTCTCATGCTTTGATTTGGCTGTGACATTCCCTTTGTCTACGGGTGCTGCCTGACCGGTCAGTTCCACAGTTATAATATCACTAAAACAAGGGAAGAAGGTTGAGTTTCAGCCACCTCCTCATGTTTGTATTTTGCTCTCTTCCTCTCTGTTTTTTATGTTTTTCTCTTCTCCCTCTCTCTTTTGCTGAATATTCTGTTTCTCTCTCTCTCCTTCTCCAATTCCTTCATTCATTGCCAGAAGCATATCTGTCTCTGTATACCTGTCCATCGGTCCAGTTACACTGCTTTTACTCTCATTGCTTATCTCTCTCATCCATCTTCATCTTTCTATCCTGCTGTTTTTCTATTTCCTTCCCTCACCTCCTTTAAATTTCTGCCTCAGCCTATCAGTTTATTTGCCTCTTTCTCCTCTTCCAGTTATCTCTGTCTCTCTGTTAATCTGAAGTCTTTCCCTTACCTTATTAATTCATTTTCCTCTCTCCTTCTTCATTCTCTACCTCATTATTTGCTCTATTAATGCATTTTATCCTTCTCTCTCCCTCTCTTTTCTCTCTCTCTCTCTCTCCCTTTTCTTTTTCTGTTTTGCCCTTAAATTTTATTTGTTTTTGTGGTGAACTACATATACCTGTCTGGAAACACCCCCTGCTGACTGCTCTTGTGGCTCCTCCCACAGACCCTTGTATAAAGGCGATCGAGGCCTAAGCCCGGCCTCTCAGTCTCCAGGATGTAGTATGGTGGTCACTCACTGCTTGTTCCTTCTTCAAGTCAATAAAAGCCGATATCTCGCCTCACGTCTCAGAGTGAGTTATTGATGGTGCATCTGTTCTCCATCCAACTAATTCTGCCATTAAATTGTTAAAACCCTTGCAAAGTAAGATTAATGCTTGTGGTGCATGCCCTGTGTACATACATTAAGAGAGAAGGAAAACAGTAGCATTTGTTTTCCAATTAAATGGAAACAAAGCTGAGGGCACAATACAACCCCTGACATTATGATCTTTTAAAACACACTATTAACAGTCTCTATTTTCATGAAACATTCTATAGCATCAGATTGAAAGTTGCTTCTATTCTCTCCCCGTTACAGATGATTGGTTGCATATCTACTTGATGTGATCAAGCTACATCTGCAGAGCTGTTGAATACAAGTTTGATAATAAGTTTTTGACCGATTAAATAGCCATTATTGTTCATTACAGAGACAATGGCCAGTAAGACAATCAGCTCAGAATAGGCTCCAAAACACCTTGACGTAAGGAAAACTGAAAAGATAGCGTATGTTGGAAATCATAATTAATAAAAACAAAGGTTGGAAACACTCATTAAGTGCATTAGCTATCAGCGGAGTCTGGACAAACTCGGACTGATTTCTCTGGAGGGTCGGAGGCTTAGGGGAAAATGTTAGATACTCGAGGGCACCGCTTTAATGTGGGATGATGGAGTGGTTGGGGGAGGAGCTTAATGGAGACTTATGAGGCAAGCTTTTATTTAGTGGAGAATGTAGGTGCCTGGAGTGCATTGCCTGGGTAGGTGGTAAAAGTAGGCATGAGACAATGCTCAAGAGGCGCCTCGACGTGCACATACACGGGTAAGGCACCTTCTATAAATTGGCACCATTTGGACTTAGATTGTGTTGGACTTAGATTGTGTCAGACTAGTGACTAGCAGATTTTCCAGACTATTGAATATTATGCCTTGAAATACCCAAATGCAATTGGTGAAATAATTTATACTTTTAAAAGTCCTTTAATAATGTACCATGAATGAGATTATTAAACAAAATTAGAATGGACGGTATTAGGAGGCCAAAGTTTCCTGAGGCTGATCGGTTAAGAAACGAACATCATAGTTTCAAAAATAAAGGCTGAGTTGATGCTTGGAATCCTACACCCAGGAAAAGTGAGCTGGCTGGGTAGCTGACTGAAGCTAACATTGGGACTGGTGAAGTTTTGAGAGAGTCAAGGAAGATGAGGTTAGAAAAGGAAAGCAAAGCTGAGGCATAAAGAAACTGAGGTAAACTATAATGCCACTGGTGGGCACAAAGGGGTGGACGGACCATTCCTGGCTTTTATTAGTACAGTTTACGTAAGTTAGAAGGGAATTGTTTGAGGTGTCCAAAATGGCAGGAAGCTGAGCGAGGCTTCAAGTAAAATTATGGGATTATTATAGAAAAGAACAAATTAAATTGCGATTGGATAAGGAGAAGATGAGGAGACAGTTCCCAGGAGTGGAAGATTTGGGTACTGAGAGAACAGACTTAAAACAAAGTACAAAGTGAGTTTTATTATCAAAGTACACATATGTCACCATATACAACCCTGAGATGCATTTTCCTGTGGGCATACTCAGCAAGTCTATAGAATAGTAACTATAACAGGGTCAATGAAAGATCAAATGAAGTGCAGAAGACAACAAACTATGCAAATGCAAGTATAAATAAATATCAATAAATGAGAACATGAGATAATGAGATAAAGAATCCTTAAAGTGAAGTCATTGCTTGTGGGAGCATTTCAATGATGGGGCAAGTGACTGTAGTTATCCCCTTCTATTCATGAGCCTAGTGTTTGAGGATAAAAGGAGAAAAAGACAAAGGGGAATGCCAGGATAAACTAGTGATTACGCAAAACAGGGAGCACACCTTGTCTGATGTCATTAACAGCAGCTGGGTAACTCAGGGCTTTCTTAAGGAAATTGGTAAGGCATTTAAGAAAGAATAATACACAGAAAGAGAGAGAATTGGATGTAGATTGCAGTACGTATACTCAATGGGCCAACTGTGAAGGTTCTGTGCTATAATAGAAACGTAGAAAACCTACGGCACAATACAGGCCCTTCGGCCCACAAAGTTATGTCGAACATGTCCCTACCTTAGAAATTACTAGGGTTACCCATAGGCCTCTATTTTTCTAAGCTTCATGTACCTATCCAAAAGTCTCTTAAAAGCCCCTATCGTATCCGCTTCCACCACCGTTGCCGGCAGCCCATTCCATGCACTCATGACTCTGCGTAAAAACTTAACTCCGACATCTCCTCTGTACCTACTCCCCAGCACCTTAAGCTGTGCCCTCTTGTGACAGCCATTTCAGCCCTGGGAAAAAGCCTCTGACTATCCACAGGATCAATGCCTCTCGTTATCTTGTACACCTCTATCAGGTCACCTCTCATCCTCCGTCGCTCCAAGGAGAAAAGGCCGAGTTCACTTATGTCTTCATAAGGCGTGCACCCCAATCCAGGCAACGTCCTTGCAAATCTCCGCTGCACCCTTTCTATAGTTTCCACATCCTTCCTGTAGTGAGGCGACCAGAACTGAGCTCAGTACACCAAGTGGGGTCTGACCAGGGTCCTATATAGCTGCAACATTACCTCTCGGCTCCTAAATTCAATTCCACGATTGATGAAGGCCAATACACCATACGCCTTCTTAACCACTGAGTCAACCTGCGCAGCTGCTTTGAGTGTCCTATGGACTCGGACCCCAAGATCCCTCTGATCCTCCACACTGCCAAGAGTCTTGCCATTCATGCTAACAGGATATGATGATCCCATGATTTTACTGGAAGCCTCGTACACCTTCCTGCCACTTCCAGGCTTGATGATACCAATGCTTTCTTGATGAACTTTTGGACCATTCTGTTGTTTAAGGTGTGCTGCTGTATTTATAGTTGTACTGATTATTGCCATGGAAACTGTTTAGTCTGTGATCATTACAGAAGTAAGAAATTGCTGTATATGACGAGAGTTGATCTGATCTACAAATATTAGCCATTCAAATCTACAATCAGACTCCATTCTCCTTTCACCACACAGTTTGATGACTTGCATCAACCACCATGATATCAAGAAACAGTTGGGAGAACTGAGTACAGTAAAGGCTATGGAAACATGATTCAAGCTACAGTATTGAATACCTCTTCTCTAAAACTAGCTGCAACTTTATCCAAACTTTTAAAAGAGCAATTGAGCAGGTTCAGATTCAGATTTATTTCTCACGTGTACATAGAAACACACAGTTTGCATTAACAACCATCTCACCTAAGAATCAGCTATGGAGCAGCCCATAAGTGCATGGATTTGAAATTTTTAAAGGTTATAGGCAATGCACTTTCCACAGGTCATCCGATGCAATCTATTGACAAAATTTAACATGTTTAGAATGCCACTGCTAGACTTTTAACTGAAACCAGGATGAGGGAGCATATCACTCCCATCCAAGCTACTCTGCATCTTTTAGAATGAATTTGAAGTTCTCTTATTTGTCTTTAAAGCTCTCAATGGTCTGGACTTCCTCACAGAATCCCTTTTGTTTTATAATCCTGTTTGAGCTTCCAGGTCTTCTTCTGCTGGTCTCTTAAAATTAAATAATCTTCCTCAAAAGATGATTGGCAGGTCAACTTCTCTGAACTATGCTCCGAAACTGTGAAACTTAGTAGATAAAACTATAAGGATGCAGACTTATTTGACTCCTTTAAACACCAGCTCAAAACTGATTTACTTAACCATATTTTAACCTACTTATTCAATTTAAATTTATACACACACACACACACACACACACACACACACACACACACACACACACACACACACACACACACACACACTCACACACACACACACACACACACACACACACACACACATATATATCTCACTGTAATTCATAGATTTTTCATTCTGTATTACATTGTACTTCTACTGCAAAACAACAGATTTCCTGATGTATGTCAATGATATTAAATTATACCTGATTCTTGTCTTCTGTTTTCATATTTGCACTTCATCCCATTGTAAAGCACTTTGAACTATACCGTTTGAACTGTCCTATATATTATTGATATTATTATTAAAATGTTATTAATGCCCTTCCCTTGGACAACATCGGTGGTGTGGAGAGGGGAGACTTGCAGCTTGGGCAACTGCTAGTCTTCCATTAAAAAAACCTTGCCCAGTATTGCGCCCTGGAAACTTTCCAAGCACAAATCCATGATCTATCGAGACGAACGGAGGCCTACATTAAACTGTTTGAAGATGGGACTAGCTTGGATGGGGCATCTTGGATGGCATGGGCAAGTATTGGAAAAGGCCCGTTTACATGATGGGTAACTCTATAACTGCTGTATAACTGTTGCTGTACAGTGCTGGCATCTGCCTAGCAGTGCGCAAAATTGTCCAGTTATTTCCTGTTCATAAAAAGCAAAGTAAATCTATCTGGCTGATTACTGCCAATCAGTCTACTCTCGATCATCAGTAAAGTGATGGAAGGTGTGATTGACTGTGCTAACAAGCAGCACTTACTCACCAATGATCTTCTCACTGATGCTCAGTTTGGATTTTGCCAGGACTGCTTGATTCCAGACCTTATGACAGCATTGGTCTAAACGTGGACCTAAAGCTGAGATGTGAGAATCTGCCTCTGCCATCAAGGCAGCATTTGATCAAGTGTGGCTTTCAAGGAGCCCCGGTGAGCCCAGGCGTCAAAGGTAAAACACTTGGGTGTCTGAAGTCATAAGCAGAATCAGAAACAGGTTTAATATCACCGGCATATATTGTGAAATTTGCTAACTTAGTGGCATCAGAACAATGCAATACATGACACATATAGAAATAAATAAATAAATGGATTACAGCAAGTATATCTATGTATATTAAATAGTTAAATTAAAAATAGAGCACAAACAAAATTATAAAAAGTGAGTTAGTGTTCACGGGTTTAATGTCTAATTAAAATGTCATACATTCTTTAGAGAAAGATGAGTGTGTTATAAAAGGTCAGAACAAACTGTGAACGTGGCCCTACCTGAGATAGTCCCATTTGCCCACATCTGGCCTATATTCCTTTAAACCTCTCCTACCTGTGTACCTGTCTAAATGTCAGTTAATGTTGGAATGTTCCTCCAGCAGCTCCTTCCATACAGCCACCACCCTCTGTGTGAAAACATTCTTCCTGTTCCCACTTCAATCTCTCCCCTCTCACTGTAAATCCCAGCCCTTTAGTTTTAGTCTTGTCTATCCTGAGTAAAAGACTGTGATTGTTCACCTCATCTGTGCCCCTCACAAGGCAGTAGGCAGGCCTTCACAGTACAGGTTGGTGAGCTGTTACTTTGCTCCAGTCCTTATACTGAACTTTGTGGGCTCCCAGTGCACAGTTTTAGAAATGGCTAATGGAGTGTAATCTAGGCAAGTGTGAAGTGTTGCACCTTGAGAGATGAAATGGAAAGGGAGAGCACACAGATAATGGTAAGACTCTTTACAAACAATAATAGAGGCATTAAAGAGTATCTTGGGCACATGAAAAAAAAACAGTGAATTGACTGGAATGGATCAGGTGCAAACAGAAAGTATTGTTTTAATTGGGCATCATTAGCTTATTAATTTGGTACAACATCATAGGCTGAAGGGCCTGTTCCTGTGCTGTACAGTTTTACTTGAGGCTCTCAGTGTTACATCCAAATTTTCCTTCTCTGACAGTGGTTATGGGCCAAGTATTCTACACGGAGATTTCAGTTTTATCAAGGAGGCTTAAAGAATGTCCTTCACACAGCAAATACTAAATACTCCAAGAGTAACTACCCCCCTCCACAAAATCCTCCAGGAACAAAATAACAGTGAAGCCCTCTTCCAGGCCAATGTCACCAACAACGCTGCCCCAGGTACAGTCATTGCTCCATTTGGCAAGCCACATTATTTTCATAGCAGACACTGAATTTGACAGGTTTTATTCTGAGCTCGATCATGTCCAGAATTTACCAGGGGTCCGAGGAAAGGTTTGTAGCAGTGTCCTTAGTTGGAGTAGCAGAGATTAAGAGGCCAGCAACGTAAACAGAAAAGAAACTGAGTGGGCAGAAGATTGAGCAGGTTGACAGTCTTTGGAGAAGTGAGGGATGTAACCATAGCAACATTGATAAAAAGGAGTGGCAAGGAAATGAAACAAACTTCCTTTCATCTCATGAAAAAGAATAGAATGTAATTAAACATATATTGAACAATTCCAAGACACCAAATAAGACAAAGATCGTCAAGTAGTGTTTGTTGGTCTTATGTCATTTATAATTACTGATGCAGCACAAAATGTGAGTTTTAATCTTAGAATCATTGTCATCTTGCCTGAAAGTTGTGCTGTGGGCCATTGACAAACCTCACAAAGAAAATTAATCCATAAATTACCAAGCCATGTGAACCAATTCCTCTCCAATTTCTAAGGAAACACCAGGCAGCAGTCCAACAGGGAACTGAGATGAAGCTGCTCCTGGCCTGTAGCTGAGAGGTTAGTCCCCACTCTGCTGGCCTAAGCTGACTCCATACATTGCCTCCCACAGTTGCTATTTGACCCACTGAGTTGCTCCAGCAAATGGTTGCTCCAGTGTCCAAAGCAGGTAGCACAGGAGAGCAAAGTGCTGGAGACCAGAGACATATGTTGTCATTGTTCAGTCGAGTCCAACTCAGTGTGACCTCATGGACCATGAGTTTTCATGGCAAGATACGTAAGTAGATTGCCAGCCCTTTCTTCCCTGCAGGTACTGCTGCTGCCCAGGATGGGATCCAGCTGGGTTTGAACTCAGGACTTGAAATCCAGTGCTGATGCCACTACTCCACCAGCTGGCCCGGAGATATACAGAGGGACTGAAATAAAAGGGAAGAGATGGGAGCAAAGACAAAACAAGGGTGCATAAAGAGAGCCACATATCTTTGTCCAGTCCAGTATTCTGGTGCTGTACTGCAGGGAACTGCATTGTCAGATATGTCATCTTTCCAGTGCATTAAAACAAGTCCCTGCTCTTCTCCTAGATGCATGTAAATGGTCCCGTCTCACTGCCCTGAAGAAGGCAGCATGTCTGCAGTCTCTTGAGTCTCCACTAACCCCTCTGCTCTCTCTGCTGTCAGTCCCAGAACCAGTGATCTTCTGATCCAATATCAGTTCCTCAGCAGGTATCAGTGATATTAAACCTTAGCACACTGTTGGGGAAAGGATCTTGCAATGTTAAAATTTGTTTGCTACCTCTCTCGTGTATACAAACTTAAAATGTCACAAGGCTGAGGGGCACATAAATATTAGACTTACTTTACTACACAAGTTAACTCTTTCTTCTTACAGCAACAAAAGTTTCTATTGGTCCCATGCTAAAAGAGTGCCATAAAACCTGCCTGTTTCAGTAATTTATTATTGACTTTCTTCATTGATAGTTTTAAATTACATTGGTAAATTAGCTTATTGTCATCTGCCTACACAGATCATTTAATTACATCAGTGCATTGAGGTGATACAAGGTGAAGCAATAACCGAATATAGAATGAAGTGTTACAGGTGCAAGTGGACAATATTGAGGTCAAGTGTCCATCTTATCGTACTAGTGGGACAATTCCATAGTCTTATGAGACAAGCTATCCTTCAGGCTGATGGTTCGTGCTTTCAGGATTCTGTGCCTTTTGCCCAATGCAAGGTGAGAAATAGAGAGAATGTCAAGGGGTCATACCCAAAAGTCTGCCTACCAGATGTTGGTCAACCCTAAGATAACTCAAGCCATTCCTTTGCTTTACTTTAATTCCATTGAAAAGGCCACAAAACCTGGGAGCAGAATTAGGCCATTCAACCCATCAAGTCTGCTCCACCATTTCAACATGGCTGATTTGGGCCTCCCTCTCAACATCCCTCTCAACTCCATACTCTTGCCATCTACCTGTAACTTTTGAAGCCCTGGTTAACCAAGAACCTATCAACCTCCACCTTAAATATAGCCAATGATTTGGCCTGCACAGCTTTCTGTGACAAAGAATTCCACAGATTCACCACCCTCTGGGAAAAGGAGTTCTTCCTCAACTTTGTTCTAAATGAATGTCCCTCAATTTTGAGACTGTGTCCTCTAGTCTTAGACTCCCTCACCATTAGAGATGTCCTCTCCAAATCTACTCAATACAGGGCTTTCAATACTTGATAGCTTTCAACTAGATCCTCCCCCCACCCCCATTATTTTAGTCTCCAGCGTATACAAGATGACAGCCATCAAATGCTCCTCGAATGTTAATCCTTTCATTCCTATGATCATTCTCATTAACTTCTTCTGCACTCTTTCCAATGTTCACACATCCTTTCTTAGATAAGAGGCCCAAATCTGCTCACAGTACTCTTTGTACTTTCTGGCCAATGCGTTATTAAGCTTCAGCATTATATCCTTGCTTTTATATGCCAGTCCTCTTCAAATGAATGCTAACATTGCATTTGACTTCCTCACCGTCATCTCAACCTGCGAGTTAATCTTCAGGGAATCCTGCATGAGGACTTCCAAGTTCCTCTGCACCTGTGATTTTTAAATTTTCTCCCCATTAACAAAATACTCCCAGTCTTTATTCCTTCTGCCAAAGTGCATGACCATGCACTTCCCAGCATTATATTCTGCTATACTTCTGCCCAATCACCCAATCTACCCAAGACATTCTGCAGGCACCCTACTTCCTCAACACTACCTGCCCTTCCACCTATCTTAATATCATCCGTAATGTGACCACAAAACTATCAATTCCTTCATCAAAATCATTGACATACAATGTGAGAAGGGATTACAACACCGACTCCAGCTACATACCAGTAGTCACCAGCAGCCAACTAGAAAAAGCTACCTTAGCTTTATTTCTCTCTTTGCCTCCTGCCAATCTTCTATCCATTCTAGTACCGTTCCCATAATACCATTGGCTCTTTTCTTAATAACCAGCTTCATGTGTGCAACCTTCTGAAAATCCAAATAAACCACATCCATTGACTTCCCTTTTTCTACCCTGCCTGTTACTTCCTTGAAGAATTCCAACATTTCTAAAAGGCAAAATGATTAGAAAATCATGGTGACTTCGGCCTATTTTATCTTGTGCCTCCAAGTACCCAAAACCTCGTCCTTACTTATAGACTTGTTATGATATGGCAACAATGAATATAGAATTGAGTCCAGTTTTATAAACAAATAAACATTTATTAAACACTGCTCAATAAAAATGAAAAGTAAACAAACGACTAACTTAACCAAAAGTTAACTGCTATACGGCAACTCGAACAGTTCTTAAAGTGATAAATGCGAACAGAGTTATTAAAGTGGTAAATGCGAAAGTCCAAATGATTTATACAGTCAATTAGGAGAGACTTTCCTGAAGTAATGAATTCCTCAACGACGTGACGTTACTGCTGATCCCAGCCAAAATATGCCTTGCCTGAAGGATTCACAATGAAGGAAATAAAAATGGCTTAAAGGAACTGACCTTTACCTTGGTGAATAACGCTGCGCCCAACCCTTTCTGCTTTCACAAATGCAGAGGTATCTCAGATGCAGGTTACTACCTCCTTGAATGAAGATTCAACAAGGTCGATCCTGTATTACCGTCGATGACACCAAGTTTACTCGATCCTTCGGGTTCCCGTACTTCAATAAATTCTTCACTCTCCAACTGAATTGCAAAGGTAGAAACCAAACCACAACTGGCAGTGTTTGGCAAAACTGCCAGCAATAACCTTTGAGATTTAAGACAGAAGGTAAAACTCCACTTTAAAACAAAACTGTGTCATGAGACAAATACACAACATAACAGTGTAACTGACGAATTAAACAATGAACTGACTTGCTTCACAGCAAAGCATTCCCATTTTATACCCGTTGGAACAGGCCATCACATGACCTCCCACTGGTGGGAAAAATTACATCATGTGACCTCACACTGGCGGGAAATTACATCACCCCACCATCACAAGACCATTACATCATGCTCACTAGATACTCAAATACATCATGGTCTTAAGACAGTCACAAGATGCCCACGGGGTGTGTAACAAACTCCAACATTTTTCCAACCACTGAATAGGCCTATAATTTCCTTCTTACCTTTGCAGTTTCTTAACCCTATCCCCAAGGACTCTACATTTTCCATCCTATGTCACCTCTTTCTCAGGATATGATTTCATTTTTTACCAATAAAGTAACCCACCCTTTCTGCTCACCTGCCTGTCCTTTCAATATACTGTAGTGTATATTCTTGAAGGTCACTGGTTCGAGCCTCAGCTGAGGCAGCATGTTTGTGTCCTTGAGCAAGGCACTTAACAACACATTGCTCTGCGACGTCACTGGTGCCAAGCTGCATGGGTCCTAGTGCCCTTCCCTTGGTCAACATCAGTGGCGTTTAGAGGGGAAGGCCTGCAGCTTGGGCAACTGCCAGTCTCCCATACAACCCTGCCCAGGCCTGTGCCCTGGAAACTCCAGGCGCAGATCCATGGTCTCTCGAGACTGATGGATGCCACCACATATTCTTTGATATTATACTCCCAGCTATGATCTTCTTTCAGCCACAACTCAAAAGTGCCCACAATATCCTACCTACCCATGTTTAACTGTGCGCAAGGTCATCTACCTTATTTTATATACTGCATGCATTCACATATAACACCATCAGTCTTGTATTCATCACCCTTTTTGACTTTGTCCCCCTGTTACATTTCAATTCTTCTCACTGACTGCAATTTTGCCCTATCATCTGCTTGCCCTTCATTAGAGTCTCACTGTACAAAGCATTGACTTATATAGCCACTGTTCCGTTTCAGCCCTATCACTTCCGTTCCCATCTCCCTGCCAGATCAGTTTAAATCTCCTCAACAACTCTAGCAAACAACTTGATTTATCCCCCTTGGGCTCATGTGCAACCCATCCCTTTTGTACGAGTTATATGTTCCCCAGAAGTGATACCAATGATCCAGAAATCTGGAACAGTGCACCCTGCACCATCACTTCAGCCACGCATTCATCTGCCAGATCATCCTATTCTTACCCTCACTTACATCTAGTACATGCAGAATCTAGAGATTACTACCCTGGAGGTTCTGCTTTTCTGCTTTCTGCCTAACACCCCATATCTTCTCCTCAGGACTTTGTCCCTTTTTTTTTAACCAATGTCTTTGCTAGCAATATGTACCAAGGCTCCCGGCTGTTCACTGTGCCCCTTGAGAGTGCTGTGAATCAGACCTGAGGCATCCTTAACCCCGGCAGCTTGGGGGCAACATACCATCCGCATGTCTCTTTCACAGTCACAGAATTTGCTTTCTGCTCCTCTAAATGTGGAATCCCCTGTCACCACTGCATTCCTCTTCTCGCCTCAAAGCTAGACCCAGTGCCAGAGGCCCAGTTGCTGCAGCTTCCCCCGGTAGGTCATCCCCCTCCCCTTTAAACAGTATCCAAAGTGGTATACTTATTATTGAGGGTAACGGCTGCAGGGGTCTTTTGAACTGGCTGCCTACTCCCTTTCCCTCTCCTGACAGTCACACAGGTACTTGCCTCCTACAACTTAAGGGTGGCCACTTTCCGATAACTCCTATCTATCATCTCTTCATCCTCCCTTACAAGCCGAAGGTCATCGAGCTACAGCTCAAGTTCTTTAACATGGTCTAAAGTGGATGTCAGAGGTAAGTTTTTCACAGAGAGAGTGGTGGGTGCATAGAATGCACTGCCAGCGACAGTGGTGGAGGTGGTTACAATAGGGTCTTTTAAGAGACTCTTAGATAGGTACATGGAGGTTAGAAAAGTAGAGAGCTCTGCGGTAGGGAAACTCTAGGCAGTTTCTAGAGTAGGTTACGTGGTCAGCACAACATTGTGGGCCGAAGGGCCTGTAATGTGCTGTAGATTTCTAAGCTTCTATGTTACTTACTTAGTTAGAACTTCGACCTGTGCTTGCCCAAGCCTGTTGAGCCAAAGCCAGATTACACTAACAATGCCCCATTCACACAATGGCCACTCCACTTACACCTCCTTTCTTCTTATTGGCCCCATACTGATTATTGTCCGCCGAGAAAAAAGCGGAGAAGTATTTCAGCTCATTATTGAACCATGTGCTGCATCACCAACCAACGACCTTACGCTGACTGCCATGCACCGAGAAGAAAATGATGTAACAAGCATCTTGCATTTTTCAGTTAGCTCATGCTCTCTATGGAAGAGCTTGCCAATGAACCTTCTTTGCTTTCAACCCAGTGTCGGACAAGTCCAGTGAAACAGGTTCTCTTCAAATATAGTACATTTGGCACATGAAGGAAAAAATCAAACCATGCTCCATTGGTGAAAAAATTCAGACAGCAGATATCTCCGTGCATTTCTTCAGGGAAATTTGAATCTCATCAAACCACAATTCCTGAAAATCAATCTCTTTGATTCATAGCATTATGCATCCCTGCTTCACAATCAATCTAAATAAAATATAGAAATTGCACTAAACTTTAAAAGCTTCCCAAAATATCAAAGCAGAAATGCTTCCTTAATACTTCAGCTTTGTTCTTGCAAAATCTGCAGTACAGTAATTTAAACCTTATGGGAAATATTTTTGACTGCAGTTTTGCAAAGATGAGCTCAGCTGCTCTTGTTGCTGCTGAACTGGAATGACTGAGCCTTCATTAAGCTGGAGACTGGCAGAACATGAGTCTCTGAGAGACCGCAAACATAATAATCTCAGCTCTGTCTTAAATAGGTGATCTCATATTTATAAATGTAACCCTTCTTTTTTGATTCTCCCACAAAAGGAAACATCTCACATGAATCAAGACACCTTAGAATCTTTGCACTAAAGTGAACTTCGTATTTTTGTGTTCTTATTGTGTTCTTCCTTGCAAAAAAAAATATATAATTTATGTTTTTTCTTGAGAACACTACTGAGACGATGGACATGTCTATGCTGCTGTTGCAAATAAGTTTTTCATTGCGCAGAGGTGTGCATGTGCATATGACAATAAACTTGACTTTGACTCATTCCAGTCAAGTCTTTCCCCACACCAGCAATATAACCAAAGTTTGCCTAAACTTTCTTCAAAAGACACCTTCCAATTACAGGTACAAATCTAACACCCTTTTCTGAACTTCTTCCAATACATTAACATCCTTCATTAAACAATACTGTACACAGTATTCCAGTAATCTCCTCCAGTCACTGCGTACAGATATGGCCCAAGTGCGGAGAGAGACACTGAGTGGGTCGATAATTCACAGACTTTAATACAAAAAGGATTCCCTGTGGCTGAAAAGATTATCAAAATACAAAATGAATATCATTGGTCTCCAGTCCCAGCCGACTCGATAGTCCACTTTCTCAGGCAAGGTTGAAGGTAAGCAGGCAGCATAAAGTTGCTCTGCTTTGCTCAAGTCACAAGTGCTACAATGAAAATAAGGGAGTTAAGTACCACCATAATGAAATAGTAATTAGCTGACACATGCATATTCATGAGTGCAATTGCGGAATCTGCTGTGTAGCCCACCTGCTGGGAAACATAGACCCTGCAGCAGAGTCTGTAGTTGTGACTCCTCCACAGATGCTGATGAGTATCTCGAGTGAGTATGCTTTTGAACTTAGATCATCAGCATCTACAGAATTCTGCTTTTCATTCATTTTTTGGATCTCTACTTATTGTTGAACTAACTCTACCTCAGAGAGGCAGAGCAAAGTCAAGATGGCGTAAAATGGCGACTCCTTTGCTTGCATCTTCTGAAACAATTTCCATCTTTAATATCTCTATTTTTCCCTTTCAGAGTACTTTTGAAGACCCTGACCTGGAGTTAGGGTCCAGGTTTTTGCGGGAATGGAACCCGTTCTTAGGGTTTCAGGATTGGCCGTTGTTTGGCACGCCAAGGGTTCGGCCTGAGAGTCTGGCTCAAATTTGGAAGCCTAAGATCTCAGGGCTGTGGAGATGGGCAGATTGAGGGTCAGTGTCACGGCAGGAGACTCTTGTCTTGTTGGGGGCGTTGGAAAATTTTCAGCTGTGTGCCCAGGCAGCATCTGATGAAGAGACTTGGCCCGAAACATCAACTGTTTATTCCTTTCCATCGATGCTGCCTGACCTGTTGTGTTCTTCCAGCATTTTGTTCATGTTATTTTGCATTAATGCTTGTTAAGCACGGGCTTTTTATTCACTACCTTGCGTAACTTACGTATAATTTATGTTCTGTGTGTTTGAATCTATGTGCCTGCAATGGTACTGCTAGCAAGCTTTTCATTGTACCTGTACCGCATTGTAGTTCTGCAGATAGCAATAAACTCGACTTGACTACATAGCTCGATACTCAATTAACAAAGGTGGTGAACAGTACCCTAAATGAAATATGACCTCCTGACTTTTGTATTCAATAACCCTCCCAATAATGAGCACCTTCTGTTAGTTTTTATTTCTAATTATTAGTGCCCCAGTTTTACTCACTTTGAAAATCATGGTCTGGCCATAGATCATACAGCATTGAAATAGACCCTTTAAACTAACCCGTTCATACTGACCAAGGTGCCCAACTAAGCCAGTCCCGTTCCTGCATGTGACCCATGTTCCTTTGAAACTTCCCCATCCAAATCATAAAACCCCTCATCATTTAGGTAATATTTTTTCTTGTCAAATGGAAGGTTACACATTTTCCCAGACTGTACTCTATTTGTCCCCCCACTTGACCTATCTTTCTACATCATGGTTATCCAATGGTTATGTACTTTCACCATTGATCAAAAAGTCTTGATCGCTAATACCCAGCAGGTCATGCAGCATGTATGAATAAGCAGTTGATGTTTTGGGCCAAGACCCTGCTGAAGGGCCTCAGCACATCAGGCAGCATCGAAGACAGGGGTTCCCAAGCTTTTTTATGCCAAGGGCCCCTTTCTTTAACTGAGTCCATGGGACCCAGGCTGGGAACGCATGACCTATGAAAATAAGTAAACGATCGATGATTTTTTGGGCAGAGACCCTGATGAAAAGGGTCACAGCTTGAACCTTTGACTGTTGATTCATTTCCTGGCCTCCTGCGCTGGTCCAGCATTTTGCCTATGCAAAATCTTGTGTTCTCCATTGCTAATAGATGTTCAAAATGCATAATGACAGCATGAAACTTGTAAACTTCTGTAAAAGTAGTCCTGAAGCTGTCATACTGCCCTAGATGACAAATGGATGATTAATGTCTCCTGGCATGCCTGGCCCATGACTGGCACCTGACTCCTGCCCAACACTAACCAGCCCCTGCAATGACTACAGCAAAACATTGAGTTATGCTGATGACATTTTTCTTAAAGGAGCAGAAACAAGTATCAGACAGATGAGGGCTTAGTTTGAAGGTGAGAGAAAGGAGTTTTAAAAGGCATTTGCTCTGTGCGTAGCTAATATCTGCAAGACACTGTCAGAGGAGGTGGTGAAAGCAGATACAATGACTACATTTATGAGGCTTTTAGACAATTCGCAATGGCCATAGAATTGACTTTGACAGCACAAAACTTCTGTGCTGCACTAATGGTTCTTGGGACCACCTGGTCAAGGAATCCATGGAAATAAAACTAGAGGAAAAGAATTTTAACAAAGATGAAGGTCTCGCTCTAAATAAGAAATGGAATTCGATTGTAAAGAAGGTGGGAGATTGAGAACCTGATTGGATGACAGGAGAATAAATACACCAGACTAGGCATGGCCAGCCATCATTCCTAATGAAATGGCAGAGTTTGTCATCAAAACATTGCTTATAATCAATACCTGTGCCCGGATGGAAGCCCAAGAAGAGTTTATTCATCATACATGCCAGAAAAGCACTAAATCCTTTTTCATTTGAACAATTACTTAAATAAGCAAGGCATAGAAGGATATGGTACAAATGCAGGCAAATCAGGTGCAGCAGTTAAATAAGCAAGGCATAGAAGGATATGGTACAAATGCAGGCAAATCAGGTGCAGCCGTTAAGGTGGTTGGTGGTTTGTTTCGCTAGCTTGGTGGACAATAGCGACTACCTCCCCAATGCAGCTTTCTTTGCCCCACTGCTGAGGATTTTTCCCTCAGCCCTACAACGAAGGTAGGTCTTACCAGGAAAGCAAGCTGCAGCTGACTTTGGATTCATTGGAACAAGACAGCAAGGTGGCAACTCCAGCAGAAGTATTTATTACATTCGTGAATGATGTAATAAACCTGATTCTGATGTGTGTCTCTTTTGCGGACTGAGGGTGGGATGAGGGCAGGGAGAGGGGAATCATGGTTGGGAAAAGGGGAAAGGAGAGGGGAGGGAGTGAGAAGCAGCAGAGAGACATTCTGTAATGATCAATAATCCAATGACCCTGCCTAGTGTCTCAGGGTTGTGTGTGCCTGCACCCACGCCAACCCCCTGCCTTTGGCACTCCTTCTCTGACACCCACAAACATCCCGAGGTGCTACACCCTCGCCATTCCCAACAGCCTTTGCTCCTGACAGATTTACAAACTCACTCTCCACTCCACGGTGACAAATCGAGTACTGTGCAAAAGTCTTAGGCAACCTAGCTATATGTATGTGCCTACAGAGTACTATTTGCAGAGTACTGTACCGATGAAATGACACACCGCCTCACACTGCCTCACAGCCCCAAAGGCCCAGGTTCAATCCTGACCTCTGATGCTGTCTGTGTGGAGTTTGCATGTTCTCCCTGTAATCGAGTCATGTGGGTTTCCTACGTATGCTCATCGCAAAGAGATGCGGATTAGTAGCTTAATTGGCCCTGTAGTGTGTAGGTGAGGAGTAGAATCTGGAGGGAGTTGATGGAAATAAGTCAAGAATAAAACAAGATTGGTACAGAATAATTGGAAATGGCTGGATGCGTCGACACAGACTAAGTGGGCTGAAAGGCCTGTTTCTGAGCTATATGACCCTGCTGCAATCCCAAGGCAGCTGTTGGATAAGTTCAGACTCCTTGTAAGTTAACCAAGGCAAATAAGGTCAGATGGGAGGAAAAATATTTCTTCATAGCATAGAAGAAGAGCATTCAGCCCATTGGATCCCTGCCAGCTTTTAGAGTAATCCCTTTCTGCCATTTATCTTCCCATTCTATCACTTGCTCCCTATCACCCTGTTGTCCTTCCTAGCACCCACTAACACTAGCTAGCACATTTTTAGCACACACAGCAAATCCCATTTACTGACAAGTAAAACATGCAAACACAATGATTCGCTGTTGTCATGAGGAAGCGCCTGATTCACTGTTTTCACAAGGAAGCCCCTGATTTGCTGTTGTTGTCAGGAAGAAGTGACACCTGTTGCACCTCTGTGCTCCTTACCAGTCTAAACAACAACCATTTGCTGGAAAGGCAGCAAGTTAATTGAAAGCCGACTGCAAAGCTAGCATCTTGTCAGCCTACACTCCGTCCTCTACCTTCCCCCCACCGCCCCCACCACGCTTTCTTACTCTAGCTTCCTCTCCCTTTCCTTCAGTCCTGATGAAGGGTCTTGGTCGAAAACATCAAATGTTTATTTCTTTCCATAGATGCTACCTGACCTGCTGAGTTCCTCCAACATTTTGTAGTTGTTGCTATGGATTTCAGCCTTGCTTGTGTTCAAGCTGACTGAAGATTCAGGGTTTTCAAGCTACAAACTGATAGGCAATTCACAAGCAGATATCAAAATTTTATTTTAGAGGTTACTGCATTCTCTTCCACACCTAGAGAGAGGAAAACTTTCTTTTGACACTCAATCAACATAGTTATAAGTATTGTCTGCATGACTGAAAAGAAGAAAGTGTCTGTAAGAGATAACATTAATGTATTGTCAGTCTTTATTAGACACCTCTGCACACAGGCTACTCTGCAGATTTTTATTGGCATCGTTGTAAATCTGTGGATGCATACTGACTTGGCAGAGTTGATACAACTGATACCAACCTGTCAGTGCCATTTTGCAATTGAGGCTTGCTCTGTTTGGTTTGTACTTTGGTGTCTGGTTGGGTGGAGTGGGTTAACTCTTTCTCATTCACCGTCACCTCATACCAAAAGAGAAAGAAAGCAAAGTAGCGAAAATGAGTTGGTGAGAGGTTATTTGATTATTGGTTTGAAGAAGTAGAGGGGCATCATGTCCCACAACATTACAGGCAGGTAAATAGAACATAGGACAGCAGTGCCCAGGAACAAGATCTTTGGCTTATCATGTAATGTTGAACTAACTGAATGAATGATGCCTTATCTCTTTTGTCTGCATATGATCCTCATCCCTCTATTCTCTGTATATTTACCTTGTCCAGCTAAGAGCCTTTTGAACACCTCTAATATACAGGGGTGCCAGAAAGTTTGTGAACCCTTTAGAATTTTCTCTATTTCTGCATAAAAATACATAAAATGTGAGCAGATCTTCACATAAGTCCTAAAACTAGATAGAGAACCCAAATAAATAAATAACACGAAAACTTTTTGTATTTGCATTTATTTATAGAGAAAAATGATCCAATATTACATGTATTTGTTGGAAAAAGTATGTGAACCTTTGCTTTCAGTAACTGGTGCGACCCTCTTGTACAGCAGTAACTCCAACCAAACATTTCCAGTAACTGTTGATCAGTCCTGCACATCAGCTTGGAGGAATTTTACACCATCCCTCGTTACAAAACTACTTCAACTCTGAGATGTTGGTGGGCTTCCTTGCATGAACTGCTTGCTTCAGGTCCTTTCACAGCATCTCTATAAGATTAAGGTAGGACTTTGACTCGGCCATTCCAAAAATGGGATTTCTTCTGCCTTAACCATTCTTTGGTAGGCTGACTTGTGTGTTTAGGGTTGCTGTCTTGCTGCATGACCCAGTTTTTCCTGAGCTTCAGTTCACGGACAGTTACCCTGACATTTTCCTGTACAAATTGCTGGTATAATTCAGAATGCATAGTTCCGTCACTGATGGCAAGCTGTTCTGGTCCCGAGTCAGCAAAGCAGGCCCAGACCATGACACTGCCACCAACCAGCATGTTTCACAGATGGGGCAGGGTTTTTATGTTGGAATGCAGTGTTTGCTTTTTGCCAAAACAAAACACTTCTCATTTAAGACAAAAAGTTCTATTTTGGACTCATCCATCCACAGAACATTCTTTCAATAGCCTTCTGGCTTATCCACACGGTCTTTACCACATTTTAAATGGGCTGCAATGCTCTTCAGGGAGGGTACTGCCTTTCTCCTTGAAACTCTGCCATTGTTATTCAGTGCTTGTGTGATGGTAAACTTGTGAACCCTGACATTAGTCAATGCAAGAGAGGCATGTAGCTCCTTCGATGTTACACTGGGGTTCTTTGTGACCTCATTAACACCTATTGAATGGTGGAAATTCTTGATGGAATGGATGTGAAGAGGCTGTTTCCTATGGTGGAGAATTTAAAACCAGAGGACAGTCTCAGAACAGAGGGGTATCCTTTTAAAACGAAGATAAGGAGGAATTTCTTTAGCCAGAGACTGGTGAATCAGTAGAATTCTTTGCCACAGGGAGCTGTGGAGGCCAAGGCTTTATGCATATTTAAGGCAGAGGTGGACAGATTCTTGACTGGTCAGGGCATTAAGGGATACAGGGAGAAGGTGGGAGATTAGGGCAGAGAATAAGATTACATGGGCCATGATAAAAAGGTGGAAAAGATGGGCCAAATGGCCCAATTCTGCTCCTGTACCTTATGGTCTAAATACACACCCTCCTCTTGGAGTGATTTTTGTTGGTCAACCACTCCTGGGGAGAGTAACAACGGTGTTGAATTTCCTGCGTTTGCATACCATCTGCCTTACTGTAGATTGGCGGAGACCAAACTCCTTAGAAATGGTTTTGTATCCTTTTCCAGCCTGGTGAACATCAACAACTTTTTTTCTGAGGTCCTCAGACATGTTCTCTGATCAATGCATGGCACACTTCCAAAAACCTGTGTGGTGAAGAACAAACTTGGATAGTGAAGACCCAGGTTTATGTTCTTTACATAGTGTAGAGCCTCCCACACTCACACCCAATTGTCATCCCATTGACTGGAGCAACAGACTCTAACTTCCCTTTTAAATGAACTGATAATCCTAGCAGTTCACATACTTTTTCCAAGAAATACATGTATTATCGGATAATGTTTCCTCAATAACTAAATGAACAAGTACAATGTTTTTAGTGTTATTTATTTAATCGGGTTCTCTTTATCTAGTTTTAGATCGTGTGTGTAGATCTGATGTCATTTTGGGTCATATTTATGCAGAACTAGAGAAAATTCTAAAGCGTTCACCAACTTTCTAACAGCACTATACCTGTTCTCATTGCCTTGGCTGGCAGTATATCCCACCAATCTCTGTGCAAAAAAACTTGCCCTTCACATCTATTTTGGACTCATATGCTTCCTCTTAAATGCACGCTGTCTAGTATTAGATGTCCTTCCCTGGGATAAAGTTACCAGCTCTCTATCCGATGAATGCCTTTCATTATTTTATAATTTTATAAACTGTCAAGTCTCCTCTCGGCCCCTGCCGCTCCAGACAAAAGTTTGTTCAGCACATGCCAGGCAGAATCCTGGTAAACCTCTTCTGCTCCCTCTCCAAAACCTACACATCCTTCCCATAATGGGACTATCAGAATTAAATGCAATACTCCAGATACAGATGAAGCAGAGCTTTATAAAAAAGACTGCGACATAACTTCCGAACTCTTGAACTCTTGATTAATAAAGGCAAACTAGCCATATGCCTTCTTTCCCATTGCAACCGTCTCACTGGGATTTGTATACCAACTTGGCTCATTAGCTAACTCTGCTAACAGCCATGTGACTCAGCAGTGAGAAGGCCCCCCTACATAAGCCAAATATGTCTAGGCTCAGTATGATTTTGGGTTCAACCAGACTCGAAGGTCAAACTGTTCCAATTCAGGAAAATTAACAGTAGCGAATGTTGTGTAAACACTGCCCATACACAATTATTGTTCACTAAGAAGTGACAGATTGTACTCCAATATAAAATTACAAAGAAAGTATATTTACCAATTTTCAACTTTATCTAAGGTTTCTCTAAGGATATTCTGGGTAAATGTCTCTTTCTTCAGATGGCTGACCAATATAAAAGAAGCATCATTGGCATCAAGGTGCACCACATGATGATCTCAATATCTCATGCAGTGTTAAAGGCAATGCAGCATTGCACATTTATTCCCAAGATGAATTCACTACCATTCACCAATGCTGCAAAGACAAGCCTCTCATTCTGAAGTCCAACCTAAGCTTATGGAAACTACTAAGCAAATTGACAGAAATAAAAAAAAGCTTCTATCAGAAAGGACCAGTATTGAGCTCTGAGACTAAGGGTACTCAAGATGATCTTCAAGTATCCATCCATACTCATCCCATTTACTAACACATGTCTGAAAAATGGGATGAAAAATGGAAAAATGAAAAAAGGGCTGATAAATGGTAGATGGAGTTTAATACAGACAAGTGGGAGGTATTGCACTTTGGGAGGAAAAACCAAGGTAGAACAGACAAGGTAAATGGTAGGGCACTGAGGAGTGCAGTGGAACAGAGGGATCTGGGAATACAGATACAAACTTCCCAAAAAGTGGTGTCACAAGTAGATAGGGTAGTAAAGAGAGCTTTTGGTACATTGGTCTTTATAAATTAAAGTACTGAGTATCAGAGTTGGAATGTTGTGGTGAGGTTGTATAAGGCATTGGTGAGACCGAATTTGAAGTATTGTGTGCAGTTTTGGTCACCGAGTTACATGAAGGATATCAATAAGGTTGAAAGAGTGCAGAGAAGGTTTACAAGGATGTTGCCGGGACTTGAGAAACTGAATTACAGAGAAAGGTTGAATGGGTTAGGACTTTATTCCCTGGAGCGTAGAAGAATGAGGGGAGATTTGATAGAGGGATATAAAATTATGATGGGTATAGATAGAGTGAATGCAAGCAGGCTTTTTCCACTGAGGCTAGGGGAGAAAAAAATCAGAGGACATGGGTTAAGAGTGAAGGGGGAAAAGTTTAAAGAGAACATTGAGGGAGGCACTTCTTCACACAGAGAGTGGTGGGAGTGTGGAATGAGCTGCCAGATGAAGTGGTAAATGTGGGCTCACTTTTAACATTTCAGAAAAACTTGGACAAGTACATGGATGAGAGGTGTATGGAGAGATATGGTCCAGGTGCAGGTCAGAGGGGCTAGGCAGAAAAATGGTTCAGCACAGCCAAGGAGGGCTACAAGGCCTGTTTCTGTGATGTGATGTTCTGTGTTTCTATGTCCCATGGTTTCTTTGCCTTGACTATCCAAGTGTTTGTCCAAGATTGTTTTTTTAACTTGTGTCATGAACACACTTTATTAATTGTTACTTTATTTGTGGTAATGTTACTTAGTGTGTTGTTTATGTGTGAGTTATATGTCTTGTTGTTTCGTTTGGAGGTATATACTCTATGTATACCATTGAATGACAATAAACAGAACTTGAGCTTGAAATGTTGTGAGAGTCTCTGATTCAACAGTGCAGTGTATTTCAGATGCCAGGAAGAAAAAACATCTTTTGTGACTCTCCTCTAATCTTCCTTCCCCCTTTATACCCATGAGTTGGTGTAAACTCATTCGGCTGCAGGGCCCATTTCTCAAATTAATAGAGTTATAAAGCACAGAACAGGTCCTGAATATAAAGAGCTGCACCACAAATTTCTTTGAACAGATCATCTGCACGTTGGGATGAGCAATTGAAATTCATAGCCCGATCCAATTCTGGAGGTTACCTATTCTTCAATCAGCTGTGGGTTGGCCACATCTCACTGACGTTTACAATGAGTAAGTTTTTGAGCAAGATACTGCACTGATCTTATTACTCTGTCATGAAAGAGCCAACTTTTCAATCATTTCTCTGCAGTATATATTCAATATTTTACATTTCCCTTGCCTATTGAGGTCATGAAATAAGAATTAAAACATTTTCCACTGGACAAACCAAATAACTAAACTTAACCATAGATTTTATAACTGGACACTAAGTCCATCTGTAATTTAAATGACAAAAATAAAATGTTTAAAAACACTCAGTAAGTCAGACAGAAAAGGAAGAGAAACAGAAGTTAACATTTCAGTTTTAAAACATTCAGAATCCAACCCAGCACCTACCATCATACATCCAGAATGCTCATCATTGTATATACCTTGATTAAATAACCTTTCAGCCTTCTTTCCCCTGCCTCTTCAATCTATGCTTGTAGTTCCATGCACCAGGAAATCATTTCCGTATGCTCTCTGATACCTGGGTAGGTCTCAAGAGGCACTCAGCTCTAAATTTGAGTTTTAATTGACTTGATTGCCAAATGTAACCAAGCAGATTCATACAGAGTCCATGAATCAGATCACATCAATGATCACTAGCAGAGCAGGTAAGAATATAATATGTCCTTCAGTGCTGGGCCAGAGACCAGCAGAGCAGAAGTCTGGAACATGTTGGTAAGAAGAAGTTCTGCCTGTGAACTCACCATTCTGCCCAGAAGCTTCCAGAAACATGGAGCTGACTACTGTTTGTGTTTGGCTCTTCAGTACTACAGCAGTGATATATAATGTATGTGATCAGAAGGTTAGTTTAGAATGTCTTTGTACGTATATTTATACTTTAATTATCATGGAGTTATCGAATTTTGCAACCTAGTAACAAGCCCTTCAGCCCAAATCATCTGTGCCAACCATGTTATTGACCTGAACTAACCCTGCATTTAGCCCATATACTTTCTACCTATGTTCCTGTATCATTGTCTTTTAAACATTATAATTGTATCTGGCTCTACCACTTCCATATACCCACCAACGAAGGTGAAAAAATTGCTCGTCCAAAAAAAATTATTGCATCTAAAACTATGCCCTCTAGTTTTAGATCTCTGCAAAAAGACTGTGACTGTCCACCCTATCTGTGTTTACACATCATGATTTTATATATCTCCATAAGGTCAACACTCAGCCTCCTACACACCAGGGAAAAAATGTCCGAGCATACTCCACTGTCCACTATAATAGCAATATTGATGTCATCTGCAGACATACAAACCATGCCAACTACATTGTCATCCAAGCCATTAATATGGATGACAAACGACAGTAGACCCAGCACCGATCCTTGCAGCACACTACTGGTTCGGGGCCTCCAATCTAAATAACTTCCCTCCATTACTACCATCTATCTCCTTCTACCAAGCCCCAAGCCAATTTTGTATCCAATTAATTAGCTTATTCTGGACATTGTCTGATACAATCTTCCAGAATAGCACGGTCACGGTCCCAACAACTAATTCCTCTTATTATCCTAATTCCCTCTTCCGTGTGTTCTCCTGGGCTCCTTAATTGCAACACCTGACTCTCTTCTAAACCTGCTGCCTAAAAACCCCAGCTTTGCATCCATTCATGGCCAGACCGTTGCTTCAACCAGTGCAGTAATTCATGTTCCCAGCCGCTTAGAATTGTGTATCCTAAGTTATACTTCGAGGTTTACCTGGTATCTCCATCTCCCCATGTTAAGGAAAGTGTTGTCTGCCGCTTGCCTTTCTACGCTTTGTGTCAAGACAAGCGTTGCCTGCTGCCTGTCTCCTGTTTGCCGTTCAGCTCCAGCAACGCCCTGTAATACTAAAAGTATTATCTGCAGTTTGTCTTTCCACTTAACATTCCATGTCGAGATGTGTTGCCTGTCTCCTGTTTGTTGCTCAGCTCCAGCAACTCCCTGTGTCAAGAAAAGTTTTGCCTGCCTCCTGCTCCTCCGTTCACCTGTGCTGTTTGCCTGAGTTAATTCTGTCTCTCGGCCACTAAGAATTGTGTATTCTAAGTTTTGTTTCCACACTGCTTGCCTGTGTTAACTCTGTCTCTCTGTGTTAATAGGAACATTGCATGCCGCCTGTCTTCCCGTTTATTTCTCTGCCTGCAGTTCTCCTCAAGCCACACTCGCACCCTGGTCTGCCTCGTTCCGTCCGCTGCCTGCCTACACTCTCTGTGGCTTGGTGGTTAAACACCATGTTCCCACTGTAGCGACCCGGGTTTGACTTCCGGTCAAGCCTTCCTCGCTCCTCGGCTTTCCTCTGCTTGGTCCTCTCTCCCCAGCCTTCCTTGTAACCATTAATAGACACTTTCGATTACTCTACCTCCGACTCTGTGTCCTGCGTTTGGGTGTGCCCCCTTCCATTGCAACAGTAATATTGTAAGTAACTTACACTCTTTTTAAGTAGTTATTGTTTTTTTAAAATGATTTCAGTGTTTTAATGATTTAAGTCAATCACATTTGTCTCTAAATGTTCATTCAGAAGGAGCTGTCAAATACTGAAAACTGGAGGAAAGGTATGCAATTTTAGGGAGACTGTGAAGAATTGAACCTGGTGTGGGGATTGAACCAGAAACCAGGAGCTATGTGGCTTTAGATGTTTTACAAAGGATGGGGGGAGGGGGGAGGCAAAAGAGGTGGGGACGTGGCACTGTTGATCAGAGATAGTGTCACAGCTGCTGAAAAGGTGGACACCATGGAGGGATTGTCTACGGAGTCTCTGTGGGTGGAGGTTAGGAACAGGAATGGGTCAATAACTTTACTGGGTGTTTTCTATAGGCTGCCCAATAGTAACAGGGATATCGAGGAGCAGATAGGGAAACCGATCTTGGAAAGTTGTAATAATAACAGAGTTGTCATGATAGGAGATTTTAATTTCCCAAATATGGATTGGCATCTCTCTAGAGCAAGGGGTTTAGATGGGGTGGAGTTTGTTAGGTGTGTGCAGGAAGGTTTCTTGACATGGTATGTAGATAAACCCACAAGAGGAGAGATTGTACTTGATTTGGTATTGGGAAATGAATCTGGTCAGGTGTCAGATCTCTCAGTGGGAGAGCATTTTGGAGATAGGAGATCACAATTCTATCTCCTTTACCATAGCATTGGAGAGAGATAGGAACAGACAAGTTAGAAAAGCATTTAATTGGAGTAAGAGGAATTATGAGGATATCAGGCAGGAAATTGGATGCTTAACTTGGAAACAGATGTTCTCAGGGAAAAGTACGGAAGAAATGTGGCAAATATTCAGGGGATATTTGTGTGGAGTTCTGCATAGGTACGTTCCAATATGACAGGGAAGTTATGGTAGGGTACAGGAACCGTGGTGTACAAAGGCTGTAATAAATCTAGTCAAAAAGGAAATAAAAGCTTACAAAAGGTTCAGAGAGCTAGGTAATGTTAGAGATCTAGAAGATTATAAGGCTAACAGGAAGGAGCTTAAGAAGGAAATTAGGAGAGCCAGAAGGGGCTATGAGAAGGCTTTGGCAGGCAGGATTAAGGAAAACCCCAAGGCATTCTACAAGTATGTGAAGAGCAAAAGGATAAGACGTGAAAGAATAGGACCAATCACGTGTGACAGTGGGAAAGAGTGTATGAAACTGGAGGAAATAGCAGAGGTACTTAATGAATACTTTACTTCAGTATTCACTATGGAAAATTATCTTGGTGATTGTAGTGATGACTTGCAGCAGACTGAAAAGCTTGAGCATGTAGATATTAAGAAAGAGGATGTGCTGGAGCTTTTGGAAAGCATCAAGTTGGATAAGTCACCAGGACCAGATGAGATGTACCCCAGGCTACTGTAAGAGGTGAGGGAGGAGATTGCTGAACCTCTGGCGAAGATCTTTGCATCATATATCGGGACGGAAAAGGTTCGGGAGGATCAGAGGGTTGCGGATGTTGTTCCCTTATTCAAGAAAGGGAGTAAAGATAGCCCAGGAAATTATAGACCAATGAGTCTTACCTCAGTGGTTGGTAAGTTGATGAAGATCCTGAGAGGCAGGATTTATGAGTATTTGGAGAGGCATAATATGATTAGGAATAGTCAGCATGGCTTTGTCAAGGGCAGGTTGTGCCTTACGAGCCTGATTGAATTTTTTGAGGATGTGACTAAACACATTGATGAAGGAAGAGCAGTAGATGTAGTGTATTTCAGCAAGCAGTAGATTTCAGCAAGGCATTTAATAAAGTATCCCATGCAAGGCTTATTGATAAAGTAAGGAGGCATGGGATCCAAGGGGACATTGCTTTGTGGATCCAGAACTGGCTTGTCCACAGAAGGCAAAGAGTGGTTGTAGATGGGTCATATTCTGCATGGAGGTCGGTGACCAGTGGTGTGCCTCAGGGATCTGTTCTGGGTCCCTTACTCTTTGTGATTTTTATAAATGACCTGGATGAGGAAGTGGAGGGATGGGTTAGTAAATTTGCTGATGACAGAAAGGTTGGAGGTGTTGTGGATAGTGTGGAGGGTTGTCGGAGGTTACAGCAGGACATTGATAGGATGCAAAACTGGGCTGAGAAGTGGGAGATGGAGTTCAACCCAGAGAAGTGTGAAGTGGTTCATTTTGGTAGGTCAAATATGATGGCAGAATATAGCATTAATGGTAAGGCTCTTGGCAGTGTGGAGGATCAGAGGGATCTAGGTGTCCGAGTCCATAGGACACTCAAAGCAGCTGCGCAGGTTGACTCTATGGTTAAGAAGGCATACAGTGTATTAGCTTCATCAATCATGAAATGGATTTTAGGAGCTGAGAGGTAATGTTGCAGCTATATATGACACTGATCTGACCCTTCTTGGAGTACTGTGCTCAATTCTGGTTGCCTCACTACAGGAAGGATGTGGAAGCCATAGAAAGGGTGCAGAGGATATTTACAAGGATGTTGCCTGGGTTGGGGAGCATGCCTTATGAGAGTAGGTTGAGTGAACTCGGCCTTTTCTCCTTGGAATGACAGAGGATGAGAGGTGACCTGATAGAGGTGTATAAGTTGATGAGAGGTATTGATCATGTGGATAGTCTGAGGCCTTTTCCCAGGGCTGAGATGGTTGCCACAAGAAGACACAGGTTTAAGGTGTTGGGGAGTAGGTACAGAAGAGATGTCAGTGGTAAGTTTTTTACTCAGAGAGTGGTGAGTGCATGGAATGGGCTGTCGGCAATGGTGGTAGAGGCTGATGCGATAGGGTCTTTTAAGAAACTTTTGGATCTGTACATGGAGCTTAGAAAAATTGAGGGCTATGGCTAACCCTAGGTAGATCGAAGGTAAGGACATGTTCGGCACAACTTTGTGGGCCGAAGGGCCTGTATCGTGCTGTAGGTTTTCTATGTTTCTATGGCGTAGATCTATCGGTCACTCCAGTACATAACCTTCACTGTGAAGTAAGCAATCTCTTTCAGCATTCTCCTTTCAGGTTTACAGATTAAATCCAAATTTAATCTTAAACACTGCATAAAAGTCAAGAAAGAGCATATAAGGTAGCAAAAGTGAGTGGGAAATTGGATGATTGGAAAGATTTTAAAATCCAATGAAATGCAACTAAAAAGCTATAAGAAGGGAGAAGATGAAATTTGAGGGCAAACTAGCCAATAATATAAAGGAAGATACGATAAGATTTTTTTTTCAATTATATAAAGAATAAAGGAGGTGAGAGTTGATATTGGAAAATGATGCTGGTTTAGTAGCAATGAGGGACAAAGGAATGACAGATGAATTTAAAAGTACCTTGTTTCAGTCTTTACTGTGGAAAACACTACCTGTATGCCTGAGGTCTGTGAGTATCAGGGAGCAGGAGTGAGTGCCTTTGCTATTACAAAGGAAAAAGTGTTAGGCAAACTCAAAGATCGTAAAGTGGATAAGTCACCTGGACCAGATGGACTACATCCCAGAAACCTGAGAGAGGTTGCTGAAGAGATAATGGATGCATTGGTTATGATCTTTCAAGAATCACTTGATTCTGGCTTGGTCCTGGAGAACTGGAAAATTGCAAATGTTACTCCACTCTTTAAGAAGGGAAGAAAACAAAAGAGAGGAAATTATAGGTCAATTAGCAGAACCTCAGTGGTTGAGAAAGTCCTGGAATCCATTATTAAGGATGAGGTTTTGGGGTTCTTGAAGACTAATGATAAAATCATTCAAAGTCAGCATGACTTCTGTGAAGGAAAATCTTGTCTGACAAATCCGTTAGAATTCTTCAAGGAAGAAACAAGCAGGTGGACAATGGAGAAGCAGTGGATGTCATTTACTTGGATTTTCGGAAGGTATTTGATAAGGTGCCTCATAGGTGCTGCATAGCCAGATTAAATCATATGGTGTCTGAGGAAAGACATTGGCATGTTAGAGGATTAGCTGACGGGCAGGAAGCAGTGAGCGAGAATAAAGGGGGCCTTTCCAGTTGGCTGCCAGTGACTAGTGGTGTTCCTCAGGGGTCAGTATTGGGACCACTATTTTTCACTTTGTCAGTGAATTAGACAGTGGAATTGATGGCCTTGTGGCAAAGTTTACGGATAATATGAAGATAGTTGGAGGAGTAGGTAGTGCTGAGGAAGCAATGCAAGTGTAGCAGGACTTAGGCAAGTTGAAGAATGGGCAAAAAAAGTGGCAGATGGAATACAGAGTGGGGAAATGTATGATAATACATTTTGGTAGAAGGATCAATAGTGTGGGCTACTATCTAAATGAGGAGAAAATTCAAACATCAGAGATGGAAAGGAACTTAGCAGTCTTCATGCAAGACTCCCAGAATGTTAATTTACAAGTTGAGTCTGTGGTAAAGGAGGAACATGCAGTATTGCCACTTATTTCAAGGGAATAGAATATAAAAATAAGGAGGTAATGCAGAAGCTTTATAAGACACTAGTCAGACCACACTTGGATGATTATCAACAGTTTTGGGCGCCTTATCTCAGAAAGAATGTATTGTATTGTCATTGAAGAGAGTCCAGAGGAAGTTCACAGCGATAATTCTGGGAGTGAAAAGTTTAACATATGTAAACTGTTTGGCAGCTTTGAGCCTGTACTCACTGGAATTTAGAAGAATGCAGGGGGATCTTGTTGAAGCCTTACGAATATTGAAAAGACTTGGTAGGGTGGATATGGAGAGGATGTTTCCTATGGTGGGGGTATCCAGAACTAGAGGATACAACCTCAAAACTGAGGTGCGACCTTCTAGAACAGAAGTAAGGAGGAAGTTTTTTATGCAAATAGTGTTGAATCTGTGGAATGCTCTGTCACAGACTGCGGTGGAGGGCAAGTCCATGGGTATATTTAGAGTGGAAGTTGATAGATTGCTATTGATCCAGACATCAAGGGATGTGGTGAGAGAGCAGGTGTATTGGGTGGAATGGGATCCGAGATCATACATGATGAAATGGCAGAACAGACTTGATGGGCTGAATGGCCCGATTCTGCTCCTATGTTTTATGGTCTCAATGACCTATACACTTTATTAGGTATACTTTTACAACTGCTCGTTAATGCAAATACCTAGTCAGCCAGTTATGTGGCAGCAACTCTATGCATCAAAGGATGCAAATACGGTCAAGAGGTTCAATTGTTATTCAGACCAAACATCAGAATGGGGAGGAGTTGTGTTTTAAATGACTCTGACCATGGAATAATTGTTGGTGCCAAAGGGGACTGCTTGAGTAATACAGAAACTGCTGATCTCCTGGGATTTTCACATACAGCATTCTCTAGAGTTCATGGAGAATAGAGCAAAAAACAATGAAAAGATCCAGTAAGTGACAGCTCTGTAGGAGAAAACGCCTTGTTAACGAAAGAGGACAGAGGAAAATGGTCAGACTGGTTCAAGCTGACAGGGAGACAATAGTAATTTAAGAAACCACATATGACACCAGTGCTGTGCAGAAGAGGACCTCTGAAAGCACAGCATACCAGACCTTATAGTGGATGAGCTACAGCAGCATTAAGACCACAAACATACACTCAGTGCCACTTCATTAGGAACAGGAATTACCTAACGAAGTGGCCATTGCATGTATCTGATGATGTTATATGAAAATAGAAAAGTCATCAAAATATATGTAACTTTAATTTGGAAGCACTATGCATCATGTATACATGGGAGCATGAAAAAATGTTATCCTAAATATACTGCGTGTCAGAATGGAGGAATTATCACAAATTGGCCTTGTATTAACATGGACTAATCCATCCCAAACATAAAGTCTTAGACACGCATACTGTACAGTATAGGGAAAGGCTATTTGGCCCTTCAGCTCTTTGCCAACTGTTAAACATCCATCTAAATTCCTTTTTATTTGATCCACATTTGCATCAAATCCACACTCCCAGTTTCTATCATTCATCTACACATTAGGAGTAAGTAATCAATTAATGTATCACTAACATAATTTTAGCCACAGGGAGGAAACAGCACCAGAGGTCAGGATTGAATCCTGGATCTCTAGACTTGCAAGGCAACTGTGCTACAGGTTGTGTCATCCAACCAGGCCTGATGTCAATGTGGAAGATTCATCCCGAATTGAAACCACATCCATATGGAAAAATAAATTGCAGTTATATAACATCACTAATTAAGTGTGTGGATATTCAGCAATTAAGTTTTGGTGAATGAACTGTTGTGGGAAATCAACAGGACTCTGCCAGAACATCAAACAATAGTGTTTCTGATCAAGTATTGCACTTGCGTGTTGTTAACCATACACTTGGGTGCTGCTATGGCAGTAGTCACCTTGCACTATATGAGCACAGATACATTTGAGGGATAAGAATTGAATATAAAGTTCCAGTGTTTGCATTGCCATACTCTGCTGTGTGTTTATTTTCAATAGCTGGTTCATTCAGCCAGGAGAAGAACTCTGTCATTTCTGTTCTCTCCAAACTGCACTTGTTCCCAATGAACTGGCACTCAATACATTGAGAGTGAATTGAACACCTTATGTTCGTTGGGCTGTAGGGAGATTGCAATGAATCTACTCAGCCCTCCATGCTTGGTCAGGTTTTTCCATAAAGTGGAAGTTAATCAAATCTGAAGTACACGGGGGAAGAGAGAATTCCTGCACTGATACTGTGTCTCATCCTTACCTCACTGTTTCATGACATGTTGTTAGGTGAGCTACAACAGCACTCAATTTGTACAAAGTGGGAAATACAAACAGCAAATGATCATGTAATCTGTGTCTGCTAGTGCTAGCAAAGATTAGTTTAGCTTTTTGGTCACATTTACAGTACTGTGTAAAAGTCTCAGCCCATATACAGTGCCTAGAAAAAGTAACCCCCTTGAAGTTTTCATGTTTTATTGTTTTATAACATTATATCAGAGTGGATTTAATTTGGCTTTTTTGACACTGATCAACAGAGAAAGACTCTTTCATGTCAAAGTGAAAACTATTCACTCCAGCATTTTGCAGGCTCTCTCACTCGCTAACAAGGGAGAGACAGGTATCTTCTGGAGTGAGAGGGGAGACAGCAGTCGCTATTTCGATGCTACAGTCAGTCTGAAGCATTATTTTTCATTTTGAGTTCCGTAACTCCGTCACCATCAAGAGGGACAGAGAGAGACAGACAGACAGAGACAGAGGGAGACAGAGGAGAGAGAAAAAGATGGAGGGGAGAGAGAGAGAGACAGACAGAGACCGAGAGTCAGAGGAGGGAGAGAGAGAGAAACAGAGACAGAGAGAGAGACAGACAGACAGAGAGAGGAAAGAGAGAGAGAGAGAGAATCATCTATCACTGAGTCCCAAACCTTCCAACAGCTGCTCTCATGTTCCAGCTCCCGCTCCACTTCACCAGCGAGAACTGTTGTCCACGGGGCCACGGAAGCCTGCGACCCAAAGCTCCTGACTTCAGGCTGAACCTGGACATATCAAAACGTGGCCAATTGGTGAGCTCTATGGGAGCACTCCGCTGTGCAGAACCACAGTATGAGTGCCACTGTGGATCAAGGATCCTGACCGGACCGCAGTCATCCTGAAAAGGAAAATAGAGACATTAAAAAAGGAAGAATTTAACTGTTTTCCGCTGATGAGCTGGGAGAATTCTCCCTCTGGTGCCATCTTTAGCTGCACCCCTACACCTGGAAATGTTTTGAAAGCTACCTTCTTACTTGCTCACCACCATCAAGCCCTTCAGTAGTTCCCACACTAGCCACATTAGCTCCCTTCAAACCAATGAAAGGCAGGTCCTCCTTTTCCCAAGCAGTGCATCAGTAGCAAAAGCAGAGGCTTCTTTACAGAATTCTTCATACCTTTGATGAAGGTTTTCTTTTTGATACCATTTCTACTTCTGCTTCACCGTGACATGCAAGCTATGAGCCTTACCAGTGGGTCCAAAAAAACAAGGTCACTGCAGACTAATGTCAGGGCATGCCTTTAGAGTCATGGATCCATACAGCACAGAAACAGGCCCATCAGCCCAAGTGGGCCATACTGACTGAGGCTAAGCTAGTGGCATTTACCTATCTGTGTTTGACTCATCTCCTTCAAAAACTGTCCTATCCATAGACCGGTCCAAGTATCTTTTAAATGTTGTTAATGTGCAGCATCTGCCCCAACCCTGTTTTAAACCTTCCTTCTGGCAATGGTACAGCTCACATCCAGAAACTTCTTAGTCTGCATTCCTTCCTGGAAGCCTGTTTAATTTAGGTTGCCAGGTCAAGGTCACAGCACAGTCAGGACACGTTCAATCACTAAGCTCCATCAGCTCATCACCAGGGTCACAGACACATGCCAGAGGATGGGCCTTACACTCAACACCTGCAAAGCAATGGTCCTCCACCAAACTGTCGCCAATTCGCCATGCACAAAAGATGTGGCCACTTCCCATAACTAGGGAGCCACGCCTCAGTAAAGGCAGATATCGATGATGCCTTCAGTGTTATAGCATAGTCATCAGCTGTCTAAGGAAAAGAGTGCTTAGAAAATAGAGCAGTCCAGCACTGGAACAGGACTTCCAGCCCATGATGTGGAGCCAAACTAATTAAGCCAATGATGCCTACTTGCATAGATACCTTCTACTTGCCAGCAGTCTATATCCCTCCTTTCTCTACACATTCATGTGCCTATCTTAGAGCCTCTTAAATGGCTTTGTAATTCTTACATCCACCATGACTCCTGGTAGTCTATTCCAGGCACCTTCTACTCTTTGCATAACCTGTGTACTTTGAACTTACTCCCGGTCATGTTAAATGCATGGACTCCATAATTAGCTATTTGGACCTGAGCAGAGGAAACAAACTCTCCTAAAAACACGTGCCCTCTAATCCGGACAGCAACCTGGTAAACCTCTTCAAAGCCTCCCCGTCCTTCCTTTAATGGGATGACCAAAAGTGAATATCGTACTACAAGTGCAATGTAACTGAAGTTTTATAAAGTTGCAACCTAACTTCCTGACTCTTGAACTGAGTTCCTCGATTATTAAAAGTAGGCATGCCGTAAACCCCCTTTACTGCACTAACTATTTGTGCAGCAATTTCAGGGAAATATAGATTTGGACCCTAAGATCCTTCTGAAGATAAAGAACTCACACCCTGCACAATATTCATGGTCCACTATTCTTCTAAGTCATTGATTATGTGTAACTGATATTTCACCAGTGATATTGTAGAGGTTCCAAATTCATTGGGATGCCAAAGCAACCAACATCGGCAACCTCTTTCAGGCCATCACCTCAGTATTGAGGCCTTAATTATACTCAGTCATCTGCATGGGACAGGCTACGTTGATCGCAAGCCCAACACAAAACTTCTGAAACAGACGACAAAAATTCTGCTAGAGCTGGGGTTCCCAGACTTTCTTAATTCCGTGGACCCCAGCCATTAATTGAGGGGTCTGTGGACTCCAGGTTGGAATCCCCTGTGCCAGAGGAACTCAGCAGGCCGAGCGTCATGTTCGACTTCCAACCTCAACATTGCACCCTCAGTCTTCTGACTCACTCCAATCCCTCCATTTCTCCTGTCCTCCTTCCTTGTGCCTCTCCTTCACTCCCTCTTTCCCTTTTCCCTCTTCCTTTCCTCTCTTCCATCTGTACTTTTCTTTAGTAATCCCAAGCTAACAGCATTGATCTGACTCCTTGTAACGAGGTACTGTGCTGCAAATCCAGGTCTCAGCTTATCTTATTATCGGATGCTGTCTTTCTGCAGGGACAGAGACAGGCCCACCACTCAGTCTGTTGCAGTTAGTAATTACTGTAAAGAACCTATCTGTTATTATCTTGGATGAAACTGGAACACAACAGGCAGGCATCCTGCACAAAGGTCTAGCTGCAGCTGTACAACCTCTGTGCAGAGACAATTAGCTTTGTTCCCCCTTGCATGGCAGTTTCACCAGAGTGACAGGGGGTCATCCACAGGCCAGTAATTCCTGGCATTGCTGCTTAGCCTTGTCAAGGTGTCATTGGTTGAGTGTGTCTTGTAAATGATGGCTCGCAGATTGCCTCCTTGACTTCGCTGGGTGTCCTTCGTGAGTCCATGAATAAGTTAGCACCATCAATCCTTTGTCCTGAACCTTCATCTCTGCTTCTCACAGATTTTGCTGTTCCTGAGCATGTTGAAGACTGCACTGCTTTGCTCAGCTTTTAACACTCCTCTGCGGAGAACACTCATGTCCGAGGTCACGTCATAGCTTACAGCCTGCAGCAGCAGAAACAGCCCCTCTGACCCATCAACCTTCAACCACCTATTTGCTCAGAACAGTGCAGTATGAGAACAGGCCCACCCTGTACTGAATGTGATGCTGAATTAAACTAGTCCTCTTCGGCCTATTCACGATTCATAGCTGTACATGATCTGCATATTCAGATATCCCCCCAGTAACCACATCTTAAATGCCTCTCTTATAACTGCTTCCACCAGCACCCCTGGCAGCCTGAACCAGGCGCCACACAAATACTTGCCCCACATATCTCCTTTAAACTTTCCTTCTCTCTCCTTAAAGTCACAACTTTTGGATGTGGCAGGAAAGCAGAGCATTGGCGTGGTCGTAAGAAGAACATGCAAACTGCACACAAGCAATCCCAAGGTCAGCCTTAAACCTAGGTTTCAGGCACTGTGAGGCAATGGAGCCACTGGCTGTCAAGTTGGGCTGCCATCATTGCCAGCTAGAAAACAAAAGGTCTTGAATTTCATAACATCAATATATCCTTAGTCGTTTCATAGCAATTGACATGCAGGAAGCAATGTAAGTAAAACAGCAAACGATTAAAACAAGCCAAGTCCCCACTAACAATCTTTGGTTATCCTTTGGCCAGGGATAACCTCTCAATATTTTGTGAGGTAGCCGGTTCCTTTACCTGAGCCAGTAAGTAACTCGGATCGTTTAGGAGCATCAAAAGGAGATAGGCATCAGTCTAGAACAAGTGCAGAACTTGAAACCATGACTTGAAATCGGGTCCTGCCCTGGATGTTAGCAATTGAGCTACAGTCTCAACCTGCAAGTAGCAGCCAAGCATAAAGGAAGCTTCTCCTAGACATTCAACAAAGTGACTGAGAGGTGGATGCACCTGATCCCCTCTCTATCGTTCTCTTAGTTCTCGATCAGTGTTCTAAATAGAGACAGTGGTCCTGAGAGGGAGGGCTGTCCCCAGATAAAGGATATCCATGTAGTGAGGGTGGTCTCCAGAGGAAAGGGAGGGAGGTCTTCAGTGATTCAATAAGAACGATTGCCTCAGAACGAGGGTAATCCCTTGACTGTATAGCGAAGGATGCTCCCAATTTCTATCAATGCAAACAATCGTTTCATACATTTGTGTGGCTTACACTGAAGCTGAACGTCCTGCTGATTAGTTAATTGACCTCATAGAAGTAGCTGGTAGAACTGCTGCTTCATATTTGCAGGACCAAGGTTCAATGCTAAATTCAGGTGCTGTCTATGTGAAGTTTGGAGGTTCAGCCTGTGACTGTGGTCAGGTGCTCTGGTTTCCTTCCACACCTTGGGAACTTGAATCACCAAGGCATAAAAGGCTATAGACCAAGAGGTGGTAAATGGCATTATTATGGGTGGGTATTTGATATTTGATATTTGATGTCTAATCCTAACCCTTCACTATTTCACATCCCCTTTTTGCTCTCTCACCTTATCTCCTTGCCTTCCCATTGCCTCCCTCCGGTGCTCAACCCCCTTTTCTTTCTACCATGGCCTTCAGTCTCTTCCACCAATAAACTTCCCAGCTCTTCAATTCATCCCTCCCCCTCCCAGTTTCACCTATCGCCTTGTGTTTCTCTCACCCCTCCGCCCCACCATTTAAATATACTCCTCAGCTTTTTTTCTCCAGTCCTGCTGAAGGGTTCCAGCCCGAAACGTTGACTGTACTCCTTTCCATAGATGCTGGCTGGCCTGCTGATTTCCTCGAGCACTCTGTGTGTGTTGCTTGCTGGTTGGGATGAATGAGCTATTTCAGTTCTGTATGCCTCGACAAGTCAGTAATTATACCAAGATACAGTGAAAAGCTTTAATTTGCATGCCATCTAGACAGATCTTTCCATACATAAACACAGCAAGGTAGTACCAAAGGAAACACCGTGACAGAATGTAGAATATAATGTGACAGTTACAGGGAACGTGCAGTGCAGGCAGACAAATAAAGTGCAAAGGCCACGAGACAGTAAATTGAAAGATCAAGACTTCATTTTTATTTATAACTGCAGGATAGAAGTTGTCCTTGATCTTGCGGGTATGTGTCGTCAAGCTTTTATACCTTAGCATCAAACACAGAATACAGAACAGTACAGCATAGTGCCAGTGCAGGCACTTCAGCCCATGATGTTATGCTAAACTTTTAACCTACTTCACTCTCACATTGCCCTCCATTTTTGTTTTATCTATGTGCCTGAGTCTCTTAATTGGCCCTAATATATTTGACTCTTCCATCAATACACTCACACTGTGTAAAAAAAAAACTACCTCTGACATTCCCTTTCTACTTACTTCAAACACCTTAAAATTATTCCTCCTTGTATTAGACATTTGCCCCCGGAAAAAAAGATTCTGACTGGTAACTTGAAGTGTGCCTGTTATCGCCTTGTACACCTCCATCAATTCACCTCTCATCCTCATTTGTTCCAAATAGAGAAGCCCTAGATTGCTTGACCTATCCTCATAATATATAGAACAGAGGCAGAAAAGGCATTTAATAAGGGCAATGTTACATTAGTCATAGGGAATCTCAATAAGCAGGTAGACATAGAAATTCAGGTTGGTGCTGGAGGAATGAGCACCCTGATGCATTGCAGAGTTCTCCAGCCAGGCCCGCTTGAAGAAGTTGCTGATCAACTGCCACCAGTGAACCAGAAGAGCCAACACACCTGAACACCTACTGTGCCAACCCCTGCCCACACTTCAGCAAGACTGAACTCCTGGCTGTACTTCTACTCCGGCCATACAGGTGGAGACTGAGTCTGAGAGTGGTGAAGATCACAATGAGAGGTTGGGGGGGGGGGGGGGTGGGGGGAGCACTTACAGGAATGTCTTCAATTGGTATTTTGGACAATATTCGTACAGTCATCTTTGGATCTGAATGAATTGGCTACAATTGTCACCGACTTCTCCAAGACCTGTGTGGAAAAGAGCGTGCTTTTGAATACATACTGGACAACCCCAGTCCAGAAGCCATGGATGAAACAGGAGATACACAGTCTGGTGAGAACTAGATCCAGAATTACTTGTGGAAGGCTATTTTAAGAGCGAGAAAAGAACTCCAATTGAAGTTAGAGGTGGAATTGATGCACGTCAGCTCTGGTAGGGTTTTCAGGCCATTACTTCCTACAAGGTGAAACTTAACACCATAAATGGCTGTAATTCTTCACTCCCGGATGAGATAACACTCATAACGTATGCTCTGAAAGGGAGAATAAAACCACTCCTGTGTGAAGCCCTGCAGAGGCCTGTGACCTCTGGATCAGACACCAGCATCAGAGCATCTTTCAATCCTTGCAAGGTGTCAGGTCGCGATGGTGACCCCGGTAGGGTACCTGTGCCATCCACTGGCGGGACAGTTCAAGGACATCTTCAATCTCTCACTGCTGCAGTTCCCACCCGCTCCAGAAGAGTGTCAATCACACCAGTTCCCAAGAGGAGCAGGGTGAACTGCCTCAAAGACTATTGCCCAGTTGCACTCACACCTACTGTGATGAAGGGATTTGAGTGGTCGGCCTTAGCCAAAATTAGCTTCTGTCTAAGCAAAGACCTGGACCCATTGCAGTTTGCCTACCACCACAATAGTTCTACAGTGGAAGCAATTTCACTGGCTCTCTACTAGGCCTTGAACCACCTGGACAACAGCAATAACTATGTGACACTGCTGTTTATTGATTACAGCTGAGCATTCAACACCATCGTCCCCTCAGGACTAATCAACAAGTCTGAAAAACTGTGCATGTGTACCTCACTCAGCAACTGGATCTTCGACATCCTCATCAGGAGATCACAGTCCGTGCAGACCCAAAAATAATCTATCATCAGAGATCCCCACCGCCTAAGTCATGGTCTCTTCTCTCTGCAGCCATCAAGTAGAAGGTAGAAGAGCCTTAGGACTTGCACCAAGAACAGTTACTACCCCTCATTGAATAAAAGGGGATAACAACACTCACTTGCCCCATCATTGAAATGCTCCTATAAACAATGATCTCACTTCAAGGACACTTCATCTCATTACCTCATGTTCTTGGTATTTATTGCTGTTCATTTTCATTTGCATTTGCACAGTTTGTTGTCGTCTGCACTCTGGCTGATCTTTCATTGATCCAGTTATAGTTACTATTCCATAGATTAGCTGTCCATGCCCACAGGAAAATGAATTCCAGAGCTGCAGGTTGATAATAAAATTTACTTTGAACTTGGAAATAACATCTCCTCCTTGCTGACAATCAGCACCCGGCACTGCTCATGGATGCATTGTTCAGTTATCTCTACACCTGTAACTGTGTGGCTTGCACAGCTCCAACATCATCTATAAATTTGCCAATGACGCAACTGTCGTTAGCAGAATCTCAGATGGTGACAAAGAGGTGCACAAGACTGAGACGGATCAGCTGGTTGAATCATGTCATAACAACTCTGTACTCAACATTAGTAAGACCATGGAATTGGCTGAGGACCTCAGGAAGGGGAAGTCGAGTGACCACAAACCAATCCTCGCCAATGGATCCGTACTGATCCATGCTCTAAGTTCATCTCCGTTGTTACTGTTACTTCTTGCATTAAAACAAACACATTCCAAACATTCTGACTGACTGTAATTACACCCTCTCCGCTGCCTATCCTTGTTCACAGTCTCTCTACATACTGTATCTATCCTTACACCATCTGCTCCATTTGCTGAACTATCACCTTAGTTCCCATCCCCCTGCCAAACAAGTTTAAATCTTCCCCGACAGTTCTAGTAAATCCACTTGCAAAGATATTGATCCCCCTTGAGTTCAGGTGTAATCCATCCCTTTTGTACAGGTCATACATTCCCCAAAGGTGATCCGAATGATCGACAAATCTGAAACCCTGCCCCATGCATCATTTTCTCAGCTATGTATTTAACTGTCAAATCATCCTGTTTGTGCCCTCACTGGTGAGTGGCACAGAGAGCAATCCCAGAAATTATTACCCTTGAGGTCCTGATTTTCAGCTTCCTACCTAGCTCCTTATGTTCGATCTTCAGAACCTCATCCCTGTTCCTAGCCATGCCATTCATACCAATATGTACCATGACTTCTGGCAGTTCACCCTTCCCCTTAAAAATGCTGTGGACCCAGTCTGAGACGTTCCTGATCCCAGCACCCGGAAGTCTCTTTCACATCCACAGAATCCCCTGTTTGCTCCCCTAACTATGGAATATCCTACTACCACCACTCTTCTCCCTATTCCATTCTGAGCTACAGAGCTAGACCCAGTGCAAGAGACCAGGTCATTGGGGTTTCCCTCTGGTGCATCAACTCCCCCATCCCAACCACTACCAACAACATCTAAAGTGGTATATTCATTATTGAGAGGAATGAGCATAGAGATAGTCTGAACTATCTGCCTATTCCCTTTCCCTCATGACAATAAACCAGATACCTGCCTCTTGCAGCATAGGCATGGCTACCTCCCTATAGCTCCTGTCAGTCATCTTCTCATTCACCTATACCATTCAAAGGTCATCCAGCTGCAGCTCCAATTCCCTAACATGGTCCATAAAGAGCTGCAGCTGGATGCACTTAAAGCACATGTAGCAATCAGGAAAGCTAGATATACTACACCTTGCATGAGGTACAACCAGTGACCTGGGATCCATTCTCACTACACTAGTGAGGTACAAAGAAGGAAAGAAAGACAGTTGACTGAAACTTCAAATCCTTTTTGCCAAAGCCTTAGTTCCACTCTCCAACAAAAGCCACTCTGATCAAACCTAACTTCCTTTTTTTGGCCCTTGCCGAGCACCTAATAACACAAATGATCTCACTCTCTGCAGAAAGCCCCAGCACGTACCACTCACTTTTTAAGTCTGGGGTTACCCTCTACAAATACCTGAACCGTGATCTCAAGCTATGCAGAAAACGACTCTGTAATTTCTTGTAGTCTTGGACAGAGCAGTAGGTTAGACAGAGCTATCCTAAATTATACTTTGTATAGGTGGGTAACAGGATAATCAGTTAGTGCAGGAGAACCAATGGACTGCAGAAATATATGGTTCAATGGAGCTCTGAGCAGATGCAATATTCTAAGGGGTCTGATACCCTGCTATATAGCTGAACGCTTTGGCAATGAAGGAACCAAAAGAAACATCTGACCTTAAAACAGTTACCGGTCACTTCAAGAAGGGTTGCCCGGAGAGCTCCTTGGTCCTGTAATTCTGAGACCAGCTATGCCTTTCCCACTGGGCCCCACTTACTCCTGCCCATCCCACTATGGTATGGATTAAAAATCGCTTTTGAAACCTTAGATTTCTTGGACCTAGACTCAGATTGAAGCCCTGAACTTGCTCTGTGGAGCACTTACTTATTAAACTGCATAATTAACAGAAAGAAAAATGCATCCTGAACTCTACTGCCAGATTGCAGAGGTGGACCCAAATTGTTAACCCTGTTTCTTTCTCCCGAGCTGCTGAGTGTTTTCACCATTTTCATTTCGTAAATGAGATTGATAGGATCATGTTAAGTATCTTAAGACACCAAGTGTCAAGATGAGTTTAAGTCAGGGATTCCCAAAGAGGGGTCCCTAGATCCCTTGCTTAATAGCATTGGTCTATGGCATAAGAAAAGCTGGGAACCCCTGGTTTAGGGAAAAAAATCTATGACTGAATTATGGAGAGAGGTTAAGCAGGATAGAACTATTTTAATTAGACCATAAGAGAATGAGAGGTGATATTATGGAGGTGTGCAAAATCATGAGGGCCATAGATGGAATGAATGAACACATTCTCTTTCCCAGATTAGGGAAGAATAACTTTATGGTTTAGGCTTGAAGTGAGACGAAAAAGATTTAATTGGAAGCCAAGGGGCAACTTTTTGTTTATACAGAGTGATTATTTTATGGAACAAGCTGCCAGAGGAAGTATTGTACTGGATCTGAATAAAATTTAAAAAGTAAAACAATTAAAAAGTAAGGGCTAGAGGATATGGACCAAATGCAAGCAAATGGATTTGGCTCAGGAATTTTGGTCAGCATGGATCAGTTGAGCCAAAGGGTCCACTGCTGTGTTGTATGGCTCCATGACTCCAACAGAATTAAATGGCTTTTGCTCTTTTTGGTAATGTCTGTATCAGAACTGGTCATTTCTCCTGCCATCATTTTCTTCTTCTATTGGATAGTCTGGTTTGTGGGGATATCCTGCATCCTCACCATTAACAACACATGACATATCAGAATTCTAACTGTTCACATTAAATATATATGGTCTTGCTCTGTCAGATATTCTGACGTGTTGCTCCATGGCCTCCTCTTGTGAATCCAATATGTCTGTCTTGTGCCAAGGTGAGGCCACCCTCAGGGTGGAGGAGCAACACCTTGTATTCCATTTGGGTCATCTCCAAACTAATGTCATGAATATCGATTTCTCTTTTTGGTAATTTTTTCCTCTTCCCCTACCCTCTTCTTCTATTTCCCACTCTGGCCTTTTACCTCTTCTAGTCTGTCTCTCACTTCCCCATAGCAACTACCCTTCTCCCCTTTCTCCCATGGTCCATTCTCCTCTCCTATCAGATTCCTTCTTTTCTAGCCCTCCCCTTTCCCACCCACCGAGCTCCACCTATCACCTTCTAGCTGGCCTCCATCCCTTCTCCCCACCTTTTTATTCTGATGTCTTCCCCCTACCATTTCAGTCCTGAAGAAGGGTCTCGGCCCAAAATAACGAATGTTTATTCATTTCCATAGGTGCTGCCTGACCTGCTGAGTTCTCCAGCATTTTATGTGCATTACTTCAGATATAGTACTTCAGATATAGTTCTTTTCCCTCTTTCCACCTCTCTCCTACCACAAGCCAGCTTCTCTTTCTATCTTTCATAGTAGTGGACATGAAATATTAACTGCTTCTCTTTCCCTGCATATTCCCAGTATCTTCTGATTTTATTTCAGCTTTTAACAATCTGCAGTTTTGTTTAGCATATCAGTCTCGAGAAGCAGAATGGCCATGTCCTGGTCACGGATTGAATAATCCTAATGAAAGAGTTTGAGAGACAGGACATATATCAACCCACTGTGCAGAGAATGAAAGCGCTCAGGCAAGGTACCAATTATCACTGTCCACTGACAGATAGTCCATAACAGCAAAGTTGAAGATGCAGAAATATTGACCTAAGTGCAGCTCTCTTTAGAATTCAAAAGATCTATCAGCAGCGTGAAGCATATGAAAACAAGCATAGCTGTTATGTTGCTGAGGATGTGTGCATAAATCAGTAAACAACAGAAAGGGTGTTGTGTAAATATACAAGTAAATAATCACAGAGTTTATGTAAAATATGTCAGAGTTTAAGTGAGTAACCTGTCTCTCATGATTCTTTCATTCCTAATTCGTGGGCTACAAGGCAAAAATATTTGTGTGTTAAATGGTGGCTAGTGGTGTCACAAAATGGAGACTCGCAGGTTAACAGGATAGGTAATTGATAAAACACTGAGACAGTCACACTGTGGGCTGTCACTGGATAATGAATGGGTTATTTTATGTTATCCGTAAGTCGAATTTGTCCATAAGTCAGAAAGTCAAAGGTTCAAAGGTCAAGTTTAATGTCAGAGAAATCTATACAATACACATCCTGAAATGCTTTTTCTTCACAAAACTTCCACAAAAACAGAGAAGTGCCCCAAAGAATGAACAACAGTTAAACGTGAGAACCCCAAAGTCCCCCCCCAGCTCCCCCTCCCGCGTGTAAGCAGCATTAGCAGCATGGATGACCTGCAGAACACTGTTTTTCTCTGTACATATGACAGTTATGAGGCCTTCGTCAGTCAGGTTTGACTGTGAATGTTGCATCCCAGCTACATAGGTACTCAAAGCCAGGGCAGTATAACACAGAGAACAAGCTGTTGCCCATGTAGCAAGCTCCCTCTCTCCATGCATCTGATGAACCGAAGGAATGGTAGAGACTGACATAGTTCAGCACCAGCAATGTCACTGCCAGTCAGCGTTGAACTCAACGTCAGGCGTTAGAGACTCCAGCTCCAGATTTTGCCATCAGGGTTTACTCCTAAAACCTTCCCCATGAGTGGGTATAATCACAAGGCAGCTGAGGTTTAAGATCAGAGTTTTCCTTCTCCTATATGAGCTGCTAACCATCAGTGATGAGCCCCAGCTGCCCAAAGTGACTGGTTTTAAGGCACCAATAACCTGCCTTTGCCCCTTCTCCTGTCAGTAAAAACAGATCTGCTGGGCTTAGTAGCCTCACATGAAGGCCAGAAGCTCGACTTGATTGCCAGAGGCTTTTTGAGACACAGGCCACTGGGAGCATTTAACAGATAGTAGGAGCTTATCCCCAATACCACCACCAGCTGTAACCTTAAAGAACCACATATGACAATAATAAGCCAACTACCAATTACTGACAGTGGAAAGATACAGAACAAATGTATGTAAGCAATTCTGAATTTAAAATAATATTACTGGAGCTCATTCACAAGTAGGGATGTCCATAAATTGGGCATTTGCAACCTGAGACTCTACATGGGATTTACTTCAGCCGGGAAAGTAAGGTGGTGCAGCCAATTAGAATGAAGCAGAGGTAACATGTTGGATTTGCTCTGAAACTTTTCTTAATTATTACTGTGAAACAGCAAGCTGCCATTCTGTAATAAAAGCCAACTTTGATGTGAGCGTCGTATCAAAGCTGACATTCATTGCCTGCCCTTGAATTTTTGGTCATGTTGAGGAACTGCTCAGGATCAACTGTTTTACTTTTGTTCCTGTGTCACATTCTGAAGGAAGCTGATTAAGTCATACAGAACAGAAGCAGACCGTTCAGCGCATGGAGTCAATGTGGACCATCAAGCATTTATTTACACTAATCAAAGTAAATTCAAAGTAAATTTTATTATGAAAGTACATATATGTCACCATATACAGCCCTGAGATTCATTTTCCCATGAATATACTTAGCAAATCTCTAAAGTAGTAACTATAATAGGATCAATGAACGATTAATCAGAGTGCAGAAGCAACAAACTATGCAAATGCAAATATAAATAAATAGTAATAAATAATGGGAATGTGAGATAACAAGATAAAGAGTTCTTAAAGTTAGATAATTGGTTGTGGGAACATCTCAGTAGATGGGCAAGTGAATGTGGTTAACCCCCTTGTTTAAGAACTTGAAGGCTGAGGGATACCAACTGTTCTCGAACCTGGTGATGCAAGTCCAGAGGCTCTTGTACTTTCTACCTGATGGCAGCAGCATGAAAAGAGTATGTCCTGGGTGGTGAGGATCTCTGATGATGGATACTACTTTACTACATCCGCTTTTTATGTAGATGGGCTCAATGGTCCTACATTTATCCCATTTTCTTCCACTGAATATTCCCATCAACACCCCACATTCTGCTGTTTATCAATATGCCAGGGACAATATAACCGACCATCCATGTTGGCTTTGTATGGGAGAGGAAACCAGAAAGGTCCAGGGGAAAACCCATCCAGTCACAAGTCCATACCCCACACAGATGTCACTAGATGCTGGGATTAGATCTGTGTCACTGGAGCTCTACAGGCTGTGCAACCACCCCATTCAGTAGGACCAGCAGACTTACCCTCTTCAGGGACTTTAGAGAGCTAGCTAGATCTTTCAGGAGTCTAAACACAGCAGGTGCTGGAGGAACTCAGCAGGTGAGGCAGTAGCTTTGGAGGGGGATATCTTTCATCAAATAACTCATTCTCTTACAAGAGCCTGGTTTTAATTCCAGATTTAGTTAGATACTTCAATTAGATTCCACAGCTACTACTGTAAAACTTATTTCAGTGCTATGGCTATCTAGACACTCGACCAGTAGTTTAATCACAGTTATGGTCATCAATGAGCGGCAGAGCTAATAGAGTGAATGTCTCACAGTTCCAATGAACAGTGTCCAAAACCATGAATTCCAGTCTGGTCTGTGTGGCATTTGCATATTCTCCCGACCACACAGATCCCCCCGGGTTCTCCGATGTTCTTCCACATCCTTAAGATGTACGGTTTGGTAGGTTAATTGTCCACTGTAAATTGCTGTAACTCTGTAAGTTAGTGGTAGAACCTAGGGGGAAGCTATTGGCAATGTTTGGAGAATAAGATGGAGATTAGTGCAGAACTGATGCAGAATGCAGATTTCATAACAGCAAAGAATTAAATCATTCTCCACCCCAAAAACCCTCCTTTGCTGAGTGTTGAAAATCAGTGGCTCTCAACTTGAGATCCATGGACCCTTCGTGGTTAATGGAAGACATGAAGCTTGATGGTTAATGCAAGTAGTGGGCTGAAGGACATGCTTCAGTGCTGTGTGATATTGTAAGATCAGTGTGATCAAAATGACTGAATTTTTATGGAAGTGACAAAGCACATTTATACAGTTTGTGTGGTTGGCCTTTATTTGTATTGCATAACTCTATGTCTTGAGATTCAGAATTTAACCGAAGGTACCAAAAAAACTGTAACCCTTCTTAACTAGATAAAAGGTGGACAATTTTGACATAGGGAGCAAATTTTCTACTCCTGAAGGATGCAAAATATTCATGAATATATCCTCCATTTCTACCATGAACAAGTCAAGGAGGCTGATCGGGATGAAAGTCAAACATCAATATGCGCAAACATTCTGGGAGGTTAAGTAGAACAATTTATGTTATCATTTTGCCCTCTTCACTTATAGTGTTAACTCAGGGTTGAATACCTGCCTTTCTAGTTTAGATTCCTCCAAATGCTAGGTAAATTTTCCTGTAGGAACCTGTTTTGTTTCCATGGAGACCAAACAATGGAGCAGGCTGGTTGAGAATAATTGTGTAGTGCAACATTATTTCTGATTCTGTGATCTCATGCTTATGAAACAATTTGAGTGTAGATTCCCACACCTTTGTAAGTCATTAGTTCCCCAAGTGTTCAAAGAACTCCCCATGAATTATACCTTCCCTTCTTACCACAGGTATTATTAATAAACAAGATCTTCAGATAGGCTTCTGTTTGCTCATCTTTACACTTTACAACTTTGACACTACCTTCTCACAATAGGTCTATCATCTAGCCATTAAGATTCATACACATTGATAACACAGCAGCCAATGAACAGGAGGCAGAAAAGAAATACTGTTCTTCAGTCATAAAGTTGGTTTGCTTGAAAAACTGCAGAAAAAATAAGACAAAAGTGAAACAATTATTAAAATGTGAGTACTTTTCTGTTAAAATACAGTAAATGAAGGATAGTCACATAGTAACTTTATGTCCATTAATTACAATCTGGGCCCTAAACTGATTGACATAAAAATCACTCAATCATATTTGTTCTAGATAGGCAACGTAGCACAGGAACAAGCCCTTCAGCCCATGATATTTTGCCAAACTAACTAAGCTAATTAGTTCAATGCCTAATTAAGTGAGTCTTTTCTGCCTTATATGGTTCATATTCTCCACCACCACCACCCCCCCATTCTTTGAACTTCCATGTACCAATATATAATATAATCATTTTTTGCTTAAAATGTGAATGGTAATGTGTGGTGCCGAACCAGCAATGCAAAGTCTATGAATCAAAGTCTCATCACAGCATATAGTCCGGTTAATTAACATAAATCTGTAACCTCATTCCAGAAGAAAGGAAGAGGAAAGTTATCCATTTAGCATTTTGTTAACACCAACACACACAAAATGCTGGAGGAACAACAGGTCAAGCAGAAAAGAATAAACAGTCAATGTTTCGGGCTGAGGCCCTTCTTCAGAACTGAGAAGGAAGGAGGACAATGTTAGAATGGAAAGGTAAGGGAAGGGGAAAGAGGCTAGATAGGAGGTGATAGTTGAAGCCTGGTAGGAAATTTAAAGGCTGGAGAAGAAAGAATCTGATAGGAGAGGAAAGTGGACTATAGAGAAAGGGAAGGAGGACAGGACCCAGGGGAAAGTAATAGGCAGATGAGAAGAAGTAAAAGGTCAGATTGGGGGGAGGGGGGGGATTTGTTTACCAGAAAGAGAAATCGATATTCTTTGCCATTAGATTGGAGGCTACTCAGACAGAACATAAGCTGTTGCTTCTCCACAAGAGGAGACCACAGATTGACATGTCAGTACAAGAATGGGAATCATAATTAAAATCACGAACAAGAGAAAATCTGCAGATGCTGCAAAGTCAAGCAACACACACAAAATGCTGGGTCCCGCTGAAGGGTCTCAGCCCGAATCATTGACATTTACCCTTTTGTCTGTCTGCTGTCTGCTCTGCTGAGTTCCTCCAGCATTTTGTATCAGAATTAAAATGTTTGGCCACTGAGAAGTTACACTTGTGGAGGTGCTCAACAAAGCGGTCCCCCAATTTCCCATAGGTCTCACCCGTGTAGAGGAGGTTACATTGGGAGCACCTGACACAATAGACAGCCCCAGCAGATTTGCAAGTGAAGTGTTGCCTCACCTGGAAGTACCATTTGGGGCCCTGAACGGAGGTGAGGGAGGAGGCACATGGACAGGTGTAGTACATCGGCTGCTTGCAGAGGTAAGTGCTTGGAGAGAGATTAGTGTGGACAAGGGAATCACGGAGGGAATAATCCTTGTGGGAAGTGGAGGGGGAGGGGTGGTAGGTAAAGATATGTTTAGTTGTAGGATCCCTTTGGAGATTGTGGAAGTCGCAGAGGATGATCTGTTGGATGCAAAGGCCAATGGGATGGTAGGTAAGGAAAATTATGTCCCTAACACTGTAAACTTCCATTTAATAAAATGTTTTTGTTGGTGGTTTGAATTATTAGCTACTTTTTTGCTTTCTCTGTTTTCTTTTTTACTGCCTGAATTGTAATGTATGGAGTAGTCTGTCTGCACAGCACATGAACAGAAGCTTTTCACTGTATGTGACAATAATAAAGCAATTCCCAATTCCACTTCCCATTCATCATCAGAATCAGAAACAGGATTATCATCACTGTCTTATATAATGTGAAAACTGTTGTTTTGTAGTGGCCAAACAGTGAATAACTTTACTAGAAATTACAAAATAAATAGTGAACTACACTATGGAACAGATTAGATCCCTTCTGTAAGGGTCTTACCCGAGATTCTGGTGCTTAATGACGGGATTATTAAGGATAGGTAATTGATGGTCAGCATAGAAATGATGGGCCAAAGGCCCTATTTCGTACTGATTGATTTGAAGGCTCTGCGGTTGACAGTGCAGGGGGGGAGCTGCCACTGAAAAAGATGTGTGCTTTGGATGAGATGTTGAACGCTGGTTTCCCCCTGTAGGCTGACACAAAACAACGGGAGCCAGGGTAGGGGTAGGAAGTGGGCCATTGTCGTGGGATAGAAAGTGGTTCCAAAATGGATATGAGGAAGAATACCGACTCGTAAAGCTGTGAATCTTCAGAATTCTCTACCTGAAGATTGTGAGTCATTGAATACATTCAAGAGAATATACATAGATGTTTGATCTGCTGGGGAAATCATGAAAATAGCTGGAACAGTGGAGCAGAAACCTAATTGAATGAAGAGTTTCATCAGTTATTCCTATTCGTATTTCTTGTAGTGTCTGACCAATATTTTGCTTTCAAATATTTTTTTATTTGGTGTTTGGGCATCACTGGCAATTTCAGACTTTAGAATTATAGATTGCTGTGCAGAAAGAGGCCTTCCAACTCATCTAGTCCACGTCAAACTGGTCCCATTGACCTGCACTTCGATCATAGCCCTACGTATCCTCCCGCTGTTGGCATCCTTCTGTCTCAAAATGCGATGGGTAACACACAACAAAAGTCAGTTTGTAGTGGTGCACATCCTAGAGTCTCTGAGGGGGTCCCGTTCTGGAGTGACAGTCCCTTCCACAGTGGCCCTCTCCTTCCGTTGAGCTCTCTTGGCAGCCAGCTCATTGATGCGGGTACTTTTTGATCTCTGTATGCTTTTTCAAACAGAGAGACTCCGGGCTACCCAGTCTCCTACTATGCCTTCCAAGTTGTTCACATCGATGTTGGCCAACTTCAGATACATTTCCCCCCCATGTCCTAGAAGTGAAGCTGTGGGCAACCAACTGAGTGTTCATACTCTGCCAGCTGCCCATGCAGCAGGCATTTCAGGATTCAATGATAGCCCATTTGCTTGAAATGTTCAAACCATCTGAGCCACTTCTGGCTGAGGAAGGCGAATATGATGGGGGTGCCTGCATGTTGTAAAATCCCTGTATTAGTGGCTCTGTCCTGAAAGGTATTGGCAAGATCCATCTGAGGCAGTGCAGGTGAAAGCTGTTCTTTCTCTCCTCTTGCCTAGCATAGATTGTCCAGGCTTTGTTGCTGCAGAGGAGAAGGCCAAAAACACAGGCCTGGTACCCACAAAACTTGGTTTTTGCAGCTAGATGGCTATTTCTCCATGGTGTTCTTGTTCAGCCTAGCCATGACAGCTGCAGCTTTGGCTATTCTGTTGCCCAGCTCAGCGTCAAGGGACAGAGTGTTTATGATGGTTGACCCAAGGTAGGTGAAGGAGTCAACCACCTCTTGAGCGTGACCATCAATGGTGATGGATGGGAGGAAGTCATTGTCCTGGGCCATGACATTGTCTTCTTCAAGCTGATAGTCAGCCCAAGTGCCTTGCAGGGGTGGGACAGGCAGTCGATGAGATGCTGCAGTTGGCCTTCTGTGTAGGAAGTCAGTTCTGCGCCATCAGCAAACAACAGCTCGCAAATGAAAAGCACTCGAATCTTGGTCTTGGAGCAAAAGTGAACAATGTTGAGGAGTTTGGCATCAGCTCTGGTACATAGGTAGACGTCCATAGTGCCTTCTCCAAAAAGCATACTGAAGCAGCATGGAGGAGAAGATACCAAGGAGTGTTGGTGCTAGAATGAACATTGCATTGTATAAGAAACAAAATTAAATCATTAGAAAGCGATGACATAGGATTGAAAGGCGTAGAGTCTCTATGGGTACAGTTAAGAAATGGCAGGGGTAAAAAGACCCTAATGGCAGATGTATACAGGCCTCCAAACAGCAGCTGGGATGTGGATTTCAAATTACAGCAAGAGATAGAAAAGGCATGTCAGAAAGGCAACGTCATGATAATCATTGGGGATTTTATCAGGAAAGTGATTGGGAAAACCAGGTCAGTACTGGACCTCAAGAGAGAGAATTTGTAGAATGTCTTTTTTTAGGGATGGCTTTTTAGAACAGCTAGTTGTTGAGCTCACTAGGGGATCAGCTGTGCTGGATTGGGTGTTGTGCAATGATCCGGAGGTGATAAGAGAGCTCAAGATTAAAAACCCTTAAGGAACAATGATCATGATATGATTGAGTTCACATTGAAATTTGAGAGGGAAAAATAAAATCCAATGTGTCAGTATTTCAGTGGAAAAAAAGTAATTACAATGGCATGAGAGGGGAACTGACTGAAGTTGACTGGAAAGGGATATTTGCAGGAAGGACAGCAGAGCAGAAATGGCTGGAGTTTCTGTGAAAAATGAAGGAAGTGCAAGACAGATATATTCCAAATAAGAAGAAATTTTGAAAGGGAGGAACGACACTACGATGGCTGACAAGTGAAGTCGGAGCCAAAGTAAACACAAAAGAGAGGGCATACAAGGAAACCAAAGCTTGTGGGAAGATAAAGGATTAGGATGCTTTTAAAAACTTGCAGAAGGAAACTAAGAAGGTCAATAGGAAAAAAAAGGTGAAATATGAAAGGAAGCTGGCGACTAATATTAAAGAAGATACTAAAAACGGTTTTTTAAGTATGTAAAGGGTAGAAGTCAGTTGAAGGTAGATATAGGACCAATACAAAATGACGCTGAAGATACTGTAATGAGAGATGCAGAGATGGCAGAGGAACTGAATGCGTATTTTGCTTCAGTCTTCACAGTGGAAGACGTCTGCAGTTTACCAGACATTCAGGAGTGTCAGGGAAGTGAATTTTGTGCAGTGAAAATTATGACTGAGAAGGTGCTCAGGAAGCTTAATGGTTTGAGGGTGGATAAATCTGCTGGACCTGATGGAATGCACCCTTTCGTTCTGAAGGAAGTAGCTGGAGAGATTGCAGAGGCATGAACAATGATTTTTCAAGAATTGATAGATTTTGGCATTGTACCGGATGACTGGAAAATTGCAAATGTTAGTCTACTATTTCAGAAGGGTGGGAGGCAGCAGAAAGGAAACTATAGACCTGTTAGCCTGACATCAGTGCTTGGGAAGTTGTTGGAATTGATTGTTAGGGATGAGATTACAGAGTACCTGGAGGCACATGACAAGATAGGCCAAAGCCAGCATGGTTTTCTGAAAGGAAAATCCTGCCTTACAAACCTACTGCAATTCTTTAGGGAAATTACAAGCAGGGTAGACAAAGGAGTTGTAGTAGATGTGGTGTACTTGGATTTTCAGAATGCCTTTGACAAGATAATGCACTTGAGGCTGCTTAGCAAGATAAGAGCCCAAGGAACTACAGGGGAATTACTAGCATGGGTGGAGCTTTGGCTGGTCGACAGAAAACAGAGAGTGGGAATAAAGGGATCCTATTCTGGCTGGCTGCTGGTTACCAGTGGAGTTCCACAGAGGTCGGTGTTGGGACCGTTGCATTTTACAATGTATGTCAATGATTAGGTCTACGGTATTAATGGATTTGTGGCTAAATTTGACAATGATACAAAGGTAGGTGGAGAAATGGGTAGTGTTGAGGAAACAGAGAGCCTGCAGAGAGACTTAGAAAGTTTAGGGGAATGGGGAAAGAAGTGGCAAATGAAATAGAACGCAGGTGTCCCTGCTTTACGAATTTTCACTTTACGCCACTTCGCTTTTACAAAGTAACCTGTTTTCGCATTACAAAGAGGACTTCCACTTTTACGGAATTTTTTCCCATACAAATTAATGGTTCTTCAATTTACGCCATTTCAGCTTAAGAAAGGTTTCATAGGAACTCTCTACCCTTGTAAAGGAGGGGGACACCTGTATTGGAAAGTGTATGGTCGTGCACTTTGGTGGAAGAAATAAATGGGCAGATTCACAAGATCACAATGGGCAGATTATTATTTAGATGGGTGGAGGATTCAAAATGCAGAGATACAAAGGGACTTGGGAGTCCTTGTGCAGATACCCAAAGGTTAACCTCCAAGTTGAATCGGTTGTGAAGAATGTGAATGCAATGTTGGCATTCATTTTTAGAGGTATAGAATATAAGGGCAGAGATGTGATGTTGAGGCTCTATAAGGCACTCGTGAGACCACACTTGGAGTATTGTGTGCAGTTCTGGGCTCCTTATTTTAGAAAGGATAGATATACTGACATTGGAGAGTGTTTAGAGAAAGTTCACAAGAATGATTCCAGTAATGAAAGGGTTACCGTATGAGGAACATCTGGCAGCTCTTGGGCTGTATTCCCTGGAGTTCAGGAGAATGAGGGGGGATCTCATAGAAACATTCCGAATGTTAAAAGGCCTGAACAGATTAGATATGACAAAGTTATTTCCCAGGGCAGGGGAGTCTAGGACAAGAGGGCATAACTTCAGGAATGAAAGATGTCAATTTAGAACTGAGATGTGGAGAAATTACTTTAGTCAGAGAGTGGTAAATCTGTGAAATTTGCTGCCATGAGCAGCTGTGGAGGCCAAGTCATTGGATGTACTTAATGCAGAGAGAGATAGGTTTTTGATTAGCTAGAGCATCAAAGGGAATGGGGTGAAGGCTGGGGAGTGCGGATAAATGGAAGAATTGGATCAGCCCATGATTGAATGGCAGAGCAGACTCGGTGGGCCAAATGGCTTACTTCTGCTCCTATATCTTATGGTCATATATCCCTTCAGTGCTAAATATCTTGGACAACACTTCATCTAGTGCCCTGTAGAGAAGATCTTTATCTTCAGGGGTGGTGCTGACAGTGGGAGCATAGATGCTGATGATGTTTGCTGGACTAGATGATGTTGACAGACAGAGAGTGAAGATTCTGTCTGTCCCCCCTAATGTGGAGCTCAACAGCTGCAGTGAGTGTATTCCTCATCACAAATCCAACACCACACAGTCTTGGCTCCTCCAGAAGAAGTTGTAGTTCAACTCTCTGACAGAGCAGCTGTCTGCCAGCCGAGTCTCCTGAAGGCAGGCAATGTCAATATTCAGTCTGCAGAGTTCCCTGTCTATGATAGCAGCCTTGCATGTTTCATTGAGCTGTTGGGTGTCATTCATGAGCCATAGACACGTGGTCCTGACACTCCAGCTTGCAATATGAGAGCTGGAGCCTTCTTGGTTCCTGTAGGTTTTCTTGGTGTGGGTTTCAGTATGCTTTTTGAGGCTCGTCTCTAAGCTGCAAGCAGGCAGGCCATGGTGGAACAGTAGCTTACTGTCTGGGAGCTGTCCAGCTTGAGGCAGGCAGTACATAGAACATAGAATAGTACAGCACATTACAGGCCCTTCAGCCCACAACATTGTGCCGACCCTCAAACCCTACCTCCCATACAACCCCCCACCTTAAATTCCTCCATATACCTGTCTAGTAGTCTCTTAAACTTCACTAGTGTATCTGCCTCCAGTGCATTCTACACACCAACCACTCCCTGAGTGTAAAACTTTCCTCTAATATCCCCCTTCAACTTCCCTCCCCTTACCTTAAAACCATGTCCTCGTGCACTGAGTAGTGGTGCCCTGGGGAAGAGGCGATGGCTGCCCACTCTGTCTATTCCGCTTAATATCTTGTACACCTCTATCATGGATCTATCATGGCCAAACTTCCCTGGATTCCATGCCTTCTGACTTTCTGAATAAGCCTCCCATGTGGAACCTTGTCAAATGCCTTACTAAAATCCATGTAGATCACATCCACTGCACGACCCTCATCTATATGCCTGGTCACCTCCTCAAAGTACTCTATCAGGCTTGTTAGACACGATCTGCCCTTCACAAAGCCATGCCGACTGTCCCAGATCAGACCACGATTCTCTAAATGCCTATAGATCCTATCTCTAATAATCTTTTCCAACAGCTTTCCCACCACAGATGTAAGGCTCACTGGTCTATAATTACCTGGACTATCCCTACTACCTTTTTTGAACAAGGGGACAACATTCGCCTCCCTCCAATCCTCCAGTACCATTCCCGTGGACAATGAGGACATAAAATTCCTAGCCAGAGGTTCAGCAATCTCTTCCTTCGCCTCGTGGAGCAGCCTGGGGAATATTCCAACAGGCCCCGGGGACTTATCTGTCCTAATGTATTTTAACAACTCCAACACCTCCTCTCCCTTAATATCAACATGCTCCAGAACATCAACCTCACTCATATTGTCCTCACCATCATCAAGTTCCCTCTCAGTGGTGAATACTGAAGAGAAGTATTCATTGAGGACCTCGCTCATTTCCACAGCCTCCAGGCACATCTTCCCACTTTTATCTCTAATCGGGCCTACCTTCACCCCTGTCATCGTTTTGTTCTTCACATAACTGAAGAACAGCAGTAGCTGTCCAATGAGATGCAGGCATCTCTCCCACTGTCAGAAGTGACCCCTGACGCTCGTACCTACACCAATCGATGTGAGTTTAGAACCGGTAACTGTCACTTCCTGTGTCGTACCGAAGTCTTGCGACGTCGCTGGGCAGGGGTTACATAGACCTTGGACTGGCCAGACAACAAGATCCCCCACCTGGCTTTGCTGATATAATCCAAAGGAAAGGTAGAACGAGTACAATTTGGTATGAGCGTGGCTGCACGAGTTGCACAGTACGTAATCCAGCTGACTGAGGGGCGCCACTCCATATTTACAGTCAGGGCCTGCTCCCTTTTAAAATTTTTTACATTTAATTTTAAATTAAAATGTAATTTTAAGGCCCAGTTAGGGTTTAGGGCAATGGACAACAGAGTGACTATCTACCATCGCCAGTCACTGCTTCAATACAGAGATCGCCCAAAAACAAACCTTCATGAAAATTGGCTGGTTAGATTGCGCGACCTTGGCTTGCTGAGGGAATCGGGCCTGCAGTCCTCCAAGTCGCCTGATGCTGGTGGCCGGAGGTGGGGTCGTCGTAAGCGGTGTGCAAGGAAGTGGAAGTGAGGCGAGCAGGCAGGAGTCCGTGCCAGGAAGAAAGCAAGCCCTAGCCGGCCAACTCTCCCGTCCATTCTGCTCTCCAATGGACACTAAATTGGACTATATCTGTGGCAACGAAATACTCAGCGGGAGTACAGAAATGGACGGAATCCCAGGCACCGCCATTCAGCTGGTTATTTAGGTAACAGACTTTCCCCCAAGCCATCGGACTGACCTCTGCTGTGCCTATTGTCTTGTTTGTTATTGATTGTAATGCTTGCACTGTCCTGTGTACTTTATGCAGTCCTGGGTAGGTCTAGTCTAGTGCAGTTTTTGTGTTGGGTTATGTGGTTCAGTGTAGTTTTTGTATTGTTCGTGTAGAAACCATGGTCCTGAAAAACATTGTCTCGCTTTTACTGTGTACTGTACTAACAGTTATGGTCAAAGCGGCAATAAAAAGCAACTTGAACTTGAACTTGAACCTTGGCCTTCGGTTCTCCTGAGACAGACCCACAAGGAGGTGGGCCATTTTACCAGGCCTGCGGCACGGTTGAAAGGGTGCTCGAGCATGTCACACGTCGAGACTGTCCACCACACCTTGACATTTTGAGGGTTGGATTCAGAGTCCTCCTCCTGGACAGACTGACTGGAATGGCTAACGAGTTCTGTTTGCCTGGGATTAGAGTCAGAGTTGTCCTTCACCATACCCCTCCTATCCATGTACTTAACCCAACTTCTCTCAAACGTTCAAATTGAACCCATGTCCACCACTTCCACTAGTGTCGACTTGCACTACCCTCGGAGTGAAGAAGATCTCCCTCATGTTCCCCTTAAGTATTTCACTTTTCTCCCTTAACCTAAGACTTCTACTTAAGTCTTAAGTCTTACTTCTACTTAAGACTTCTACCTAAGTCTTACCTAACCTCAGTGGAAAAGAAGCCTGCCTGCACTCCCCTTACCTTCCTGCTAATCCTGCCTTCATATCCCTTTGTACTGCCTTGTGTCACATGTTCACTGAGATTGTTTCAGATGAAACATTCTTACTTTCACATCAGCACCGCATCTCTCCGCCCAAACGTAGTACTGTGGTCCACAGCTGCCAAGGCAGTCTTCATTGAGTTAACCCTCCTTGGGAGGAAGGAGTGGAGGCTGCCCATGAGTCAGAGGAGGCAGAGGCAGAGCAGTACTCAGACCTGGCAGCTGAACGTGAGGTGGAGGACCATCATCTACCCTGTGGAAGTCTGATGCCGGGGTTTCATCAGCACATCAACAAGTTACTCCTGGATATGGCTGTGACTGGATCGAGGCTCAGGATGGCCACCAGAGAGCTGGCTGATGAGGCAGCAAAGGGCAGCTTTTGGCTGTGGCTGAGGAGGAAGGACAGAAAATAGGGGACAAATGAACCCCATTGGAAGCTGCAGGGGGTGGCAAGGACATGTCCCTGTTACTGATGTGCCACCAGGAGACGTACCAGGGCTAAGGAAATGAAACAATGAGCAGTGGCCCCTGGCTGGTGACCCTACCAGCTGATCCCTGGACACAGTTGGAGGTGTGGATGGCAGCAATGCCAAGAAGGAAACAATGACTTCCTCTAAATCTCAATATCCTCTTAGAATCTAGTAACCTTCCTTACTGCATTTGACTATTCTGTACTCCACTCTTACTTTCTTTCACTGAACTGTTCTAGAACCCATATACTGGTGGACCTGGAGTCTCCAATAAGTTTACATTTCATATATCTAGAAACTGAAAAGGATTATGAAGGACAGCAAATTTTCTCTAGTGAAGAACATAGATGAACATAGAACAACTCAACATTTCAGCCCATGACCTCTTTCATTGTCAGTTTATACTAATCCCAATTGTTTGCTCGAACCTGTTTGGATTTTATGGGCACAGTGGTTTAGCAGACTTGACGATTCGTTTCAAACATCTCTGTTTAAATTCTACATCAATCTTTGTAAGATTTGAGCTCAAGCCTCTGGATTGTTAGTTTGGTCTCCTGGATTACAAGTCTGTGGCAATCGCAGAACCACCATAATATTTAGTGACATCGCTGAGCCAGACTAATGAAATTTGTTGCTGCCAACTCACAAGGATGTGCTGGGGAAGAGTTTTATAATCAACTCTTTGGGTCTTGTTCAATAGGTACAAATATCCAAAACCGGATATCAATGGAGAACACAGAGAGAACAAAAAAAGGTATTAATGTAGGATTGGTGGAAATGGATGGGTGGCATGGAAACAGGGGCTGAATGGCCTGTCATTCTCAAGGACTCTATGACAATCAATGCTTCCACAAGCAGACAGCATGAGTGGTCAAAGGCAATTTTTTATCTGGACATTATCACATTGCTGTGTGAGGGACCTAGCTGCAGGAAAATCTGCCAGTGCATTTTCCTGCATTAAATCTGTGACTGCATTTCAAAAAGTACTTAATTGGCTTTAGAGAATTTTGAGATGCTCGGCCTAATATAGAAGCAAATTCTTCCTTTCTGATAAGAGGGATTAATCTCTGACCCTTCGTGTTCTGCTTTCCAGGTTTCCAGAGCTCAGAAGGTGTGCTGAGTGCTTTAGGAGGTTGTGAGAGATGTCAAAACAATTTATTTTCTGGCTTTCCTGATTCCCAGTGGCTTCCCCTTGTAAGGTCCATCAACAAACACAAACCCCCGCACCTTGTCCTTTACCAACACCTTGAGACAGCTTCAGACAGAATAGATTTGGAGCCTGTGTTATTGCAATCTCAAAAGCACATCCCAGGCAGGACTAATCAAGTGAAGCCTGATTACAGAGCTACTAAGTAATTATGCATCACTGTTTGTTTAACATTTGCTTTTTAATTTGGATGATAATGGGGGATTTTGGTGCATTGCTAGAAGATGGCACCAGTGAAGAACAGAACCATCCTTCTCACGATTCACAAAACTACTTCTTTCACTCCTTTCAGATGTGATTCTGCTGTTGTTGGAGCCCATGATCTATACTTTGTGACGTGGTTTTGGGCCGAATGAGCGAAAGTTCTTTGCTATCTCTGTGATTTTGAGCAGAGTGGGCAGTCTGGAGGGTAACAGCCCGGAGGCGGGGTGCAAGCCCTTGATCAACCAGTTCTCGACAAATTCGCCGATTAAAACATCAAGGAAGATCTGCAGGCCACACAGCCAATCTGCCCTGATCAAAATCGCTCAAGTTAGCAACAAAAAAAGGAGCAACCGGAAACCAGAAACATCATAACGTGAAGTACAAAGTTCAATCCACAAACCGCTTTGATTAAGCTTGCCCAAGGCTTTGGCATCATCGAGCTGGGGGGGGGGGGGATGGGGAGAGAGAAAGAGAGAGAGAGGGAGAGGGAGAGGGAGAGGGAGAGGGAGAGGGAGAGGGAGAGGGAGAGGGAGAGGGAGAGGGAGAGAGAGAGAGAGAGAGAGAGAGAGAGAGAGAGAGAGAGGGAGAGGGAGAGGGAGAGGGAGAGAGAGAGAGAGAGAGAGGGAGAGGAAGAGGGAGAGGGAGAGGGAGAGGGAGAGAGAGAGAGAGAGAGAGAGAGAGAGAGAGAGAGAGAGAGAGAGAGAAAGAGAGAGAGAGGGAGAGAGGGAGAGGGAGAGGGAGAGAGAGAGAGAGAATGATCAACCACTGAATGCCAAACCATCTAACAGCCACTCTCATCTCTTTGATGTTCCGGCTCCCGCTCCACTTCAGATCGCGAGAACTGTTGTCCACGGGGCCACAGAAGCCTGCGACCCAAAGCACCTGACTTCAGGCTGAACCTGGAATGTTGGGGATTTGAGACTATTCTTTGAATGATTTCTATGTTTCCTGGCTGTTTGTGGGAAGATCTCAGGGTTGTTTACTGCATACATACTTCGATAATAAATTTACTTGGAATCTTCACTAAATACCAGGTTTACGTTAAGCACAGAATAGGTGCAGCACTGAGCAAAGGTTGGCTGCATTCATTCCAGTACCGGGTCCCACAACCTCCTACCCATAAAAGTCCTGAGAACATCAGGGCTGTTGACAACGGTGGCGGAAAGGCAAACTCGCATTAATGTAGCACCTGCCATGACTTCACAGCATCTTGAGGTGCAAATAAAGTATTTGCTGTAGTCCCTGTCATCCTGCAGGGAGCAGCTGGATCACGGCAGACTTCAAGCTTCCACAAGTGGGAAGGAAATATATCAGCAGATAAGTCAAATGAGCTTGGGAGGGTGAATATTGGCGATGGCATCGAGGAGAGCTACCTCACTCTACTCCAACTATTGAGCTTTTACACCCACTAAAGAAGAGGACTTGGCTTAATGTTTCATCTGAAAAACAGCACCTCCAATTCGTCACTCCTGCACTGGATGTCACTCTGGATTTTCTGCCCAAGAACATAAGAAACAGAAGGTAGGAGTGGGCTACTCTTCTGCTCCATTGATCAATGGTTAAAGAGATTTAGAGAAGCAAATTTACAGACAGACAGCTGCTAGAAATATAAAGTTGTGATTACAGGTGATTTTAACTTTCTATATATTGATTGAGACTCCTAGGTTGGAAAAGGACCGGATGGGATAGAGTTTCTCAAAAGTAATCAGTGAAGTTTTCTTAATCAGATCCCAGCTACAGAGAGAGTGGTAGCGGATATCCTGTTGGGGAATGAGACAGGGCAGGTGACAGACGTCAGTGTAGGGTGATCATAATTCCATTTGTTTCAAGATAATTATGCAGAAGGATAAGACTGGTCCTTTGGTTAAGATTCTAAACCAGGGAAAGGCTGATTTTTATGGCATCAGAAGGGATATGGCAGGTAGCAGTTGGGATTGGTGGTTTTCTGGCAAATAGATGCTTTGTAAGTGGGAAGCCCATAAAACTGAAATACTGAGAGTACAGAATTTGTACATTCCTGTCAAAATAAAAAACATGACTAACAGGTTTAGGGAATCTTGGTTTTTGAGGGATATTGAGGCCTTGATTAAGAAGAAGAAGAAAGTCCATATTAGGTATATGCAGCTAGGGTCAAATGAGGTAATTGAGTCGTATAAAAATGCAAGAGAACACTTGATAGAAATCAGGAGGGCTAAAAAAGGACAGGAGATTGTTCCAGCAGACAAGGTGAAAGAGAATCCAAAGGGCTTCTATAGATAAATTAAGAGCAAAAGAATAGCAAGGGGAAAAAATTAGTCATCTTGAAGATCAGTGTGATCAACAATGCATGCAGCCAAAAGAGATGAGGGGGAGTTTTAAATGATCTTTTTGTGTCTATTTACTCAGGAGACAGATACAAAGTCCATATAACTGCAGTAAGAGCATGGACTCTATCTGGATAATGGAAGAGGAGATGCTTGCTGCCTTGAGGTGAATTAGAGTGGATAACTCCCCAGGGCCCCCAGGAACTGGCTAACATGAGAGGGTATAATTTTAAGGTGATTAGAGGGAACTATAGATGGGATGTCAGAGAGAGTGGTGGGTGTGTGTCTATCTCGCTGCTGGGTGTGGAGGTAGAAACTCCACTTTTTTTTTCACTCAGTGAGTGGTTGGTGCGTGGAATGCACTGCCTGAGTCAGTGGTGGAGGCAGATACACTAGTGAAATTTAAGAGACTACTAGACAGGTATATGGAGGAATTTAAGGTGGGGGGTTATATGGGAGGCAGGGTTCAAGGGTTGGAACAACATTGTGGGCCGAAGGGCCTGTACTGTGCTGTATTGTTCTATGTTCTAAAAAGGACACTTACGAGCAGCATCTTCTCCAAGTTTTTTACAGCTGCGCAAACCAACCATTGCTTTGAGCCGTATCCCACCAGACCAATCCCAGCACACCAATCCCACCAGAGCAATCCCAGCACACCAGTTCCAGCAGACAAATCCCAGTACACCAATCTCACCACACTAATCCGTCACAATCTCACACACTCACCCACCACAATCCAAAACACCAATCCCAGCACACCAATCCCACCACACCTGGGACTCTGGGTAGACTCTAGATGCAAGGCCAAGACAATGCAGATGAACACTTGAACACTTACCCCGCAATACTAACGAGAACGATGCTATGGTAGTTGTTACAATCACTATGGTCACCCTTGCTTCTGTACAGTGTGACAATGTTGGCATCTTGCATGTCTTGGGGGGGGGGGGGGGCGTGGCCTTTCTCCCAGCAAAGAAGCAGAAGCCAGTGCAGGTGATGCAGCAAGGCAGGTTTCCCGCTCTTCCGTTGGGAATTTCATCTTTTCCTGAGGCTTTCCCACCGGTGAGGCAGTCGATGGTTTTGCTGAGCTCCTCCATCGATGGCAACGCGTCAAGCTCTTCCAGGACTGGCAAGTCATGCTCTGGGGAGCATGGGCCACCACGTTCCAGGTTGCATACCACTTCAGATAGTGCTCTACCCAATGTTCAAGCTGCTTCTTCTGGTCCGTGATGACGACCTCATTTTTCCACTTCAATGGGGCTGTCTTGACGGCTGGAGGGCCAATTGCTGACTTGATGCTGCCAAACATCCCTTTTCTATTCCTGCTGTCAGCAGCTGATTGGATTTTGCTAATATTCAGCCAGTAGCTGTTTGCACAACGTCGGGAAGTTTGCTGCACCTTGTTTCTAACAGTCCGACCTTGAGCAGGCAACGCTGAAAATGGTATCACAGGTACATAAGTTCATTGACCGTCATAAAGCAAGGTACATGAGTACATGAGTTGGGATGTTATGTTGAAGTTGTATAAGACATCGGTGAGGCCTAATTTAGAGTATTTTGTGCAGATCTGCTCACCCCCCCCCCCCCCTGCAGGAGGCTTATGAATAAGCTTGGAAAAATGCAGAGAAAATTAACAAGGATGTTGCTGGCACTTAAGAGTTATAGGGAAAGGTTAGGAATTCATTCTCTGGAGTGTAGGAGAATGATGGGAGAGTTGATAGAGGTACACAAAAGTATGAGGGGTATAGATAGGGTAAATACCAACAGGTTTTTCCACTGAGGTTGGGTGAGACCAGAACGAGAGGTCATAGGTTAAGTGTAAAAGGTGAAATATTTAAGGGGAATCTGATGAGGAGCTTCTTCACTCAGAGGATGGTGTGAATGTGGAATGAAAATGATGGAAATGATGGATGCAGGTTTAGTTGCAACATTGAGTAGAAGTTTGAATAAGTATGTGGGTAGCAAGGGTACGAGGGCTACGATCCAGCAGCTGGTCAATGGGACTAGGCAGAATAACAGTTTGGCACAGACTAGATGGGCAGAAGGGCTCAGATAAGATCTTCCCCCATTCTACTCGATTCCTGGAATTCCTATTCACTCCAGAAAATGATGAGGGGTATAGAAAAGGTGAATGCCTCCTCTTACCTACCCCTTGAAAAGTCCCCTCTCAGGTGCATCAGGACATTGACTCCGCACCATCACCAACCTCATCAACTCTGGATATCTCCCATCCACTGCCACCAACGTGATGGTTCCCTTACCCCATTTCTACCTCCTACCAAAGATCCACAAGCCTGACTGTCCATGTAGGCCCATTGTCTCCTGCTCCACTGAACCCATGGCTGCATGCCTCAAATACGTATTGTCCCTTATGGTTCAGTCCCATCCCACCTACATCCATGACTCTCCACACTTCACATGAATAGATCTCAGTGACCTCTTCAACAATGTTGTTTCCTGGCCCTGATGACCTCATTCTCACTTAGGATGATCAGTCCCTGTATACATCAATCCGCATCAGGAAGGCCTTAAAGATTTTCGCTTCTTTCTAGGCAACAAACTCAGACAGTTCCCCTCCACCACCACCCTCTTCCATCAGGAATAATTGGTGCTGACACTCAACAATTTCTTTTTCAGCTGTTCCTATTTCCTCCATTTCCCCATGGTGTAGCCATGGGGACCCAGCTATGCCTGCCTTTACATTGGCTATGTGGAGCAGTCCATATTCCAAGCCTACACTGGTAACTGTCCCCCATTCTTTCTCCTCTACATTGATAACTGCATTGGTGCTGCTTCATGCACCCATACAAGAGCTCAATAATTTCTTCAGCTTTGCCTCCAACTTCCACCCTGCCCTTAACTTCACTTGGTCCCCTTCTGACAATTTTCTCCCTTTTCTCAATATCACTGCCTCCATCTCCAGGGACAGATTGTTATCTTTTATTGACCCTTGGACAATCTACAAACGTGTACATCAGTGGTGTGTGAAAAGAGCTACTTTATAAACAGGGCGGCGATCGAGTTTTTGAAGGCAGAGTTTTGTGGCAATTTTTCTGATTTGAAGAGGGACTAATAAGCTTGTAGCAGTGCATATAAAGAGATACCCTTCAGTCGGGTCTGCATACAAGATTTAAAAAGCAGAGCTTTGAGCCGGTTTTCTCTGAGTGGGACAATCCACACTGGAGTGTGTGAGAAGAGTTACTTTTATTCAGGGCGGCGATAAGGATTTTGATGGCAGAGTTTTGTGGTAGGTTTTCTAACTTGAGAGAGATGGATTCATTAGAAAGAACCAATAAGAGTAATTCAAGTGCAAGCAGGGTAGCCATTGTTTTGAAGTGCCAATTTTTAAGAGACGCTTTTGGTCATTGGGTTTAGGCCAGATCAGGTCTGGGTGAGGTAAATCGAGTAAGTCACTCTCCCTCTGTCTTTATTTGTTCGTTATCTGCTAGGGCATAGTAGATTAATGAGAATTGCTCCATGGTCAGTGTTTTTACTCTGTGTGCTGCGAGGGATGTGGGAAGTCTGGGAGATCTCCAGTCTCTCAAATAAACACACCTGTATCAGCTGCACCATTGCATCTCCAGAGAGAACGTATTAAGGAACTGGAGCTGTAGCTCAATGACCTTCAACTCATATAGGAGAATGAGGAGGTGATAAACAGGAGCTACAGGGAGATAGCCACCCCTAGGTTGATAGAGACAAGTAACTTGGAGACCGTCAAGAGAAGGAACAGAAATGCATAGTCATAGATTACACCTGTGGACCTTCCCCTCAATAATGATACAACTTTAGATACTATTGAGGGGGACAACCTAATGGGGGGAGCCACAGTGACCAGGTCTCTGGCACTGAGTCTGGTGCTGTGGCTAAGAAGAGCAGAGATGTGAAGAGGACTGTAGTGTTGATAGGAGATTGCTTAGTCAGAGGAACAGAGACAAGGTTCTGTGTGCACGATAGAGACACCCAGATGGTATGTCGCCTCCTTGGTGCCAGCATGTCTCGGATCAGGTCCATGGCATTCTCAAGAGTGGGGGTGAGCAGCCAGAAGTCTCTGTGCATATTGGCACTAATAACATTGGTAGACAAGGTGAGATGATCCTGAAGAGAGATTTTAGGAAGCTAGGTAGAAAGCTAAGAAACAGGACCTCCGGGGTGGTAATCTGTGGATTGTTGTCCGTGCCACATGCCAGTGAGGGCAAGAATAGAATGATTTAGCAGTGAATGCGTGGCTGAGGAACTGGTGCAGGGGGTGAGGGTTCAGATTCATGGATCATTGGGATTTCTTCTGGGGAAGGTATGACCTGTATAAAAGGGATGGGCTACACTGGAACCTAAGGGGGTCCAATATCCTGGTGGGAGATTGGCTAGAGTTGTTTGGATAGGTTTAAACTAACATGGCAGGGGGATAGGAGCCTGAGTGATAGTGCTGAAGATGAGATAGTTAATTTACAGACAGGGTCAGTGTGTAGTGAGACTCCAAGCAAGGAAAGGCTGTTGATAGGGCAAAATTGCAGTTAACAGAATGAGTTGCAATGTGAAAGGTGGATGAAATCGAAATGGGTGAAAACAGGACTGAAGGTGTTATATTTGAATGAGCTCAATATATGGAATAAGGTAGATGAACTTGTAAAACAGTTACAGATTGGCATGTATGATGTTGTAGGTGTCACTGAATCATGGCTGAAAGAAGCTGGGAGCTTAATGACCAACGATACACATTGTATCAAAAGGATAGGCAGGAAGGTAGAGGGCGTGGCATTGCTCTGTTGGTAAAAAAAAAACTGAAATCAAATCATTAGAAACAGGTGACAAAAGGCCGGAAGGTGTTGAAACATTATGGATAGAGCTAAGGATCTGCAAGGGTAAAAGGACACAGATAGGAGATATATACAGACCCACCAAACAGTAGTAAGGATGGGGGAAAACCAAGTTGGTGCTTGATTCCAGAAGGGGGAATTTCTTGACTGCCTACGAGATGGCTTTTAAGAGCAGCTTGTGTTTGAGCCCACTAGTGGATCAGCTACTCTGGATTCATCCCCAAGGGGAAATTCAAACATTTTTCCAGTGTCCCATACACTTATTGTAGCAAAACTAATTACCTACAGTATTTAACTCAATATAAATATGATATGCATCTAAAATCACCCTCCCAAAAAGCATTAATAAATAGCTTTTAAAAAGTTCTTAAATAGTTTACTAAAGTGCATTGAGTGGTAACTTAAGCTCAGTCCTAACCCCGGCACTTTAACATGTCTTGCCCCTGGTGGTTGAATTGTAGAGCCGAATGGTGTTGGGGAGTAATGATCTCTTCATCCTGTCTGAGGAGCATTGCATTGACAGCAACCTGCCGCTGTAGCTGCTTCTCTGTCTCTGGATGGTGCTGTGCAGAGGATGTTCAGGGTTTTCCATGATTGACCGTAGCCTACTCAGCGCCCTCCGCTCTGCCATCGATGTCATACTCTCCAGTTCTGTGCCCACGACAGAGCCTGCCTTCCTTACCAGCTTATTAAGACATGAGGCGTCCCTCTTCTTAATGCTGCCTCCCCAGCATGCCACCACAAAGAAGAGGGCGCTCTCCACAACTGACTGATAGAACATCTTCAGCATCTCACTACAAACATTGAATGACGCCAGCCTTCTGAGGAAGTACAGTCGACTCTGTGCTTTCCTGCACAGGGCATCTGTGTTGGCAGTCCAGTCTAGCTTCTCGTCTAACTGCATTCCCAGATACTTGTAGGTCTTAACCTGCTCCACACATTCTCCATTAATGATCACTGGCTCCATATGAGGCCTAGGTCTCCTAAATTCCACCACCATCTCCTTGGTCTTGGTGATATTGAGACGCAGGTAGTTTGAGTTGCACCATATCACAAAGTCTTGTATCAGTTTCCTATACTCTTCCTCCTGACCATTCCTGACACACCCCACTATGGCCGTGTCATCAGCGAACTTCTGCACATGGCAGGACTCCGAGTTATATTGGAAGTCTGATGTGTACAGGGTGAACAGGACCGGAGAGAGCACGGTCCCCTGCGTGGGCATATAATAAGAGTAAATATTAGTAGGAAGTTAGATGAAGCTTTCAAATACCAATGGAAGGCAACTAAAAAAGTCATTAAGTTAAAGATGGCATTAATACCATTAAAGAGGATACCAAAAGTTTCTTCAGATCCATAAAGTGTAAAAGAGAGACGAGTGGATATCCGACTGGTGGAAAACAATGCTGACAAAGTAGTAATGGGGGAGAAAGAAATGACAGATGAACTGAATACATATTTTGCATCTTCTTCACTGTGGAAGACACTAGTAGTATGGAAGAAATTCCAGATGTCCAGGGTCATGGAGTGTATGAAGTCCCTTTACTAGGGAGAAGGTTCTTGTGAAGCAAAAAGGTCTGAAGGTAGATAAGTCACCTGGACAAGATGGTGTACACCCCAGGGTTCTAAAAGCAGTGGCTGAAGAAATTGTAGAGGTGTTAGCAAGGACCTTTCAAGATTCTGGAATAGTTCTAAAAGACTGGAAATTGCAAAAATCACTCCATTCTTCAAAAAGGGAAAGAGCAGAAGGAAGGAAGTTATACACCAGTTAGTCTGACCACAGAGATTGGCAAGATGTTGGGAGTTGATCGTTAAGAATGTGGTTTCAGTGTAATTTGGAGGCACATGATAAAATAGGCCACAGTCAGTATGGTTTCCTCGAGGGAAAATCTTGCATGATTAATTTGTTGGAATTCTTTGAAGAAATAGCCAACAGGATAGATGAAGGAGAAGTGGTAGATGTTGTGTATTTGGATCTTTAGGAGGCCTTTGACAAGGTGCCATGCATAAGGTTACCTAACAAGCTATGAGCCTTTGATATTATAGGGAAGATTCTAGATCGAATAAAGCAGTAGCTGACTGTCAGGTGGCAAAAAGTGGGAATAAAGAGAGCCTTTTCTGGTTGGTTGACATGGTGTTCCACAGGGATCTGTGTTGGATCTGGTTCTTTTTATGTAATACGTTAATGATTTGGTTGATGGAATTGATGGCTTTGCTGCAAAGTTTGCATATGAGATGAAGATGGGTGGAGGGGCAGGTAGTTTTGAGAAGGTAAAGAGGCTACAGAATGACTTAGACAAATTAGGAAAATGGGCAAAGAAGTAGCTAATGGAATACAGTGTTTGGAAAGGTATGGTCATGCATTTTGGTAGAAGAAATTAAGGAGTTGACTATCTTCTAAATGGAGAGAAATATGAAAAATGAAGGCACAAAGGAAGTTGTGAGTGCTTGTACAGAATTCCCTAAAGGTTACTTTGCAGGTTGAGTCTGTGGTGAGAAAGGGAGAGGCAATGTTCACATTCATTTCAAGAGGCTTAGAATATAAAGGCAAGGATGCAATGCTGAGACTTTATAAAATAATGGTGAGACCTCTTTTGGTGTATTCTGAGCAGTTTTGGGCATCTTTTCTTAGAAAGGATATGCTGAAATTGGAGATGGTTCAAAGGAGGTTCATGAAAATGATTCCACTTTTGAATGGCTTGTCGTATGAAAAGCACTTGATGGTTCTGGCCCTGTATTCACTGAAATTAGTAATGACCTCATTGAAACCTATGGAATGGTGAACATCTTTGATAGAATGGATGCTGAGAGGATGTTTCCATTGGTGGGAGATTCTAAAACCAGAGGATACAGCCTCAGAATGGATGGGTGTCCTTTTAGAATGGAGATTTCTTTATCCATAGAGTGGTGAATCTGTGCAATGCATACCACAGGCAGCTGTGGAGGCCAAGTCTTTATGTGTATTTAAGGTAGAGGTTGATAGACCCTTGACTGGTCAGGATATGAAGGGATACAGAGAGAAGGCAGGAGACTGGGACTGAGCAAAAAAGTTGATCAGCCATGATGAAATTGCAGAGCGAACACAATGGGCCAAATGGTCCAATCCTGCTCCTATGTCTTATGGTGTTATGAGCTCTCACAGCTATGCTGACTCTTGTCTTCTCTCAGCCTGTCATTTTTAAAAATGTCATTCCCCTTTCTCAGTTCCTCCATCTCCGTCGCATCTGTTCTCAGGATGATGCTTTCCCTTCCAGAATGTCTGAGATGTCCTCCTTCTTCAAAGAACATGCTGCCCGAGCCTGCTTTTCCTCCATGTCACAGACCCACCCTCAACCCCATCTTCCCATTGCCATAACAGGGATTGAACTCCTCTTGTCCCTAACTACCTAGCTATGAACTTCCACATCCAGCACATCATCCTTCACAACTTCCATTATACTCTACAGGATCCTACCACCAAGCACGTCTTTACCTACCCCCACTTTCTGCAGGGTCTGTGCTCTGAATGACTCCTTTATCCATTCATCCTTTCCCATTGATCTCCCTCCTGGAAATTATCCCTACAAGTAGAAGTGCTACACCTGCCTATTCACCTCCTCCCATAATTTAGGGCCCCAAACATCCTTCTAGGTGAGGCAACACTTCACCTGTGAGTCTGTCTGTGTCATCTACTGTATCGGGTGCTCTCTTTGTAGTGTCCTCTACATCACTGAGAACCAACATAGATTTGGGGACTGTTTTGCTGAGCACATTCACTCCAGCTGGAACAGGCAGGATTTTCCAATGGCCAACTATTTTGATTCCATGCCCTATTCCCATTCCAACATGTCGGTCCATGGCCTCCTCTATGGCCACAATCTAGTCACACTGATTTTTGAGAAGCAGCACCTCATTTTCCATCTGCATAACCTCCAACCTGACAACATGAAATTCAATTTCTCCAACTTCTGGTAATTTCTCCCTCCTCCCCTTTTTATCTTTCTCCAGTCTCCATTTTGTCTCCCTAATTACCCCTTCTCTTCTCCTAAACAGCCTATCATCTGCCTCTGAGGTCCCTCCGCTTTCCCGTTCTCCAATGGTCCACTCTCCTCTCTTATCAGATTCTTTCTTCTTCAGCCCTTTTTTCCCACCTATCACCTCCTAGCTTCTTCTCTCCACCCCCACTACCTACCTCCTCCCTCAGTTGGCTTCACCTATCACCTTCCTGCTTGTATTCCTTCCCATCTCCTTCACTGTCTTATTCTGAATTCTTATTCCTTCCTTTCCAGTCCTGATATGTCAACTGTTTATTCCTCTCCGTAGATGCTGCCTGGCCTGGTGAATTCCACAGCATTTTATGTGTGTTACGGTACAGCATAGTACAGGCCCTTCAGTCCATGATGTTACATGGACACTTTGACCTAGTCCAAGGTCAATCAAACTCTTCCCTCCACGTGGCCCTACATTTTTCTGTCATCCATGGCGCGTATCTAAGAGTTGGTTAACTGTACCCTATTGCATCTGATTCTACCCCAACCCTGACAGACTGTTTTTCGCACCTACCACACAATTCAAAAGACCTACCCCTGACATCCCCTCATAGACACAAGAGGTGTACAGCAGATGCTGGAAATTTAGAGCAATACACACAGTGTGCAGGAGGAACTCAGCATGTCAGGCAGCATCTCTGGAGAGGAATAAACAGTCAGCATTTCAGGCTGAGACTTTTCATCAAGTTCTGAATCCCCTCCCTACTTTCCTCCAAACATCTTAAAACTATAGCCTCTCATATTAGCCATTTCCACCCTGGGATAAAGTCTCTAGCTATCCTCTTGAACTATGCCTCTTCTCATCTTGTACACTGCTAATAAATCATCTCTCATCCTCCTTTGCTCCAAAGAGAAAAGCCCTAGCTTGCTCACACGATGTTCATAAGACATGAATCCTAATCTAGGCATTACCCTGGTAAATTTCCTCTGCACCCACTGTAAACCTTCTACATCATGAGGCAACCAGAAGTGAAGATAGTACTCCAAAAATGGTCTAATGACAATTTTATAGAGCTGCAACATTGCCTTCGGGGATCAATGTCCTGATTAATGAAGACCAACACAACATATACTTTTTAATCAGTTGCTTTGAGGGCTTGATGTACATGAACCCCAAGATCCGTCTGTTCCTCCACATTGTCAAGAATGTTGCCATTAACCCTATATTCTGCTTTCATATTCAACCTTCCAAATTGTATCACTTCAGTTTTCTGGATTGAACTTCATATGGCTTTTCTCAGCCCAGCTCTGCATCTATCAATGTCCCTTTGTAGCCTCTGATAAACTTCTGCACCATTACAACACTACTGACCAAGAGTTTCATCTACAAACGTTCTAATCCCCTATTCCAGTTCCTCATCCAAAACATTCATTAAAATCACAAAGAGCAGGAGTCCCAGAAAAGAGCCCTGCAGAACATCACTGCTCACTGACCTCCAGGCAGAATGTACTCCATCTACTACCACCCTCCGTCCTCTGTGGCAGTGAAGGGGTGCAGACACACCCAGACAAGGTCACTTGATTCCAAATAGTTGGTTTATTGATCATTAGAGTATGTCTTTTGGGTGCTTCCCACTCTCTCCCCTCTCCCAGCCTCCTTCCCATTCTCAGATCAGAAGCAGTTTTATCATTACTCAAATGTGAAATGATTTTTTTTTATGGCAGCAGTATCACCTACTAGATCTTGCTCCCACCTCTCTTTCCCCCAGAATTTTTACTGCCCATCTCCTGTCTTGCTTTCACTCCAGGTGCAGCGTCTCGACCCTACATGTTGACTGTTCATCTCCCTCCATTGATGCTGCCTGGCCTGCTGAGTTTCCTCAGCTCCCTTGTGTGTTGCTGCAATCCAGTTAAATGGTAGGTATGACATTGGTCCCTTCTCTGGAAATATTTTATCACAGCATCATAGCAGCAGTTAGTTAAATCTTTCTCCAATGCAAAATTCTTCCTGTATTAAGTTGCAATGCATGTGTCAAATATATTGGTTGAGAATAATTATAGCTGTTTTGAGGCTGTATTGTCTGAAGGATTGGTTAGAGTCATATTCATAGAATAACACACAGCATGGGAATAGGCTCTTCAATCCAATTTATCCACGCTGACCATGGCACACACTGAGCTTGCCCCATCTGCCCAAGTTTGGCTCACGTGCCTCTAAACCCCTCCTCCACACCTCCATAAGCAAAACACTGTAGGTATCCGAAATTCAAAGCACTCTGAAAGGCAAACAGACAGACAGGGAAACAGAGTTGTCCCTTCAGGTCAATGATCTTTTAAGATGAAACAATTCAGATTGAAGAACATCTGTTGTATGTTGAATTACCTCACACGTTAGGCAATGAATGAACTCCAGCTCCTAGTCTGAAAAGTTTGGTCTCTAACCAAATAATTCACCATGAGAACAATCCATGTGTGTTCATGAGTAAAGGAAGAAAGTCCTTCTGCCCATTGTCAAGGCCATTGGCTAAAGCAGGCGTAGGTCCTAGGCATCAACTGCATACTTCTAACAGGCAGTGGAAGTGAGTAGGAAAAAAAATGAAAGAAGACTGAATTGTGAGTCTGAAAAAAAAAGATGTTTCCCAGATACTTATTACAGTGAAAGTCCAAAGGAACAGGATAATAACCTTACAAGTGCACTGAAATGAAGTGATGATTTAGTAACACAACATCAGCAGAGGCCAGTGGGATTGTACGCTCATTGGCTGAGACAGGTAATCAATAGTTCTGTCTCAGATGGCCAACAGATATTGAATTTGTTCTGGAGAAGTCGCCGTGAAAAGGCATTCGGGAAACTCTGTCACTTTCAATTCTGCCTGCACTATTTAATTTCTTTTCAAAGGGTGAGCCAAGTTTCAGTAGCTGTGAGTAATTCCAAGTAGGAAGTGGAAGCAATCTTCAATTTCAGTTTTGTTGGCGGAATGATCTTTCGCCCCATCCCATCACCCCTTCATCTCTCTCTGCTCACCTTCCATTTCCTTCCCCTTTCTTTATCATCCCCGTCCCACTTGCCTTCCCTTCTCCCCATTGACTTCTTTCTCAACCCCTTTGTCTCCGATTCATAGAGTGACAGAGCTGGCGTGGATGCAGGGCCTTCTGCTCTCCAGGACCATGACAACCAGGCGCCCAATGAACTAGTCCCATTAGCCTGAATTTGCCTCACATCCCCCTAAACATTTCCTATCCATGTCCTTGCCCAAGTGTTATTACTGTACCTCCCTCTGGCAGATTGTTCCATAGACGAACCACAAGAAGTTGCTTCTCAGGTTCTTTTTAAGACTTTCACCTTCATTTTAAGCCAATGCCCTCTAGTTTTTCATTCCCTTTCCATAGGATAAAGACTGTGTGCTTTCCCCTATCTATACCCGTGATGAATTTATACAATTCAGTAAGGTCACGCCTCAGGCTATGACGCTCCAAGAAATAAAGTCCTGGATCTCCCAACCTCTCCCTATAACTCACGCCCTCAAATGTGCCAGCATCCATATGACTCTTCTCTAAACTCTTTCCAGTTTAATGACATCTTGAGGGATTCCTCCCCCACTTTCCCTTTCCTAGCCCCACCCTCTTCCTTGTCCTGCCTACCCCGACGAGTGACAGGGTAGGCTCGAAGGGCGGAGTTTGCTACCCCTGCTCCTGTGTCCAAATGTTCTCTATGCCCACAGGCAATTCCAACATTTCCAGTTACCACTGAGGACCTATGGATAGAAGTCTCATCCAATCAGGAGCTTGTTCTCCTGCATCTATTTGACACTATCAATCAGAGGCATATATCTTCCCCCGACCCCTTACCGGCAGCCACCTTCCTACAACAAATACCTTTCCCCTCTCAGATATTGACCATAGCCCCACATCTGGAAAGAGTCATCATCATCGTTATGTGCCGTGTTGTATGACGTAGGCAATTGTGCTCTCATGGCCATGATAACCCCTGGCAATTTTTTCTGCGGAAGCGGTTTGCCATTGCCTTCTTCTGGACGGTGTCTTTACAAGACAGCTGATCCCGGTCATTGTCAATACGCTTCGAAGATTGTCTGCCTGGCATTAGTGGTTGCAGAATCAGGACTTACGATATGCACCAGCTCCTCATACGCCCATCTGCCACCTGCTCACAAGGCTTAACTTGACCCTGATCAGTGGGGGGGAAGAATAAACACTTTGATCAAGGTTGACCTGCAGGCTAGCAGAAAGAATGTGCCTTCACCTCTTTTGGTAGAAACCTGTCTCCACCCCACCACCCAAGAGTGCAAAGAAGATTAATGAGGATACCAAGACTTGAGGGCCTGAGTTGGAGGGAGTAGTTGGGAAGGCTAGGACTTTATACCTTGGAGCATATAAAGCAATAGTCTTATCAAAGTCTATGCAACCATGAGGGGCACAGAGAGAAGGAATGCACATAGCACTTTTCACCATAAAGGGAATTAAGAACCGGAGGGAATCCAATTATCCTAAAATCATTTGGATTAGTACAAGGGTAGGAGAGGTTTAAAGGATTTGGGTCAATTCTCAGCAAATTGGTCTAGCTTAGATGGGAATCGTGGTTAGCATGGATGAGTTGGGCCAAAAGGCCTGTTTATCTCCATCCTACCTTTATCCTTAATGGGGACAATCCTTCAGAAAATTAGAAGTACTCAACCTTTAGCTACTTTTTGCTTCTGCTCTGGAGCTGCTCTCTTTATTTAATACGATCATATCAGCTTCTGCACAAATCTATGCTCTGATCTATAACAAATGTACTTTGTACTATCAGTTCGATCTGTGAGACTGCATTGATCACTGGCTCAGTCAGTGTGAAGGTCCACTGACTTGGTGTAGTGAGGATCAAAATACTCGCAGTGGGAAATAAACTAATACATAGACATAATCTGAAGGATTTAAAACAGGAAAGGAATTGAACAGACAGAAAAATTAGTAATTTTTTTTAGCAGCCACAGTTGTGAAAATCTTGAATTAACTGTTTAATATCTGTAATGTCATAGAGTTTCAAGGACAATAAATTCCTTCTTGAGAGGAGCTTCTCCCATAACACTCCAAATCCTCCACTCTGTATAGTCCAGAATCATTTTCAATATCTCTGACATACTGTGAGAAATGTGTTGTTTTGTAGCAGCAGTATAGTGCAATACATAAAAATTAACTTAAATGACAAAAGAGAAATATATATTTAATTCCTGCCACTGTTTGTAAGGAGTTAATATGTTCCCCTGTGACCACGTGGGTTTCCTCCAGGCACTCTAGTTTCCTCCCACAGTCCAAAGACGTACTGATTGTCGGCTAATTGGTCATTGTAATTTGTCCCGTGATTAGGCTGTTTAAATCGGGGATTTGTGGGTGGCACGGCTCGAAGGTCCGGAAGGGCCTATTCTGTGCTGTGTTTCAATAAATAAAAATTAAATTTAAAAAGTGGTGCAAACATAGAGTGGTGGTTTTCATAGGTTGGTTCAATGTCCATTCAGAAATTTAAGGAGGAGGGAAAGAAGCTGTTGAGTGGTTAAGCACCCGGGATAACTTACAATATTCTGAATTGATGTTCTGGCAATATGAGTTTAAATCCCACCCTCCCAGAGGTTTAAGCTAAAGTATATTGTAATAGAATCAATGTTATTAGCCATGGAGCTGTTGGGTAGATTGTTATTTATTAAAAAGAATAACAGCTCACTCAGGATAGTCTGATGGTGCAATAGATAATTTCCAAACCACCCAGCCAGTGACTTAAGTTCAAACCCCACTACAGCAGCTGGTGTATTTTTGTCCAGTTAGTGAACTGGATTTTTTTCCATACCTGTCATCGGTAACGATGGCCACAAAATTACTGGAACATTGGTCTATAAACCCAATTTTTTTAAATTAATCCTTCAGTCAAGGATGGGTGTAACCTTATTCAATCTGGCACAATGGTGGTCAGTCCAGCCAATATGGTGGACTCCAGAAAGCCCCAATAAGCTTAAGGCCAAGCAGTAAGACGTTTAGAAGAAGAACTTTCTCAACCAAAGTGCGATTGCAACCTGAAAAACATGACTCGAGGGAGTAGTGAAGATGGAGACTCTTTCAATGTCTGGACCAGCAGATCCAAACACATAGAGGCCTCAAAGTACCAGTAAGTGGAATTAATGTAGATAATATTTGTGGTCAGCATAGACCTATGGGTAGTGCTCTGTGACTATCATTGACTCTTAGATATATATCCACAGTGTGCTGAAACTCAGCATCAAGATGTTAGTGATAATAACGTGGAAAGAGACTGACCATCAAGCACCCATTTACATGAAATCAATACAGATCCTTTTTTATTCTCCCAACGTTCCCATCATTTCCCTAGATTCTACTGCTCACCTACACACATGGGGTAATTACTGTGTTTTACAGTGGCAAATCAACTTTTGAGACTTTTGGGAAATTGTAGGCAACCAGGGTGCCGGGTGGAAACCCACACCGTCACGTGGAGAATGCGTGAACACTGCACAGACAGCGCCAGAGATCAGGATCAAACCCGCGTCACCAGAACCGCAAGGCGGTAGTGCTGCCAGCTCCCCTACACTGCCACGCAGACCCACAACTTAGCTGCTGTTGTCTCATGTTAAATACCACAGAGATATGCATAATATGAGGCTGGTTGTCAGATGGTCAAAATGCACCTTCTGTTTGCAAGCGCAACATTCCTGGCTCTCTTTTAGGAACTTCCTTGTGATTTCCCAAGCCCACTTGCCTGGCATCACAATGAAGAATGATTCAATCTTCCTCCACTGAATCATTCATACAGTTCCCTTTGTGCAATTATCAGTATCAACAATGCTTTACTCTTTACTGCATTTGTATGTTATTTACAGTGCTGACTATGTGAATGAGCAGAAGTGTCATGCTTTTATTACAGGACAATTGGTTCAACTTGCAGCAGCTCATGTCAAGTCTGAGCAATGAATTCAGCCTGTCTTGTCGCTCTGTAAAAAGTTCTGATTCATTTGATCATGCACAGGGCTTTCGACCCAGCAGAATGCAACTCGGATGCAAGCACAATACTTTCATGAGTCTTTACCAGGGAAGACTAACAAGTGTCCAATTATAAAAATCTTTCCAAAGAGAACAAACTTTCTACCTGCCAATTAGCTGGCTTGCCACAAGAGCGAAATGCTGCGGGCGCTGGGAATCTGAAGCAAAAACAGAAAATGCCGGGAGCACTCGGCAGGTCCGGTTTTGTAGTCATGTCAAGTGGCATTAACACCAAGGTGGAAAATCCACTTTAGAAAGGGTTCAGAGCAGAACTGATGGAATAATTTAAACTGAACTGGTCATGGGAAACAGCCAATGGTGTGCTCACCCTTGCGTTGCAGACTGTTTGATAAGGTCATGTGACATAGGAACAGGCCCTGTGACCCACTGGGCCCAGAAGGGGACACAGCAGCATAGCGGTTAGCACAGTGCTTTACAGTACTAGCGACCCAGGTTCAATTCCCGCTGAGACATGCATGAAGTTTGTATGTTCGCCCTGTGACTGCAGGGGTTTCCTCCAGGTGCTCTGGTTTCCTTCCACAGCCGAAAGACGTGCCAGTTGATAGGTTAATTTGGAGGCAGAGCGTAGTTAAGATGGCAGTAAACGGTGACTCCTTTCTTGCATCTTCTGAAACAGCTCTATTTCCAACTTTAATATCTAGATTTTTCCCTTTCAGGGTTCTTTTGAAGACCCTGACCTGGAGTTACACACTGACTTTGGTTCTTTGCGGGAATGGGGGAACGGGGTTTGCTCTCGGGGTTCTATAACTGGCTGCTGTTTGGCACGCCAAGGCTTTGGCCTGAGAGGCGGGCTCAAATTCAGAAGCCTGAGATCTCGGGGCTCTGAAGACAGGCAGATCGAGGGTCAGTATCATGACATGTATTGTCAGGGGAGTCAGGATATCTGCCGTGGGCCCAAACACCCAAGATCTTTGCGATCTTCAGGTGCAGAGCTCGGAGAAAAGTGTCATAACGGACTTTTAACATTGTAAGCCAGGGAGTTGTTTGTGATGTCTCCCTGGTCGCTGGTGAAAAACAGAGACTCCTTTTTCCCCCTTATAAGGGAGAGAGCGGATCTGCAGTATGTCGAATGCCGGGTGAAATGGTAAGTCCTTGGGGTATCTGCAAGTCTGTGTCTTTGCTCACACTGAGTGCTCATGCTTGCTGTTTCTTTGCCGGTGGGGGGAGGGGATTGTTGCTCGCTGCCACTTACGTACGGGAGGGAGAGGAGCTTGGGGGGGGGGGCTTTGGGGTTCTTGCGTTTATCTGTCATTCATCCTTTGGGGTGCCTGTCTGTTTTTCTGGATTTTTGCAAAGAAAAAGCATTTCAGGATGAATACCAGATACATTTCTCTGACATTAAATTGGACGTTTGAACCTTTGAATTGGTTATTGTAAATAGTTCCATGATTAGGCTGGGGTAAATTCAGGGGTTGAAGTGCGGCGTGCCTCAAGGGGCCAGAATGGCCTATTCCGTACTGTATCTCAATAAATAAATAAACCATCAGGTACCCTTTTGTACTAAACCCATAATAATTCCATTTCATTCTTCCCGCGTTCCCTCCAACTCTCCACCCCGACTCCCAGGTCCTACACACCTGTGGCCAATTAGCGTGCCGCACTTGTGGGATTGAAAGCTGCACAGTTTAAGATGAAATCATGTTCAGCGCTGACATTGTGGGCCAAAGGGCCAGTTCCTGTCCTACTCTGCCTTACGTTCTCTGGCTTTGGGAGGTGGGAGGCAACTCAGGCCCAGATTGTTATAAATGGGTGACTGATAGCCAGCATGGATTCAGTGGGCTGAAGAAGCCATTGGTAATTGGTTTATAGTCATTTGTACGGTTTCTCTTACACGCTATCGAATGATTCAAAGGATTCAAAATACATTTATTATCAAAGTATGTATGCAGCGTACATCTCTGAGATCCGTCTTCCTGACAGACACAAAACAAAAAAGAACCACGAAACCGTTCAAAGAGAAAGCTCCGTCAAACACCCCCTTCCCTCACGTGCGAAAGAAACAAATTGCTCACAAAAAGTGAGCGAAAGCACAGAATATAAAACATAAAATCAGAAGGGATATTTCAGATCGGCTCAATGTTCATTATCTGCAGGCTGCCCCAAGTCAACATCAGCTAAACTAGCAATTGAAGAAAGGAGTGACCAGAGATCGTTGCAGATCATTCCAAAGCACAGTTACATCAAGGCAGTACAAAGGGACGAGCAATAGCAGAATGCAGAATATTGTGCTGCAGTTATATCAAAAAGATACACAAGGCCACAGCTAAAGTAAGTGCTCCAGAGTCCTCCTTATCGTACAAGGGGTCTGTTCCTATAACAGCAGGATAGAAGCTGTCCTTGAGCCTGAGTTCTCAAAGCTTTTGTATCGTCTCCCTGGCGGGTGAGCTGAGAAAAGAGAATGACCAGAGTGGGAGGGATCATTGATTAGGCTGGCAGCTTTCCCAAAGTGGTGTGAAGTGTACACAGTGTGAATGCAGGCTCAGTTCTATAGAGAGATCACTTTGTTATTACCCTCTGACCATTTATGGAGAGCCCCCACATTTACTGAGCTACCAACACTGCCCTTGAGAACACAGTAAGGAGCCATTTTCTTAAACCACTACAAGACAGCCTTTCAGATGAAGGTGTCCCCAAAGTGAGTTTCAGAACTAAAGATTAACGTGTTGTGGGCTGCAGGAATTAGGGATGGGACCCCAACCTTTAGACTTCAAATAAATGACTGCATGCTAAAGCTATTACCAAGATAGACAGGATAGGAAGTTGTAAGGAGGACATTTGGAGGTTATAAAGGAATAGACTGGCTAAGTACATACATACCCATTCTGGCAGTTAAAAAGAATGGCATTTACATTCAGTGTCCTCTTTATTAGATACACCAGTACATCTGCTCATTAATGCAAATATCTAATCAGCCAATCATGTAGCAGCAACTAAATGCACAAAAGCATGCAGACATGATGAAGAAGTTCAGGTGTGGTTCAGACCAAACATTAGAAAGCGGATGAAGTGTCATCTAAGTCATTTTGACTACGGATGGTTTGAGTATCCCAGAAACTGCTGCTCTCCTGGGATTTTCACACACAACAGTCTCTAGAGCTTACAAAGAATGTGCAAAACAACAAAAAAAAGCATCCAGGGAGCAGCAGTTCTGTGGGTGAAAATGCCTTGTTGATGAGAGAAGTCAGAGGAGAGAGGCCAGACTGGTTCAAGCTGATGCAAAGGTGACGGTAACTCAAATAACCAGGCATTACAACAGTGGTGTGCAGAAGAGCATCTCTGAACACAAGCCACATTAAACCTTGAAGCAAATGGGCTACTTTGAGGTGAAGGAGTGTACGTTCATTGTCTTCTACAAGAAGTACTTAATAAAGTGGCTACTGAGTGTAAATGATGAGTAAACGACGAGGAACTGCAGAGCTGTAGAGGCACTAAACATTCTGATGTCTGGTAACAAAGGGTTATTATTCAGGTACTGCAAGTCATTAAGAGATTTAACAATATATTATTCTTTGTTGTGAATCCAAAGCAAAGGAGATTATGCTTCAGTTATATAGACACCAGTGTACCCATGTCTAGAATACAGACCATCCACAGCTTATGAACAAATGTTTTATGGACATCCCTTCAAATGAATGATCTCCAAAATATTATTAAATTCAAAGTCCAAAGTATGGGCATACACTTATTACTCTTGTTACTATGAATGGCAGAACTAATTTCTCTCTCGCTCTCTCCCTTGTTAATAGTGTTTTTTTTCTTATCAGTCTGCTTTGATGTCATTCATTACCACATTGAGTGATTTTTGAGTATCTGCGGATTTATAGTTATAGAACCACATAGCAAGTTAACAGGCCCTTTGGCCAAACTCATCCAGTACTGCCGAACGATTTAGTCCTATCTACCAACATTTGGCCTTTAAAACTCTCCCATCTATGTACTTATCTTGATGGCTTTTAACTGTTCCTAATGTCCCCTCCTCAAACACTATTTCTGGCAGTTCATTTCAAATACGCATCATCCCTTGTGCAAAGAAGCCTCCCCTGATGTCCCTTTTAAATCTCTCATCTCTGTTCTGAAATCTATACACAATGAAGAGATTCTTAGCACCTCCTCATTGGGGAAAAAGAACTTTCATCTTGTTTATGTTCCTCATGATCTTATTATACACCTCTGTCATGTCACACCTCAATCTATAATTTTCCAGGGAATGAAATCCCAGTCTATACAACTCCAAGTCCAGACAATATCCTGGTAAACCTTTCCTTCACTCTTTCTAGGTTACTAACATCTTTCCTATAGCAGGGTGACCAAAACTGCATGCAATACTCCCATGTGCAGCCACCAATATCTTACATGACAGCAATGTAACTCTGCAACTCCTGTAATCAATGCCTGACTGATGAAGGCCAGTGGTACCCCAACAACCTGTGATACTGCTTTCAGTGAACTTGTTCCATCACACTCCCCAGGGCCCTACCATTCACCGTATAAAGTATGTCCTACCCCAGTACACCTGATGTTCAATTCCTGTCGCATCCTTTCCATTTCCATGCAAATTCTAATAGTGGACTAAAATCATTTCCTGATTAATCATAACTTGGAAAATTTCCCCCTCAAGGAATGTTGAATCTATTAGAAATCCTTTCTTGAAGGATGTCTTTATCTATTTACTCATTCACAAGCCATGACATTACTGACAGCATTAATTACCCCCGCCCAGAGAAAGTCTCAGAGCTATTTCTGAGAGTAACTGAGTCACAACATCAAGTTCTGAGCTGACTGATTCCTGTGGGACTAGGTCTGCAGGAGATAATAAGTGACCCACCGCAAGAGGTAAACCTACTTGTCCTAACCAATCTACCTGTGACAGATGAACCTTTGCAAAATAGCGTTGGTAGAAAATGGCAACACTGCATGGTCCTTATAGATATATCCCTATGGTAATTACAGTGTCACAGAAGCATTACAAGTTCATAGATATACAAATATTAGAAGAGAAGTAAGAAAAAATAAAAAAAACAAATTACCTCAAACAGTTTAACAGGAGGAGGTTATCACTTCCCCAGCTATAGGTCGACTCATTATACAGCCTAACGGCCGAGGGTAAGAATGACCTCATATAGCACTCTTTGGAGCAGCACAGTTGTCTTAGTCTATTACTAAAGGTGCTCCTCTATTCAGCCAAGATGGCATGCAGAGGGTGAGAAACATTGTCCAAAATTGCCAGGTTTTCCATAGAGCCCTTTGTTCTAACACAGCCTCGATTGTGACCAGTTCAATTCCTATAACAGAGCCAGCCTTTCTTAGACCAAGTCCCACTTTCACATTGAGGATATCTTTTATTGTGGTTTTTATTATTTATAGCCTGCATTCTGGGCATGACCATAAGATATAGGAGGAGATATATAGGAGCATTCCGCCCATCGAGTTTGCTCCCCCAATTCCAATCATGGGCTGATCCAATTTTTCCAGTCATCCCCACTCCACTGCCTTCTCCCCATACCGCTTGATGCCCTGGCTAATCAAGAACCTATCTATCACACCTCACTAAACGTCTCATCTCTGAGATTTTCAACCTCTCAGATAATCTTGAGTACATCCATCTCCTGCTCCAGTTGCTTGACCTTGTCAGTCAGGAGCTGAAGTTAGGTGCACTTCCCACAAGTGTAGACTTCAGAGAGGCCTCTACGTACCTCACAGTCCCACATCTTACAGGAGGAGCATTCCACTGCTTTAACTACCATCCATCCTGCCTACACTTGTTATACCTTTGGCTCTAACTTCCTGAGCTTAAGTTCTTGCCTTAACCTGTTCTCACAAAAACTCAACCACTAACACTGGCCTACTCACACAATAGCTGCACCCATGATGGTCACTCCACATAAACCTTGTTTCTTTTTATTGGCTCGTGCTGAGTTACTAATAATCCAGGCAATCTCCCGCTCCACCGACAAGCCCTACAAAAACTGTCTCCGACTCACCCACAATCTCCTTCTCTGCAGATTTATAACAGGAGTTTTTTAACAGGGGATAGAAGCTGTCCTTAAACTTAGTGATAAAAAGCTTTCAGGCTTTTGTATCTCCTGACCAACAGGAGGAGGGAAAAGAGAATGTCTAGGTTGGGTAGGTGTCTTAGATTGTGTTGGCTACATATCGATATGCTAGGCTATTTCAAAGTAAATGCGGAAGTCATGTTGGGTCTCTTAAGGAGAAAAAGTTGGATAAATCCCCAGGGCCTGATGGGAGATACCCCAGGTTATTGTGAGAGGCAAGACAGAGAGAATGGTGGGGGCCTTAATTAATATTTTGGTATCCTCTCTAGCCACAGCTGAGGTCCCAGAGGACTGTTGGGTTGCAAATGTTTTCCTTTACTCAAGAAAGAAATCACGGAGAATCCTGGAAAACTTAGACTGGTGAGTCTTGTGTCAGTGGTAGGAAAGTTACTAGAAAGAATTCTTAGGGATATAACTTTTGAGCATTGAAATCTGTCAATATTGAAAAGATTAGATCAAGTGGATCTGGAGAGGATGTGTCCATTAGTGGGGGAGACCAGGACCAGAGGACACAGCCTCAGAATAGAGGTGTGCCCATGGTGAATTGGCTGTTTGGATTCAGAACAGGCTTGCCCTTGGAAAACAGAGGATAGTGGTGAAAGAGGCTTAGTTTAGCTGGAAGAATATATCAGGTCAGGCAGCATCTATGGAAATGAATAAGCAGTTGACATTTTGAGCCTAAACCCTTTTTCAGACTGGAAAGGAAGTGGGAGACACAAGAATAAAGGGAGTGAAAGGAGGAAGCTAGAAGGTGATAGATGAATTTCATATGGGTGGGAAAGGTAAAGGGCTGGAGAGGAAGGAACTTGATAGGGGAAGAGAGCGGATCATTGGAGAAAAGGAAGAAGAAGGGACCCGGGAGAGGGGATAGGTGGGTGAAAAGAGGTAAAAAGCCAGAATGGAGAATAGAGAGGAGGGGGAGGAAAAAAATTACCCAAAGGAGAAGTCAATATTCATGCCAGCAGGTTGGTGCCCACCCAGACAGAACATAAGGTGATGGTGGCCTCATCGTAGCACAAGAGGAACCCCTGGGCCAACATGTTGAAATTGGAATTAAAATGTTTGGCCACCGCTAAGTTCAATTTTGGCAGATAGGGCGGAGATGCATGACGAAGCTGTCCTGCGGTTTACACAGAGAGTGGAGAGTGCCTGGAGTGTGCTTCCTGTGGTGGTGGTGGTGATAGAGTTAGGGACAACAGAGAATTTTTAGAGATGTTTAGATTGGCACATGAATGAGAAGAAAATGAAAGGATATGGACATTGCGTAGTCAGAAGAGCTTAGTTGAATTGGCTATTTGATTACTAATTTAATTGTTTTGACATAACATTGTTTGCCAAAGGGCCTGGTCCAGTGATGAACTGTTCTATGTTCTATATTCTAAACATCTCTGGTGTGACAAATTGGACTCTTGGCCTTACAATCTACCTCATCTTGCCCTTGCTCCTTAGTGGTAGCCTACATTCAATGGCCATTTTATTAGATTCCCTCTGTATCTAACAAAGTTATCACTATGTGTATAATTATAGTTTTTCACTGCTGAAGCTCATTCACTTCAAGGTTTGATGTGTTTTGCTTTCAGAGATGCACTTCTGCAGGCCACTGTTGGTGATTCGAGTTAGTCGGGCCTTCCTGTCTGCTTGAACCAGTATGGCCACTCTCCTCTGACCTCTCTCATTAACAAGGCATTTTGACCCACAGAACTGTCACTCATTGGATGTCCTTTTTTTTTGTTTCTTTGCACCATCCTCTGTAAACATTAGCGACTACTGTATGTGAAAATCCCAGGTGTTCAGCAGTTTCTTAGATTCTCAAACCAAACCATCCAGTATTAACAATCACTCCATGGTCAAAGTCATTTAGACCACATTTTAATCCCCATTCTGATGTTTGGACTGAATGGGATTGCTCTGTCAGGCAGCATACACTCAGTGGACCAAATTGTTTCTATGTTGTAAGAGGACAGGACATGGCCCAGCATAGTCCTAACTTTACCATGTGGACCAAGCCAGGCATCAATGCTGGTTCAAGGAGGAGGGCAGAAAGGGATGCTGGAGGTAGCTCCAGACACACCTACAAATAAAACGTCAGTAATTTTGAAGCTTCTGTGGAGAACCATCTGTAGAAACAGAGACATCTGCTACCTCACAAACAGCATATCAGACTGTAGCATTATCTAAATCAGCTACGAATGATAGCGGATAGTTCAACAGGCAAGAGAGGGAAGGAGGCTTCAAGAGCATCCTCAACTTCATTTAGACCAATTCCAATATTGTGTGGGCTAAAGGCGAGTTTGATGTATCCATGTTGTATCCATCTGTATGTTCAGCCAGAAGTACTAAATAGATAATCCATCTCTAATTCCTCCCGAGATCCTCACTGCTACAGAACCCAAACTGCAGTCAATTTGATGCATTCAACGCGGTGCCAAGAAAAGCTGAGAACGTTGGATTCAGCAGAGCCTTTGGGAACAGGCAACATCCCAGCTGCATTACTTGAGATTTGCGCTCAGAACCAGCTGCACCTCTAGCCTGGCTGATCCACCACACTCTCATCACTGGCATCTATCCACAGTGTGGAAACTGGTCCAGGTATGTACAGTATTCATAAGAAGGACTAAGTCCACTGAGGAGTGGGTTCAGTGCAGTTCATTGTGAAAATCAAAACTCCCCTCCACTGACTCCAATTACATCTTCCGAAAGCCGCTAAGATAATCATGGATGTATCCAATCCTGGACCATTTTTTTTTCTCTACCACCAATCTCAGACAACTTCTATCCTACCTTTATCAGACTCTTGAATGGACCTTTCATACATAGAGTCATAGAGTCATGGAGTACTACAGCACAGAAACAAGCCCTTCAGCCCATCTGATCCACACCAAATTGTTATCCTGGCTAGTCCTATCAACTTGCAGCTGGAGCAGAGCCCTCCATACCCTTCCCATCCATATAGCTATTCAAACTATTTTAAACATTGAAATCAAACTTTTATCCAGCACTTCCACTGGCAGTTCCTTCCATATTAACACCACACTCTGAATGAATAAGTTCCCCTTAAATATTTCCCCTTTGACACTTAACTTATGACCTCTAGTTTTAGTCTCATCCATCCTCATTGGAAAAAGCCTGTTTGATTTTACCCTATCCATACCCTTCATAATTTTGTGTACTCTTAACAAATCTCCACTTGTTCTCCTATGCTGCAAGGTGAAAAGTCCCAGCCAGCCTATTCAACTTTTTGCTATAACACAGTCCCAGCACCACCCTTGTAAATTTTATCAGTACTTTTTCAATCTTATCTATGTCTTTCCTGTAGGTAGGTGACCAGAACTGCACACAGTACTTCAATTTTGGTCTCACCAAAGCCTTACTCAATTCCAACATAACATCCCAACTACTGAATTAAATATGCTAATTTATGAAAACCAGTGTCAATAGCTCTCCTTACAACCTTATCTAGCTGTGATGCCACTTTCAAGGCTCTATGGATCTGCATTTCCAGGTCTCTTTGTTCTACTATGCACTCTTAAAGATTAACTCCTGATCTGCCAACCTACCTCGTCATAGTCCTTGTACTTTGTGGCCCTGCAGTGCATGTCCTCTGTCACTGAAAAACCACATTTAGTGGTCACTTCATTAGGTATACCAGTACATATCATTAATACAAAAATCAGCCAATCACCTGACAGCAGCTCATGCATAGAAGACATGCTCAAGAGTTCAAAGTTTAAAGAAAATTTATTGTCAAAGTACATCTGTGTTAGAATTTATTTTTCTTGCAGGCGTTCACAGTAAATACAAAGAAAGAACAGAATCAATGAAAACCACTCACAAGGCAGTCACCCAATGTGCACGAACTGTGTAAATATGAAAAGAAAAATAGAACATAATAAATAAATAGATAGATAGATAGATAAGCAAGCAAGCAAGCAATAAATACTGAGAACATTATATGAAGAGTCCTTGAAAATGAATCCCTAGACTGTGGGAATAGTACAGTATTGCGGTGAGTGAAGTTGACTGAAGTTCAAAGGTTTCAAGACCACATTTAATGTCAGAGAAATGTATACAATGTACATCCTGAAATGCTTTTTCTTCACAACCTTCCACAAAAACAGGGGAGTGCCCCAAAGAATGAATGACGGTTAAATGTTAGAACCCCAATGACCCCCCCAGCTCCCCCCTCCCACGTGTAAGCAGCAGCAAAGCAACGATCCCCCTCCCCACCCTCAAAAAAAGCATCAGTGCCCCCACCAAGCATTCATGCATAAATACAGCAAAGCATCAATAAAGACACAGACTTGCAGTACCCCAAAGACTTGTTCACCCTGTAATCTGACATATCACAGCCTCTCTCGCTCTCTCCCTAATAAGGAAAAAAGAGGTGTCCCTGTTTCACAGTGAGAGGGGAGACATAAACAGCTCACTGATTTACAATGTTAAAAGTCTGTTGCATCGCTTTTTCTGAGCTCTGTGCCCAAAGATCTCGTGTCTCTGGGCACACAGCCAGCTACCAGCTTGTTGCTTTAGATCTTCTATCTCCCACGTCACACCGATACCCTACAGAGGTACTGACGTCAAGTCCGCCCACCTCCAGAACCACAGAATCCTGGAACTCCAAAGGTGAGCTAATCTCCTTTGGTTCAAGAACCGATGGTTGAATGTTAATAACTGTCTCTGAACCTGCTGGTGTGGATCTTGGGGCTCCTGTGAGAAGAGAGCATATCCTAGATGGTGGGAAGCTTGATAATAGATCCTGCTTTCCTGTGATAGCACTCTTTGTAGATATGCTCAATGTTTGAGAGTACTTTACCCATGATGGACTAAGCTGTATCAATTAGTCCTTGTATGATTTTCCATTCAAGGGCATTGGCGTTTCTATTTTAGACGATGATGCAGCCAATCAATATACACCATGCATTTATAGAAGTCCGTCAAAACATCAGATGGCATGGTGATTCATTGCATATTTCGAGGAAATAGAGGCACTGCTGTGCTTTCTTTGTAAAGGCACTAACATATTAAACTCAGGATAGATCCTCTGAACTGATCATGCAAAAGAACTTAAAGTTGCTGACACTTTCCACCTTTGATCCCAAATGAGGACTGGCTCAAGGACCTTTGGTTTCCTCATCCTGTAGTCAATATCAGCTCTTTAGTTTCACAGACACTGAGTGAGAGGTTGTTATTCTGACAACATTCAACCAGATCTTCAGTCTCCCTCCTATATGCTCATTCATCACCTTTGATTTGGCCACTGAAATTAGTGTCATCAGCAAACTTCGATGTGGCATTAGAGGTTCAGCTGTTGTTCAGATCAAACATCTGAATTGGGATGAAATGTGATCTAAGAGACTTTGACTGCAGATTGAATGTTGGTGCCAGACAGGGTGATTTGAGTATCTCAGGGGCTGCTGATCACCTGGGATTTTTGTGCACAACAGCCTCTTGAGTTTACAGGGATGCAACAAACACTGAGTGTCAGTTCTGTGAGCGAAAATACCTTGCTGATGAAAGAGGTCCGAGAAGAATGGCCAGACTGGTTCAAAGTGACAGGAAGGTGACAGTTACTCAAATAACCAAGAGTTACAACAGTGGTCTGCAGAAGAGTTTCTCTGAATGCACAACATGTCAGACCTTGAGGTGGATGACTACAGCAGCAGACCACACCGGGTTCCACTTCTGCACTGAATGAAGTAGTCAATGTGTGTCTATTGTGCAATCTGTTTTTCTTTATACAATTTCAGGTAATGATCTGTGGGGATGGGACACAAACAGAGATTTTTGATCTGAAGTCATGTGACAATAATTCATCAATAGTCCAATACCAATAATTAATCTGACTAATTAGCACCCTCCCTCCCCATCATCAATTAGGGATGGATATCATTGTTAGAAGTGCTATCAAGTGGCACATACCAACAACAGTCTACTCACTGACGCCCAGTTTGGCTCCAAACATGGTTTAAGGAGCCAATTTCTACTGGTGAATGCACTTAACATCAAGGTGCATTTGAGTAACTGTGACATCAAGGATGTCCATCAAACTGAAGTCAATGGACATCAAAGGGAAAAAGTACTCAAGTGATTGGAGTTGGACTTTGCACAAGGGAATACGTTTGTGGTTGTCAAAGGCTGATCATCCTATCCCCAAAAGACCACTACAGAAGTTCCTCTGGGAGTGTCCTACACTCATCATCATAATAGAAGATCTTCCAAGATGAGGTCAGAAGTAGGAATGTTCATTGATGAATTTGGAGCATTTAATTTCATTCACAAATCATCAGCAACTGGAGCTGCCCATTCCCACAGCAGAGCCTGGGCAACATTCAGGCATGGGCCGAATGTGATAAGTAACATTCAAGCTACAAAATTGCCTGACAAAGCACATCATCAAAAAGGGAGAAGCGACCACTAGTCCATTCAATAGCATTACCATCAACAATATTCCAATCAAACAGAATTCAGGAAGCATCAGAACCTCAGTTAGACCAGAAACAGGAATTCTCAGACTACAATCGTGGGACAACAGCAGGGTATCCTGCTGGGAATGCTTCCCCTTCTGACATATCAAGACCTTTCCACCATCAATGGGCTCATATCAGGGGTGTGGTGGAATACTTTGCACTCGCCTGTATGAAGAAGCAAAAGCGCTCATGGAGCTTGAGTCCATTCAAAAAAAAAGGAGCCCACATGACTGGCGCCGCACTAAACACCCTAGCTGTTGATTCCCACTGGGAATCACAATGGCTGTAGAGCATACCATCTACAAAACAAACTGCACTTACTACCCCTGCCTAGTCAGACGACACTTCTAAACCCACGACACAAACACCAAGAAGGACAAGGGCAGCAGCCTCATGGGAACACTGCCACCCGTAGGTTCCACTCAAAAGACATACTATCTTGACATGGAAATATATCGTCATATATATGAAATGAGCCTAAATACTGAAGCTTCCTCCGCAACAGTACCGCAGGAACAATTTTCTCCAGAAAGACTGCAGCAGTTTATGAAGGAGGCTCACCACCACCTGCTCAAGGGCATTTGGGATTGGGCATTAAATACTGACCTCCAACTGATCATCAGTATGAAAAAATTGCCTCTTTCTGATCTGGAATAACATATAGACCAGACCTGATAAGGACAGCACTCTTCCTCCCAAAGGATATTTGTGTAGCTGATGGTTTTTACTATTCCAACAGCTTCATGTTGCTATGACTGATCATTATCTTTTAATTCCAGGATTTTCTAAGTAGCTGAATTTAAATCCATCTGCTACTGGATTGGGGTTGGAGCTGATGTCATTGGATCAATAAAAAATTCTCAGAGCTAAGCACACCACCACCTTTACTTCAGGTACACAACAGCTGCAGTATCCGTGCAAGGAAAGGAATCGATCAGGGGTTTGACCTGAAATGCTGACTATTCCTTGTCCCCCATGAGTTCTTCTTGACCCCTGAGTACCTCCAGCAGATTGGTGCCTCACCATTCACCTAACATAATGCCAGTGAAATTCTAATCCTATGGGAATCCTCGAGAGAAAGCTTAAGCTCAAAGGGAATTTGACGTCACAATGTACAAACTGTAATCAGCTCCACCCTCTTTTCTTACTTCCTGCCTACCCTAATCATCATCATAAAGATGTGCTTTGTCATATTATGTATGTGACCATGGTCTTCCACCTGCCTGTGTGGAGGTTCCCCTTCACACTCTTGTTCTTACTCTTTGCTCTATCCATGACCCTGACTGTCCTTGGCAAATTGTGCCACAGAAGCGATTTGCCATTGCCTTCCTCTGGACAGTGTCTTTACAATACAGGTGGCTCCAGCCACTGTCAACACTCTTCAGAGATTTTATGCCTGGTGTCAGCAGTCACCTAACCAAGACGTGATATGCACCAGCTGCTCATACAACCATCCAGCACCTGCTCCCATTGCTTTATGTGACTGTGATCGCGGGGCTAAGCAGGTGCTACACCTTGCCCAAGGGAGACTTTACAGGAAGGAAGGAGCACCTTACATCTCCGTTGATAGACAAGTATCTGCACCCCACCACCTCTGCCTACCCTACACAGGCAAAAAGCACTCCCATCCATTACTCCTCTGTCAAACATACAACTGTCTCTCAGAGGAGCAGTAGGAATTTTGACAAAGATGACGCGGAGAGAATGTTTCCTTTCCTGGGAGAACCCAGAGCTGCAGGGTCACTGCCTATTGAAGTCAAAACTGAGGGAACATTTCAGGGTGAGGATCATAAGCCTTTGGAACTCTCTTCCTCAAAGGGAAGTGGAAGAGGAGTCTCTGTGTATTTTTTAAGGCAGCAGTATACCGTTTCCTGATAAGCAAGAGAATGAAATGTCACTGGGGATCATCAGGAATGCCAGGTAACAATCGGATCTGCCTCATTGAATGATAGAGCAGGTTTGAAGGGCCGAGTAGCCTACTCCCGATCCTAACGTATATGCTTTTCCTCACTGGCCAGGGTTTGGGAGTTGGAGTGGCTTGGTTTGAGTGCTGCAGGAGAGCAAAATGAATAATACTACGACTTTTATGAAGATGCTGAATCTGATTCTTTTGGTGAGAGGAAGACAGATCATAGTCCAGTTTATTTGAGGTGCTAAGAAATAAAACTTGCTGGAAAGGGCTTGTTGGAGCCCAAATAAAACTAATTAGCTCACTTGAAAGGGGTGCTACATATACAAGAAGTGGCTGGTCTCATTAATTATGAAGATACTGATGAATCATTAGCTTTGAATATTCCAGGATAAATTCAAATTTATTGCTCTAATTTTGCAGAGTTTCTTTTCTAATTTTAAAAACCCTAACATTTTTGTTGAACGAGGTGTCAAGGATGGAGCAACATTATGGAGAAATACAGGACATTTGACCCCTCAATCATGTCTCATTATCTGCTGAGGGAGGGTCTGATTTGCACCTCCAATCCATTCACCTACCTTTGCTCTAAATCCACCCAATACTCTTGCCCAACAAAAGCATCCATTCTGTAAGGCTCCTGGCAATTTGAAGGAAGGGATGTTTACACCTGTACAGCATTGCACCGGAAGGACACACTAGGTCACTGCCTTATTGTTGCAGGAGCAGATCTTGAATCCACTTGGTATTAGCCAAGCCCAATGACACACAGCTGATTAATACCTCACTTCATCCTTCTATTGTCAGAAGAGCAAAAGGGCTGGTCATTGACTTTGGGAAGCAGGGTCGAACACATTCCGTTTGTATCAAAGTTTCGCTAAAGATTACTCATAGTCAAGCCACGTGGACACTACTGTTAAAAAACAGCACACCAGCATTTCAACTTCCTCAGGAGCCTATGGAAATTTGATCTTCATTAATTTTTACTGATGCACCATAGGAAGCTCTATGCAGATGCATCACACCTTGGTATAGCAACTGCTCTGCTTGAGTCTGCAAGAAATTTCAGAGTTGTGAATGTAGCCCAGTACATCACAGGAAACACCAGTCCCTCAGTTGGCTCTGCCTACACTTCTTACTGCCTCGGGAAAGCAACCAATATAACCAAGGACACCCTCCACCTTAGTCATTCTCACCTCCCTCCCTCCCATCAGGTGGGAGATGCAAAGTCTTGAGAACATGTAGGAAAGAACCTCTTCTATGATAAAGATGGACTCTTAATCTCACCATTTACCTTATCAGGCCCCTTACTCATCATTTGTCTATCCACACCACTCTTTCTCTGTAACTATAACACTGCACTCTGCATTCGGTGCTTTTCTAATTTCCTTTTGTACTACCCTGATGCACTTAAGTATGGAATGACCTGCGTGCAAACAAAAATTGTTCATTGAATCTTGCTACATGCGATAATAATCAACCAGTTACAAATGACTAATTACAAAATTACCTATGTTGAAGCATCCCTTCCAATAGTACCATTCCCCTTCCTGAAGGACAGCAAAAACTTTTGTCAGCAATACATGGAAAACCATGTCTGATCACACTTCACATGGCATCTGTCCCTTACCTTCTTCTCCTCTCCCTTTCTCCCTGCTTGCACCTTTCCTTTCTCCATCACAGATTTCCTTATTCTTCCAACTTTCATTCCTCCCTGTTCTTCCCCTCACCTTCCTCACCTCTCAGCTTCCCTTTCCTTCTTCCCTGCTTTCCCACTCACTCTTTCTCCCCTCCCTCTCCCACTCCCAATATCCTCCCTCCCTCCCATCCACCACTCTTTACCACCTCCTCTGCTTCTCCCCATCCCTCCATCTCTGAATCTTTCCCACTGTCCTCTCCTATTCCTATATCCTATATCCTCTTCCCATTGCTACCGTCAAGAAGCAGCTACAGGAGCCTGAAGGAACACACTCAGTGATTCAGAAACAGCTTCTTCACTTCTGCCATCCGATTTCTCAATGGACATTGAACGCATGAACACTACATCACTACTTTCAAAATTTTTAATTTTTGCACTACTTATTTAATTTAACTATTTAATATACATATACTTACAGTAATTCACATTCTTTTTCTCTTTTATTATGCGTTGCCTTTTACTGCTGCCGCAAAGACAACAAACTTGACAACATATGCCGGTGATATTAAACCTGATTCTGATTCTGACCCAATAGGACATAGACAGTAAAGGGCAGGGACTTCAAGAGTATTTGTTTACAGATACAGTAGATGTCTGGTTGCAAGTTCACAGCTTTCTCTGCATGACAGCACAGCTGAAACTGATATTGAAGAAGAGAGTCAACATGTTGGCCTTCTTAGGGTGAGTCACCGAGAGTAAGAATTGACCAGCCCTCACAATATACAGGAAGGGTGTGGTAGCATTAGAATGGGTACAGAAGAAAGTCACCTACGGTTTTCCTGGAATGGCTTTACTTATAAGTCTAAGCTGGGTTTGTTGTCACTGGATTCAGGAATGACATTATGGTTTTAAAATTTTGAGGGGTTTAAATGAGGTGTTGTGAAATCAATATCTTCCCCCCCCCCACCCCCCACCCCCCCAGGGCAGGGTAAGCTAAAACTAGAGGAAATAGATTTAAGATGAGAAGGGAAAAATCTACAGGAAATCCAAGGAGAAGCTTTTCACAGAGAGGGTGGTGGGTGCATGGAATGAGTTCCAGACGACAGAGTAAAGGCAGATACAATTACCATGTTCCAAAGGTATTCCAGATGGGTGCTTGGCTAGGAAAGGAGCAGAGGGGTAGGATCATAATGTACTGTAGGCAAATGGAACTATCCTTGGTAGGGAGCACAGCTGGAATGAGCAAGTTTGGAGAAGGGCCTGTTTCTGCACTGTACAGATCAATGGTCTCTGAACCGATCAACACAGTTAACGGGTTGCCTCCTCATCTTCGAGAATACTCCGCATTCCTGAGCTGGCGACCCACGAGTCAACGTCAATCAACACCACGCATAAAATGAATCACCTGGTTGCCACATTACAGTAGGATCTGGCTGTATATGGACTGGCCAGAAAGCAAATGTCCCCTACTCCCTCCGCCCATCATCTCATGCAAGTGGCACCCAGCGGCGGAGCGCATCACCTTGCACCGTGCTGAACAAGCACGGCACAAAGAGCGGTGAAGCAGTGTGGAGAGCAGGCAGCAGGGGAATAAGATGATGGAGAACAAATCGTTTGCACTAAGTCAGTGAGCAAGAATAAAGGAGAGTGGCTTAGGTTGGCAGAGAGAGCATTGATCTCTGGGTTGTTGTCAAGAAGCCAAAGATTTGCTTGGAAGATTTTATGAAATCAGTGCCTGAGTTTCAAGTGAAGATTCATCCTACATTTAGTAAATAGCATCGTCCCTCAAAGAAGCTGTTTCACAGACCTGCAGTGCTCACAGATTCATAATGGGAGCTTCATACTACCCAGAGAGGATTTCTCATGGTTTTGTCTCCTTTTTGGATTCCTCGGCCTGTTGTCCTCTAGTTATATATGAGCCATGTATCACCCATTTCATCCACCACCTAAAAATGGCAACATGGGCTTCTCCCCTCTGAGAATTTTGAGGGTTCTGCTTTAGTGTTGATCTCATTGACAGGGCATTTCTGATAGGAATGGCATCCAGAAGAACACCTGAGTCAATAAAGAACTTTCCAGCATGGTTGTTACTGGAGACATGAAGCACTGACAGTAGTGACACACAATGCAGGGTTGTTACTGGTTTATAATTGTCACATGCACTAAGATAACGCGAAAAGCATTTCACTCAGACGGATCATTCCACAAATAAATACTTCGAGGTGTGCAGAATATAGTGTTGTTGTTGCAGAGGAGGTACAGTGCAGGTAGACAAAGTACAAAATCCATGATGAAGTAGATCAGGAGATCGAGAGTTCATCCCTTAGTGTACAAGAGATCTAATAGAGTGTTCAGTTACAATGGGACAGAGGCTGTCCTTCAGTCTGGTGGTGCTTGTTTTCAGCATTTGTATCTTCTTCCCAATGAATGGAGGAGAGAAGAGAGAAGTACCAGAGTGGGACGGGTCCTTGATTATGTTGGCTGCTTTTCTGATGCAGTGGGAGGTAGAGATTGGGGAGATTGTGATGGATGGGCTGCATTCACAACTCTGCCGTTTCTAATGCTCGTGGGCAGAGCAGTTTCTTTTTTCTTGTTTTACTTGTCACGGTGATAAATTTTAAACAAGCTACCAACAGTAACCATTCTGCCTCTTTCTCTTCTGTAGCATTATAGGACCTGTGGTTCTGCCTGAGAGAATATTGAAAATTTCAGTTCAAACTTTCATCCTGCTGAACAAAAATGCCATGTATGGTTATATTCTGATTTCTACATGTTCCCGGCATTGCAAAGGATAGGCCTTGTTTTGTTTCCACATTGGACCAAGGTACGCTATCTGTCCTTTGTGGAATGGTTTCAGCAGGAAAAACACTTTACACCACGTCTCAGTTAGGCAGTAAACAGAACAAAAAGTCCTGGAGCCTCTGTGGGAGAAGGTGATAGTGAATCCTATAGGAAGGTTCCTCAAGTATTTGTCAGAAAGCCTCATTACTAGAACAATACAAAAACCTCACTTGGCTGATGATGAGACAAGCTCTCCCTGCGCCGCTGGAGAATCATTCTTGCTGTCCCTTCGAGGTTGCTACAGAATGGATGAGACAGTTCTTTGTGAAATATGAAGGGGATCCTTGTCGAGGTTCAGCCTTAGTAGTTGCATAATGTGGGTAACTGCTCTGTGATTTGTTCCCAGAGGCACATCCTCAGTCAAACATTGAATGCAATTGAAGATCATTTGCTGTGTAAGATGATTTGCTGTGGCTTAAATTTGCTGGTCTTTCATTGTAAAGAGAAGCTTGCAAGTGAATGCTGCCAACTGCCACATAGCGGAGTACAAGACTGGCACAGTGAAGACTGGTGCAGTCTGCTCCAAGGTTTTGGGGATGAAGCCCACCAACAAAACTCTGCCCTCACTGAACACAGAATGGCTGGGCTCCTTAGAACTGAGAAAGCGTACAGCACAGGAACTTGATGCCAATTTAAAATCATCCCATTTGTCTGCACACAGTCCATTTCCCTCCACTCCATGCATGTTCATACGCCAATCTAAATGTGCAACAACCTCGCAAATATTTCACTGATGCTCTACTTGAAGATGAAACAGTGACATTGATACATTGTAAGTGAATGCATTGAATTGCATGGTGCAGTAAATGATCATAACGGCATGTCACAATAATACTACTGTATGCATCATGAACAAAGTTTAATTTTAGAAACATATTTAGGACAAGGTTCCAAGATAGCTCCCCTGAGATTTGGATCAGAGAAAAGGGTTGCTATATAGCAGGAGGCTATTCAACCCATCAGACCTGTACTGGGCATTGGAAGAACAATTCAGCAATTCCATTTCGCAGATCCCCTTAAATCTGCAAACATTTGCCTAAGAGTATGCTTCACATTCTTTCTCAATCCATAATTGAACCTGCACCAACCACACTTTCAGGTGATACATAACTTCTTGCTGCTATGGGATTTTCCCTTACTGCATTCCTGGTATTTTTGTCAGCAGACTTTAGGGAGAATATAAAAGTAAAGGTGTAATGCTGAGGATTTGTAAGGCATTGGTTAGACAGTGCCTAGAGCAGGGGTCGGCAACCCACGGCTCCGGAGCCGCATGCGATCTCTTTCATCTCTGTGCTGCGGCTCCCCGTGGTTTGTTAGTTTTTGAAATGTAATTCGAAATTTGAAGATTATGGTGATCTTGTACAATCTAAATAAAACGTTGTGGAGACCCCATTTCCTGGCACATCCGAACCGGCTCACAATTAGCTACCGTTCCGGCCAAGGGAGATAGCCTACGGGGGTTTGTGAGTACGTGTCTTTTGGAGCATCCGCGCCCATGGGGACGGGTTGAGGGAGGCTTTAAAGCAAGGCTGTTTAGTTCGAATAAAGTTATCTTTGACTGCAGTGTCGTTATTTTAGCACTGTGTGTAGCATACCGCTACAACGTGTTTTTTTTATTAATATACATCACCACTGCCAATGCCTGACACCCGCCAGTGTGCGCTTTCTTTTAATTCTTCGATCCAAAGTAGGCTAACTATGGAGTAACCTTCAACCCAACATCTTTTTTTTTCGGAGTTCAAAATGTTTTTGTTGCATGCAGAAATGTAATTTTGTTTTCTCTGCAGGAGTTCATCAATTTCATAAATGCAACACATTGTAGTTTGTTTATACATAGCATAGAGGCAAAAAAAACCCGTTGTATGCAGTGTTATTGCATTTTAAATGTCAAATGGGTTTTGTGGCTCCCAGTGTTTTCTTTTCTGTGGGAAATGGGTCCATATTGGCTCTTTCAGTGGTAAACGTTGCCGACCCCTGGCCTAGAGTATTGTGAGCAGTTATGGGCCTGTTATCTAAGAAGGGATATGCCTGCATTGGAGGCGGTCCAGAGGAGGATCACAAGAATGCTCCCAGGAACGAAAGAGTTAACAGCTTAGAAGCACTTGATGGATCTGGCCGGTATTCACTGGAATTCAGAAGATTGATGGGGATTAAAACTGAAACATATTGAACATTGAAAGCTCTAGGCAAAGTTACGTGGAGAGGTTATTTCCTGTAGTGGAGAAGTCTAGAACGAAAGGGCACAGCCCTTTAGGGAGGAATTTCTTTAACCAGAGGGTAGAGAACATGTGGAATTCTTTGCCGTGGATGGCTGTGGAGGTATTTTTAAAATTGGGTATATTTAAAGTGGAGGTTGATATGTCTTTGATTTGTAAGGGTCAGAGGTTACAGGGGGGAGGCAGGAGAGTAGATTTGAGAGGGAAAACAAATCAGCCATGATTAAATGGCGGAGCGGACCTGATGGGTCAAATGCCTTAATTGTGCTTCTGTGTCTTATGGTCTTAGTCTCAGTTAAAGATAAAGGTTTTGAAAAAATAGTTTTATTTATTGCATGTACATCGAAACATATAATGAAATACTTCGTGTCAAATCAAATCACCAGGATTGTGCTAGGCAGCCCCAAGTGATTGTCCACAACTCACTCACCGCTACTGTATGTCTTTGGAATGTGGTAGGAAATTGGAGCATCCAGAGGAAATCATTATTGTAACTGCAAAACTGCTTACTTACTTACTGACTGTCACGCCGCTGGTGTTTAGGGCAGCAATGAAGGTCCTCCACCTCTGTCTGTATCAAAAGATTCTTCATTGCTGTCTCCCTGACAATTCTTTTTGACCATTCAGGGTTCTGTCAGCCCGAGCTGAACCTCCGAACCTGGAGGACTGATGGACAGCTCTTAGTCTGGCCTCTAATCTTTGACCTTTTGGTATGGGTGACTCTACCAAGAGATAAAGCACAAGGCCCTGACTCCAGATGACATAGCCCTCCAAGCCATTGAGACATGCAAGCCTCCAAACCCTATGACAAGGTTGTGGTCTTCTTGGAGGTATGGAACTATTGAAGAATTATAAATGCTCTTACAGCCTTCATTGAATTAAATCTGCCATCCTTACGATGTACCGTATGTTCCATAGAGAGTGATGGAGTCCTGCAGGATGGAAACAGGCCTTTCGGCCCATCAAGTCTGCACTGAACATCAAACATCCATTGGTACTAATCCTGCACTGATCTCACTTTATTCTCATCAATTCCCCAAGATTCTGTCACTCACCTGCAGACTTGGTGTAGCCAATTAACCTACCAATCCAAAGAGGGATGGGCTCCGCCAGGCTTCAGATGCCGAAGACACGCTGTACGATGAGCAATCACCAAAAAGATGGGTGCAAAAAGCTTGTCATGACGGCGCCCCAATGACCCCACCAGGAGATAAGGGCGCTCACACACTCACATGCTCACACACACACTTACAGAGAAAGTGAGGTTGTGAGGTCAGGAGGCCATCTTTTTGTACTTATAATAGTGGGATAGAAGCTGTCCTTCAGATTGGTGCTTCTGCCAATGGGGGCGGGGGAGAAAGAGAGATGGGTTGGGTCTTTGATTATGCTGACTGCTTTAGCAAGACAGTGAAAAGTGTAGACAGAAATTTTGGATGGGATGCTGGTTTCCGTGATGTGCTGACCACACTATTTACATTATCGCGCAGTCTTAGGCAGGGTATTTGCAAAGCGAAACAAGCTGATCAGTAAAATAAGGTCTAGTTCTATTTAAGTGAGGCTGTTATCTTTGCTGAATGTTAATGGAGTTTCCTCAGTACCACAGTTACTACATGGATGTTATCAGGCCCATTTAACAAGCCACAAGGTTGTAACTAGATTGAATCTGTCTTTGTGCTGGCCTGAGGTCACTTTGCCCTGTGCTGTGAAAAGGCCTTGCAATTTATTCTGATGTGTTAACCCTTGACTCGGATAGGTATGCCTGTCAGCACAGGGATCACAGTTAGTCAGTTCTATAGCAAACACCTCATAAATCTTTGAAAATTCCTTTCCATTCCTCATAGACTTTAGGTCTAACTTTCTAAAGATTGAATTTATGCTTGACACAACACCCTGAAGACATTTACATTATTGTAGCAAAGGCAATGAGCGGCACTGCAAAGGAAGCATTGCATATCTTCAGAAGAAACAGTTCTGAGGAAAGTGAGTTCATAAAAGGCAAATTCCCAACTGCTTATTCATCCCATTTCTGATTTTCTGTTAAATGTCTTCTTCCTCTGATGCTGGTGGAGACATTTTAATCGTAGCCTGTATTTAAAAAAAAATGAACTCTCAGGCCAAGCCTGTCTAAGATTTGCAAACAATATACCCGCCACCTGTATCCAACTTGCAAATGCTCAGCAACCTTCTAAATAAAATCATCAGGTATATTGCCCATCACCTATACCCAGACTGCAAGCAAGCAACCCACTTCTTGTACCAAATAGGATGCACAGAGGGGTCTTGCGGTCCAAGTCCGTACCTCTGTGAAAATGGCCACGCAAATAACTACTGTGGAACAGAAAACGTGTGGAATGTTTGCTGCGGGCATCAAGTAGAAGAGTCAGGAAGTCATGATGGAATTGTATAAAACTTAGGTTTGGCTGCACTAAGAGTGTATGTGCAGTTCTGTTCACCCTGCTTGCGAGATGGAAATGGGGGTTTTATAGAAGATGCAGAGATGCCGCCTAGGTTGGGAGGGTGTTAGCTATAAGGAGAGGTTGAACAAACTTGAATTGTTTTACCTGGAGTATCTGAGGCTGAGGGGAGAACTGATAAAAATGTATAAAATTATGAGAGGCGTAGGTCGGGAGACGGGCAGAATCTATTCCCCAGGACTTTTTTTTGCTTATGTGCTTGTGATATGATGTAGGAAATCTTGGTCTTTCCACAACCACGATTGTTCTTGGCAAATTCGCTACAGAAGTGGCTTGCCATTGCCTTCATCTGGGTGGTGTCCTTACAAAACAAGTGACCACAGCCATTATCAACACTCTTCAGAGGTTTTCTGCCTGGTGTCAGTGGTCACATAATCAGGACCTGTGATATGCTCCAGCAGGAATGAGAAGCTAAAAGAGAAACCTACCACCCTCTGTGTTAAAAAACAATGTCTGATACACCTCTCTTAAATATCTCACCTCTCTACAGCACTTCTATTGCTTCTTGTGTTGTCTCTTTAGGAAAGGTTAAAGTCTGGAACAACATGCACAGAATACTGGAGGAACTCAGCTGGTTAGACAGCATCTATGGAATGAAATAAACAGTTGACATTTCAGGCCAGGGCCCTTCATTATGTCTGAATGTAGGGTCTCAGTCTGAAAATTCATCTGTTATGATGCTTCAGAATTTTACGTGTTGCTTAAGATTTCCTACATATACAGAATTTCTTGTGTCTCTGTTCAAATCTGGAGTATGGTTTTTTCCATAAGATCATAAGAGCTTAAGCCATGGGAGCAGAATGACGCTATAATTCCAATCAGGTCTGTTCACTCATTCGATCATGCCTGGTTCAGTATCCCTCTCAATTCTGACTAATCAAAACCTATCGACCTCCACTTCAAATATACTCATTGACTTGGCCTCCTCAGCCATCTTTGGCAATGAATTCCACAGATTCACCACCCTCTGGCTAAAGAAGTTCCTCTTCATCCCTAGAGGGAAGTCCTTGTGTTTTGAAGCTGTGCCCTCTGGTTCTAGACTCTCCCACTATTGGAAACATCCACTCCACATCCACTCTCTCTAGGCCTTTCAATATTCAGCAGATTTCAGTGAGATCCCCCTCATCCTTGCAAGTACAGGCTCAGAGCCATCAAATTATTCTCATGCTGGGATCATTCCCTTTCTTTGCTGGGATCATTCATGTGAATCTCCTCTGGACCCCCGCTGACTTCCATCAGCTGGCAAACTAGGGGTAGAGGGCCAGAGTGTAAAAAGTCAGGGTCAGTCACTTGGATGGTTAAACACATCAACAGGGAAAAGGCAGTGAGAATTTAGAGATGTTCTATAATGACAACTGAAGCCTGTTCTGTTTTTGAGCCTAACTCTGAGGTTGATGTTTGCTAACCAGTTACAATGGACTGAAGCTACAGTATGAAGTTAGCCAATGAGTGATGGGGAGTGAGCAGGTCTTTTACTGCTTTATATAGTCCTGCTCTAATTTATTGGTGGGCTTTTCGATGTAGTAGAGATTGTCAATCCTGTGTGAAGCAAAGTGGTTGCCTGTTAGAGAAGATGAATGGGCTGGTTAATGCTCCAGTGTGATTTTAATAAACATGCTGCTCATGTCAATGGCAATCAGAACATTAGTTCTGATGCATAGCTGATTTCCTCTTTAAATGTCCAGTATTTCTGCATTTCCTTTGGAACATCTTTTCTTTCTGTTGGCCATCCATTCATTGTAATGTCTCGTAGCATTCGCATTTCAGGATCCTCTGCAGTCACTTTCCTGAACATGTTCAACTTCTCCTCAGAGATGGGTAGCTGAGGTGTAACCCAGTTGACCTCCAACTCTCTTCCTAGCAACTCGTCCTTTTGCTCTTTGAGGTAAGCACGGCTCAAAGCATCAGCGATGTGCAGTTCTTTTCCTGGCTTATAGGTGACTGTGAGAGTGTACCTCTGTAACCTGAGAAGCATCCTTTGCAGCTTCATAGGAGCTTGGTGGAGTGGCTTTTTGAAGATGCTCTCAAGTGACTTGTGATCACTCTCAACTTGGATTTCTTTGTCATATACATATTGGTGGAACTTCTCACACCCATAAACTATGGCGAGTAATTCCTTCTTGATCAGCGTTGACAGTCCATAAGTGCTCATGATCCATATGCCACAGGCCTCCCATCCTGCAGTATAACAGCTCCTATTCCCTCCGAACTGGCATCGTCACCGGCTTATTGACAACATAGAACTTGAGTGCTGGTGCATTGATAACCAACTGCTTTTCTTTTGTTCATTTTCCCAATGCCATTCAGTGTTGCTGTCTAGTAGCTTTCAAAGTGGAGCACTGACCTCTGATAAATTGGGAATGAATTTGGCAAGATACTGTATCATGCCCATGAAGCTCAATAGTCCTTGCTTGTCATCGGGTGGTGGTAGTTGTAGCACAGCCCTGACCTTTTCATTATCTGGTTTTAGCCCATCAGTGCTGAGTGTGTGACCTACATATTTGATCTCTGTAGTTCTGATCTTACATTTGCTTTTGTTCAGTTTTAGGTTGTATTCATGTGCTATCTCCAGGAGCTTCCTCAGTCCTTGATCAGGTTCCTCAATTGTGTCACCCTATACCAGCAAATCATCAATGATGTTGACCACCCCGTCCAGGCCTTCAATCATTTGTGCCACGGACCTCTGGAATACCTCTGATGCAGAAGAAATCCCAAAGGGTAGACGCAGGAAACGATATCTCCCTATGGGCGTGTTGAAAGTGCATAATTTGGAACTTTCCTCATCCAGCTTGATCTGCCAGAAACCTTGATTTGCGTCTAATACTGAAAAGTGTTTCACATTAGGCATGCGGGAGACAACCTCTTCAACTGTGAGCAGTGGATAGTGCTCTCTTTTGATGGCTCGGTTGAGATCTTGTGGATCCATGCAAATCCTTATCTTTTTCTGTGACCACTCACCTAGTCGCTCAGTTCTATTTGTCTCGTTATGACTCCCATCTGTTCCATTCTGTGTAGCTCCTCCACTTCTCGATCCCTGAGAGCTACTGGAATCTTTCTCGGGGCATGCACGACTGGTGCAATAGTTGGATCAATCTGGATATGGTCTTTCCCTGGTAAACATCCTAATCCAGAAAACAAGTCAGCAAAGTCTTTGAGAATGTCATTTTCTTTCTCAACACCATAGATTCGTTTCACCAGGCCTACCTTTGTGCCTGTTGCTTTGCCCAGTATTGCTGGAACATGTTGCTGTACTATCTCAAACTCGATCTTGTGTGTTTGTCCTTTGTACACACAGGTGAGTGCTTTCTTTCCCAATGGTGCCGTCTTGTGGCCGAAAATATGCAACAAGCTTGCAGGTGGATTTTCTCAGTCTTCCTCTGATGTCCAGTGAGTTGAATGTTTCTGTTGACATTACATTGCACTTTGCCCCAGTGTCAAGCTTAACTGTCACATTCCTCCTGTTTATTATCAGATCTTGAGTCCAATCATCTTCATCCTCCATCTCTGCATTGTCAATATTCTTGATGCATACCTCCTGTTCCACTTCAACTATGCCAATGAACATGTCACTGTTTCCCTCACTCTGTTCCACAGCATGCATTTTCTTTGCATCCTCCTGCGATATGCACATCTTTGCAAAATGATTTCTTTACTGGCATAACTTGCATGTCTGACCAAAGGCTGGACGTTTTCTGCATCCATGTTTATAACCACATCTGTTGCAGTTAACTTATTTTTGATCATCCTGTGGAGCTGGCTTTGTGAGTTTTCACAGTTTTTATTTTGTGCACTTCAATCTCTTCATTGAGTACTTTAACCTGACTTGACGTGATCTCGCAGGCACGGCAAACATCAATTGCCTTTTCTAATGTAAGCTCTGCCTCTCTCAATAGCCTGCCTCGCATTTGATCAGCTCGTATGCCCCATACAATCCTGTCATGTATTAAAGAATCATGCAGTTGTCCGAACTCAGTCTTTTGCCTTGTTCTTCAAATCTATTACATAAGTGCCTATGGTCTCTGTTGGTCCTTGAGCCCTCGTGAAGAACATGTGTCCAATGTACGGTAGGTTTTTTCTCGGTTCGCAGTAATCTTGAAATTTTTTCTTCAACACTTCAATTTTATCTTCCTCATCATCTTGGAAGACAAACTTTTATTGCCTCTTCCCCCACCACATGCAGAAATGTAGCGCATTGCACTTTCTCCGTCTTTTCAGCTACGCCGCTAGCGGTGTGAAACAGCTCAAACTTCTGGATCCATATTTTCCAGTTCTCAGCAAGATTACCTTGTAGGCTTAAACTTGACGGTGGCTGTAACTGTGACATCTTTTACGTGTCTGCTCTTCCTTTTTCCTCAGCAATTTCTTCTGACACCATGTAGCATTGATGTGACTCGGACACCACTGTAGATTGACCAACCACGTTTATTCAACAGACCTCCATTTTTCTTACCCATGTCCTGATGTCATACGCACTCTAACCTATGAATACTCACACAGAACATTACAGATCTCAAAGTTGTATAATGTATGCATACTTTGATAATAAATGTACTTTGAACTTTGAGTCGCAGCAGTCTCCCACAAGTGCTCCGCCATAACATTGCCCCCACTGAGACTGACATTGGCCAAGGTACTGTGAAGTACTGCGCTGTTCTTCTTGGAAATTGTATTACATTTAACTGGCAGTTCAACACCTCATCCAAAGGGAAGCACATGTGACAGTGAAGCCTGCTGCCAGTACTGCAGTGGAAGGCCTGTCTAGATTTTGAACTCTAGAGCTGGCTGCATTCCACACCCTCTTAATCATAATTTGCTAAAAGAGGTGTTACACTTTCACATGAACTTCTAGGGACTGGAAGCCTGTGCAACATGGTTTGGTGATAAGACCTTTGTTATTTGTAATGTATATAATTGATTTGGATGTAAATGTATCTGGTTAGTAAGTTTGTGGTTTATAAGAGAATAGCAGGTGTTGCAGAGGGTCTCAATCAGCTAAGACTATGGGTGAAAGAAGCTTTCAATCTACTGTAGATAAATGTGAGGTATTGCATTTTTGGAGATCAAACCAGGGTAAGGATCGTACAGTGAATGGTAGGGCCCTTGTGGGTGCAGTGGAACAGACAGACACAGGAATGGATGAGCAGTATCTGAGGTGGCGAGGAAGGAATTTGACAGACTGGCTTTCATCTTTCAGAGCACTGAGTACAGAAGTTGGAAAGGTATGTTGCAAGTTATATAAGAAATGCACTTGGAGTACTGTATATAGTTTAGGGAAGATATTGGTAAGAGTACAGAAAAGATGTACCAGGACGTCGCCTGGACTCGGGGGCCTGAATTACAAAGAAAGGTTGCATAGACTGGGACTTTATAGCCTGGAATGTAGGGGTGACCTGATTGAAGTATACAAGATCATCAAAGGCACAGACAGGATGAAGTACATGATCTCTTTCCCAGGGAGGAGGTACTGAAAACAAGAAGTTTAACACCAGAGGCAAGAGACTTAAAAGGGACATCTATGGCCACCCAAGAGCCACCCAAGCCCTCTGCCTACCTGCCTGTCCTTTCCATGCAAGGTGTATCCTTGGATATTAAGCTTCCAACCATAAACTTCTTTCAGCCACAACTCAGTAATGCTCACAACATCATAATTCCCAATCTGTAACTGCACTAAAGGTCATCTCCCTTATCCATATACTACAAGCGTTCATACATTTGGTCCTGTATTCTTCACCCTTTTCAATTTTCCTCCCATGTTATCAGAAGTTAAATTCTTACCTCTTTCTAAACTTTTTGTCTTTTTCTTTATTTTGAAACTTTTATATCCTCATTTGCACTCCCCTTTTACTTTATCCTCTCTTTTTCAAGCTGTTATATTGCTCAACCTTTGATTTAGTTTAAAGACACATGTTAACCCATCCCACTGACTGCTATTTTCTCCTATCATCTTCCTATACTTCCACGCAGTCTCATTACACACTTCATCTACTTGTATACCAACTGCCCGATTCCCTGCCCTATCCCCTTGCCAGGTTAGTTTATACTCTCCCCTACAGATTGAGCAAGTTTGCTCAGAAGGATATTGGTTCCCCTTGAGTTATGGTCTAAACTGTCTATTTTCATTCAGGCCATACCTTTCCCAGAAGAGATCTCAACGATCCAGAAATCTGAAGCCCTGCTCTTTGCACCAGTTCCTCAGCCACACATTCATTTGGCAAATCACCCTATCCATAGGTATAACAGTATAGCTTCCACTAAGAGATCCACAACCTTGTCATTGGGTTTGGAGGCTTGCATGCCTCAATGACCCTAAGAACTACATTGGCTGGAGTCAAGGCTTTATGTATTGGCTGTTGGCAGGGGTCACAAATGCCAAACAGGTCAAAGGGTAGAGGCTAGACTAAGAGTGGTCCACTGGTCCTCTAGGTTCAGGGGTTCAGCTCAGGGCTAACAACACTGACTGGTAAAGCAAAATTGTTATGAAAACAGCAATGAAGAATCCTCTACATCTGAGTGTGACAGTATTCCTGTGTCTCTACCAGGGACTTAAATGACTGACAGTAGTAAAAGCCAAGAGGAAGCTACTGACATGATGACGGAAGTCCTAAGCACAACCAGAGATGAAGGACCTTCATTGCTACCCTTAATGCCAGTGGCATAATGGACAGAGAAGATAGGTAGAGTTTATGTTCTATCTATGTCGTTTGAATATGTCCATCATATTTCCATTGAAAGATTGAATAAATTCTTGTGCTTTTTGTATAACCTTGTAGCCATTCCCATGACTATCTTCTGTCCCCTTTGTAGGATATTGTTATACTCCGTTGTTAAAACCTACCCACTCCATAATCTGCTATCTTCCTGGCCTTCCTTCCCCAGGTCAGACATTTCCTTGAACTCAATTATTATCTAAGTATCTTGGTAAGTTTCATGCACTAAGTTCTGAATAGTTACTCCGTTTCATGTAAAACATGCTGGAAGAGGTGATGGCTGGTAATTGACAGCCCTGCAAATCCCATTCCCTTGGGCTGCACATTGAGTGTTACTGCTCGGTAAAAAGGTGGCAGAGATATACTGGTGATAGGATAGCAGAAAGTGAGAAGATTATGTGACGGCAACTTCAATTGGTAATTGGTAATTGGTTTATTATTGCCACATTTACCGAGATGCAGTGAAAAAAACTTTGTTTTTCATGTCATCTTTTCAGATCATTTCACAAAACAAGTAATTATAACAGAATGTAGTATTTAGAAGTTACAGTTACAGTGCAGGTAAACAGTAAGGTGTAAGGACCAGTATGAAGTAGATTGTGAGGTCAAGAGTTTATCTTTATCATACAAAAGATCTGTTCAATAGACATGCCACCAGTAGGATAGAAGCTGTACTTGAACCTGGTGGCATGTGCTTTCAGGCTTTTGTATCTCCTTCCAGGGTAGCACCAGTGTTTCATTATATTGGCTGCTTTTCCAAGGCAGCACAAAGTGCAGATAGAGTCCATGGAGGGGAAGCTGGATTTGGTGATAGACTGAGCTGTATCTACAGCTCTTTGTAACTTCTTGCAGTCTTGATGCATCTGGATACAATGACGGGGGCAGTGTTTTGTCCAGGATTGCTTTAATATTTATATTTGTTGTTGGTTTTTATTGGGTCCTTTATGTTTCTTGAGTTTTTCTTTATGCTGCAGTGGATCCAGTGCAACAACCATTTTGTTCTCGTTTACACTCGAGTGCTGAAGAATAACAATAAACAACCTTTGATCTTGAAAAACATGCTTGCCTGTAACAATCTGAATTTGTGGTTGCCTCTGCATGTGTATATGTCTACAAGTGTCCGTGCATGTGAGAGTGTGGGAGATAGAGAGGGGAGAGAGAGAGAGAGAGACTGAAAAACATTTTCAGCATAGCTTGGTCTTCAATAATCTTGGATTTCCTTGCTGTTGGGCAGGTCAACGCAGTAGCATAGCAGTTAGCATAATAGTTTACATGGGCAGCAATTCGATCAGGTTACAATTCTCGACACCCACTGTAAGGAGTTTGTACGTTCTCCCCATGACAATGTGGGTTTCCTCTAGTTGTTCCGGTTTCCTCCCACATTCCAAAGATGTGCGAGTGTGGGTATTCTATGATGGCACCAGAATCATAGCGGCACATGCATGATTCCGCCCCCCCCCCCAACAGAATCCTTGGACCATGCTGGCTGTTGATGCAAAAGACTCTGTGTTTCAATGTGCATGTGACAAATAAGGCTAAATGTTACCTTTAAAATCTAAGTCCCCTTTCTCTTAAGACTGTGTAATAGCTGTTGTGTAACTGTTACCCATGTTAAAAGTCTTCTGGCACAGCATCTCCCCACCCTTCAAAATGTTGTAGTGGAAAAACGTTATCCCCAGTCCTGAGGAACAATCTAGGGAGAAGTGAAGAAGACTAATTGAGAGAGATGAGCAATGTGATTAGCCAATATACCCATAATGACATGTCATGTGACCACTAGGATTAGACAGGATTAGTTGGATAGGCCTCTCATCCAACTAACAGCCTGGTGCTGATGCTATGATAAAGACGCCATTCTGGGGTCTTAATCTGAATTTAGTTCCACTGAGGTCAAAAATGACACAAAAATTATCGTCAAACAAGCAGCCCAATGACATATTGAGAAGTGAAAAATTACTTTTCACAGCACAAGAGCTGTGAGGATTCTTTTTTAAGCAATACCAGTGGTGACAACTAGCTCTGTAACAGCCCAGAACTGATACCAATTACACCTCTTCTCAGCAAACAAATTTAGAACTGCTCTTCAATTGTACAATTCTTCTTCATCTCATATATTTTTATTTAAACCACTGTGATGCATTAAGTTTGTACAAAATATGTGGATGTTTGTTCCAAAGCGCAGCGTTTATTTTGGTCAAAAGATGTCAAACGCAAATGACATGAAGAGAAGCTTTGGGGTGCAAGCCAAACTTATCACTTGTGACTGATCTCCTTGTGTCTGAGTGCAGGGATAGGAGATAGAGCACAAAACATTGAACAGTACAGCAATACATCAGGCCCTTTGGCCCATAATATTGTGCCAAATTGAAATAGCTAATGAGGCCTAACCTCCCCCAACTGCCTGCACATGACCCATATCCCTTAATCCCTGCATATTCATGTGCCTATCTAAGAGCCTTTTAAATGCTTCTACCAGCACCACCCAGGACATTCCAAGCACCTACCACTCTCTGGCTACGTCCACACTAGACTGGATAATTTTGAAAATGCCGGTTTCGCGTAAAAACGATAGGCGTCCACGCTATGTGTTTTTGAAAATATCTCTATCCACACTGAAACAGAGATTTCGGCGAATCTTCTCCTCCTGCACGTGTGCAGGACACATCTACCGAAAACAAGCGACTTGTTTGGCGTTGAATCTCGCCGTAAAAGTGCGCATTTGTGTAGTTACAGACTAGAAAAACTTAAAACGACGGACAGCTGTTGGCTCTCGCGCGAGAGAACTTAAAACTAAAAAAAAACAAATACTGGAGTATACGGTGGCAACCGACAGGGAGTTCTCGGACAGATTGACCCAGCTGACGACGAACATTGAAAAACTGACTAACTCTGTTGTATTAATAAAGCACCTTGTTAAATGTATAAAACATGTCTGCATCAGTGTTATCTTGTAATTCCATATAATGTCACATTAGGCTGTTATACATCTATTGTCAGAGAAGTACTTGTATAAATAGGTAAACAACCTTCATACGAGCAAGGACAGAAAACAGGGCAAAGTGTTACTTATTTATTCAGTAAGTTATGGGTCAAAGTATTTAGTGAGTACATCTCTAACTCTTCTGGCTTCAGTCTCGTTGCCGTCTGTTCTGAAATTGTTAGGTTGCGTTCAAGAAAACAATGAAATGGCGCGCTGCCGTCTGACAGCGTTTTCAGATTTCTCCAGTTACCCTGTCCACACTGATCTGCCCGAGCAGTAATTTCAAAGATACCCACCCCGGAAAGTGTTTCTGAAAAGCTCCTGTTTCGGGGGACGAAAACACCGTTTTAGTGTGGACAGAGGGTAAAAACGAAGAGAAAAAGCTTTGGTTGTGGATTTATCTGGCGTAGTGTGGATGTAGCATCTGTTTTAAAAAGCTGCCCTGCATATCTCCTTTGAAATTTTTTCCTTTCCCCTTAAGTGCATGCTCTCTAATGCTCGACATTTTAATCCTGCGAGATAGGTTCTTCAGTTACTCCCTGAACATTTTGCTGTTCTCCCTAGGTTATCCAACACTAACAGGGAAACTATCTATCACAGTTGAGCTATAGGGTCAGAGAGGCAAACAGCATGGAAAAAAAAAGCCATTTGGACCACAGAGTCTGTGTTGATCATTGGGAGCTTATTTACATTAATCCAATACCGGTCCTATTTCATACCCGTCAACTCCCTCCAGATCAACACACCAGGGGCAACTATTATCTCCCACGTCTTTGAAATGTGGGAGGAAGCCATAACGCCCAGGAGGAAGAAACATGCAAACACCACATAGACATTCCCAGTGGCCAGGAACCCTACTAGTTGCACTTCCTAGTATGTAGCTGGAGGCTGTGGTAAGAAGGAGACACAAGGTATTGTAGATGCTGGAATCTGGAGCAGGAAATACAAAAAGCTGGAGGAACTCATCGGGTCAGGGAATATCTGTTGAGGGAAATAGATGTTTTGACTAATTCCCTCTAGAGGTGATGAGATCCTCCAGCATTGTTTTCTCCCCTGTGGTAAGAAGGTGTTTCTGATGTGCTTTAAAAAAAAGATGCTGAAAATACTCAGCAGATCAGACAGCATCTGTGGTGAAAGAACTAGAGTTGGTGTTTTCCTTAATAACTCTCTCAGAACTAAGCAAATTTAAGGAAGCAAGCATGTTTTAAATTATAGAGAGGATTTGAAGAGTGGGAGAACAAAGGAAAGGTCTAAGATGGTAGAGACTGAGTGAGACATGATGGTTCTGCCAACAGGAGAGTAGTACAGGTGTGAAGATTACAAATCATCTATTTGGACATGTAACCGGAAGGTTATGATGAGATAGAGGAGAGGAGAAAAAAGAATATTGGAATTGTGGGAACCCAAATTAAAAGAAAGTGCTGGAAAAGGTTAACAAGTCAGGCTGTGTTTCTCGAAAAAAAAACAAATGAGTTAATGTTACAGGTGGATGATCTGACTTCTGAACTGACCAGCTGTGACGCAAACAGGAAAGGTGGAATACCTGAAATTGTTGAATGCACTGTCCAATCCATGAAGTGCATATTTTTCATATTTCTCATTCCTTATTTCCTGCTCCTTGTGACATTCAGAACTCCTCAGGGTGGCCGGGTTAAGAAAGAGTAAACTTAGAAAATGTATAATCTTTCTTGCTGATGCCCTGCTGATAGGAGACCATTACTGAGCCCATTCAGAGGTACCTGAATCAGTAGTTACAGCTGTATCAACTCAATGCACAGGGATTGTGGATTGACAATATGCACAGAAATTGACAGCTTGCTTAAGGGATGTCCAATTAGACAATTCTAAGATTTGCCGTTGTACACAGTGAGAGCAGGTAAGAGAAGGGTGGAGCAGAGATGGAAGGAATTTCACTGATCTTCTGTGGGTTCTCTCAGAATAAGGCACATCATGGGCTATCGGCACAATCTGTTTGGAGAATACTTGCTCTTTGGTATCTTGTTATTATTTATTCTTAGGCTAGTTACAACTATTCACCCTATCTATGCCTTGCATATTTTTGTGTACTTTTTCCAGGTGCTGCCTCAACCTAGTTTGCACTCAGGAAAAGAAACCCTGCCTCTCCAGCCTCTCATAAAATCAAGAACATTTCACCCCAGGCAATATCCTAGTGGACTCCTCTGCAACCTCTCCAGTGCAATCGCATCCTTCCTATAGTACAGTGACCAGAACTGTATGTAGTACTCCGGATATTGCTAATCACAAATGAATGAAGTTGTACTATTGCCTCCTTTTTTCTTGGTTTAATCCTCTGGCTACTGAAGCAAATATTGTGTATCACATCAAAAGATGCTGGAGGAACTCAGCAGGTCAAGCCTCATCTATGGAGGGAATTGGACAATCAACATTTTGAGTCTTCCTCTGAACAAAACAAAAGCAACCCTCTACGATCACCCTCAGTCTATTGGAGTTAGATATAATCAGATACATTTGGAGCCCACTACCCATCACATTTCTTCCCCCACTCTTGCCCCATTTCTGATTGCCTTTGTCACAACCTGAAATAACCATTCTGCCATCTTTTGCTATGTACACAAGAATCCTCTGTTCATCAATTCTCCTCAGGCCATTACAATTTATGGTAGGTGTCTTGCTTTTATTATTCCTCCAAAAATTCATCAACTTGTTTTATCAAAATTAAATTCAGCCTTTGCCCCACCCAATTATCATCTGATTGATATCATTCTGTGATATCAGACCATCCCCTTGCTATCAACACCACCAGTTTTCCTATTATCCTCAAATTTAGTAATTATATTTCTTCCATTCATAGCCAAGTGACTAATATAGATAAGAAACAGCAATTGTCCCAGCACTGATCACTGCAGCACATTGGTTGTCACAACCTTCCTAGCACAAAAACAACCTGCTGCTATCACTCTCAGTCTTCTATAACCTAGACAAGTTTGGAGTCAATTCTCCCCCTCTACTAGCTACACTTAGTCATCAACGTTTGTCCAGTTCTGGCTGCATTACAAGGAAACTCATTCAGCCCTTGCTCACTCAGCCCTCCTGACTGAAGTTCAAACAGTCACATGGTAACTGATAAATAACGTGGCCTGCCAAACAGGCTGTGTCCATGCTGAAGCTCAGGAACATGGTGAGAAAAAAGGCTTCAGGCACCAATTCACAGCCTTGGGGACAGGGGAGGCTGAGTGGACTGTGATGGTCATGTGTGCAAAGGAGGAACGGGGGAAAATCTCCTCCCATTAGGTCCCCTTCCCACACTTCTATCATATGCTCTGCCTTATTTGCTTCTATGCCCTACTTTCCTTTCCTATCAGGTTGCATCGTCTGCAGTCTTTGTTGTCTTCAGCTACCCTTACCTCCTTCATTTGTGAATCATCCCTCCTCACCTGGATCCACTTATCACTGGTCAGCTTCCACTTCAGTTCTTCCCTTCACCTCTTTCTATTCTCTATCTTCTCTCTACTCCTTCAGGCCAGATGAAGGTGCATGGCCCGAAATGTTGGCTGCTCATCTCTCTGTACAAATGATGACTGACACATTGAGCTGCTTGCTCCAGACTCCAGCATCCCCAGGCTCCTGAAAGACCAGGTCCTCCCTGAGGTCCATAATCACTGAAGATTAAATCCCGTCCCACATGTGCTAGTTGCCATGGGTCCCTCATCAGCCACCTCAGAATCCAACCAAACTCCACCCTGAGGAACTGCCAAAGAAGAAGGAGAAATAGTAAAGGATACTCAAATGATTACAGGTTGGAATGTTAATGCACAGCAGAGTGGATACCCGAGAGTACGTTCTAAATGTCGTGCTCAAATAAAATGAATATCAGTGTAAAATTAAATTTCTCTTTCTCATCACCTCCGGCTATTCTTTGGTAAAGATGTTTTGGCTTCTCTTCTGCTTCTGTTGTTGCTGTTGTACGATTATGTGGGAGTTCACTGCATTGCAGTTCCGTACAATAGTGTTGGACTTGTCTGAAAGCCAGTCTCTATCAGACTGTCAATTCAATGCCTTCCAGAAAAACACAATGCAGTAAGTGAGGCAAGAAGAACAATCTCGAGAGTTCTCCCTCTGCAACAGCTCATCTGCTTCTCAATTAAGCTAAGCCTCTAAAAATCTGCTTGATGAAATCAATACAGTTCTGTGCAAGCAGTCATCAATAACATTAAACATGTTCCTACGGGAATATCAATGGTTTAAGCAAAGGGCTTTGGTGTTCTCCTGCAAAAGCCAAAGCTGGCTAATTACTTCCACTTCAAACTCCATCTTGAATGGATATTCAATGACCAAGACCACCTGACTTTATTTCTTCAGTGATTCCTTTTATTCCTTGAATTAAGAAAGTCACACATTCTCAAAAGAACAGATGAAGGAACTTTGCATGGAGTTCAACACACATTTGCAGTGAAATTTTATTTTAAGGCTTTTATGTTTCATCTCTATTTTGCTTCTGTATGAAGATTTACCAATGACACCAGGTATTGAGGAGAATGAAGCAGTGTAGAATATGGTTAGGCAAGAACAGACCCTTTGCTCCATGATGTCTGTGGTGACTATGATGTCAGTTTAAACTAATCTTATCTACCTGCTCATGGTCTATATCCCTCCATTCCCAACAGTTGGAGTTTGCCTGTCCCTGCCTCTTAAATTTTACTATTGTATTTGCTTCCATTGGTGGTAAGTTCCAGTCACCTCTCACTCTCTGTGTAGAACAAAACTTGCCCTGTTTATCTCCTTAAACTTTTCCTCTGCACTGGATTGTGACCAACAGACCAAAATCAGTAAAGATGGGCAGCAACTCCTCCAGCACGATTATTCTAAACACTGGTGTTCCACAAGGATGTGCCCTCAGCAACCTATTCTGCTCTCTGTACACTCATTCTGTTTCAACTCCATCTACACATTTGCAGTTGATACCAGCACGGTGGCCTTATTGCTAATAACGATGAGTCAGCCTACAGGGTGGAGACAGAGAGCTTAGTGACATGGTATCTTGTCAATAACCTTTCCCTCAATGTCAGCAAATCAGAAGAGCTAGGCATTGACTTCAGGAAGGGAGGTTCTTCAGGAATTGACTGCATCAATGTTGCTAAAGTTAAGAGGATTGAGAAGACAGGCTGCTGCAAGTTCCTAGGAGTGAATTCCGTCAGCAGAATGTCCTGGTCCAACCATGCTAATTTAATGACAAAGAAATCTCACTGGGGTCTCTACTTCCACAAAAGTCTAAAGAAATCTGGCATGCCACTGTCTACCCTTACCAATTTTTCTCATAGAAAGCATCCTATCTCAACATCAAACAACTTGGTATAGAAACTGCTCTGCTCATGACAGCAAGAAGCTACAGAGTATCACGGAAACTAGCCTCCTATTTGTGGACTCTGAACGGGCTTCTTGTGGATCAGTAAAGCAGCCGGCATAATCAAAGACCCCACCCATCCCAGACATTCTTTCTTCTCCCCTCTTCCATTGGGAAGCAGATACAAAAGCCTGAAAGCACATACCACCAGGCTCAAGTAGAGCTTCTACCTCACTGCAGTAAGTCTATTAAATGGTTACCTAGCAATATTCTTGATCTCACATTCTATCTCCTTATGACTTTGCACTTTAGCATTTAACCTGCATTGCATTTTCTCTGTAGCTATTACAGTTTATTCTGCATTGTTACTGTTTTACCTTGTTCTATCTTAATTACTGTGTAATGATTTGACCTGCATGAACAGCAATGCAAAGATAAAGTTTTCACTGCATCTTGGTGTGTGACAATAATAAACCAATACCAACACCATTACCTCTACATCTTAAAACCATGCCCTCTAGTATTTGAAGTTTCCAACCTGGGAAAAACATTCTGACCATCCTGGGCCAAAATGATCCATCCAGTGCTGTACTTTTCTAATACCCTATCTATACCTCTCATAAGTTTACAAATGTCTATCAGGTCACCCTCCCCTCCACATCCTCAGAGAAAAGCTAGAAAATTGTGTGGAAAAAGCAATATAAGCTTTGTACAACCTCTCCTGATAACTAATACTCTGTATTTCGTGCAACATCCTGGTGAACTTCCTCTACACCTTCTCCAAGGGCTCCACATCTTTACTCTAATGGAGCAACCAAAGCTGTGCAGAACTCTCCAAATGTGGCTAAATCAAATTTGAACTTGAACTTGGTAGCAATAACTGTGAACAAAGTTTTAGACAGCTGCAACATGACTTGTTAACTTTCATACTCAGTTCCCCAACCCATGAAGTCAAGAAGTTGCTAAATGAGTTGGCCATCATCATCATTATGTCTATGTCATATGAAGTGGGTGATCATGGTCTCATGACCATGGTTCTTCTTAGCAATTTTTTCTACAGATGGAGTTCACCATTGCTTTCTCCTGGGCAGTGTCTATACAAGACAGGTGACCCCAGCCGTGATCAATGCTCTTCAGAGAAATATCTGTCTAGCGTCAGTGGTCGCATAACCAGGACTTGTGATATGCACCAGCTGCTCGTGCACCCATCCCTGCTCCCATGGTTTCACGTGACCCTGATCAGGGGCTAAGCAGATGCAACAACTTGCCCAAGGGTGACCTGCAGGCTAGAGGATGGAAAGTGTATCTTAGACCTCCTTTGGCAGAGATGCATCTCCACTCTGCCACCCAAAAACTGAGATGAAAATTGATGCAATTTGCTTGTGTTGAGGAGAAATATTTTCACCCAAAGGATAATTGGGATCTGGAACTCACTAAGTGAAATCGGGGGCATCAGAGGCAAAAGCCCTTACCACTTTTAGCATGAACAGAAACATTCAAATATTCTAGCACTCTTTAGACATTGGTGGTGCTGATTTTCAGGACAATTTCATGTTTCTCCCTATAAAGGTCCGAACATACTTTTATTTCACTTTTTTTCCAGGTGTTACACAATAGTATAATACATTTTCCAGTGTATCTGCTCAGTTTGAAAGGAGAGGGAAATATAGAAGCATTTCAATTCCTGTCTCCGACCACAAACCTACATTCATCTTTGACCCCTAGGTCTCCAGATCCCCAACTCCAGTTCTAGAACCAGATCCCTGCAGCACTGCAGACTCCTAGTTCTGACTTCACACCTTACTTGCAATCTGCACCCTCTCCCTCACTCCAGAGTAGTGAGTGAACAAGATACCGGACTATCAAGATTTCTGACCCCATGAGATGTCAGGTTATCAGAGTTTTACTGTATCTGGATGAACACTTGGAGTATCTTGCAACAGGCAAGATGGTGTCTGGATTAGGTGGAAGGACATCTTTTGGCTGGCTTGAACATGTTGGGCTGAATGGCTATACAAGGGAAATGAGGGGAATATGGAGGGGCGGGGGTACTGAAATAGGTCAGGATAAGATTAGTGTATGAATTGGTGCTTGATGGTCAGTACAAAAGTAGTGGCCAAAAGGACTACTTATACATCGTTTAACATCTTTTATGACTCTATATATCTGCAAACAAGATTGGGAAAGGAATGGCCTGGCTCTGAATTTTGCTGGGAGTCATAGAGTCACAGAAAAGCACAGTACAGGAACAGGCCCCTTCAGCCCATCTAGTCCATGCTGAACCATTTAAACTGCCTATCCCTATCGGCCTTCAGCAGGACCATTGCCCTCCATACACCTACCATCCATGTATCTATCCAAACTTCTCTTAAACATTGAAATCAAGCTCACATGCACCAAGGAGGATTCCACTGTGAGAAATCACAAAGTTAAACAATAGCGCAGAGTAGGAGAATAGGTGATGTTAGCCAGTTTGTCATGAAGAGAAAGTGTATTCAAATGTAAGAGTTTAACTCTAATTCTGATAAGAGCAGCTGAAAAACAAGTTAAAAGTCAAAGCTCCTTATCTGAATGCATGCAGCATCTGCAATGATCAATGAAATAAATTAATATGTTCAAATGACCATTTCAAAAACAAGGTTGAAAAGTGATCAAGGTTGCAAAATAAATATTCAGTTTTTGCCTTCTGCATGAGTTAGGAAAATTGAATAAAGGAAGGCAGGATAGGTCTAATGCATGGGATAACATCAATGGAATAGTGTTTGCTCAGAGAGTCAGGAGTAGGATTGATTTGAGTGGAGTGATGAAGCTAAGGGGGCTAAAAGCATTGGGGGAGGGTGATGAATGACCACAAAGATAGACTGAATAAATTGGGAAGCTAAGGGTTTTATACAAAGGTCATTTGTAATAGTGGGACATTTATGACATATATGTGATGTCAGCAGAGACGTGTGAACTGCAAGGTCTGATCCACTGGTTTATGATTCACTGTCCCTACAACTACATAGAGGCTGGGCAGAACAACCTAGTGGTAAAAGTGTGGGTAAATCAGTGGAGTGTATAAGAGATATTTACTTCTGATATCATTGTGGATGATCTAAAGAGGACAGCTTTTGAATTAATTACAGTGCAACGATAAAGAGTTACTTGAAAATCTGGCAAGTCAAGATCTTTTAGAAAACAGCAATTATAAAGTTGAATGTTGTATTAATAATTGAAAATTATTTAGTTCAGTCTGAAACCAGGATCTTAATTCTGAATAAAATAAACAATAAAGGCATGTGATAAAAATTATCTATGGTAGCTTGGAAAAGAACATTAAAAGTTATGACAGAAAACTTTTAAGTAGGTAACTTCTAAGGATTTGATACTAAATTTACATGAAAATCTTATCACACAGCAAAATAAAAACTGGGAAAGTGCCCAAAATCAGGACTACCTGAAAGGACGTTGGAGGCTTAGTTTCTGAGTATATACAATATAGATTTCAAATTTTGGCCATTATATTACAGTAAGGATTTTGAGGCTTTAGAGAGGGTGGAGAAGAGGTTTACTAAGGTGTTGCTTAGATTGGAGAGTATTAGCTACAAGGAGAGGTTCGACAAACTAGGATTGTTTTCTCTGGAGCACTTGACAGGCAACCTTTACAGAAAGAAAATCATGAATAACATAGATCAGGTAGGTAGCCAGAATCTTTTTCCCAAGATAGAAATGTCAAATAATTGAGAGTGCCTGTCAAAAGCAGTCATTTCTGGCAGATGGGGCTTGTCAGCCATGGTTTGCAGCTCATCCAGGAGAAGAAAAACTGATCTCGCCTCTTACTGCCTTGCAGCTATACCCACTCATGGGGCAGGCTTCAGGAGTAAACCCAGAGGGAGAAATCTGGTGCCCCTAAGGCAGTCCTACTTTGAGTTCTACTTTGACTGCCAGCTCCTGCAATGCTGCTGGTGCCAAACGGTATCAGTCTCTGCCATACCTTTGGGTTCTTCAGATGCATGGAGATGTGGAGCTTGCTCTCCAAATGGTAATGCCCTGGCTTGAATATCTAGTTAGCTAGGATGCAACATCCATGGTCAACCCTGACCAACAGAAGCCTCAACTTAGCTCAGCATGTTAAAGGTGAGAGAGGGAAATTTTAAACGAGATTTACAGGACTAGATTTTATTCACGCAGAGAGTGGTAGATTGCCAGAATGTGCTAATAGGGGAGGTGGGGGAAAGCAGAGGTGAAACCAACATTTAAGGAGCACTTAGAACAGACATGGACAAGTATAGAATAGAGGACCACAGGCAGATTAAATTAGTTAAATTTGCATCGTGGTCAGTGCAGACATTATGGGTCAAAGAGCCTGTTCTATGCTCTGTAGCGGTGTATATTATGTGACAGAAGGAGTATGGGGTTAGTGTAGAAAGAAGATGCTGAAACATCTTACTGACATCTACAACTTTGAGAAATGTCTATATATGTGTAGTGGAGAGTATATTGACTGGCTGCATTGCATCCTGGTTTGGAAGCAACAATGCCCCTGAATGGAAAATCATGAAAAAAGTTGTAGCTACAGCACAGTCCATCACCGGTAAAGCCCTCCCCACCATTGAGCACTTCTACACAAAGTGTTGTCACAGGAAAACAGCATCCATCTTCAGAGACCCCAACCACCCAGGACATGCTCTCTTCTTGCTGCTGCCATCAGGAAGAAGTTACAGGAGTCTCAGGACACACAGCACCAGGTTCAAGAACAGTTATTACCCTTCAGCCATCAGGCTCTTGAACCAAAGGGGATAACTTCACTCAACTTCCCTTCATCAATGAAATATTTCCACTCTTAAGGACTCTTCATCTCAGATTCTGGATATTTTATTTGATTATTATTATTATTATTATTATTATTATTATTATTATTATTATTATTACTACTACTACTACTATTACTTTCTGTTTATATTTGCACAGTTTTTGTCTTTGGCACACTGAATGTCAGTTTGGTGTAGAATTTATTTGCATGAATTAAGGATATTCTGTTATGGACTTATTGAATATGCCCACAAGAAAATGAATCTCAGGGATGTATATGGTGAGATATGTATACCTTGATAATGAATTTACTTTGAACTTTGAAGTGTTATGTTACTGAACAGTGCAATTTGCACTGCCTTACTCCTACTGATCCAATCCTGATGCAGCATTTCAAACCAAGACATCGACCATTCCTTTCCTCCCACCGTTGCTGCTCATCTACTGTGCTCCTCCAGCAGATTGTTGTTCTACATTCCAACATCTGCAGTCTCTTGTGTCTCCATTTTACCTCTCCTGCTTCTACTTCTTGTTCTGATTTTCTTCTCTAATGACCTATTAGTCCTTAGGCAATAATCTGTTAATTTTATGGCCAAATTATAAGTAACTACATATCAACTTCTGAGGACTCTAACAGAGTTTAATCTTCCACAGAGGGATTTGAACTCGCACCTCCTGTTTATTAGCCCCACCTACTGGGCTACTCATCCCGCATCGTTACTACTGAACTGCTGTTATTATTTCTGTTTTTTGCACTATTTTAGTTTAACTATTTAATATACTTTTATTACTTGCTGTAATTTATTTACTTTTTATGTTTTTTCTATATTATCATGTATTGCATTGTACTACTGCTGTTGCTAAATTAACAAATTTCATGACATATGCCAGAGATATTAAACCTGATTCTGTTGCTTGATTGTAAATAAAGGTGAGAGTAACATGAAGCAATTTGACAGGCTGAATCAAGATCTATTGAGACAAGATTGACAACAGTCATCACCCACACAACTAAAACATTGTGTTAAACTTATGTGTGGTGTCACATATAATATCTAATGTCAGTTGTTATATCACAGACATTTTCAATTCACAATCTAATCTGCCAACGTCATTCATCTGCAAACACTGCCAGACATTAATTCATGAGCCAGGAGCTATATTTAATCTCACCAAACTAAGTCATCACTTTTATTTTTTTCTTGGATTGGTTTTGTAAGAGTAGGACAAAACTAGTGCAAACTCTCTCCTCTTACTAATCAGGGCAAAACTTTATCCTCTCATCTCATCTCCTGTCTAACTCCACCATGGACTGTCCCAAGCCCAGCCGCGATAGAAGGGTTGGCTTGAGCGAGCAATCCCATCCCGTAAAAATCAGTGCAACAGAAATGCCAACAGAAGTTTCAAAGACTTCATTCCTGGGAGAGGAATGATACACCAAGAAGGTAGATTACACCTGGGGACATCTTGAAAGACCTCCCAGGACAGAGGCTTTCGGCAAGCTGCTGTCTGCAGCTTATGTCTCTTCAGGGGAGATGGGCTTAAGAAGAGAAGACGATCTCCCTCTACCTTTCCATACTGATGAAAGATCTTGTCCCAAAAAGTTGATGATCCATCTTCCCTCCACAGATGCTGCTTGACCCGTTGAGTTCCTCCAACATTTTATTTTCTACTCTTGATTCCATCATCTGCAGGCTCTTGAGGCCCAAAATATTATTCCCTTGTTTTACTGCGAGTAATGGAGTGACAGAGTCAGGAAAAGACATTTCAGCACCCCCTCCATGTCCGTATTGATCTTCAAGATCCTATCAGTAGCAATTTCATTTACCAGAATTTGGTTCATAGCCTTCCATGCCTTGCCAATTCAAGTACTCATCCAGACACTTCTCAATGTGGTGAAACTATCTTCCTACACTGCTGACACTGATGGTGCATTCCAAAGTCCAACCACCTAATGGATTTAAAAAAAAATCAAAACCAGACCCTACCTAAATATTTTAACCTTTGTCGTAAATTTATGCCTTCTGACTTCAGACATCACAGACGCAGACAGAGTCAATGGAGGAGAGTCTGGTTTTCCTGAATTACTGGGCTTTGTTTACAATTCCCTGTAGTTTCTTGTGGTCCTGGGAAGACCAGTTGCCATAAAGATCTGTGAAGCAACTAGATAAGATGCTTTTTATGAGTCACCTACAAATATCAGTAAGAATCATCAGGGACATACCCAATTTCCTTAGACATCTGAAGTAGTAAAAGTGCTTTCTTGGCCATAGCAATCATGTGGGTGGTCTAGGACAGGCGGTTTGTGACACTTACACCCAGGAGCTTGTACCTCTCAGTCATCTGCAGCTCAGTACCAATGATACTGACATGGGCGCATGTCTTGTGAGATAACTTGCATTTGCAATGTAATGTTTCAGAATCAGAAAGCACTGAGTTCAAATCCCATCAGGAATGTTTAAGCACATGGATTTGGCTGACATTCTTCTGCACTGCCAAACCTGTCATTTTTTCCCTCATTTGGTTCTTGTAACTAGCTTTTATTTATGTATTTTTTGTGATACAGTGAGGAAGAGGCCCTTCTGGCCCTTTGGCCCAACTTACTCCTAGCCAAATCACGGGACAACTTACAACGATCAATTAACCTACCAACCAGTATATCAGTACAACTTCAGGCTGTGGGAGGAAACTGGAGACCCCGGAGGAAATCCATGGGGTCATGGGGAGGATGTACAGGCTCCTTACAGGCAGCAGTGGGGATTGAACCCTGGTCACCTGTGCTGTAAAGCATTGTTTTTACTACGATGTTACCATGCCGCCCTTCCCTCTTCTGCACTTTACAGATTCACTGCACATTGTCACATCGTAGTTTGGGGCAGCTTGCTGCTGCACTCCTCTTCATTAGGACAGCTTTATTTCATTAGCATGAGCTTTTTAATTATCATCTGTAGGCATGGAAACACCAACTGAGAATGAGAGTCAAAAATCCAATGTTCAAAGACACCTCCACCAGACCCGCAACTCCTAAACTGGCAGCTCCAACCTACTGTTGCCCCATCACATTACCCCTGAGGTGGTTGTTGCTTAAAACTATATATTTTTGCATCATTCCCTCCGGCCATCATCCTTTTGGTTTTGTGTCTTCCTTCACTTTCATGAGGAACATGGATGACTTGCTTCCACTCTTGTTTTGTGTCTTTTGAGGTGGCTGATAAGGCAAATAGGGGAGTGGCAGAACCTTTCACTTCATGGGGCAAGTAGGTGGGTGAGCTGGTGCCACCTAAGCTGGGTACTTCTGTTTGGACAAACCAGGCAAAGAGAAAGGCATGCCAGGGCCTTTACTTTCTGAGATGCTTAAGGAGATGTGGCAAGTCATCGCATATTCGAACTCCTACAGATGCACTGTTGAAGGTCTCCAGCGAGGTTGCTAGGCAACTCGAATGCACAGGGATGCAAGAGGAGAGGGTGCATCCCTCCCCACTGTTGACATTGACATCATCCTCTAGAGGCATTGCTTTAAAATGTCAGTGGTGTCTACTATACAAGTCATGTCTCTTTTTGATGCTACTGACAGGCAGGAAGTGTACTCTTGCCCGGTAGTGCACATTGACATGAGCTCATTTATCCATCCCCTTGATTCTTCAAAGACAACACTGGTGGTACCCTTATACGTAGCCCTTAAAATAACATAATATTTAAATAGCACAAAAATAGTTTACCTTAAGCTCATTGTGATCAGGTTATTATAAATAACGTGGGCTTTTGTTTTAGCTCCAATAAATACTTAAAGTATTTGCATTTGAATTGCAAATCATTAGCCTTGGTTCAGGGAGCATGGAGTTTTGTAAGCAATGTTTATTATTATAACAGTAAGCTGGGTTCATAGCTAATTAATTTACAAGCAATTAGCACACAACAGGGTAGAATTAGATAATTAATAAGTCCGTTTAGTCTATTTTTCAGGTGTCATTGTATTCCTACAAAAAATATTGTTTAACATACATAGCGTTGAAATATTTACATATAGATTAACCAGTGCGCTACTTACAAGCATTACAACTCTTATTGATCTGGTCTGATACATATTTTCCCTCAGTCATTTTATTTCCTAAAATTGCTTCTAAGAACTGAGAATCTTCTTGCTGAAGGTCTCCTCTCTGGATTAGGGGAAATGTCATCAAATGACTTCCTATGACTTGGAGATGTTCCAAGTTAGATCACTTGTATGTTTAAGGAGACGTACATTTTCTATGTACAAATCCCTGTTCTTCTGAAGCCATGAAGGTATAAATAGAAGTAACTTGGCTTCAAACCTTTGTGATTATGTTTGTTAGAAAAATGTTTGTGCTTGACTTTTCCAATTGTGCCAAACCATAAGAGGAGCAAAAATGTACAACAGACACGAGAGACTATACGTGCTGTAACTGAGGGCAGAAAACAAACTCGGGGCTAGGCAGCATTTGTGGAAGCAGAAGGAAAGTCAACTCCTCAAGTCAATGATCAACCCAAAGCATCAATTATACCTTTACCTCCATAGTTGCTGTGTGACCTGCTGAGATCCTCAAACAGTTCATTTTTCAAACTTGGATGTGAGTTTAGTTTCATAGAGAAAGACAGACTTATCCTTAGGAAGGTCTTGAATACATATTTTAAGATTTTGAGTACATTTGTTACAAACAATGAAATATTTCTTGGAAAGAATGGATTTTCTTTTGTGATTTAATATCTACCAATGCGCTTTTATAAAATTTGACAATTACGGAGCAAGGAAACAACACTTACAACAATTCAATAGTTCAATATCAGAGAATGTATACAGTATACAACCTAAAATTCTTATTCTTCACAAACATCCACAAAACAGGAAAAAACCCCAAAGAATGAATGACAGAAGCATCAAAACCCCTTGCCTCTCCCATGTACAAGCAGCATCAAAAGGAACAATACTCTGCTCCCCCCCCCCCCCCTCCACCCACCATGCAAGCAATAGCAAAGGCCGCAAAAAGAGTCCATCAAATTCTATGGTCCATCCCAACACTCTCCAAACAGGCTTTCTCTCACTAGTGAGGGAGAGGGAAATGCTCTTCCAACCACAACGTGAGCGGGAGACCAGCTGCTCGCCGTATCAATAATACAATCTTCTACGCCACTTCTCCAGGACCCCCAACTTAAGGACCGACAGGCTCAACATAAACATGTGAGGGTAGGAAGATGACGTGGTAACTTAATCAAAGATCCTTTGGGATGTTCTGAATGTAATACATATGGCATTATGTATACATACATGAGTACCTTAGGTAACCTAGGCTTGCCTGATCAACAATCTTTTTTGGAAATTCAGCATGTCCTACCAAATTTTAAAGGTGTACCATACAAAACATCCTACTTGGATACATCTTGCTTGGAGTCAGCAGGAGACGCTCATGGAGTGAGCACTGTTTCAGATTCGCTCCATAACCTTTACTTTTTTTAACCTATGATCACCCTTATTTAACTTATTTGTACCTACACCAAAAGATTCTTGCTATTTTCTTGGACTTATCTTTAAGAGTATATTATGAATTTTTGAAGAAATGAGTACAGAAATGGCTCTTAGATCTAAAGGGCGAAAACCTGGGAAAGATTCTAACAGTAATGGAAAGAAAAAACAGACTGATCCTAAGCGTACTGAATTGACTTATGAAATGCTATTGGAGGTTTTAAATCAAAAATTTGAAGAACGACGACAAATTTTTAAACAAGATATAAAGGCTTTTCAAGATTATATGGATAAGACGGATTCAGTAGTTAACCAGCAGCAAGTTCTAATCACAACTCTGCAAGAAGATGCCCGAAAGCGAGCCTTGATAATTGAAGAACTGCAGCAGAACTTACTTTCGATGATTAAACAGGTGGAAACACTTAAAGCCAAGAGTGTCGAGTTTGAGAATCAGTCCAGAAGACAGAACCTACACATACTTGGTCTCGCGGAAGGTATTGAACAAGGGGACCCCACGAAGTACTTTGCTCAACTTTTAAAGGATGCATTCCCCTCTGTATTCCCAGACAGTCCTCCGTTACTCGACCGTGCTCACAGAATTATGCGTCGATCACCGAGTGCTTCAGCTAAACCACCGGTTGTAATTGTCCGATTTCATTATGTGCATGTTAAAGAGCAACTTATTTGTGTGGCTCGACGTGTAGGGATGGTCAAGTTTCAAGATCACAATTTTCGATTAGTAGAAGATTTTAGTCCAGAAGTAATGAAGGCAAGGCTTCTTTTTAAACCTCTGATGTCTGAATGTTTGAGAAAAATCTAAAACCTGCGCTCTTATACCCTGCGAAGCTTAGAATCTCGCCTCCGAATCCTCCGCGTCGGGTTTTCCTTTCTACATCTGAAGCGAGAAGCTTTCTGAAGAAGAACTTCCCTACTGCTATGGACACTCATCTCTAATAAATGAGTGATTTTGATCATGCAAAATAGTTTTTATTTCCAAAACCAGATTTTGTTTCTGGCTATTGGTGTAGGTTTACTCTATATTTTATACTCCAGTTAAAGTTTTTTTTTGACATACTAATCTTTTTATTTTACCTACTTCAACCAGTGTACTTTATCTTTGGTTATTATTATTAATCCTTCGAAGGTGATTTTTTTTATTAAGATGGCGGTTTTTTCTCTAAAATATTTTTGGCTTTTTTTATTATTTCGCCATTTTTTTCTCTCATCTTCTTCCTATAATGCATCTCTTATCACAGTTTAAATTTTTTTTTGGTTTGTTTGGATATTAACCCGATTTATAAGTTACTAGTGATTATATTCTTTTTGTTTTCTTTTACTACCAATTATATTAAGAAGTTGGGTTTTAGTATAGTGATTATAATTTTTTTAGAGTTTGGGTGGATTTTTTTTATATCCTTTATATACGGAGTTGTCTTCTGCTGATATGGGGGTAGATTTAGTTTCATCTTTCCCTTTTCCCAGCCTATCCCTGGCTGAGGTGCTCTTTTTTTTCCTCTTGGGTGGGGGTGGGAGGTCTTTTTCTAAATTTTAAGTTTCTTTTACCAGTTTTTTTCAGTTTTCTCATTTGGGCTGATTTTGAACTACAAATATGTCCGCGATGTCATCACTTCCGGGTCCCCTCCTTATTTTTGCTCCTCTTCCGGGTGCATGAGTTTATAATTTGGTTAACCCTTTATATACCAAAGTGTTGATTTTAGAAATATGGCTCAGACCATTAATTTTGTCTCTTGGAATACTAATTGTTTAAACCATCCGATTAAATGGAAAAAGAATTTCAAAGTATTCCAAAGACTTAATGCTCATATTATTTTTGTACAAGAAACTCATGTGAGGAAAGAGGACACTTATAGTTTTTTTAGGTTTTGGAGGGGTTTACAGTATCACTCAAATTTGAATACCAAAATAAAAGGAGTTTCAATTTTTAATGACGCCTCTATTGCGTTTGTCCAACATGATATCTTTTCGGATCCGAATGGTAGATTTTTGTTAATTAGTGGCTAACTTTTTAACAAAAAGGTTGCTATGGTTAATGTTTATGCTCCAAATGTGGATTGTCCTGATTTTTTTAAGTCCTTATTTACTTCTCTACCTAATCTAAATGAATATAAGTTAATAATGGGTGGTGACTTTAATTGTTGTTTAAATCCTTTGATGGACAAATCTATATCTACTCAGACTTTACCTAATAAGTCGGCCACTTGTATTAACTCTTTTTTGACTGATAATGGAATTTTTGATATTTGGAGATTTCGGCATTCTAAGGACAAAGAGTTTTCTTTTTTCTCACATGTTTATCATTCCTACTTGACAATTGACTATTTTTATTGACTTTTGTTTTATTCCATCGGTAATTGGTTGTAATTATGATATTATAGCCATCTCTGACCATGCTCCATTAAAACTTTCTATTAAATTTATGGATACAGCTTCTAATGCTAGACAATGGCGATTTGATTCGACCTTACTGCAAGATCCGGACATTATTAAATTTATGAATGAACAGATCGATTTCCTCTTTTCAATTAATTCCACGGATGATATTTCTTGCGGAACACTTTGGGACACTTTTAAAGCATATATACGTGGACAGATTATCTGTTGGTCTGAGAAAACGCATTAAGAAGGAAACTCTTCTATTGGTTGATAAAATTAAAGAGATTGACAAGAAATATTCGATCACTCCTAGTAAGGAGCTTTACAAACAAAGGGTTGAACTTCAAACGGAACATCGTTTATTACTTACATCTTCGATTGAAAATCAATTAATGAAAACCAGATCTGATTTTTATATACACAGTGATAAATCGGGTAAACTGTTGGCTAGTCAATTGAAGAATGCTTTGGTTAAACGTCAAATTACTAAGATCTGTCAGCAGAATGGGGATCTGACAGTTAACCATGATGCGATAAATAAATCATTTCAAGATTTTTATACCTCAAGATCGTAATACCATGTGTGATTTTCTTGGGAAATTGAATTTTCCAAAATTATCATCAGATGATCTTTCAATATTAGAAACTCCTATTATGGATGCAGAAATTAAAGGGGTTATTTCCTCCATGAATTCTGGGAAAGCACCAGGTCCAGATGGGTATACAGTGGGATTTTTTAAATGTTTTTCTGCTACTCTTTCTCCTTGGTTATGCAGGGTTTTTGAAGAAGCAACTAGATTGGGCAATTTGCCACAATCTTTTTATAGAGCTTCCATTTCTTTAATATTGAAGAAAGATAAAGACCCTACTGACTGTGCATCCTATAGACCAATATCCTTATTGAATGTAGACTCCAAGATCTTTTCCAAGTTACTGGCATCCACGTTGGAGAAGGTTTTACCCCAAAGTATTTCGGAAGATCAAACCGGTTTTATTAAAAATCGCTATGCTTTTTTCAATGTTAGGAGACTATTGAATATTGTTTATACTCCTTCACATAGCACTTCAGAATGTGTTATTTCATTAGATGCGGAGAAAGCATTTGATAGAGTTGAATGGCCATACTTATTTAATGTGCTGGAGAAGTTTAATTTCAGTCTGACATTCATTTCCTGGATTAAACTGATATATCATACTCCAGTAGCCTCGGTGCTTACTAACAATCGAAGATCTCCCTTTTTTCGTTTATTTTGTGGCACTAGACAAGGCTGTCCTCTTAGTCCACTATTATTTGATATTGCCTTAGAACCCTTGGCAATTGTTATCAGAGAATCACAGAATATTCTTGGCATTAATCGTGGGACAGATATACAAAAGTTATCATTATATGCAGATGATTTATTATTATTTATTTCTAATCCTGAGAAATCCATTCCTGCAGTTTTATCATTGCTGGCTCAACTTAGTGATTTTTCCAGGTATAAATTAAATCTTAATAAGAGTGAATTGTTTCCTTTAAATAGACAGGTTCCAATTTATGGAAATTTACCTTTTAAATTAGTTAATGACTCTTTTATTTACTTGGGGATTAAAATCACAAAAAACTATAAAGACATTTAAGGTTAATTTTTTACCCTTAATCGATCAGATTAAATGTTTGTTTACTAAGTGGTCACCACTATCTTTATCTCTGATAGGTCAGATTAATGCTATTAAGATGGTTATTTTACCCAAGTTTTTATATATATTTCAAGTGGTACCAATTTATATTCTGAAATCTTTTTTTGCTAATGTTGATTCAAAAATTTCCTCATATATATGGCAGAATAAAAATCCTAGGTTAGCTAAAATATATTTACAGAAGGCAAGGAACAAAGGTGGATTGGCATTGCCTGATTTTAGATTTTATTATTGGGCAGTTAATATCCAATGTTTGATATGTTGGTTAATGGATTGGGATATATCTTTTAGCCATCATTGGGTGAATCTGGAAATTAAATCTGTACAAGGATTTTTAGGGACTTCTCTTCCCTTTGCTCTTTCTAAATTGCCAAAACGAATTGACAACCCAATAGTTAAACATACTTTACGTATATGGTTTCAATTTCGGAAATTTTTTGGGTTGACTCAGTTTGTTTTAAATATTCCTATTGTATCCAATTGTTTTTTTTTATCCTTTTATTATAGACCAAGCTTATTCAGCTTGGAAGACTAAAGGGTTACTACGATTTTCCGACTTATTTTTGGATAATTGTTTTATGTCTTTTGAGCAATTATCTAATAAATATAATTTGCCTAGATTTCATTTTTTTAGATATTTACAGATTAGGAATTTCTTAAATACTGTACTTCCTACTTTTCTAAATTTTGTGTCTTCAGGCATTTTGGAGAATTTGTTTGAACTAAGCCCTTTTCAGAAAGGGCTAATATCAAAACTTTACAATATAATTATGAAGATACGTTCAGAGCCCATTTATAAGACTAAAAATGATTGGGAAAGAGAACTTAACCTTACTATCCCTATTGAGAATTGGGATAAAATTCTTCAATTAGTTAATACATCATCTATATGTGCTAAACATTCACTAATACAGTTTAAAGTTGTGCACAGGGCTCATATGTCCAAGGATAAATTGGCTCATTTTTATTCCTATATAAATCCTATTTGTGATAGATGTCAGTCTGAGATAGTGTCTTTAACTCATATGTTCTGGTCGTGTCCGCTTTTGGAAAAATATTGGAAAGATATTTTTGATATTATCTCTGCGGTATTGAACATTGATTTACAACCTCATCCTATTACTGCAATTTTTGGTTTACCAATGATGGACTCACTCCATTTATCCTCTTCCACTTGTCGAATGATTGCATTTCTTACACTAATGGCTAGAAGATCTATTTTGTTGAATTGGAAAGAAATTAATCCTCCTACTGTATTTCACTGGTTTTCTCAAACTCTGTTATGTCTAAATTTAGAAAAAATTAGAAGTGGTGTTTTTGATTCTTCTATTAAATTTGAAAAGATATGGAGACCATTTATTCAATATTTTCATATGATGTAATATGACCCTGTTCCAGGCCTATTTGATTTTCCAGTTTTGATTCTGTATATGTTGAGAGGATTGGAGTTGACGACACTGATGACTTTGTATTTTTGTGAGATATTATAAACAGCCCTTTTCTTTCTTTTTCCATTTTTTCTTTTTTTTCCTTTTTTCTTTTTTGTTTTTTTTTCCTTATTAGTTACTAGATTATTAGATTAGTTTTTTGCATTTTTTTTTCTTTTTTTTCTTTTTCCTGGTTTTTTGATTATATATTATGATATACATAGGTTTGCCTTGTTTATTTGTATATTGTATCGTCTATGATTTGGGAATACCCATTTATACTGTAATCACTGCTTATATATTCTTTCATGTTCAGTTGAATTGTGTTTGTTTGTAATCCCATTATCTATGTACCAATTTTATTTTGTTGATATTAATAACAATAATAAAAAGATTGAAAAAGAAAGGATACATCTTGCTTGACACGGCTACTGTTCTGCTGCTTGGGACAAGAAATTGCATAGAATCGGAAACACAGCTCAGTCCATCGCACAGTCCAGCTTCCTATTCCACTGACTCTGTCTATACTTCCTGCTGCCTTGGTAAAGCATAATTGAGGACCTCTCCACCATGCTCGTACTCTCTACTCCCCCTAACCCCCAATGGGAAAATGGTACAAAAGCTAGGGAACATGTACCAGCAGTTTCTATCCCACTGCTTTTAGACTCCTGAAAGAACCTCTTCTATAATAAAGGTAAGCTCTTGATCTTTCAATCTACCTTGACATGGCACTTGTATTTTATTTGACCACCTCCATTGCACTTGTTTAGAACTATAAAACTATACTCTGCACCTTGTTTTTGTTTACCTTTTGTACTATCTCAATATATTTATGTATGGAAAGATCTGTTTGGATGGATTTTCACTATATGTTTTGGTACATGCAACAATAATAAACCAGTTATCAATGGCAGGCTTTGAATCACCCTTTCAAGACACTGAAGCATCCCCTTAGGAACTTTTTAAGGGATCAGCTGATGCCTTAATTTAGCACTTTCCCAAAAGCACTTGCAACTGCTCTGCTGTCTTATGTTGTCCAGAGCTGCGAGACTGGCTGACATGCTTAAATCTCGGAAACAAAATGAGAGTATTACCCATAAGGAAGACTTGTAGCTATAAACAAGTGGCAGGGGATTGCCACACGGCTGCCTTTCAGCTGAGGACTGGCCTGAAAAAAATCGCATTAAACGCTGAAAAAGCCCCAGCACTTTTTGAATTGGAATTGGAAATGAGCAGGAAGGGGATGCAGTGGCAACTTTGAAATGAGAATTGGATAAATTGCTGAAAAGAAAAAGGCTGGGGGTGCATGTATGTGGCCGTGAATGAGAGTCGGGGAGTAGAACTAATTGGATTGATCTTTCAAAGAGATTAGAGATATATTTTCCCTTCTGGGAAAAGGTTATCTTTTTGATATGATGACAGAAAGAAAATAAAATGAAGCAATCTTCAAACTAACAGGCAGAAAATGTGTCTGGGTGATTTTTAATGGCCTCATCGCTGGTCTGGAAGAGTGAGAACAAAGGAGTTTTTGACAGCCTCAACAGCCAACAGTAGCTAAAGAATATTCCTCCTGTTAAGGTGTGTATTGTCCAATTATTATGGTCCTCCTCAGCAAGCTTTAAGAAAGAAAACATTTCCACAGCACCTTTCACAATCTCAGGACATCCCAAACCATTTTCTAGATAGTCAAATAAGTTTAATGCTGTAGTGAAGGAATGGGGAGGGGGTGGGGGACAGCAGAGAGTCAGCCAATAGCAAGCTGTCGTAAGTACAGTATCAGTGACCAAATGATCCAGTTTAATATTAGCTGGGTCATGAATGATGAGGAAGGCTTGCTGCCCTAATTTAGGTCAGTGAGACAGGACCATTTACATCCATCCAGAAGAGCCACAAGGACGCACTTTAATGTACCGTAAAGCTGACTCATCTGATAATTCAACGTCCCCTGGTTCTGCACCAGAACACTGGGCTGAGCCAAGTTGTGCAACTCTGTGTATACACTGCTTTTTTCTTTGTCTTTCTTTCCAACCTTTCCTGAGCATTTCCGTCCCTCTTAATGTATCTGGTCTCCTGGTTTCCCTCTCCGTTGCCTATTTTTATAAATGGAGCGACAAAAAAATCTGCTGGACAAACCCAACAGGTCAAGCGGCATCTGTGGAAGGAATGGAATTGCTGAGCTATTGCAGATCAAAGCCCCTTTTCTAAAGTAGCATCCTGGCCCAAAACATCAACAGTTTCTCAGCACAAGGTGCATTGCAGATGCTGTGGTCAAATCAGGATGTACAAAAAAGCTGGATGAACTCAGCAGGTCGGGCAGCATCCGTTGAAAGGAGCAGTCAATGTTTCGGGTTGAGACCCTTCGTCAGGACTAAAGAAGGAGGGGGCCGGGGCCCTATAAAGAAGGTGGGGGGAGGGTGGAAAGCCAATCAGAGGAAAGATCAAGGGGTGGGGGAGGAGAAGCAGGGAGGGGATAGGCAGAAGAGGAGAAGAAGGAAGCTTTCCCCTTAGATTCCTCCTTCACCTCTCCTGCCTATCTCCTCCCTGCTTCCCCTTCCCCACCCCTTGATCTTTCCTATCAACAGTTTCTCTCCTCCCACTGATGCTGCTTCACTATCAGTTTGTCTGTTGCTCCACAGCATCTTGTATCCCCTCTATTTATATTACTGTTTTTGTTCCCATCTCTGTCCCTGTTGCTATCTCTGCCTGCCCCTGTTTTTACATTTTCGTGTAAATTACAATGCCCTTCTATCTATTCAATTCTCCCCATACATGATTTTCATATCATCTGTCTTTTTCTCTTCCTCTGTATCTCTTTTTTTCTCTCTCTTGGTCTTTGCCTTGATCATAATCTCTGGCTCAGTTTAACTCTATCTCTGACTCTGTCTGCAGCTGCCTTTCGCTCTCCCTGTTCCTTGATCACTGATTCTCTTTGGCTCACTCGGTCCCTGTATCTACAGTAGGCCCAGATTTATGTGCATTCAATTTACACATTTTGTTACCATGCCATTTACTTCATTCTTTATTTTGTGAATCCATGTTTTACTGTAACAAATGGTGTTCCAACTTCATAGAAAACACTGTAGTGCTGAAATACTCAGAATGCATTTCACCTAGACATTTTAATTTATATAATTTCACTTTTGGAAGCATTTCCGAAGTAGATATCTCTTTTATAAAATGAGAAATGGTTGTACCTTCTAATTAAACTTTCATCTTTGACCTCATTTCTCTTTCATCTCATTTCACCCATCTGTCATATTTTGTCCATGTCTTGAACTCTCTTCACGCTTTCATCTTTGCTTCCCCATTTCTATCACATCCCTCTCACTGTCTCTATTTCTGTCCCTCTGTCTATCACATCCCTCTCTATCACACTCTCGCACACACTCTCACACTCCATCACATCTACTGTATCTCTCTCCACATCAAGTGTGACTTTCATTCTTCAAATTGTGGATAGACCACAACATTGCAACAGCTGCTCTCTAGCCCTCTGAGCATCTAAAACGTTTCAATAAGCATACCCTTCATTCTTAACTCCAAACAATGCAGAGCTATCTTCTTGTAACCATTCATGACTTATGGACTCTGGAGTCATTTGAGGCTGCATCTATAAATCTATGCAACACCTTAAAATTACATTCCTAGTATTGCGTATCTTGGACTTGGTGTATAGAATGTGTAATGTCATTTGATAAATTATTAGAAACATAGAAAAGCAACAGCACAATACAGGCCCTTCGGCCCACAAAGTTGTGTTGAACGTGGCCCTACCTTAGAACTACCTAGGCTTACCCATAGCCCTCTATTTTTCTAAGCTCCATGTACCCATCCAAGAGTCTCTTAAAAGACCCTATCATATCCGCCTCCACCACTGTTGCTGCAGCCCATTCCATGCATTCACTACTCTCTGAGTAAAAAACTTACCCTTGACTTCTCCTCTGTACCTACTCCCCAGCACCTTAAACCTGTTTCCTCTTGTGGCAACCATTTCAGCCCTGGGAAAAAGCCTCTGATTATCCACATGATCAAAGCCTCTCATCTTATACACCTCTATCAGGTCACCTCTCATCCCCCGTCGCTTCAAGGAGAAAAGGCTGAGTTCACTCAACCTATTCTCATAAAGCCTGCTCCCCAATCCAAGCAACATCCTTGTAAATGCACCCTTTCTATGGCTTCCACATCCTTCCTGTAGTGAGGCGACCAGAACTGAGCACAGTACACCAAGTGGGGTCTAACCAGGGTCCTGTATAGCTGCAACATTACCTCTCAGCTCCTAAATTCAACCCCGCGATTGACGAAGGCCTATACACCATATGTCTTCTTAACCATAGAGTCCTTTGAGTGTCCTGTGAACTCAGACACCTAGATCCCTCTGATCCTCCACAGTGCCAAGAGTCTGACCATTAACACTATATCCTGCCATCATATTTGACCTAACAAAATGAACCACTTCACACTCACCTGGGTTGAATGAACCACTTCACACTTATCTGGGTTGAGTGCTGGCATGGACCGAACACTGCCATTAGAGTTTACTTCCTTCAATGTTCCTTTAGCAAAAAGTTTTGACTTTGACAGCAGGGTTGCACAGAAGCTGGCATAACACTCTGCCAGTGCCAGTGATTGGAAGATAGGTTTTCAATTCTTGCTGCTGCCTGTACGGAATTTGTACATTCTCCCCATAACCATGCGGCTTCCCTCCAGATGTTCTGGCTTCCCACTAGATTCCAAACATATTGGGATTAGGGTTAGCAAGTCGTGGGCATGTTATTGTGGTGTCAGAGTCTTGGTGACACTTGTGGGCTGCCCCTTGCACAGCCACTGACTGTTTGGTTGTTGATGCCAACAGCACACTTCACCGTACATTTCAATATTTCAATGCGTATGAGACAAATAAGACTAATCTGACAGAGCTTCTCAACGTGGCAGGAGGAAATGTTGTTCACTTTTTGTTCAGTATGTTCACTCATGGCATGGACTGGGAAAAATGCCCCGAGATTTTCATCATAGTTGATGCTTATTCCTAAGACAAATCTACATCAGGAAGTATGCAAAGCTTGATAAAGGAGGCCAATTCTGATAAAAAGTTATTAGTCTGATAAGTTAATTCTTGTTTATTTCATCACAAATTCTACCTGACCAGCTGAGTATTTGCAGCACTTTTTGATTTATATCAGATTTACAGATTAAGATCAATGATATAGGTGCATAATTAGGCCAGTCTACTCATGGAATAAACTCCACCATCCATTCATGGCTGAATTTTATTTTCAACCTCATTCTCCGGCATTCTACTCAAATACCCAAAGCCTTCACCCCCTTACCAATCAAGAGGTTATCAATCTCTCCCTCAAATGCACCCAGTGATTTGGCCTCCATGACCATCTGTAGCAAGAAGTTCCACAGATTCACGAGCTGTGGAATGACTGTGCAAGCGCATGGACATCAGCCCATTTGAACAGCCAGAAGAGCTTAAAAAGAGGACAGCTTTAATGAGCGGTCTAGAGAGAAGAGAAAGACAGAGCTGTGGCTCAGTGGGGTTTTGGCGATAACGGGTCGGGGCAAGGTAGATTTGCCTGTGTAGAATAGAGACAGGACGTATGTATGTGAGGCTGGCGTTCTGTTCTGGGAGTCAGATGTGGGAAATCCGGGAGACTCCCAACCTTCCAGACGACCACATCTGCACCAGGTCCGTCGAGCTGTAGCTCCTTAGGGAACTGAAGATGCAGCTCGATGACCTACTTCTGGTCAGGTAGAGTGAGGAGGTGAAAGAGAGGAGCTAAAGGCAAGTAGTCACACCGAGGCCTCGGGAGACAGATAAGTGGGTAACAGTCAGGACAGGGAAGGGCAAGAGACATATACTAGAGAATACCCACGTGGCTGTCCCCCTTAACAGTAACTACTCCTGTTTGAGTACTGCTGGGGGAGGGGGAATAGCCTACCTGGGGGAAGCAACAGTGGCTGTGCCTCTGGCACAGAGTCTGGCCATGTGGCTCAGAAGGGTAGGGAAAGGAAGAGGATGGCAGCATTGACAGGGGACTCTATAGTTAGGGGATCAGACAGGCAATTCTGTGGACACAGAAAAGAAATGTAGATGGTAGTTTGCCACCCAGGTGCCAGGGTTCGGGATGTTTCTGATTGCATCCACGATATCCTGAAGTGGGAAGGAGAACAGCCAGAGGTCGTGGTACATATTGGTATCAATGACATAGGTAAGAAAAAGGGAGGAGGTCCTGAAAACAGACTACAGGGAGTTTGGAAGGAAGTTGAGAAGCAGGACCACAAAGGTAGTAATCTCGGGATTACTGCCTGTGCCATGTGACAATGAGTACAGGAATAGAATGAGGTGGAGGATAACAGCGTGGCTGAGGGATTGGAGCAGAGGGCAAGGATTCAGATTTCTGGATCATTGGGACCTCTTTTGAGGCAGGTGCAACCTGTACAAAAAGGACAGGTTGCACTTGAATCCCAGGGGGAACCAATATCCTGGTGGCGAGGTTTGCTAAGGCTACTGGGGAGAGTTTAAACTGGAATTGCTGGAGGGGTGGGAACCGAACTAAAGAGACGGAAGAAGGCGTGTGTTTGACTGACAAATAGAGAAAGCTTGTAGACAGTGCAAGAGGGAGGAGAGGCAGGTGATAGAGAAGGGACACCCTCAGACCGATGGTTTGAGATGTGTCTATTTTAATGCAAGGAGTACTATGAACAAAGTGGATGAGCTCAGAGCGTGGATTGGTACTTGGAGCTGTGATGTTGATGCCATTACTGAGACTTGGATGGTTCAGGAGCAGGAATGGCTACTTAGAGTGCCAGGCTTTAGATGTTTCAGAAAGGACAGGGAGGGAGGCAAAAGAGGTGAAAGTGTGGTACTGTTGATCAGAGATAGTGTCACGGCTGCAGAAAAGTAGGAAGTTGTGGAAGAATTGTCTACTGAGTCTCTGTGGGTGGAAGTTAGAAACAGGAAAGGGTCCATAACTGTACTGGGTGTTTTTTATAGACCACCCAATAGTAACAGGGACATCGACAAGCAAATAGGGAGACAGATTTTGGAAAAGTGTAATAATAACAGGGTTGTTGTGGTGGGAGATTTTAATTTCCCAAACATTGATTGGCATCTCCATAGAGCAAGGGGGTTAAATGGGGTGGAGTTTGTTAGGTGTATTCAAGAAGGTTTCTTGACACAATATGTAGATAAGCCTACAAGAGGAGAAGCTGTACTTGATCTGGTATTGGGAAATTAACCTGGTTAGATGTCAGATATCTCAATGAGAGAGCATTTTAGAGATAATGAACACAATTCTATCTCCTTTACCATAGCATTGGAGAAGGATAGGACCAGACAAGTTAGGAAAGTGTTTAATTGGAGTAAGGGGAAATAAGAGGCTATATGGCAGGAACTTGGAAGCATAAATTGGGAACAGATGTTCTCAGGAAAATGTACGGCAGAAATGTGGCAAATGTTCAGGGGATATTTGCGTTGGGTTCTGAATAGGTACAATCCAATGAGACCAGGAAAGGATGGTAGGATACAGGAAATGTGGTGTACAAAGGCTGTTGTAAATCTAGTCAAGAAGAAAAGAAAAGCTTACGAAAGGTTCAAAAACTAGGTAATGACAGAAAGCTAGAAGGTTATTATTGGCCTTTATAAATCAAAGTATTGAGTATAAGAGTTGGAATGTTATGGTGAGGTTGTATAAGACATTGGTGAGGCCGAATTTGAAGTATTGTGTGCAGTTTTGGTCACCAAATTACAGGAAGGATGTTAATAAGGTTGAAAGAGTGCAGAGAAGGTTTACAAGGATGGTGCCGAGAATTAAGAAACTGAGTTACAGAGAAAGGTTAAATAGGTTAGGACTTTATTCCCTGGAGCATAGAAGAATGAGGGAGACTTGATAAAGCTATATAAAATTATGATGGGCATAGACAGAGTGAATGCAAGCAGGCTTTTTCCACTGAGGCCAGGGGAGAAAAAAACCAGAGGCCATGGGTTAAGGGTGAAGGGTGAACAGTTTAAAGGGAATATTGGGGGGGGGGTCTTCTTCACACAGAGAGTAGTGGGAGTGTGGAATGAGCTGCCAGATGAAGTGGTAAATGCAGGCTCACTTTTAACATTTCAGAAAAACTTGGATAGGTACATGGATGAGAGGTGTATGGAGGGATATGGTCCAGGTGCAGGTCAGTGGGACTAGGCAGAAAAATAGTTCGGCACAGCCTAGAAGGGCCAAAAGGCCTTTTTCTGTGCTGTAATGTTCTATGGTTCTATGGTTATAAGGCTAGCAGGAAGGAGCTTAAGAATGAAATTAGGAGAGCCAGAAGAGGCCATGAGAAGGCCTTTGTGGACAGGATTAAGGAAAATCCCAAGGCATTCCACAAATATATGAAGAGCAAGGGGATAAGATGTTAGAGAATAGGACTAATAAAATGTGACAGTGGAAAAATGTGTATGGAACCAGAAGGAATAGAAGAGGAACTTACTGAATACTTTGCTTCAGTATTCACTACAGAAAAGGATCTTGGCAATGGTAGGGATGACTTACAGCGGACTGAAAAGCTTGAGCATGTAAATATTAAGAAAGAGGATGTGCTTGGAGCTTTTAGAAAGCATCAAGTTGAATAAGTCACCGGGACTGGATGAGATGTACCCCAGGCTACTGTGTGGGGCGAGTGAGGAGATTGTTGAACCTCTGGAGATGATTTTTGCATCATCAGTGGGAGTGGGAGAGGTTCTGGAGCATTGGACAGTTGCAAATGTTGTTTCCTTATTCAAGAAAGGGAGCAGTGATAGCCCAGTAAATTATAGACCAGTGAGTCTTACTTCAGTGGTTGGTAAGCTGATGGAGAAGATCCTGAGAGGCAGGATTTATGAACATTTGGAGAGGCATAATATGATTAGGAATAGTCAGCATGGCTTTGTCAAAGGCAGGTAGTGCCTTATGAGCCTGATTGAATTTTTTGAGGGTGTGACTAAGCACATTGATGAAGAAAGAGCAGTAGATGTAATATGGATTTCAGCAAGGCATTTGATAAAGTAGCCCATGCAAGGCTTATCAAGAAAGTAAGGAAGCATGGGATCCAAGGGGTCCTTGCTTTATGGATTCAGAATTAGCTTGCCCAGAGAAGGCAAAGAGTGGTTATAGATGGGTCATATTCTGCATGGAGGTCGGTGACCAGTGGTGTGCCTCAGGGATCTGTTCTGGGACCCCTTCTCTTTGTGATTTTCATAAATGACCTGGATAAGGAAGTGGAGGGGTGGGTTAGTAAATCTGCTGATGACACAAAGGTTGGGGTTCTTGTGTATAGTGTGGGGGGGATGTCAGAGGTTACAGCGGGACATTAATTGGATGCGAAACTGGGCTGAGAAGTGGCAGATGGAGTTCAGCCCAGATAAGTGTGAGGTGGTTCATTTTGTTAGGTCAAATATGATGGCAGAATATATTATTAATGACAAGACTCTTGGCAGTGTGGAGGACCAGAGAGATCTTGGGGTCCGAGTCCATAGGCCACTCAAAGCTACTTCGCAGGTTGGCTCTGTGGTTAAGAAGGCATACGGTGCATTGGCCTTCATCGATCATGGGATTAAGTTTAGGAGCCGAGAGGTAATGATACAGCTATATAGGACCGTGGTCAGACCCCACTTGGAGTACTGTGCTCAGTTCTTGTCGCCTCTCTAGAGGAAGTATGTGGAAACCATAGAAAAGGTGCAGGGGAGATTTACAAGGATGTTGCCTGGCGTGGTGAACATGCTTTCTGAGAATTGATTGAGTGAACTCCTTTTCTCCTTGGAGCAACGGAAGATGAGACATGATCTGCTAGAGGTGTACAAGATGATGAGAGGCACTAATTGTGTGGATAGTCAGAGGCTTTTTCCCAGGGCTCTAATGGCCATCATAGATGGGTACGATTTTAAGGTGCTTGGAAGTAGGTACAAAGGAGATGTCGGGGTAAGTATTTTTTGTGCAGAGAGTGGTGAGGGTGTGAAATGGGCTTCCAGTGACGGTGGTGGAGACAGAAACGATATGGTCTTTTAAGAGACTCCTGGGTAGGTACATGGAGCTTAGAAAAGCAGAGGGCTATGGGTAACCCGAAGTAATTTCTAAAGTAAGGACATGTTCGGCACAGCTTTGTGGGCCAAAGGGCTTGTATTGTGCTCATCACCATATTTTCAAAGGTCCATCCCTTTATTCAGAGGCTGTGCCCTCATAGTTTAGACTCTCCTACTGTTCTCTGAACAGTACCCAGGAGGTGGGCTGCAAGTTACAATGGGAGACAGAAAACGCACGTCAAATAGGCAAATGTTACAATAGTCATGCGGGACTTCAATGTGCAGGTACATTGGGAAAATCAGGTTGGTGCTGGTTCCCAATGGAGAGGATTGTTAGAATACTGACGAGGTGACTTTTTAGAGCAGCATGCGGTTGAACCCTTTATGGGAAAAGCAATTCGAGATTGAGTGTTGAGTACTGAACCAGATTTGATTAGAAAACTTAAGATAAAGGAACCCTCAGGAGACAATGATATTATTATCATAGACATAACCCTGCAATTTAAGAGAGAAAGTTAAAATCAGATGTAACAGTATTACAGTGAAGAAAAGGGAATTACAGAGACGTGAGAGAGTAGCTGGCCAGATTTGATTGGAAGGGGACGTTTGCAGTGATGACGGCGGAATAACAATGTGTGGAGCTTCTGGAATCAATTTGGAAGGCTCAATAAAGATACATACTAGAGAAGCATTCTAAAGGCAGAAAGATGCAACTGTGGCTGATAAGGGAAGTTAAAAATATCAAACACAAATGGCATATAACAGACTAAAAAATAGTGGGAAGTTAGAGGATTGAGAAATTCAAAGTTCCATTTTCTGAGGTTTTCTGGAGTGCATCTAGGAAGGTTGGTGAGGATGAAATGAGGCATGCCAGATTTTCTTTAACCACACAAATATAAAACAATTATAGTGATACTGTCCTTTTACTATCCAATTTTACTTCATTCTCTGGACAAGCTTACTACCACAGGATAGTTAAACTATTAATACAGTTGTTGCACTGCCATTATATCTCATGTCCTCCCGTCCTCCTACAGTAACTTCTGTTAACCTAGAATTCAGCAGCCAATTCTCACCAGTTTGATTGACAGCAAGTCACGCGAGGAGATATTGGGGCTAAGCATGCCGAAAAATAAACAAGTTGGAGGAGAGAAAGTCAGGGAGACAATGAGACTTAAGGAGAGATTCAACAACTCAGGAGCTTGTTCAAAGTCTTCATGAAAGCTATTACCAAGGTACATGCACGTCACCATTGAGATTCACTTTCTTGTGGGTGTACTCTATAAATCCATAAAAGAATAATAAGATATAGGAACAGATTTTGGCCAATTGGCCAATCGAGACTGCTCCGCCATTTCATCATGGCTGATCCACTTTTCCTCTCAACCCCAATCTCCTGCCTTCTCCCTGTATTCCTTCATGCCCTGACTAATCACAAATCTATCAATCTCTGCCTTAAATATACATAAAGACTTGGACTCCACAACTGCCTGTGGCAAGGAATTCCACAGATTCAGCACTCTCTGGTTAAAGAAATTCCTCCTCATCTCCGTTTGAAAAGGACACCCCTCTATTCTGATTACAAACAGGAGAAAATCTGCAGGTGCTGGAAATCCGAGCAACAGACACAAAATGCTGGAGGAACTCAGCAGGAGAAAAGTACAATTAACGTTTCAGGCCAAAAGCCTTTGGCAAGACTGGAGAAGAAAAGCTGAGGAGCAGATTTGAAAGGTGGGGGTAGGGGAGAGAGAAACAGCAGGCGATAGATGAAACTTGGAGGCAGGGGAATGAAGCAAAGAGCTAGGAATTTGATTGGTGAAGGAGACAGAAGGCTATGGAAGAAAGAAGAAAGTCGGGGGTGGGGGTGAGGAGTGCACCAAAGGAAGACAGTGAGCAGGCAAGGACTCAGCATGTGAGTTGGAAAAGGGGATGGGAAATGGTGAAGCGGGGGTTGGGGGAGGCATTACTGGAAGTTTCTTCCCTGGTGGAATTTCTTTCGCCAAAGAGTGCTGAATCTGCAGAATTTGTTGCAACAGGCAGCCGCAGAGGCCAAGCCATTGGGTGTATTTAATGCAGAGGTTACTAGGTTCTTGATTAGTTAGCATGTGAAAGGGTACAGGAAGAAAGTAGGAGATTGGGGCTGAGAGGGAAAATGAATCAGCCATGATCAAATGGCAGAGCAGACTGACTGGTCTAATTGTGCTCCTATATTTTATGGTCTTAATGGTCCATTCTCTCCATGGACTGTGTAGACTAATCAGGTATTTCAGTGTCTGGTAGGAATCCAGGAGCTTTTCAATATTCAGTGAACGATCTGTGTTTTTTTTTGGTTGACAGATCCATCTCTGTAAGCAACAGTTTTAAAAGACCTGCAACACTACACTGGCTTTCAGCTTGGAATGTTGCTAATGAGAAATTATTGGACATTAACCCATCATAATGAAAGTACAGGACAGCGGTCTCCAAGTATCTGGGCAGGACATTAGATGTTACGGTTGTACTGGTGGCTTCAGTGTCTAAACCAACTCAGCAATTCGCTCTGTAGGTGGAATGACTGGAAATATTTCTGAGGATGGGGGGAACATCGTTATATAGTGAGAGAGAGAATCAGCATGGAAATAGGTCCTTCACCCCCAATTTCATGTTGAATATCAACCATCCATTTACATCAATGATTACCCCGTGTTCCCATCAGCTCTCAACAGCTCCTACCCCTCACCTATATAACTTACAGCAGCCAATCCACCCACCAACCAGCATGCCTCCGTGAAGTGAGAGTAAACTGCAGCATCCGAGGGAGAAATCCACTTGGACACAGCAGATACCTGCAAACTCCACATCGTCACATTTAAACCGCTGTTGCTGGAACCATGAGGCAGTGGTTCTGCCAGGACTTGAAATCTTGAAAGGTCATCATAATCCAGTCAAGAACCTTTGAAAGCTATGGGTGTGACAAAATTTTCCAGGGACGGATTCGGAATCATTTATTTGTCACATGTACATTGAAACATACAGTGAAATATGATGTTTGCATTGAAGTCTCAACACAACCTACTGATGTGATGGTGGGGGGAGGGGCAGCCTGTAAGGAGCACTGAGCCATAAGGATGGCAGAAATGTATACAGTACTTTCTAGTTTCTTAAATCAGGCATTGGGAACCAGAGTCTGAAATAAACTATTGAACTGGTAAATGGTTCGTTGTCGTCTCATGTACTGTAATACTCATTTTTTGCGTGCCACCCAGATAAATCATTCCTTACCTAATTACATTAAGGAAATACAAAAGGAAAATCAAATGCAGAATAAAGCAGTGCAGTTAAAGAGAAGACACCTGTAAATAGTGAGACCAAGAGTTCATCTTTACCATTTCAGAGGTCTGTAAAACTTGATCCAAAGTTCAAGTCAGAATACTCCTGGTATGGGGTTGGCATTTGAAAAACACAAGGCAGTGACACTTAGGTGATGATTCAGTGATGCAACTAGGAAGAAGGAAATTACACCATTGTCTTCCTCACCCCGGAGTTAGAACCGACACTGCAGGTAGGTTCTGACGGGCAGCTCACAGGAATGCAGGAGGTGTGTGGCCTTGCAAGGGGAACCACCTAGCCTCAAGATGCCCTTTAACAATGGCTCGGGTGCTGGTTATGATGATGATCACAATCTGCCTCAAATTTAAGAAGCTAAAGGTCTAGAGCACTCAGGAGTTCATAAATGCTGGAATTTGTAACAAAGTGGAAGGAGTGAAGTTTCAAGTTCCTGAGTGTCAGTATCTCTGAGGATCTATCCTGTGCCAAACATATTTATGCAGTTACAAAGAAGACACAACAGTGGCTATAATTCACTATATAAAGGAGATTTGGTATGTCGCAAATTTCTACAGATGCACCGTGGAGAATATTCTAACAGACTGCATCACTGTCTGGTATGCTGGGGTGGGGGCATTGCCCAGGATCGAAATAAGCTTCAGAGAGTCATAAACTCAGTCAGCTCCCTCATGGGCACCAGCCTCACCAGCATCCAGGACAGCTTCAAGGAGCGATGCCTCAAAAAGGCAGTATCCATCCTTTGGGATCCTTATCACCCAGGACATGCCTCTTCTCATTGGTACAATCGGGGGTGGGGGGGGGGGGGAGGTGCAGGAGCCTGAAGACACACACTCAGTGATTCAGGAACAGTTTCTTCCCCTCTGCCATCAGATTACTGAATGGACATTGAACCCATGGACACTACCTCACTACTCTTTTCTCTCTTTTTGCACTGCAAATTTAATTTAACTTCTTTAATATGCGGTATATAACAACAAATTTCATGACATACACTGTGATATTTAACCTGATTTTGATTCCGATTCTGCTGTTGAGCAGCGTCTGACAGGGATGGTTCAATATCTGGTGCAGGGTTTTGACCCAAAACGTTGCCACCTCTTTTCTTCCCATAGATGCGTTCAGTGTTTGACCCACTGAGCTCTGGCAGCTGATTGTTACTCATAGAATGGAGAAGCTTTGCTATGGTGCCATGTTCCTGGGAGAATTTGACCAGTGAGGAGATGGATTTGATAATGAGGAAGATGATAAGGAAAGGACAATTAAGGTCAGCTCGTAGACTGAAGGAGAAACTATAAGCATATATAATGGCACCGTGCCAATTGGTATGTTGTAGGTCAGAACTTGTTTCTGAAATACCTCGTCTAGTTACTACTGAGAGAGAATGAAATGGTCAAGAGGGACCTCCGAGTTATTGAGAAGGTGAATTGCTGGACTACCAGTGTAGACAGATAGAGCAATATATTCAAGCAAAGTTAATAAGTATTTATTCCTTTGAGCAGTATGACACTTTTGTAGAGAAAACTCATTCTGACATGGATTTTGTTAGAACTCAGCATGATATTCTACAGGGGTTTGAGGTTCAGTGCTATACGCCAATGCACATTTCACTCAGTCACCCACATTTCAGCACCACATATACCAAGATGAGAAATTCCTAGGCAACAGTGTGACAATAAATGAAAGCAATGAAAATACAACAACAGCCTTACTTTCAACTTTTAACCCATGCAATGCTTCAATTTTTCTTTGCCTTTATTTAGTATTTCTTTCTTTCTTTCTTTCCTGAGCCTGATCTTTCCCCTCCTACTCTGTGTCTGGTCATTCGTATTTACTCAGGCCACTCTGCACTTGCTCACTCTTTCTTCCTCCCTACTCTACTCCTCTCTCTCCCACTTGTAGCTTACCTGGGAAGATATTTCCAGTAATAAAAGAGTCTAAGAGCTGAATAAAGAGACTGAGATGTGAAGGAATTTCTTCAGGCAGTGAGTGGTGAATCTGCCACACAGGGCTGTCAGACTAAGCCACTGAATGCTTTTGAGGCAGAGATTGATAAAGGGATTAAGGATTATGGGGAGAAGGCAGGAGAATGCGGTTGAAGAAAAACAAAATCAGCCGCCGTTGAATGTTGGAGCAGAATCAATGGGCCAAATGATCTGATTCTGCTCCTATATCTTGTATTCCCAACCACAACCCATTCCTCTCCATTCTTACAGAGAACCAGGACATCAGAGCTGAGGTAAGCCACTTGGTCCCCCAAGACTCCCCCACCCTCCAATTTGATCACTGCTGATATGCTCCAAACCACGCTCCTTTTCTATGCCAGTTCCCTGTTGCCTTTGATTCTCTGATCTTTTAAAAATACATCTTCCTCCCTTTCAATATTTCCACTTAGCTAGCCCGTATACCCCTCTGACAGATAGAAATGGAGAGATACATCACTCATCGAGAAACAGTCCCTAGACATATTTAAATGACTACTCCTTTATCCCATAACAATGTAATGTTGCTCAAGATTAGGTTTCAGCATCTAAGTTACAGAGAAAGGTTGAACAAGTTAGTTCTTTATTCTTTGGAGCATAGAAGGATGACGGGGGACTTGATAGAGGTACTTAAAATTATGAAGGGGATAGATAGAGTTGACATTGATAGGCTTTTTCCATTGAGAGTAGGGGAGATTCAAACAAGAGGACATGAGTTGAGAGTTAGGGGGCAAAAGTTTAGGGGTAACACGAGGGGGAATTTATTTACTCAGAGATTGGTAGCTGTGTGGAATGAGCTTCCAGTGGAAGTGGTAGAGGCAGGTTCGATATTGTCATTTAAAAAAAAAATTGGATAGGTATATGGACAGGAAAGGAATGGAGGGTTATGGGCTGAGTGCAGGTAGGTGGGACTAGGTGAGAGTAAGCATTCGGCACGGACTAGAAGGGCCAAGATGACCTGTTTCCGTGCTGCAATTGGTATATGGTTATATGGTTATAAGATTCATAAAGAATTGAGTACAAGAGTTGGGACATCATATTGCTTTGTACAAGATGTGGTGACACCACATTTGGAGAATCGTGTGCTGTTCTGGTCACAGAATGTCATCAAGCTGGAAAGGGGTGTAGGAAAGATTCGTAAGTTCATTACCAGGACTGGAGGGCTTGATTAAATAGGCTGTGGTTTTTTACCCTGGAGCGGAGGAGGCTGAGGGGTGACCTTGAAGAGGTTTATATCATGATGAGGGGCACAGATAAGGTGAAAGGTCACAGCTCTTTTTCCCCAGGGTTCAGAAGTCCAAAACTCGTGTGCATGGGTTTAATGTGAAAGGGGAACGATTTAATGGGGAGGCATTTCACACAGGAGATGGTTCTTATATACAATAAACTTCCAGCGGATACTTAGAATATCTAAAAAGACATTTGAATAGGTAACTTGATGAGACATGTTTGGCGGGATTTGGAACAAATGAAAACAAATGTAATTAGCATAGAGTTGGCAACTTGGTTGGCGTGAATGAGTTGGGATGAGAAGTCTGTTTCTGTGCTGGATGATTCTCCCACGAGAGAAAAATATCAATATCTGCCATGTCAAACCCCCTTAGGATTTTATATGCTTATACAAGATAATATCTGAAGCTTCTAATGTAGATTCAACTTCTTTTCTCTTTCGTGACAGGACAACTCTTGCTTCCCAGGAATTAGTCGAATAAATCTCTTCTGAACTGCCTCTAATACCTCTGCGTTGTTTTTTTTTTGATAAGGTGAACAAAGCAGTAAGCAGTCCTCCAAATGCAGCCTCACAAGCACACAGCGCAATTGTAAAAACACTATCCCATTTCTGAACTCCAAGCCCTTTGCAATAAAGATCAATATCACAGGAGGGAGGTGGGGGGGAACTTTGGGGTTCTAACATTTAACTGTCATTCATTCTTTGGGGGCACTCCTCTGCTTTCGAGATGGTTGTGAAGAAAAAGCATCTCAGGATGTACAATATATTATGTACATTTCTTTGATATTAAATGTATCTTTGAATATACTATTTGCCTTCCTATTTGCTGCAGCTGACCCATAAGATTTTGTGCTTCCTGTACAAGGATATGGAAATCTCGTTGACCTTGACTTATCTGTGAACTCCTTCCATTTAGGTAACAGTCAGCCTTTTGATTACACCTACCAAAATGAATTGTATCAAAGTGCTTTCAAGAAGGAGCTAGATGGGTATCTTAAGGATAGGCAATCAAGGGATATGGGGACAAGGCAGGAACCGGGTATTGATAGTAGATGATCAGCCATGATCTCAGAATGGCGGTGCAGGCTCAAAGGGCTGAATGGTCTACTTCTGCACCTACTGTCTATTGTCTTTTGAATGGCCTTTCACTTAGGTCTCTTTATCTTTGCCCCACTTACACTGCCTTCATTAACAGGTAGCTAACATCGCTACAAATTATAGGATCCTGCAGGATAAAGAGGAAGTGGAGCTCCCTTGTTGTTTTGCAATAAATGATTCATATATCCAATCTGCTTCTGTGAAAGGCTCTGTCTAAGGAGCAAAATTTGAGTGAGCTTTCTCAATCCGTACTTTGCTCTTTCTATTCATCTGTCGACTCAAGTTCAACTTTCAAGTCAAGTCAAATCAAGTCAACTTTTATTCAACTACAACTGCTGGTACAGTGCATAGTAAAAATGAGACAACTTTTTTCAGGACCATGGTGTTACATGACACAGTACAAAAACTAGACTGAACTACGTAATAAAAAAAAACACAGAGAAAGCTACACTAGACTACAGACCTACACTGGACTGCATAAAGTGCACAAAAAACAGTGCAGGCATTACAATGAATAATAAACAGGACAGTAGGGCAAGGTGTCAGTCCAGGCTTCAGGTATTGAGGAGTCTGATAGCTTGGGGGAAGAAACTGTTACATAGTCTGGTCGTGAGAGCCCGAATGCTTCAGAGCCTTTTCCCTGGTGGCAGGAGGGTGAAGAGGTTGTATGAGGGGTGCAAGGGGTCCTTCATAATGCTGTTTCCTTTGCGGATGCAGTGTGTCGTGTAAATATCCGTGATGGCGGGAAGAGAGACCCCGATGATCTTCTCAGCTGACCTCAGTATCCGCTGCAGGGTCTTGCGATCTGACTTATGCCTGTTCACCTCAAGACTGTGGGTGGCACAGCTAAGAGAACTCCCATCACATAGCACCAGGGACCTAGGTTTGGTCCTGACCTTGAGCACTGTTTGTGCGGAGTTTGTACATGCTATGTGTGACCTCTAGATGTTCCGGTTTCCACCCACTGGCTGGGGAGTTAGAACGCTAGCACAGCGGTTAGCACAACACCTTACAGTGCCAGAAACCCGGATTAATTTCCCACTGCTTTCTGTACAGAGACTGCATGCATATCTCATTTTCTCCCACAGTCCATAGACGTAGCAGATGGCAGGTTAATTGGTCATTTTAAATTGTTCCATGGATAGTGTTAAATTGGCGGTTGCTGGTCGGAACAGCCTGTTTCACACTCTGTCTCATTAAATACACTTTAAAAGGTTAGCTGACCAATATAACTTTGTCCGAGTGTGTGGTAGAATTTGGGGTGCAGCTTGCTGAGAATGTGGGGCAAATTTAAAAATGGGACAGATGTGGAGCAAGTGTAAATGAGTGAACATCGATCAGAGAACAGTACAGTACAGAAACAGGCCCTTCAGCCCACAATGCTGAATGAGTTTATTAAGCTGGTGATATTTGTAGAAATTAATCGCTCCAATTTCTGTATATTCACCAGTCTATCTAAGTGACTCTTAAAAGAGGTGTTTGCTTGTCTCTGAAATTTTTTTTTGCATTAATGTCTCGTTTTCACAGCCTGTTTCTTCACTGTCTTGTATAACTTATGCATAATTTATGTATAATTTATATTCTGCATGTTATTGTACCTATATGCCTGTGATACTGCTGCAAGCAGGTTTTAATTATACCTATATCTCACTGTACTTGTGCAAATGACAATAATCTCCATTTGATTTGACTTGACAATGATCAGCATAGTCTCTAAGGGGCGAAGGGTCTTTCCATCATTATACTTCTCTTTGACTCAGTGTCGCTTCCAATCTACACACTGGCCGTCCCCTCTACAATGGCAGGCTCGCATTACATAGACCTCCCAAAGCTTAGGCCCACTGTGGCTGGCTGATTCCCAGCACAGTTCAGCTGACTGCTGCACCACCTGCAGGCATTAATCCCTGAGCTGTTCTCCATATTCCAAAACGATGTAGCCATGAGGCAGTGATTCCACTAGCTGTGCCTCCATGAATGAAGGTGGAGGGAGGCCTGGAGAGATGGAGGGAGGGAAGATAGGCTCTGGTCACGAAGGCACAGCCACGTAAAACTGAAATAATTAACGCTGAGGATGAAGGGTGATCAGACATAGACTGACAGTCACAGGGTCATAATGCACAGATACAATCCCTTCAACCCAGCTTATCCACGCTGATCAAGTTGCCTAACTCCGCTAGTCCCATTTACTTGTGCTTGGCCCATTCCCATCTATGTTGTTCCTATTACTGTAACTGTCCAACACACAGAATTCCAGGGGAACGCAGAACTTCAGGCTGTATCTTCGGAGGAGAATGGACGGTCAATATTTTGGGTCAAGACCCTTCATCTGAACTGGAAAGGAGGAGGGGAACAACGAGCCAGTTATAAAATAGTGGAGGGAAGGGTGGATCAACGATTGACAGGTAACATATGAGCCAGGTAAATTGTTTTTCTTTATTGGCATATGTACCAACGTACAGTGAAAGCTATGCTTTGTATGCTGTCTATAGAGTTCATTTCATCTGTAATGATGTGAACGGGTGATGCCAAGTTCCCCCAGATTCCATCATCTGCATTCTCTTGTACTTCCAATGTAACTGTCCAAATGCCTTTTCAATGTCAGAATCGTGCACGCCTTTACCATTTTCTCTGGCACCATGTTCCAAAGATACACAAACCTCGTGTGAAAAAGTTGCCCCTCAGGTCACTTTTAAACATTTCCCTTTTCACCTTAACCTTACGCCTTCTCATTTGCCCCCTCCCCCGGGGTAAGGACTGACCATCCACCTTACAGTATTTATGCTGTTCATGACATTATAAGCTTTAAAAAGGTCTGGTGTGCTAGAGGAAGTCACAGAGAGGAACAGTGTGAGTTGAAAATAAGGAAGTTAATTTTAAATTGGTAATGGGATGAATTCGGTGGGCTTGGATATCCGGTGATGTTTCATTTGCATTGGAAACTATGCACCACGTTATGTATCTGCCACAAAGGGTCAGAACAACACCAATAACAATGGATAATGAAGGAGCACAGGGGATGCTTATGGAGAGGAGCATTCATTTGGATCTTAGAATCACTATTCCCTTCACATCAAAGGCACAGTTAATTAACATCAAATGGAAATAATATTTTGATCAAAAAGATGCAGTTTGATTTCATCAACAAGCTTTCTACTGGAACACTTCGTAAGCTCAGCATGACTGAGTTTATTGTCACATTCACTCTTTGAGCGCAGTCCCAGCTTTCTCCTGCTGCAGGGACTCAATCCAAAATGTTCTCTTTCCCTTTGCCTCTGCAGATGGAGTTCCTCCAGCTGATGGCTTTCAGTCCAGCTCCCAGCATGCCCAGTCACTTGTGTCCTCAACTCCCAGCATGCCCAGTCACTTGTGTCCTCAACTCCCAGCATGCCCAGTCGCTTGTGTCCTCAACTCCCAGCATGCCCAGTCACTTGTGTCCTCAACTCCCAGCATGCCCAGTCGCTTGTGTCCTCAACTCCCAGCATGCCCAGTCACTTGTGTCCTCAACTCCCAGCATGCCCAGTCGCTTGTGTCCTCAACTCCCAGCATGCCCAGTCGCTTGTGTCCTCAACATCACTTTAGGCCTCCACCCCATTTTGGCCTCTTTCTCCCCAGTTTCCTGCATCGTCCAGTGCAGCTCAACATCAGTTCGGTGACTTTACACCTACAATGACCAAATGCACCTCAGACTTCACAGGCAAGTGCAAGGTGCAGCACTTTGGAAAAGGCAATATAAATGGAACCTATGTGGTTAATGCTATAAACATGGCTCCCAGCAAGAGTCGTGGCCGGTTGACAGGGAGGTAAGAAAAACAGATGTATACCTACATTTCATTGGTCAAGGTATTGAGTTCAAGAACATGGGGGTTCTGTCACAGCTTTAAATACTATATATATTTTCGATTTATGTATTTAGCAATACAATGTGGAGTAGACCTTTCTGGCCCTTTAATCCACACTACCCCAACAAATCCAATTAACCCTTACCTAATCGCTGGACAATTTACTACGGCCAATTAACCTACCCAGTACATCTTTGGACTGTGGGAAGACCTGGGGGAAACCCATACATTCCACAGGGGAGAACCTACAGAGACTCCTCATAGAATGGTGCCGGAATTGAATTCCAAACCTTGGAACACCCCATGCTATAATAGGTGCTATGCTATCATGGTGCCCAAAATCTCTGATTAGGCTACATTTAGAGTATTGAGTTCTAGTTACCTCAGGAAAGATGTGGAGGATTTGGAGAGGGTGCAGGTAAGATTTGCCAGGATGCTGCCTAGCTTGGAGGCCATGGACAAACTTGGGTTGCATGTTTCTGGAGCAGAGGTGGCTGAGGGGTGATTTGATAGAACTTTATAAGGTTATACATGGCAATGGCAAAGTTGACAGCAAGTATCTTTTATCTCGGGACTGAAGGTTCCATTACAAATGGGCATTTAAAGTGAGAATGGGCAAGCCCAACGGAGATGCGTGAGGCAAATTTTTCTTTAACATAGAGTGTGGAATATGTTGCTGGGGATAGTGGTAGGGACAGATAGCAAAGGAGCATTTGAAAGAGTCTGAGATAGGCACAATGATATGCAGAGAAAGGAGGGAAATGGTCAAAGTGTGGGGAAGGAGGATTAGAATTATTAAGTCATTAGTTTGATTTATTTGATACAACATTGTGGCTGAAGGGTCTCTCCTGTTCTGTGACAGGATAAACTTCTATTCACATTTCTTCTTTTGCTCAGATACTATCCTCTTTCTGTTTGCAATATTATCCCATTTGGAGTACAGTTTTTCCCTGTTTTTGCCCAAAAATTGGTTGACCACACATGTGAAACATTAACAGTATTGTTCTCCACTTTTACAAGGATCTACACCTTAGTGATAATGATCAAAGGGGCACAGAGAGAATCTGTAATTACTAACAAGTACCTTTATTGCCACAAAGGAAGAACACATGAATTTACACAAATGAATACTTGTGTGGATACCTGTTAAGTTTTCCTGACCTTCCACGAACAGTCAAAGAATAGAAAAGGTCATCTCTGGGAAAGGAGTCTCTGCTGGCAAAATATTCCTCCAATCTCCACGTGTCTGTGGGTCCTCCTCTTCTGCAATGGTGGGTCACTGGGGAGAGTTACCACTGCTAGTGCACTCGAAGTGTCTGCTTTTATATTCATTCCTTACCAGTCTGAATTTTGTATTTCAGTGGTATTGGCTGTGGGTCATCTGATTGATATGTAACACCTTCTTATCGGCTCTAATCCGTCATCTACAAATGACAACTGGTTCTAAATCGGTTACCAAACTAGTAACCAGCCCAGCTTGAATCACTCAGGGCAGACACAGACCCTACTATTCACAAACCTGCATGTTATATTATATAAAGAACACCTCACAACTATCTGTTTTATTTGGAAATTATCCCTAGTCCAGCAGATTACCTGGAGCATCATTGTGTCTGCTTCAAAACATTCATCCAGCCAAGCGACTATAGTTCACAAAATGGAGGATGCAGAACAGCATCACAAGATGGCAGCCTCCATCTCCTACAAGCACATGGCAAGAACAAAGACAACTGTTTTTTCTACATCCACTCTCCTTGATTCATTCGAATTCACTGTTTTGTAGACTCTAGTTCTTTTGGGCCACAGATGACATCTTGCCTGAATGTTTTGATCTTACTTGAGATTTCCAGTAGCTCTGCTGTCTTCTTTTTCTTTACTTTTTTTTAGTGAAATAATCAGGGTATCATATTTTCTTGAAATCCATTCTGCTAAAAATTTGGTGTGTTTCTGCTCTGCCTGACTCTATTTATGCCTCTCTCTGTGCCTCCTCCCCACTGTATTTTGCATGTTAGTTATCCTGTATATTCTTGGATGTCCGCTATTTGTTCATCTGGCTCTGGACTGCAACTTACTTACTGTTGGCGTTATCCTCCACATCACTTCACTCTAAACCTTCTTTAATTGTCAGTTCCCTACTTTGCAATCAATGGAGCCATCAGCGTGTTTTTACAAGGCTCTGAGCATTCTGCAACACAGGAGTGAAGCGGTAACCATTAGAGATCCAGTTTACAGGTGAGCAGCAATCTGTCTTTGCCAGGTCTTGTGAAGTAATTACCATCCACTGGATCCTGCTTCCTTTGATAGTTCGCCAAGTAAAATAGAACAGGGCAATTAGAAACTGGTAATAAAGTGTAGGAAGATCCCAGGTTTTTCATGAAATCTATGCCCCGTTGGCTAGTTAAACTGTTGGTGATCGGGTTAATGTCATCAAGAAAACCATACCTCGGGAAGTGAAGCAATAAGCTGAACGTATCCGATATTTGAAACACCTCCAGTGTGAGCATCCATACTGGTAACTGGAAATCGATTTACTATTGTCACATGTATTGAGATACAGGGAAAACGTTTTGTTTGCTTGTCGTTCAGACCACTCATTCAAACACAAGTATATCAAGGTGGTACTCAAGAGCAGCAACTACAGAATGCAGAATATCATGTCACAGTCACAGAAAGTGCAGAGCAGATAGCCAATTAAGATGCAAGGACCATGACGTGGTACACTGAGAAAACAGGAGATCTTTATCCTACAGGAGGTTTCTTGAAGATTTTTATAAATGTCATAGAAGTTGTCCTTGAGCCTGGTGGTACTTGATCTGAAACTTTGTTCTCTTCTGCTTGATTGAGGGGATAAGAAGAGAGAACAGAATGGGAAGGGTCTTTGGTTTTCTAGGCTGTTTCCCACACAGCCCCGTCTTCAATAGGTATTGGGAGGTGTAGACAGAGTCCATGGAGGAGAGGCTATTTTCACAACTTGCTGCAGTTTCTTGTAGAGCTGAGCAGGACAGTTGCCACATCAAGTTAGATGCATCCAGGGTGGATGCTTTCTATGATGCATCTGTAAGACTTGGTGGGCGTCATTGGGGGATATGTTAAATTTCCTAAAGGATTGCTGACCAGGGAATTCTTGGTTACCCAAGGTCACACACGTGCATTTACATAGCATCATTCACGTAACACTTAGAACATCCCAAAAGACATTTGGTTTAGGTTGCCAAACCTTCTTCCCACATACCAAACAGTGGTGCATCTAAATTTAAATTTTATTCAAACTGGGGTCACACCAGATTTCCTGGAAGGAGAGGTGCTCGTCTGCTTTCTTGTCCATAGTGTCTACATAGGGCGGCATGAATTCCTGCCAGTGTCACGAACTGAAGCGTAGCAGGAGCCAGAACATCAAAGATAGTGAGAGTGGCTGTCAGAGGGCTCTGGACTTGGTAATCTCTCTGTCTCGATGATGATGAGGGAGAGTTTACCGTCGATTCTCAGGTTAGGAGCTTGAAATAAAAAGCAACGCTTCCTACTGACCACAACAGTGAAATGGTGCCTGTTGTTTCCCCGTCACTGTGGGAGGAGCAATATCTGTCTCTCCTTTGTTAGTGAGAGAGAATACCTGTGGGATATCAAAGATGTCGGAGTGAACAGTTAGTTTTTGATGTACTGTACATCATGGTCTCTCTTTGGGGGCTTTGCTGTTGGTAGCATGGTTGTTGGCAGGAATGCTGATGCTTTATGCTAGAATAAGTGGGGGAGGGTTGATACTTGCTACTGTTTCTGCATGAGGGGTGTGGGGCTTTGGGGGTCCTACATTTTTTCGTTCGTTGGGGGTTTTCTTCTGTTTCAAGGATGCCTGCGGAGAGTAAGAATTTCAGGTTGTGCATTGTATAAGTTCTCTGATATTAAATGGAACTATTGATCTGTTTAACAAGTTAACTGGTGATTTCTACTGATAAGAATTTGAATACTCTGAAAGCATCTGACACATTTAAGCTTGCATGATTTTAATTAATTAGCAGTTAGTAAGTTTGCAGATGAGATTAACATTGGTGGAGTCTGTGGTGAACTACATATACCTGTCTGGACACACACACCCCCGCTGACGGCTCCTGTGGCTCCTCCCACAGACTGTGGTTCCTCCCACAGACCCCGGTATAAAGGCGATTGGAGACACTGCCTCGGCCTCAGTCTCCAGGATGTAGTGTGGTGGTTAATTGCTGCTTGTTCTTTCTTCCAGCCAATAAAAGCCTATATCTCACCTCACGTCTCCAAGAGTTATTGATGGTGCATTAATTTTATTGGCTGGAAGTTTTAAAACGTGGAAAGCATTTTACGTCTGGAAAAATTAGATATTGATCCTCAAGACTCAGAAGCAGCTCTTGCCTTTGAACTCTGGCTTGCATGCTTCCAATCATACTTGGAACAGATTCCAGTGACTGAGCCTGCCACAATGCACAAAATACTACTATCTAAAGTCCGAAAGTATTCTCCCTTATCAGGGACCTGCCGACCTACCAAGGGGCACTGGACACAGTACCTGTGGCCGGTGAACACCGTCTAAGCAAGACATCGCTTAGCAACGCAGCGACAGTGACCCGACGAGTCGAGCGCCGAGTTTCTCCGAGCCCTACAAACAATCGTGCGAGCTTGCGACTGCAAAGGACTGACGGCAGAAACACATGCGAAGCTGCTAGTACGAGACATCTTCGCTACGGGGATCAGGTCAGTGTACATGCGCCAGCAGCTGCTGGAAAATGCCAATCTTACCTTACGCTCGGCAATTGAGACGGCTGACACACTGGAGGCTGCTCTGCACAACGCTGATGCTGTCTAGCCGCACGATCCCCCGCCAGTTCCATGGACACTGCAGACCCCGCCACCCGCCGCTTCCAGTCGCAAGTCCACGAACTCCCCAAAACTGACCACAGCTGCTGCCAGTCGCAAGTCCGCGCAGTGTTACTTCTGCGGACTCGAAAAGCACCCCCAAAAACGTTGCCTGGCCTAAGAAGCTATCTGCTCCAGCTGCGGAAAGAAGGGCCATTTTGCCAAGGTCTGTAAGTCTGAACCACAAGCGGGGCAGCGCTGCATGTGAGGCATGGGGGCCGCCATCTTGCCTGCCCGCCTCGTGCGAGGCATGGGGGCCGCCATCTTGCCTGCCCGCCTCGTGCAAGACATGGGGGTGACCATCTTTGTCGGGGCCACCTCGCCCCGCCCCCGACCCACCAGTGCTTGCCGGGCACTAAGATGGCAGTTCAACTCTGGCCTCCGTAACCCTCGACCAAAGCGCCCCATACCAGCTTGCAAGGTCAATGATGGACATCCTGGTGGAGGGGCACAGGACTTGCTGCCTGTTTGACACGAGCAGCATTGAGAGTTTTATTGGCCCGGACACGGTGCAATGCTGTGGACTCGTGACACGGCCGGTAAGCCAGAGGGTCACCATGGCTTCTGGGTCGCATTCCACAGACATCTGGGGCAGTTGTGTAGCGACATTGGTGGTGCAGGGCACAGAATATCGGGACTTTGCGCTACTGGTCATGACTCAACTGTGCGTGCCTGTGCTATTGGGGCTGGACTTCCAGAGCCACCTCAACAGTGTGACTATGGCGTATGACGGGCCCCTCCCACCACTCACTGTCAGGAATCCTCAGTTTTGTGGGACTTCGTCATATACCCCGCTACCGACCCACACATCCCACCCAACACCATGCCGACAGCTGCACTACTGACACCACTTGCAGCCTCTCCACCCTCAAGATCCCTCCCCCACCGCTGTTCACTAACCTGACCCCCGACTATAAACCTGTGGCAACTAAAAGCAGGAGGTATTGCACCGGGGACAGGGCCTTCATTCAGTCAGAGGTGCAGCGGCTGCTCAGGGAGGGGATCATTGAGCCAAGCACAAGCCCTTGGAGGGCCCAGGTGGTTGTTGTTCGGAACGGGCAGAAAAATAGGATGGTCGTGGACTATAGCCAGACCATCAATAGGATCGCGCAGCTTGACGCGTACCCCCTACCCCGCATCGCGGATATGGTCAACCAGATAGCTCAGTACAAGGTGTACTCGACAATAGATCTGAAATCCGCTTATCACCAGCTCCTCATCCGCCCAGAGGACCACCCCTACACCACCTTCGAGGTGGGCGGCAGGCTCTATCACTTCCTGCGCGTCCCCTTCGGTGTCACAAATGGTGTCTCTATCTTCCAGAGGGAAATGGACCGGATGGTGGACCAGTGCCAACTGAAGGCCACATTTCCCTATCTGGATAATATCACCATCTGTGGTCACAACTGGTCAAATCACAACGCCAACCTCCAACGATTTTTCCAAGTGGCCAAAGCCGTGAACCTTACTTATAACAGGGACAAGTGTGTGTTCGGAACCACCCGACTCGCTATCCTTGGGTATGTCGTGAAAATCGGGATCATTGGCCATGATCCCGACCATATGTGCCCCCTGTTAGAACACCCTCTTCCCACCACCCTCAGAGCCCTCAGACAGTGCCTGGGCTTCTTTTCCTATTACGCCCAATGGGTTCCCCCTTTCGCAGACAAGGCCCGCCCCCTGGTCAAGTCCACCACAATTCTCCTCTCTGCCGAGGCCCGCGCGGCCTTCAGCCGCATTAAAGGGGACATTGCCAAAGCAACGATGCATGCGGTGGACGAGACCATTCCCTTCCAAGTAGAGAGTGACGCCTCCGATTTCACGCCGGCTGCTACCCTCAATCAGGCAGGCAGGCCAGTAGCATTCTTCTCTCGTACCCTGCAAGGCCCTGAAATTCAGCACTCCGTGGTGGAGAAAGAAGCCCAGGCCATAGTGGAGGCTGTTAGGCACTGGAGGCACTATCTCACCGGCAAAAAGTTCACCTTGTTGACCGACCAGCGCTCAGTTACGTTCATGTTCAGCAACCAACAGCGGGGCAAAATCAAAAATGATAAAATTTTTGTAGAACTCTCCACCTACAACTATGATATCCTGTACCGGCCTGGAAGGCTCAATGAGCCCCCTGATGCCCTATCCCGGGGAGCATGTGCCAGCGCACAGCTTGACCGGCTATACGCCCTCCATGCACATCTTTGCCACCCGGGGGTCACCCAATTTTACCATTTCGTGAAAGCCTGGAACCTGCCTTACTCCCTTGAGGACATCAGGACGACCAGGGACTGCCAAGTCTGTGCTGAGTGCAAACCACACTTCTACCGAACTGAAACGGCGCAACTTATCAAGGCCACCCCCCCTTTGAGCGACTGAGAGTTGACTTTAAGGGCCCCCTTCCCTCCACCGACCGCAATGTCTACTTTCTCAATATTATCGACGAGTACTCGCGGTTCCCCTTTTCCATCCCCTGCCCCGACACCACAGCCACGACCGTCATAAAAGCCCTGCGCCAGCTCTTCACTCTGTTCGGATATCCCTGCTATATCCATGGTGATAGAGGGTCCTCCTTTATGAGTGACGAGCTGCGCCGTTACCTGCTAGCTCGGGCCATTGTTACTAGTAGGACCACGAGCTATAATCCCCGGGGAAATGGACAGGTAGAGAGGGAGAATACCAGAGTGTGGAAGGCCACACTTTTAGCCCTTAAGTCAAAGGGGTTGCCGGTCTCTCAATGGCAGGAGGTCCTCCCCGAGGCACTCCACTCTATTCGCTCCCTGTTATGTACGTCCACCAATGCCACCCCTCACAAGTGCCTATTTTCTTTTCCCAGGAAGTCTGCCACTGGGACCACCCTACCGGCTTGGCTGACATCGCCAGGGCCAGTCCTGCTCCGGAAACATGTGAGGACCAATAAATAAGCTGGTCGAGAGGGTTCACCTTCTACATGCGAACCCCCAGTATGCCTACGTGGTCTTACCTGATGGGTGGGAGGACACGGTCTCTGTCTGCGACCTGGCGCCCGCAGGAGCAGCAGACCCCTACCCCGAACACTCCATGGTAACTATGAACCCTGTACCCGAGGTGACACCGTGCACGCCGAGCCCTACACAGACTCCTCACGACACTCCTATACCAGGCATCTGGCACGTGCATATACCAGGTGCCTCGCACATGCATGAAGGGTCACTGACACCTCCAGTCAGGCCAGAACCAGCACAACCACCGTCTCCGGTGCAATCACCACCGGCACCTGTGCAATCACAGCCGGTGCTACGTAGATCGCAGCAACAGATTCGACCACCTGATAGACTTAACCTGTAGATATACTTGTAAGAAACTTCGCCCCATGGGGACTCTCTTTTAAAACAAAGGGGGGGGATGAAGGTGGTGAACTACAAATACCTGTCTGGACACGCCCCCCCACTGACTGCTCCTGTGGCTCCTCCCACTGACCCCAGTATAAAGGCGATTGGGGACACCGCCCCGGCCTCAGTCTCCAGCATGCAGTGTGGTGGTCAATTGCTGCTTGTTCTTTCTTCCAGCCAATAAAAGCCTATATCTCGCCTCATGTCTCCATGAGTTATTGATGGTGCATCAGAGATGTAAATAATGAAGAAGGATGCCTAAGGACAATGCAGCGTAGAAAACTGAGCGGTGTGGCTGAAAATGGAATTTAATCCGAACAAGTGTGAGATCATGTACATTCAGAGGTCAAATTCTCGTAAGACATGTAGAGTAAAATAGGAGGAACCTGAGGAGCATTGATACACAGGGGGACATTTTGGATATATGGAATGAGCTGCCTGAGGAGATGGTACTTGGATATGTACTTTGGTAGGAAAGGCATGAAGAGATATGGTCCTAATGCAGGCAAGTGGGATTACTCTAGGTAGTCAGGTTGTTTGACAAGGCCTATTCCTAAGCAATACTATTCTGTGATTTTATGGTCAAGTAATTCAGAGATCCATAGAGAGATACTACATGGAAACAGGTCCTTCAGCCCATTAAATCCCGTGAACAATCAAAGACCAAGTTTTACAACTGTTTTATTTTCTCCACACTCTCATTCCCCCCACAGGTATTACTGTTCACCAGCATTCTAGGAGCAAATTATAGTCACCTCTACCAAACTACCAAACTGCACATTTTTGACTGGGCGAGGAAACAAAGATCACCCGGATGAAACCCGTGCAGTCACGTGGAAAGTGTGCAAATTCCACACGAACAACGCTGATGTCAGGATCGAACCTGAGCCTCCAGTGCTGTGAGGCAGCAGCTCTGCTCACTGTCCTGTGCTCCGTGAAGTCAGCCTGGCCTTTCCCCGCAGGGCCAAACCCCATGCTAGGGATACAATACATAATCTTATCCAAATTGTTTTGTTTGGTTTGTACAGTATTGTTTAAAAAGTCTTAGACACACTAGCTCCATATATAGGTGCTTACGACCTTTGCACAGTATGTTAGATACTATCAGTGGTAGGGAATTGGTGGGCCTGTGACGTCCATCGCTCTTTGCAGATTTTTACATTCAAATTCAGTACCACACACATCTGGTAAAAACCAGACATCTCTGGTAAAAAAATCTCAGTAATATAGCTCATGGAATTGGAATATAACAGCTCTATTGGCCCAGGTTTGGTCCTGACCTCAAGGCTCAATGCCTGTTTAAAGCTGGTCCTGTCCCTCTCTCTCCGTGACCATGCGAGTTCCCCCAGATGCTCCTGTCTCTTCCCAAATCCCTGACAGGTTCAATGTTCAATGGCTACTATGAATTGTCCTAGTTTTAGAATATGGAGGAAAGGGGCTAATGGGACATTGGAGAGAGTAGAACAGGATTATTGTAGCAATTCTGTAAAGGGCTGCTACAGAGGTTGACAGTATGCCAAAGATTCTACAGTATTTCTGTGCCACCTTACTCAGTAATTCTACATTACTGGGCCAGACCTTGCTAAATCCGGGTCTGCGTCTGTCTTAAACTAATCTTTTATAGCCACAAGGCTCCCTGAGTAGTAGTTGCTCTGATAACACGGTTGTTGAGCAAGCAGCAATCAGATGCAGTCTAATGCTGTTTGACTCGCCCACCCCCATGTCTCCTGCCCTGTCTCAGTTTCATTATTTAATAATGCTCAGCAAACTTCTTGAGGACAGTTCTTTCACAATAAAGGCATTTCACACAATGTATAATCTCCAGTCCTTGGCATTAGAAAAGCAAATATTTATAAATCACTGATTTTGTCAAGGTTTAACTCTGATAATTCTATACAGCTATGTAATTTTATTGTGTATAATCCCTTTCTTCATATGCAAGCTTTGGATCCTGAGGCCTTGTCCATAGAAAATTTTGATGGCTGACTGACAGTTTATGTTAAGTGTAGTTAGTTGGAAAACTGTTGAATTATCTGAAAATCTTGTTTGGAGAAAAATTAATCATAATAAATCCACTTAACAGGCATTTAACTGAAATAAATTAACTGAAACAATATTGGTTTAAATAGAGGAATAAATAAACTATCATTTCCCCTTCCAGTTCAAGTCAGTAACCCATAGTAGGGTGCTGAGGTTGTTGGAGAGCAGAGCAACTATATGTATTTAAAGAGTAAACACGAGGAAATCTGCAGATGCTGGAAATTCAAACAACACACACAAAATGCTGGTGGAACACAGCAGGCCAGGCAGCATCTATAGGGAGAAGCGCTGTCGGTGTTTCGGGCCGAGACCCTTCGTCCTGCTGAGTCCAGTTACCTGCTGAGTTCATCCAGCTTTTTTGTACATCTTGATTTTGACCACAGTATCTGCAGCGTACTTTGTGTTAGGTGAGATGTCATCTCTGCATCTGTCAAGGCCTCGAAGAACATGGAAGTTTTAAAGAACTTTACAGTACAGAAACAGGCACTTCAGTCCAATTTGCCTGTACCAATCAAGTTGCCGAACTGAGCTAGTCTCGCCTGCCATTCGTTGGTCCGCTGGCCTGTTTAATCACTGTCCACTATACAACTGATTTTAGTGTCATCTGCAAACTGATCATCCATGCCATCTACATTTTCATCCAGATTGTTAATATAAATGCCAAACAAGGGGGGAACAAGCACTGTACACCACTGCTCCAATCTGAACTAAGCAATAGGAACTAAGATATTGCTTTACTTCATAATTGAACATATAATATTACAGTCTTTGCTTATCCCCAACTGTTTAGTGTGTAATTTCCAATCTCTGATTAAAGTTCATTTACAAAGTGTATTTAATACCCATTGCTAAATGTCGTTGAACTAAGTGACTTACTCGATTTTAGAGTGAAGTACAGAGGTCTAGCTATGCTTATGATGGCTTTACGTTTCTTCTCTTTATTTTTCGTGCAGGGAAGCTCTTGGGGGTTGATGTGCCTGATCTGTTTTGCTCGTTTTTTTTGTGTGGGAAAAGGGATTTGGAGGTTAATGTGCCTGTTCTGCTTTTGTTTTTTTTTTAAAAAAGGGGAGGTGGAATTTGGGGGTTGCAGCCTTTCATTTCTTTCTTGGTTTCCTGGCTACCTGGAGAACTGAAGAATTTCAGAGTTGTACACTTTGATAATTAATAAACATTTGAACCTTTGAACGTGTTCAACATATCACCATTTTTAAAATACTCTCCCATTCTAGTTTTCCTCAACTTGATTTATGACTGCAAAATTTTCAGTTTCAAGCTAAACAAAGATCTTCCATGTGAGTTAATTTTACTTTTTTCCTTGAACATGGCTTTTCTAAGCTTGATACTCACCCCTTCCCCTACCTACCTTTCCCTCACTGTCTAGTACTCCCATATCCCACAGTTTCTTCTGCTGCTCAGTGTCACTAACAACGTGGCTATGGATAATTAAAGATATAATGAATGAAAGTAAGTGGACACTGACATTATTACTGGCTCTCCCAAACTACTGGCAAAGTATTCCAGTTACTCCTATTTACTGGGAGGGGAGGGGTGGTGGAAAGGTGGGGTCTGGCCTTCATTTCTGTGTTACTTATCACATCAAGAAGAATTGAATGCAAGTTTTACCCCTTGGTACTAATTTATTGTTGTCACATGTACTGAGCAACAGGGCAAAGCTTTGAGTTTTTGTGCCACCCGGACAAATCATGCAATACATAACTACATCAAAGTATTAAAGAGAAGCCAGAGTACACAATGCACAGTCATGTTCAGTGCGGAGAAAGTGCAGTGTATGTGGACAAATAAAGTGCAAGGACCTGATGTGATGGATTGGGAGATTAAGGATTCACCTTTTAGCATAAGAGAGGTCTGTTCAAGAGTCTAATAACAGTGGATTGGAAGCTGCCCTTGACTCTGGTGGTTTATGCTCTCAGGCCATTTGTCTTCATGGGAAGTAAAAGGGAAGGCTGACCTGCCAGCACATTGTCAAAGACACGTTGTAAAGGTTATTAGGATTTGGAGAGGATGCAGAAGAGCTTCAGCAAGAGGCTGAGGGGGGACATGATAGAAATATAAAAGATTACAAGAGGCAGATATAAATGTCTTTTCCTCAGGGTCATAACATCTAATACTAGAGTGCGTGTATTTAAGGTGAGAGCGGGGAAGTTCAAAGTATACATAGTGTAAGCTACTTTTTTTTACATATGGAGAGGTAAGTGTGCTGCTAGGTGTGGTGGTGGAGGCAAGCACAGTCAAGGCATTTAAGAAGCTCTTTTGATAGGTACGTAAATATAAAGATAATGGAGGGATATGGATATTGTAGGCAGAAAAAATTACCTTAGTTCAGTACTTAATGACTAGTTTAACTAGTTAGGCACAGTGCCTTGAGATGAAGAGACTGTACCTGTGCTGTACTGTTTTATGTTTAAGAGAACAGGCTAATATTTCATGGAAACAGACCCCAGCCTTCTGAACAAGCCAATAATCTATCACCTGTTTACATTAATCCTAACCTAGTCTCTTCACATTCCTATCAACTCCTTTCGATTTACCACTCATCCACAGATTGGGGTAACTCTGAATAGCAAACTAAGCTGCCCATCCCCATGTCTTTGGGAAGTGGTTTTCACACAGAGGGTGGTAGGTAATGTATATACAACAAGCTGCCAGAGGAAGTGTAGAGGTAGCTACCATTACGCTTAAACTTTAGGATAAAACCTAGATCTCTGGGTAGCAGATGGATGAACTGCATTGCCGAGCTTTGGGAAATCTCTCCAGATTACCCAGTTACTTGCATGCACTTGAGCTCGACTTCCACAAGCTTTCCAAGGGAATCAAGGATCAGGTGGGAAACTGGATTGTAGTGAATACTAGATTAGATTAGATTATGAGGACACTCAGTCCTCGTTTATTGTCATTTAGAAATGCATGCATGCATTGAGAAATGATACAATGTTCCTCCGCAGTGATATCACAAAAAAACAGGACAAACCAAAGACTCACACTGACAAAACCACATAGTTATAACATATAGTTACAGCGGTGCAAAGCAATACCATAATTTGATAAAGAACAGATCGTGGGCACAGTACAAAAAAGTCTCAAGTCCCAATCGACTCCGATAGTCTCCCGATAGCAGGCAGCAAAAAGGAGAGAAACTCTCCCTGCCATAAACTTCCAGGCACCGACAACTGATGCATTGGAAGCACCCGACCGCAGCAGACTCTGAGTCCGTCCGAAAACTTTGAGCCTACGATCAGCCCTCCAATACAGCCTCCCGAGCGCCTTCTACCTCGTCCAGGCCACCGAAACAAGCAAAGCCGAGGTCTCGGAGGCCTTCTCCTCCGGAGATTCCGGACCGCACAGTAGCAGCGGAAGCGAAGCGGGCATTTCAGAAGTTTCTCCAGATGTTCCTCCATGCTCTCACATCTGTCTCCATCCAGTACAGCAGGTTTGTGAAGTTATAGCCTTCTCCTGCTCTTCTACTGACCCTAAGGTCACTGGTAGATTGACTTACAACCACAAAGTTTCTTCCCCGTCGATTCCCAGCTCTGTGCTGCTCCATTAAGCCCAGTAAAGCCCTGTGCTACCCAGTTCTGACAACGGGTCTCAGATCTGGCATGTTCACTCTGTAACCCTTTTCACAAATGCTGCCTCACCTTCTGAATGCCCCTGGCATTTTCAGTTTTTATTTTAAGGGAGCTCTTCTGAGCCAAAGCAACTGGAACAATATTGTCTTCAGGTGCCAAAAAGTCTTTGGAACCATTAAGAAGGTAAATTAATATTAAAACATTTGACCAAGTGAGTTTCCTGTGCTTATTCTGATTTCTTCCCACATGCCAAAAGTGTGTGGGCTAGTTGGTTAGTTGACTGTTCTATATTGCAATGTAGGATTCTGGTGATAACAGGTTTAAAGGCAATCTAAGAGCCAATGTTTTCACACAGAGGGTGGTGGGTAATGGATATGGAACGAGCTGCCAGAGAAAGTGTTAAGGTAGCTACCATTACACTTAAAACATCTGGACTGGTACACAGACAGGAATAGTTTACATCCTCTGACATTTTGATTGTCACTCCAGATTCCAGCGATGGCATTCTCTTGTGTCTCCAAGGCTTAAAGCGATATTGGCCCAGCGCAAGGAAATGGGATGAGCTCAGGTAAGCACTTTGGTCGGCATTGATGAGTTAGGTCAAAGACCTTGCCTCCATGCTGTATGTGACTCTAGGGTGGTAGTGGGAGAATCAAGGGGCAGGGGAGAGAGAATGACATAGAGAAATCGTTGGCTCGTGGATTTGGTGAGCGAAATGGTTTCCTTTTATGTTGTATGGTAATAAAAAAATATTAAAGATAGAACATTGCAACTCAACCCTTTGACCCACTACGTTGTGTCGATCTTTAACCCACTCCAAGATCGGTTCAATCCTTCCCTCCTACATAGTCCTCCATTTTTCAAATAATTCCTATACCTATCTAGGAGTTTCTTAAATGCTCCTAATCTATCTGCCTCCATCTGCGCCACCCTTAGTGGCAATATTCCACACAAGCACCACTCTCTATGTGGGAAAAAAAAACTTCTATGCTGACGTCCCCCCTATACTTTCCTCCAATCATCTTAAAATTACGAAGTAAATATCTGGAGAACTTCATTACTTTTAAAGAACTGATATTTCTGCAGCTTCTTTCAGAACTTCTTCAACATCAGTCAACCAAATGGGACATTTATGGCATAATGTGTGCAGCACAGCCTGATCTCACGAAACAGCTTGGTGATATGATTAGCTGACATATTTTTCAGTAATGCTGAATGTGGGTTAGGATATGAGGATGACGAGCGGTTTGGATCCTTTCTATTTAATTGAGGAGGCTTATTGTGCTCACAGTTTCACATAATCTGTAAACCCAGGTAGTGCAGCACCCCGTCTTAAATGGCCTAGATTACTCTCCTTCTGATTCAGAAATAAAACCAAAGCTAGCTGAATCTGTGACGGCTGTGGTCATATGCAGGGTTTTATATTACATCTGTAAAAGATGATAAAATCAATGCCTGGGGAAGTGCAGAATAATTGTAAACTACTTCTTTTGATGCAGAATGTGTGGAGGGAAATGAAATCTAATCTCCAGAGATAGAAACAAAATAAAAGCCCTGCAAATATTGGAAAGCTGCAGTAAAAACAGAAAGTGCTAGAAACGCACAAAGGTTCTATCAGCAAGTATGATGAAAAAGAGTATGTAACAAAGGTGAAATTATGTTGGGAAATAAGGAGGAGGCACAGAAATTGCTTGTATTTGTCTTCACTGCAGTAGATACAGAAAACTTCAGGAAGTAGTGCAGAATTAGTGGTCTACAAAAGTCATAGAGAAATTCACCATGGAAACAGACCATTCAGCCCACTGAGTCCATGCTGTCTATCAAACACCCATTTATACTACATTAATCCCATTTTATTCCCCAGATATTTTCATTAGCTTTCTCTGTGTTATATTATTTATTTCATTTCCATGTCATGCTCCTGCTTCTACTCTCTGTGAGCTCAATTTTTTAAAAGTTTAAGCGGAACTTGCCTTGCTTTGACGTCTCTTTGGGCCTATCCTCAGTTGAGTTCAGAAGGATGAGAGGATGCCTCATTGCAACCTGACAGATATGAAAGGCCTGGATAGAGTGGACGTGGAGAAAACATTTCCAATATAGTTTAGTGATCATGCTGTTGATTTGTTAATCTGGCATCGGGACAAATAATCAGAAATAATAAATTTGAGTCCTGCACTGACAACTGGAAATCAAAGTTGATCTCCATAACAGTGAGCATGATTGAGCTTATAGTGTCCCTCCACAGAAATCAACCGCTAAATTAAATTATCATCCCTTGATAATGGCTTCCATGTTGTAATAGTCAAGAATGACCAAGAATCCAAGTGCTAGTGCCAGAATCCTGGAATGATGCAAATTATATCTGGACACTCAGTTTTACTCCACGGATGGCTGATAAAAATATGGAATGGTCCCATTTATTTGATAGAGTTTTTGACCAAGTTTGAAAAGATCAGTTTTTTTTTCTTCCTCATCTTATTTTTTAAAGTTTTTAAATGACTTTTCATTGATTAGGGAGGCAAACATAATTTGCCCTCTATTGGTTGACAATACGAGTAACAAGTGTAAAGTGCCAGCAAAACCAGGTGTTGTGCTGAGGTCTCATCCCCCTACCTGAAGATAGCAGAACTGCAGTAAAGGTTCATCAACTGTGATGCTGAGATTTGTCCAGTGGAGAGAGATTGTCCGAAACTTCCAAGGCACAGACATGCCGAAGAACCACACATCCGTGAGCCAAACATGAGTGGTGGGAAAATAAGTGAACGAGATTCTCAGGGACAGGATCCACCTGCATTTGTAAAGTTGGAGAATGATGACAGATGGTCAGCATGACTGTACATAGGAAATCATGCCTCTAAACTTTCATTTAGTGCTTTGAAGAGGCAACAAAGAAAATTGATGAGAGCAGGTGGTAGGCATTGTCTACCTTGACTTTATCAAGGTCTAACCTAAGATCTGGAGAAGTAGATCACATGGGATCTGGGGTGAGTTAGCCAGTTGGATACAGACTTGGCTTGGTGGAAGGAGACAGAGAGGTGATGGAAGATTGCTGCTCAGATTGGATGTCTGTAATTAGTGATGAACCACAGGGATCAGTGCTGGCTCCATTGACTTTTAAATTAATGATTTGGATAATCTTGTTGTTCCCATGTTTAGTAAGTTTGTGGATGACACCAAAATTGGAGACATAGTGGACAGTGAAGATGGTTATATGAGATTACAAAAAGATCTAGATCAACTTGGGATGTGGGTCAAGGAACAGCAGATCGTATTTAACTTGGACAAGTGTAAGATATTGTATTTTGGTTTGTTAAGCCAGTGCAGGACTTCAATAGAAAATAGCAGGGCCTTGAGAGTGTTAGAAGACAGAGGAAACTGAGGATTCATGCTGTACTTAGTTCCCTAAAAGTGATGACACAGGTAGAAATGGTGGTGAAGAACGTTGAGTGAACTTGGCCTTTTCTCCTTGGAGCAACGGAGGATGAGAGGTGACCTGATAGAGGTGTATAAGATGATGAGAGGCATTGATCATGTGGATAGTCAGAGGCTTTTCCCCCAGGGATGAAATGGCTAACACAAGAGGGCACAGTTTTGAGGTGATCAGAAGTAGGTGTAGAGGAGAAATCAGAGGTAAGTTGTTTTTTTTTAAATACGCAGAGAGTGGTGAGTGCTGGAACGGACTGCCAGCGACAATAGTGGAGACGGATACAATAGGGTCTTTTAAGAGACTCTTGGGTAAGTACATGGAGCTTAGAAAAATAGGGTAATCCTAGGTAATCTCTAAACTAAGTACATGTACGATACAGCATTGTGGGCCAAATGGACTGTATTGTGCTGTTGGTTTTCTGTTTCTATGTAACGTATTTGGTATGCTTGCCTTCGTCAGTCAGGGAGAATTCTGGGGTAGGGACATGATATTGCAACTGTACAAATCCCTCATGAGACCATACTTGGAATATTGTGTGCATTTCTGGTCACCCAGCTATAGGAGGGATGTCAGTAAGCTGCAAAGGTACAGAAAAGATTCACAAGGATGTTACCAGGACTGGAGGGCTTGGATTATAAGGAAAGACTAGAAAGGATGGGACTGTTCTCCCTGGAGCTTAAAAGGCTGAGTGGTGATCTTATGAATGTGTACAAAATCATGAGAAGCATCGTTAAAGTGGATGGGCATAGTCTTTTTATTAGGATAGGGGATTCTAAAAGTACAGGACATAGATGTAAGACGAGAAGGGAAAGATTTAAAAGGGACCTGAGGGGAAACGTTTTCACACACAGGGTGGTGGATTTGAAACGAGCTGCCACAGGAAGTTGGCGTGGGGTACAATTACGATACTTAAAATACATCTAGACAAGTACATGAATAGGAAAGGTTTAGATGGTATGCCCAAATACAGGCAAGTACAACTAGATCAGGTAGGCAACATTGTCATCATGGATGAACTAGGCTGAAGGGCCTGCTTCTATGCTATCATGCTATAACCCACCATCCTTCATGCCCTTGGTGTCTGAGAGGAAACTTTTGTATCAGGGCAATATCTCTGTATGCCTCTGATACAAGGTCTGCAGCTGTCAGGATTCGGGATCTTAACCTGAAGCTTCGGCCGTTTGCCTCCATGGATGCTGCTCAACTCACCAAGTTTTTCCTGCAGTTTGTTTATTTGCTAAACATTCACCATGTCGGTTTCTAGGATGTTGTGTTTTTTCTGTGAGGAGAGACTATGCAAACTGTTTTCTCTTCAGAGGAAGGAGGGGCAATTTTATTGAAACATTCAAAATTCTTCAAGGGTTGAAAATGTAGATGTGGAGACATTTTCTCTTACTAGGGTGACTAGAATTAGAAGTCAGAACTTGGAAACTGAAGTCCCTGAAGAGAATTTTTTTCAACTGGAGAGTAGTGAGTCAGGTATAAAAGGGAAATCAGAGAAGTGGGGAAGTGATGATGAGGTTAAACATCACCACAGATTTGTAGAATAATGGAGGTGGGGATGAGATGGGGAAGCAAGCACGAGGACATTATTCCAGTATCAGTACTAGTCCGTCCTACAAATACTGGACCTTTCTATACCGGTCTTTCCCATAGTATTGGACCCCACACTGGTACTGACCTCTGCACAACACTGGACCATTCTGCAATATTGGACAATTCGGTCGTACTGGACCTTCCTACATTATTAGATTTCACAAGACTTCAGCATCATATTAAAGGTTTATACAGCCAGTCTTTCAATCCAGAGATATAAGAGATTTCAGAAGCTGGAATATGGGACTTTTTAAACTCTATCTGCAGTCACTTGTGTCTCCCGTCTCCTCTTGGCGAGACCCTAGCTTGATGCTGAAAATCTCATCTCTTAACACCAAAGTCACATGGATGAAGAAAAAATAAATTTGCCTTCAAGGGGCTGAAGATGTGCTACTGCAATCATAACAGTGCGTTTGAAATGCAAATACACTTCAGATAGTGCAATAAGGTGTAAATTGTTGTTTTAACATGCAGTCTCCATGGTGGATGCAGGTCCCAACAATGTTTCTTTTCAATTATATCCATCCCATGGATAGCTATCACCATGTATCAAAAGTTCTCAGCTATAGATCTAAACGATCTGTCTACTTCCATTTCAATGTCTTCTGAATCTCTTTAAACAATGCAGTTACAGGAGCACTCAGTTAGTTTACAGTCAGCATGGGGTGTGTTACAGAGTACAGAGGTACAGCAACCACACAGGAAAATGACAAATTATAGTTTTTGTCACTTAGTTGGGTCTCCGGTTGACTTGCAACATTCCTTGTGTTCCCATGAAGCTCACATGGATGCCAGTTATCACACTCCCTAAAACTCACCAGGATCCCAGTACTCACTCACCTGGAACTCAGTGCTCCCGGTTCCCACACTCTCTTCAAATTCAATAGGACCCCCAGTTCCCACACTGCTTTAAAATCAGTCACCGCCACCAGACAAGCCCCCTACCAAGTTACTGCATAACCTAGAAACTTTGAAAAAAAAATTATATGAATTTAAAGTGTGTTGTGCATTGGAACATTCAATCCAAAAGAAAAACTACCAGTTCAGCACTGCCAGACTGTAAGAAGTTAAGTAATATTGGAGTATTTTTTCCTGTATTTAGTAAGAGAGGGGGCTGTCCGGCCATCAGACTATTCTCCATATTACATCTATGTCCTTGTATTTCATTGTGATCATGCAAGAGGCGCTTTGATCTCATTGTTTCTTTACTAGCTCACATTCTCATTCTCCAATTATTCTCTCTGCAACTTCTCCACATCCTTATCAAATCAGCCACCAGCCAAGCACTAGGAGTAATTTACAGTGGTGAATTGACCTACAAACCCACTCAACTTGTGTGTTAGTCAGAAACTGGACCACCCAGAGGAAACCCCAATGGTCACAGGGGAGAACGGGTAAACTCCACAGAGACAATGTCCAAGATCAAGATTAAACCTGGATCTTTGATCTGTGAGGCAGCAGCTGCGCTGGCCTCTCACTGAGTCGTGCAGGTCCTTCAGCCCAACCAGTTCATACCAATTATTGTGCCAATCCAACAGGACCCAACTTCTTTCATTCAGCAAAATTCCCTCCAAGTCCCACCCCTCCATATATCTATCCAAGTGCTTCCTAAATAATTCAATCGTACCTGTATCAGTCACATCCTCTGGCAAATCATTCAATATATTCACCACTCTTTGAGTGAAAATTTGTCCATTGGATCTCCTTTAAATCTTATTCTTCTCATCCTAATCCTTTGCCACCTAGTTTTGGACTCTCTTCCCCTGGGGATGAGCCTGTTACACTTTATGTGTGCTTCTCATAGCCCTTTGTTCTGCAGCATTCCAAGGATTAAAGCCCAGGTTAGCCAGCCTCTCCCTCTCACTCAGGCTTTCTAGTCCTCATAACAGCCTCATTAACCTTTTCTGCAGTCCTTCAAGTTTAACTATGTCTTTCCAAAAACAGGTGACCGGAATTATGGACAGAACTTCAAGAGTTGTCTCACCAATGAGTTATACAGTGCAACATTGTCAGCGTGTCTGGATATGGGCCAAGTGCGGAGAGAGAGAGAGATGCTGAAACAGGTTGCTGGTTCACAGACTTCAGTGCGAACAGCATTTTAACAGGCTTGGTGCACAGGTTATATTCGAGCAGCAATCTGAGAACCCCGCGGTCGTGCAGGATATGTTTCTGGTGAGAGCGTGAATAGATAAGGATGTCGATGTAAACAAAAACAGACTGGTATAATATGTCCCAGAGCACACCATTAACTGAGGCCTGGAAAACAACGGGGGCATCATAAGGTACTCATAGTGGCCATTAGAGGTGTTGAAAGCCAACTTCCACTCACCGCTTTCTCTCCCACGAACCAGATTGTAAGCATTGTGCAGATGAATTTTGGAAAAAAGGTTTGCTCCCTGGAGATGCATGAATGCAGATGCCAGAAGGGAAAGAGAGTAGTGGCTCTTCACAGTGATATTGTTCAGTGGCCGATAATCGATGCAGGGACAGAGCTCGGCATCATTCTTGCCCATAAAAAAGAAGCCTGCTCCTGCCGGCGAGGTTGACGGACAGATAAACTCCATAGCCAATGTCTCCTTGATGTATTCCTCTCTGGCCACCATTTCAGGACAAGAGAAGAAAAGGAGCTGGCTCCGGAGACGACTAGTGCCAGGTAGGATGTCTATGGCACAATCGTATGGCTGGTCTGGGTGCAGGGTGGTGGCCTTTCTTTCACTGAAAACATCAAGGAGATCCGCATATTCAGCCAGGATCCCAGACAGGTCCACATCCTTAGCTGACACAAGAGGGGAGCTTGAGCTGGACCCAGACAGGTAGCCAGCCCCCACTCTTGGAGCACTTTAAGAGACCAGGCCATCCGTGGGTTATGTTGAGATAACCAGGGGAGACCAAGCACCAGTGGCAGTACAAGAGAATCAACCAGGTACAAGGAGAGTACTTCACTATGGTTGCCTTCAAGCATAAATTAGAGGCTTGGTGGAAAGGTGGATTTAGCTGAATCCCAGAGGTTGGCTGTCCAGGGCCTTGACATTGATCTTTTCACTCAATTCCCAAGTGGGAACTCCTGATCTTTGAGCTTGAGAGATGTCCATGAGATTCCAGGCTGCACAAGAGTCGATAATGCTTTAAGTTCAGGGGTTCAAGACCCCTACAACAAGGAAGTTGCGAGTATAATACAAATTATGGGAAGCTGACCTGTCAGGACTCCCCTCCCTGTTGACGGGTATCTTCGTTTACTGAACGCTTGAGACACGCCACCCGGAAATAACCTGAAATGGAGGCAGAAACCTGTTCTCCTATGTCATTCTTGTTCGTCCTGAGACAGACACATGTGCCCCACTTGCATTTGCTTCTTCATAGACTGGGTGCTGGTGATGAGAAGGGGAGGGTGAGGAAAGTTGGTCATTAAAAGGCTCATAGGAAGTTTGAAACATTCTTTCCCTGCGCCACTCAGTCACCTGGTCATCAACATGAACAGCCAGACTTGACTGCTCTTCACAGACAGCAATCTCATGCCAGCCAACCTGCCTTCAGTGCACACTTGAAGGTAGTGGTGAGAAATCTCTCATTCTATCCTGTCTCTACTGCAAGCGTGCAGAGTTTGACTGCATAGGCCCACAAGTTCCCTCAGCCTTGGTACTAGTCCAGGAACTGGTGGATAGCTTCCTGACCCTTGTACTGGATGGTCAAAAACCTCCTTAACAAAATGCTGGAACAACTAGGCTATAGGGTATCCTTGTTCCTGTAAATCATTGAACAGGCTGAGTGGAGGTCCATCTAGAAGATTGACCATGTCCGCCAATTTTCATGCATCATTACCAAATGACCAGGCTGGGCTTGGAACGTGAACTTGCATTGGGTAATAAAAGTTTTGCAGCCATCAAGATCACCAGGATATCTGCCTGGTGGTGGAATACTTGATCATTGTTTGGATGTGGGAGTCTTTGATGGTCTGAAAGTGGGAGTCATTTCTGGACTGGGTGCAGGAGTGGGAGCAGTAGCGACAGAGGTTGTTGGAACAGCAGAAAAGGAGGATCTTCATGATTCTGGGAATGGAACGGAGGTGGCCAAAGGCTGCTGAATTGCTTTGGAAAGAACACTAATTGTTGTCAGCTGACACTGCTTGTCCGCAGTGATGGCAGCCGTGAAAGTGGAAATCGCAGACACCTGACTCCGATCGTCTGTGGTGAGCGGCTGAACAGTTGCTACAAGGGCTGATGACTGGGCTTGATGATGCAAAATTATCTGCCTCATTGCTTCAGTAACTTCACTCAGAACAGATTCAATTGCCTGTAGCTGACCAATGAATCTCAGGGCCAAGGTCAGCTGTTCTCTCTCTGCTGGGTCCATCTTTGTGTGTTTGAAACTTGCTGTCAGTACATCTGGATATGGGCCAAGAGCGGAGAGAGAGAGAGAGAGAGAGTGAGAGACATTGAAACAGGTCGATAGTTCACAGACTTTAATGCAAAAAGTTTTTTAAATAGAAAAAAAACAATAAACGCTATGCCAAGCTGGGCCATTAACTAAAACTCTTAAACAGAAAGCTAGATGCCTACACTGCAACTAAAAGGAATTAAACATAAAATGAACACCACTGGTCCTCAGCGATAGTCCACTATTGCAGGCAAGGCTGAATGCAAGCAGGCAATGTGATGTTGTTGTGTTTTGCTCAAGTCTTGACAAGCGCTACAATCAAAAGAAGGGAATTAAATACAGCAATAATGAAATAATTATCAGACACGTGCTTATTCGTGAGTGGAATTGCCGAATCTATTGCACAGCTGAGTCTGTGGTTGTGACAAACATAATGTCTTAAGTCCTATACTCTGTGCCCTGATTCACCAGGTTTTGCACCTTGCTATCCCTACGTCCAATGTTAACCTGTTCTGTCTACCCACATCCCTGCAAAATCATTATCCCTATTGTGTATTTTTATAATGCATCCTTTTGAGAACATCGTAAACGATTAACACCATAGAAGGACTGTCAAAGTGTAGGTACTGTTATAATGTAGGAATCCTTCTTTACAGTCAATAAACTCTGAAAAGCCTCAATCCCAGAACAACCCAATTTGCCAGACGTATTTAATTTAAAAGACCTTATTGAGAACAGAATTAAATTAGACTGCAACTTTGAAATATCAATTTTGAACCCATGTTGCAGTAATGAAAACTGCAGGATGATAGTGGGATACCTATCTGTGGTTTGGAATTAATAGTTTAACTGCATTAACATTTGCATTAAGAAATGTTCATGAAATGAAATAACGAAAAAGTAACTTAAAATAAATTAAGCTGTGTTATATAAATTTGAATCTCAGCAGGTAAAGGATGTATGAGTCATTATTGTAGACATAAGATCCGATCATCACTTGAGAGCCCTTAGGGAAATGTTGCATCACTTGGATTGAATTTGTACAGACTCAACAGCAGGAGGTATGTTTCAGACAGCCAAAGAACAGGCAAGTCCGATCAGAATATTCCCATTAGTGTGCAGATATTTTCTATTCATCCCAGTAGCCTTTGAGTCCACTTGAAGTCAAAATAGTTTTGAATATAAAGAGAAGGGTATAAAAATGGTTGCAACTCAGAAATTGAAATTAGATTGATCTCTGTCACATGTGTTTGATTCATGTGTCCATAAAGTATGTGTATTTGTATTAGAATGAGGTTGGATCCTTGTGTGTTATGTGCATATTTCCGTATATGCATGTTATCTGTGTACTTGAGTGTGTATATGTGCATTTCATTTCTAGTATGTGTTTGTGTTATTTACGTATTTACTTATGTGCATGTTATCTATGAGTTCCCATGAATGTGTTTGTTTACGTGTGTGTGAGCACTTCATTTCCAGGATGTGCTTGTGTGTTCTATACATACCTATGTATGTGCATGTCACCCGTGTGAGTGTGCAGAAGTCTTCATCACTGCCCTAACACTTCTCCCAATCCTGTTGCACCTCCAACAAACATCTTGCATGAATATAGTTAACAGTCAGAGCTAACTGGAAACTGTAAAACTTATGAGAACTGTACCCCAGAGCCAAGTTCACCCAATCCTCAACTGATGAGCTACAGCATGAAGATTAAAGACTTCCTTTATTTGACACATGTATGTCAAAACACACATGTGAAGTGTGTCATTTGTGCCAATGATCAACACAGTCCAGAAGGTGCTGGGACAGCCGGCAAGTGTCAGCACACTTCCGATGCCAACATAGCATGCCCACAACTTACTAACCCTTACTAACCAATTTGCCTTTGGGACATGGAGGAAACTGGAGCACCTGGAGGAAGCCCATGTGATCATGGGGAGAAAATACAAACTTCTTACTCATAGTGACAGGACATGAACCCCAATCGTTGGTGCCGCAAAGTGTCATGTTAGTCACTACACGATCATGGTGCCCTATCCTCAGAACCCCTTCATTGCAGAATTAAGCTAATCAGCAAATCAAGCCTGCTAATTATATTTTTCAAATCCATTCTCCTACCTTCTCCCTGTGACCCGTATACCCCTTACCAATCAAGAATCAAAATCTATCAATATCTGCCTTAAATACACCCAATGACTTTGCTTTCCATGCTCTCCATAGCAACTAATTCCATAGGTTCAACACCATCTGGTTCAAGATGTTCCTTCGCATCTGAGTTTTAAAGGGGCATCCTGTGGCGGCTCATTTCCTAGCGTATGCGAACCGACTCACAATTAGATAGCCTACGGGGGTTTGCGAGCACAGAGCTTTGGAGCCTCTTCGCCATGGGGGGCCGGTTGACAGAGGCTTAAAAGTGAGGCTGAAGTTTTCGAATAAAGTTTTTCCTTCGACTGCAGTTACCGACTCCGTGTCGTAATTTTAGCGCTGTTTGTAGCACACCGCTACAATTGGTGACCCCGACGGTCCAAACGATTTTTGGACCAGAAATGACCGACGCCGCCTCTGTTCATGCGGTTTCGTTGAAACTGCCGGGTTTCTGGACACAGCGCCCGGACCTATGGTTCCAGCAAGCCGAAGCCCAATTCCACGTTCGCCGGATCACCTCAGAAGACACCCGCTACTACTACGTGGTGGGCTCCCTCGACCAGGACACAGCTGCCCAGGTCGCGGAGTTCGTACAGTCGCCCCCGGCAGACGGCAAGTACACGGAATTCAAAGCCCTGCTCCTCAGGATTTTCGGACTCTCACAGCGCAAGCGGGCTGCCCGTTTACTGCACCTGGATGGCTTGGGCGACAGACCTCCATCGGCTTTAATGAACGGGATGTTGTCTCTGGCCGAGGGACACACAGGCCTCATGTTTGAGCAGGCATTCCTGGAGCAGCTGCCCGAGGACATACGCCTGCTGCTGTCCGACGCGGATTTCAGTGACCCCCGGAAGGTGGCAGCCCGGGCGGACTTGCTGTGGAACGCCAAAAAGGTGAGCGGGGCGTCCATCGCACAGATCACCCAGCCAAGCTCCCGGCAGCAAACCAGTCCAGGCCCGGCCGCAGAGCCCACTAACCCCCGGCCCAATGACCACTGGTGCTTCTACCACCAGCGGTGGGGCGCAGAAGCCCGCCGTTGCCGCCCGCCCTGCAAGTTCCCGGGAAACGCCAGGGCCAGCCGCCGCTGATGGCTACGGCGGCTGGCCATCGGGATAGCCTCCTGTATGTGTGGGATAGCAGGTCGGGACGCCGCTTTTTGGTCGATACTGGGGCTGAGGTCAGCGTTTTACCTCCGACGAGTTACGACACTCGCAGCAGGGCACCGGGTCCCCCCCTGAGGGCCGTGAATGGCAGCACAGTAAGGACCTATGGCACCCGTCAGGTGCAGCTACAGTTCGGCCCCAGCCAGTTCACGTGGGACTTCACACTGGCCGCCGTATCCCAACCGCTTCTGGGTGCGGATTTTTTGCGAGCTCACAGCCTGCTGGTTGACCTGCCCAGGAAGAGACTGGTACACGCCGAGACCTTTCAGACGTTCTCCCTGGGCGCGGCCCAGTTGCCAGCCCCTCACCTCGGCTCCATCACGCTGTCCGACAACGACTTCACCAGGGTCCTGGCGGAGTTCCCATCGGTTCTGGCACCGCAGTTCACAGCAGCCATGCCCAGGCACGGCGTACAGCACCACATCCCGACACAGGGACCACCCCTCCATGCCCGTGCTCGGTGGCTTCCCCCGGACAAGCTCCGACTGGCGAAGGAGGAGTTCCAGAGAATGGAGGAATTGGGGATCATCCGGCGGTCCGACAGCCCCTGGGCTTCCCCCCTGCACATGGTGCCCAAAGCGACGGGGGGCTGGAGACCGTGCGGCGACTACCGCAGGCTGAACGAGGCTACCACACCGGACCGCTACCCTGTGCCGCACATTCAGGACTTTGCGGCAAACCTGCACGGCGCCCGGATCTTCTCCAAGGTCGACCTTGTCCGAGGGTACCATCAAATCCCGATGCATCCTGACGACGTCCCCAAGACGGCTCTCATCACCCCGTTTGGCCTCTTCGAGTTCCTCCGCATGCCGTTCGGCCTGAAGAATGCCGCACAGACGTTCCAGTGGTTAATGGACGCGGTGGGACGGGACCTGGACTTCGCGTTCATCTATTTGGATGACATCCTCATAGCCAGCGGCAGTCGTCAGGAGCATCTGTCCCACCTCCGTCAACTCTGCGCCCGACTGAGTGAGTACGGTCTTACAATCAACCCTGCCAAATGCCAGTTCGGACTTGATACCATTGACTTCCTGGGCCACAGGATTACTAAAGACGGGGCAACCCCTCTGCCCGCTAAGGTAGATGCGGTCCGCCACTTCCCCCGACCCACCACGGTCAAAGGCCTTCAGGAATTCGTAGGTATGGTCAATTTCTACCGCCGCTTCCTCCCTTCAGCTGCCCGGATCATGCGCCCCCTGTTCGCCCTGATGTCGGGTCCGAGCAAGGACATTACCTGGGACGAGGAGTCCGCCGCCGCTTTCGTTCAAACGAAGGAAGCTTTGGCTGACGCCGCAATGCTAGTACATCCCAGAATGGACACCCCTACCGCCCTCACAGTGGACGCATCAAACACGGCAGTCGGTGGGGTGCTGGAGCAGCTCATCGCAGGTCGCTGGCAACCCCTGGCGTTTTTCAGCAAACACCTGCGGCCACCCGAGCTCAAGTACAGTGCTTTTGACCGGGAACTGTTGGCGCTCTACCTGGCAATCCGGCATTTCAGGTACTTCCTAGAAGGTCGGCCCTTCACCGCGTTCACGGACCACAAACCGCTTACCTTTGCGTTTACGAAAGCGTCCGACTCCTGGTCGTCCCGCCAGCAACGCCACCTGTCCTACATCTCTGAATACACGACGGATGTCCGGCACGTCTCAGGTAAGGACAATGTCGTGGCGGATGCGCTCTCTCGCCCTACCGTTCATGCCCTTTCCCAAGGGGTAGACTTTGAGGCACTGGCAGAGGCACAGCAGGTAGATGAGGAGATTCCGAGTTACAGGACTGCAGTCTCTGGTTTGCAGCTCCAGGACTTCCCCGTGGGCCCAGGTGAGAGGACCCTACTCTGTGACGTCGCCACCAACCAGCCCCGTCCGGTCGTCCCCGCAGCCTGGCGGCGACGTGTTTTCGACTCCATTCATAACTTGGCGCATCCCTCCATCCGGACAACTGTCCGGATGGTTTCCAGCAGGTTCGTTTGGCACGGACTCCGCAAACAGGTCAGTGAATGGGCCAGGACGTGCATGCACTGCCAGACGGCCAAGGTTCAGCGGCACACCAAAGCCCCACCGCAGCAGTTCCATCCCGCCCACCGGCGTTTCGACCACATTCATGTGGATATCGTGGGCCCCCTGCCAGTGTCGCGCGGAGCGCGTTACCTCCTGACTATCGTGGACCGGTTCACAAGATGGCCAGAGGCGGTCCCGCTCACCGACACCACCTCCGAATCTTGCGCCCGAGCCCTGATCGCCACCTGGATATCCCGCTTTGGTGTACCAGCCCACATTACCTCCGACAGAGGCGCCCAGTTCACCTCCAGCCTGTGGTCAGCTATGGCCAGCCTTTTGGGGACTCAGCTGCACCACACCACTGCCTACCACCCACAGTCGAACGGGCTAGTGGAGCGTTTCCACCGTCACCTGAAGTCGGCCCTCATGGCCCGCCTGCGAGGAGCCAACTGGGCGGACGAGCTTCCCTGGGTCCTTCTCGGCATCCGCACAGCGCCCAAGGACGACCTGCACGCCTCGTCGGCCGAGTTGGTATACGGCGCGCCCCTGGCCGTCCCCGGGGAGTTCCTACCAGCCCCGAGGGGGCAAGAGGAAGAACCCGCTGCAGTCCTGGGCAGACTTCGCGAGAAGCTCGGTAACCTGGCCCCCATACCCACTTCACAGCATGGGCGGCACCCGACCTGCGTACCCAAAGACCTACGGAACTGTAAGTTTGTGTTTGTACGAAGGGGCGGGCATCGGCCACCGCTGCAGCGGCCATACGAGGGGCCGTTTACGGTGCTCCGGAACAACGGGTCCACGTTCGTGCTGGACGTTGGGGGGAAGGAGGAGGTTTTCACGGTGGACCGCCTCAAGCCGGCCCATGTGGACCTGGCGCAACCGGCCGAGTTTCCGGCGCCTCGGCGCAGAGGCCGACCTCCCAAGCAGGTTCTGGCCCAGGCTGTGGACATTGGGGGGTGTATCGCCGGTTCTGGGGGGGGGTTATGTGGCGGCTCATTTCCTAGCGTATGCGAACCGACTCACAATTAGATAGCCTACGGGGGTTTGCGAGCACAGAGCTTTGGAGCCTCTTCGCCATGGGGGGCCGGTTGACAGAGGCTTAAAAGTGAGGCTGAAGTTTTCGAATAAAGTTTTTCCTTCGACTGCAGTTACCGACTCCGTGTCGTAATTTTAGCGCTGTTTGTAGCACACCGCTACAATCCCTTTATTCTGAGGTTGTGCTCTCATATTGTAGAGCACTATAATTGGGAGAAACGTACATATTTAACAACCACTAACATTGAGCTGGGGTTTCACTTTAAGATGCTGGTCTGAAGTGATGATATTTTTACGTAAAGTGTTTTAGTGCACTGTTGTGTTCAGGTTTCGGAGCTCAATAAAATGTGTTACGGGTTTCATTAAGCATAAAATGCCTCTCTTCTCTTTTCTTGCAAAACCCTACATTGGTGACCCCGATGCTCTAGGATGATTCCAGAGTTATTGAACACGTCGGCCAATGCAGTCGCTTTGAAATTGCCAGAGTTTTGGGAGCAAAGTGCCGTCGCTTGGTTTATATAAACTGAGGCCCAGTTCACTCTGCCAAAATATCTCCATCAACAACACCAAATTCTACTATGTGGTAGCGTCCCTCAGCAATTCCACAGCAATGAGAGTGGTGATTTTGCTTTAATGCCCACCTGAACATGATAAATACTGATTGCTTAAAACTCACCTTTTTACAGAATATTAGACCGTTCCCAAAATGGCTGTGATAACCCAGTTTGGTCTTTTTGAGTTTCTGTTCATGACATTTGGACTGAAAGACGCAGCACTGACTCTCTACTGGCTGATGGACTCTGTATTAAAAGACTAGGATTTTTTTTTTAACCTGGATGACATACTTGCCAACAGTGCGTCCAAACTCAAATATGTATCTCATATCCGCACACTTTGAGCACTTCAGCCAATACAGATTGATTATTAACCCTGCTAAGTGCCATTTTGGGCTGTCAACCATTGACTTCCTCAGCCATCACATCTCTGCAGAAGATGCAAAACCCCTCTGATGCACCATCAATAACTCTCTGAGACGTGAGGCGAGATATAGGCTTTTATTGGCTGGAAGAAGGAACAAGCAGCAATTGACCACCACACTGCATCCTGGAGACTGAGACCAGGGCTCTGTCTCCAATCGCCTTTATACCGGGGTCTGTGGGAGGAGCCGCAGGAGCAGTCAGCAGGGGTGGGCATGTCCAGACAGGTATATGTAGTTCACCACACCCTCCCTTCAAAAGTAGCCGCTATTATGGATTTCCCACCACCCCGCACAACAAAAAAACTACAGGAGTTTCTAGGCATGGTGGATTTCTGTCACTGCTTCATTCCATGAGCTTCTGAACTTGTGCTGCCCCTGTACAGTGCATTTCCTAATTAAGTGCTTGATTGGTCAGCGGACATGACCGGGGAATTTGATAATACCAAACAAGCTGTTTTGAACGCAACCCTACTGGCACACCCACTCCCCAGTGCACCCATAGCCATTGCTACTGATGCCGCAGGCTATGCTGTGGGTGCTGTGCATGAATAGTTGGTCAGAGGGAGGAGTCAGTGTACCACGCACACACTGAATGAGAGAGGTTGCAGCCGCTTTTTGAGTTTCTCAGAGAGCTGCTGAGGTTCTGACTGCACTTTCATCCCACGCTCCTCATCTATGGACACCCAGTTTGGGGGTGGGGGCAGGGTGAGAGGAGGATCTGGTGGCTTGGTCCTGGGCCTAGTCGAGATGGCCTTTCACGGGTCTAGGTGGTGGAAGGTGGAGGGCATTGCCTAGACCGAATGATACGTCCATACCCAGCTGTCCTTGGAAAGGGAGCACACGGTCGCAGCTGGCACACTGGGGGATTTCCGTGAGCGGCAGTTCCCCCCCCCCCCATGGTATAGATTGTTTTACAAATGGTAGTAACCATATTGTAATTTGAGTATACCTACGGTTTTGTAAATATTGATCGTCTTGTGTCTATGTGTTGTAAATAAACTTTTATCGTTTTGATTAAAAGATTCAGCTGGTCAGAGGAGTGTGGTCAGTCTCTACCTGGCTGTTCACCATTTTCATTTGCTTCTAGAGGGTCACCATTTCACAGCGCTCATTGATCACAAACCTCCTGTGCACACAATGGCCAAAACAGCAGACCCTTGGTCTGTGCGGCAGCAATGCCACCTGACTCACATATCAGAGTTCATAATGGATATACAACATAGCGAGGGGAGAGAGAATGCCATGACTGATTTTGCCCTGCAAGGCCAGCCATTGAGGCCATACACATTGGGGTTGATTATGCCAGCAAGGGAGCTGACCAAATTACTGACCCAGAGCTCCAGGCTTACGGAACAGCAGTCATGGGCCTGTGGTTGGCTGACATTAAGTTCAGGAAAGCTTGGGTTTCTCCTCTGTGCAATGTCTCAATCTGTCACTCTTGCACCATCATGCTCACAAACTGGATATGGGCCGTTTTTAATTTCATATATGGCCTTTTGCATCCGGGCCAGAAAGCCCCACAGCTACTGATTGCACTAAAGTTTGTTTGGCACGGTCTCTGAAAGGTTGTGAATGATTGGACTGCAGCTTGTGTGGAGTGCCAGCAGGCAAAAGTTAACCATCAGGTTCAGGCACCATTGGCTCCTTGTGATATCCCTCAGCAATTGTCTGACCGCGTCAATGTGAACTTGTTGATCCTCCTCCCCCTCCTGTGGTTTCATACACCTTTGTACCATGGTGGACCGTACCATCAGGTGGCCAGTGGTTGCCCCTCAAGCATCAATGATGGCTGCAGACATGGCTTGGGCATTCATCAGCACCTGGGTTACTCAGTTTGGCACCCCATCTGATATCTGCACTAACCACAATCCCCAATTCATTTCAAATCTCCGGGCTGCGATGGCCCCCAGACCTCAGCGTTAGGCTACATCACACCATAGCACATCACCAGTGGTCCAACGGCCTACGTGAGCGGTTTCACCGCTTCTTAAAGGCTGCTCTGAGGGCTCCCTGACTGATGAGTGGTGGCATTATTGTCTCCCATGTGTCCTGCTGGGGCTCAGAACAGCTCCACAAGAGTTGTCCATGGCTGGGTTGGTATACGGGCAGCTATTACAAGTGCCAGGTTATTTTATTCCTGAAGCCATGGTAGCCTGGTCGGCCTCTCAACAGTGTTCCACCCTCCTCAGTAAATCCAATTCCTTTTCACCTGCCCCTACCTCCCATCATGGTGTACAGCACCCTTGGTTTCCTGTTGACCGACATTCAGCCTCATTTGTTTTCATCTGCCGTGATGCACACAAACATCCCTTTAGGCCCCCTTACGATAGCCCATTCCGTGTAATGGAAAGGTGAGAAAAGACTTCTATCATAGCAAAGAGGGGCAAAACTGAACATGTTTTAGTAGATCACCTTATATCAGCCCATCGAGATTTGGAGTATTCTACTGCATGTTGTCACAATACGACCATGAGTGTGTCCATGCACCTCTGGATGAGCCGGAGGTACCTGCGGTTCTTCTTCCGTGGGACACAGGACCCGAGCCAGGCGGCTCGTCCCAGCTCCAGACAGGCTCACAAAGCCAGTTGTAGTTAACTCTGGCGGGGCCTGCGTAGGGTAACATAATTGGGACAAATGCACATAATTCACAAGTACCAATATTGAGTTGATGTTTCACTTTAAGAGGCTGGCCTGACTTGATGACTTTAATGCATAAAGAGTTTTTGCACACTTTTGTGTTCAGATTTTGGAGTTCAATAAAATGTGTTACTGGTTTCATCACACATAAAATGTCTGATTTTGATTTCTTTGAGAAAACCTACATTATCATAGACATTCATACTAACGGAAACATCTTATACACATCCACTCTATCCAGGCGTTTCAGTGTCTGGTATGTTTCAATGAGATTCCTCTCAACCTATTGAACTCTATTGAGTACAGACTGAAAGGTAAACGTTCTTCATTGCTGGAATCACTCAGTGTGCCTCTTCTTCCTTGGGATGAAATTGTGCTGTTTCTCCAGACTCACTGCCAGAAACTCCTTTCATTGCTGCTCCAAATCAACTCAATCAACTCTAGCCTGCTACAGAAAATGGAAGGTACAGCAAAGATATTGGCCTTTCAGCCCAAACAGTCCATACCAATTACAGTGGTCAGCTAGTTATTCTCAATTCAGCCCATATTCCTCCAGGATCCCACCCCCGCCCCACCATGTTTCTTAAATGATTCCATTGTACCTGCATCCAACACTTTTTATAGCAGCTCATCCTATATATTCACCACACTTTGGATGAAAAAGTTGCCCCTCAAGCTCCTCCTAAATGTTTTTTCGTTCACACTAATCCTTTGCCCCCTAGCTTTGAACTCCTATCAAGACTGTTCCACCATTTCATCATGCTGATCCTCTTCACTCTCTTTATAACCTCCTGCCTTCTTTCCATATCCTTTTACTCTGACTAATCAAGAACCTATCAATCTCTACCTTAAATATACACATTGACCTGGCTGACCTTTTGAACTTTGAATTTTCTCCCCATTTAGAAAATAGTCTAAGCTTTTACTCATTCTATCAAACTGCACGAGCATACACTTCCCAACACTATATTCCACCTGACACTTCTTTGCCCATTCTTCTAATCTGTCCATGTCCTTTTGCAACTTCCCTGCTTCCCCAGTACTACCTGCTGCTCCACCTATCTTTATTATCGTCCATAAAATTGGCCACAAAGCCATCCATTCCATCACCCAAATCATTGAGATACAGTGTAAAAAGAAGCAGTCCTAACACCAAGCACTGCAGAACACCACTAGTCACCAGCTGCCAATCTGAAAAAGGCTCCCTTTATTCCCACTCTTTGCCTCCTGCCAATTAGCCAATGCTCTATCCAATCTAACATCTTTCTGTGATACCATGGGTTCTTATCTTGTTTAGCCACCTCATATGCGGCCTTCTGAAAATCCAGGTACACAGCATCCACCGATTCTCCTTTGTCTATCTTGTTTGTTATTTCCCCAAAGAATTCCTGGGCTAGTAGAATGTTATCAATAACCTTCAGAGGAGCAGGAGAAGGCCATTCTGCCACTCAAGAGCTAAATAAACAGTGTAACCACTCTCCCAATTAAATAAACATCGTACCACCCCCGCCCTGCATTACAGCAATAGAGGTAATGGAAACTGGACCTTAAAAAAACTTCACAACCAAAAAGATATAAAATTGAATTATGGGAAAAAAGGTTATGGATTTTTTGTGAGAAAAAATGTATAAATGAACAGAAAATGTGAATGAAACAATAAATTTTTGTCAAGGGTTTGTGTTGCAGTAAATTGCAATATGATCAGTGTTCTAGGGATACATCCCCACTGTAAAACAGTGGTGTACTGTATTGTGGCTGGTCTTGGCCTCAGGTTCCATTTAACTGCCTGTTCCCTGTAAACTTTGACCCTCCCTACCCGAGAGTGAATATCTATTTGCTTGCTGGTCTGGTGCTGCAGCTGCAATCTTCTGCACTCATTTCTGTTCCACCCAAAATTGCCTCTCACCACTACTGTGACCCCCCGATCTCCATCTGGTCCTCTACACCTAGTTTCTCCCTGTCCCAACCAGCAGCCTCTCGTTCACACAAGAATCAACTGCAATCTCTTTCCCTGTATCCCATCTCCAGTTTCCCTTCCAGCCTGTCATACAGTGAAGAGTCTCTCTGGACAGGAATGGAAGAGGAATGTGCTAATGGAGTTCTTCAGCAACAAAGCCTGTGTGCCTTCCTGGTTTAACATCAACATCATGCCTCCTGTATCTACCCCATTTTCCTATATTTGTTTCAGCCCATCTGTCTAAAATCACACCCCCTTCTAACCAGTCCTAACAAACTCTTGACAATTTTCAGCCACCTGCCCCATGAAACTTAGAACATTACAGCACAGGGAACAGGACCTTTGGCCCATGATTTTTGTGTCAAACTAATTAAGCTAATGACATCTAATTTATATGATCCCTCTGCCGACACAAGGTCAATTTCCATCAATTCTCTGGTATACCTACTCCATCTAACTTACGAGGACTGAGATTGCTAAATTCACACCCAAGATTTAGAGCAATATTCTAAAGAATAACACGGTTTCTATGGCTACAAAGCTCAGAGTGTTGTAAAGCTGCGTTCCTTCCACGCTAACATATGGAAGTGAATGCTGGACATTATCAAAGCAAAATGAAGGAAGATTTGAAGCTGCAGAATTGAGAAGAACAAAGACAATACCATGGAAGACAGAGGAAGTGTTGTGAAAAGCCGGAATAAGAGGAGAACTGATATCATCACTCAGGAAATGGTGGGACATGTACTAAGGAAAGAGAAGCTCGAACATCTTGAAGTGTCGGGAAAAATTGATAAAAGAAAGAGTCATGGTTGACAGTGCATGACATTCATGAATTACATCAAGGGATGGGCAGACAAAAATTTTGGAGATCAGAACTTGTCAGATTAAAGACAAGTGGAAGAGAATGATCATCCATGTCATACAACAAAGGGCATAACGATGATGATCTAAGCACCTCTGTCATGTGGCTCCACTGCCATCCCTGGCAGCCCATTCCAGATACCTAACACACACTATGTTAAAAACTTGCCCAGAACATCTTCTTTGAATTTACCCCCTCTGGCCTTAAATGAATGTCTTTGAGTATTAGACATTTTGACCCAGGGAAAAAGATACAAGTTCTCTACCCTATCTATGCCTCCCTTATAAACTGCCATTGAGTCTCCCCTCAGCCATCATTGCCCTCAAAAAAAACTACACAAATCTGTCCAAATTCTCCCTGGAGCACATGCCCTCTAAACCAAGCAGCATCTGTGTGGTAAACTATGTATACCTGTCTGGACACGCCCTTCTGCTGACTGCTCCTGTGGCTCCTCCCACGGACCCCGGTATAAAGGCGATTGAGGCTTTGTCTCCAAGATGTCGTGCTCCCTTTTGCTGCTAATAAAAGCCTATCGTTCACTTCCTGTCTCCGAGAGTTATTGATGGTGCATCAATCTGTTCAATCTCCAAAGTCTCCACATTCTTCCTATAATGAAGCAACTGGAAATGAATGCAACATTCCAGATTTGGGCTAACCCGAGTTGAATAAAGCTGCAATATAACTTCCTGTCTCTTGAACTCAGTGCCTTGAATCATAAAGCCATTGGCCTTCTTTACCTCCTTATTACACTGCATGGCTGCTTTCAATCTCAACTCCTCAATGTTTTATTCCGATATGTTACATTATGTTATGAGATACATCTGATTTGTGTATAAATGAGTGTTGTCACTGATAATGCAGCATGATATGTAGCAAACCTTTGATGCACAGTAAGGCTTCACACAAGCAGAAGAACTGAGAATGCCCTTGATGTGGCTTGAAGTTGACAAGCAGTAACCTGTGTACTGTACATTACCTCTGTACTAGAGTGCATACTCCTTTAAAAACTGCAGCATGCCACCATTAGCTCTGTGTAATATGCTGTATTTCAGTGAGAAGCAACTGATCTGCCAGTGTGAAAGTGAAATGATGTTGTCTCTCACTGAGAGCTTTCCAATTGCTCCATAAAGTTCCTCTGTGGTAACCTGAATCATGGGTGATTTTCAGGTATCCTACAGAGTGGAACCAAGACATACTGACAGAAGTACTTGTTAATTCACTTTCAAAGTTTGACTACTGGGTCAAAATCAGAATAATGGGCATTAAAATTGAAATGTTAACAATTTCTACCTTCACAGATGGTGCCTGACCTGCTGTGGGTGTCTAGTGTTTTAGATTTCTAACAGGAGCCATTTTGATAACATTTACAGAGTAGAGGAAGTAGAGGACTGTGGCTAAAATCTCAGATGGCGACAAGGAGGCATACAAGAGTATGACAGGCCCACGATCAGTGATTCAGGGACATCTTCTTACCCTCCACCATCGGATTTCTGAACAGTCCATGAACGTCGATATTCTTTTGTTTTTTGCACCATTTCTTCTTTTTGTAATTTATAGAACGTTACAGCTTTGCACTGTACTGCTGCTGCAAAATAACAGATTTCATGTCATATAAGACAGTAATCATAAACCCAATTCTGCTTGTGTTTTTCAGTGAATGAGGTGGGGATTAGAGGAGAGCGTTTCATTGGGTGAGATGGGATTAGTGGATTGCTTCATTGACTGAGGAGAGTTGAAGGAATGCACTTCATTTGGTGTGAGAGATGAGGGCAACACATGTCGCTGGGTGAAAAAGAACAGGAGGAATATGTTTTGTCAGGTGAGCAGGGGTTAGAGGAATATAATTTATCCTGTGAGGTAGAATTAGAGATTAATTTCACTGACTGATGTGTGGGTATAGGGTGAGGAGAGTTAGAGGACTGCTTCATTGAAGGAGGAGGAATGAGAGGAATGAGATTCATTGGGTGGGAATAGATTAAGTTGATGTATTTCTTTGGGCGAGGAGGGATTAAGGAGCTCTTCGTAGGGTGATTTGAATGAGAATATTGAGGTAAAATGCAGATCAATGAAGCTATTAATATTGTGATGCTTTGCACATTCACCTAGTGGTGAAGATCAAGATAGTATTCATATTATCTAGCTTCACTTTATGTACATACAATCAGTCTACGTAGAAAGCAGTTACTTGTTCATTGTGTTTTATAGTATTGCTTTTATATTTATTATGTTTTCTTTAGTTTTTAATGTGTTCTTTATGCTTATTATGTTTTTATGCCGCATTGTTACTCAGAGTGAAAAACATTTCATTTTCCTTTACACTCATAACAATAAAAAACTTGAATCAGTCCAACTTCTAAGACAGATTGCACATCAGCCCAGCTGTGGACTTTCAATAAATTGTCTAAAGAAACTGCAATTGTTAAGCCATGCCTTGAATGAAGTTATTTTTTCCTCTCCTCCCATTCACCTTAGCTTAGTACAACACTTGAGAACACAAGGACCTGTTCCTATGCTGCACTGCTCGATATTCTAACCTGTGTCAATCATTTATGTAAGTATGATTAGTAAGCTTCATGGTTGGAAAGCAGGTTGGAAGTATTTGCCTTTGTGCCTCTCAAGCTTCTCAAAACCCAAACATTGTAGGTTGCATTGTGGTCTGCTACAGCAATTTGAACATGCAGAGACACAAGATGATTCAGACAGTAGTGGACTCTATCCAATACATCACAGGCACATTGCTTCCCACAATTAGTAGCATCTACTGGATGCACTGCCTCAAGAAGGCAATATCCTTATTCAAAAATCCCCACCATCCAGCCCATGCCAACTTCTTGGTAGGAGGTACAGAGGCCTGCAATCCACAACACCAAGTTCAAGAACAGTTATTCCCCTTCAACCATTGAATAAATCAGCACCACCCTAATCACTACAGTTTACCAATATTATAACTAGTTTGATCACTTTGCACTAAAATGGCCTCTTAAAGTCCAACTCTACATTCCCATTGTGAGAGGCAGAAACAAGTAAGGGTGACTTTAGATGATGGAGATGAGAAGTTACCAATGACCTATACTCCACTGGAGGCGAAGGGCCAAGAACAAGAAGAAGCATTAAAATGGTATTCTTTTTCTGACTATGTTCTTTCTTGTAAACAGTTCATAATTTATGTATGTTTTACTTGTGAATGTAGCTTATGTTATGCTTGTGATACTGCTGCGAGTAAGCTTTTTCTTTGCACCTGTCTATACATGTAGCTGTGTCTGTGATAATAAACCTGACTTTGACATTTTTATGTTTTACAGTCAATGACCTACTTACTGAAAGTGGACTGCTGAAAAGCAGAAAGCTGTAGTAATCAACAAGCACCTTCAAAACTATCACTGACAGCTCACTTCTGAGATATACAAACCCATTTCCAGAAAATGCAATAAAAACAAAAATCTGTGATATGTTAATTCATGTGAACCTTTATTTAACTGACAAAAGTACAAAGAAAAGATTTTCAACAGTTTTACTGACCAACTTAATTGTATTTTGTAAGTATACACAAATTTAGAATTTGATGGCAAAAGTTGGGACAAAGTTAAAATAAGATTGAAAAGTGCACAGAATATTCAAGTAACACCAGTTTGGAAGACTCCACATTAAGCAGGCTAATTGGTAGCAGGTGAGGTATCATGACTGGGTAGAAAAGTAGCGTCCATCAAAGGCTCAGTCTTTGCAAGCAAGGATGGGTCGTGGCTCACCCCTTCGTGTCAAAATTCGTGAGAGAATTGTTAGTCAGTTCAAAAGGAACATTTCCCAATGCAAGATTACAGAGAATTTAGGTCTTTCAACATCTACAATACATAATATTCTGACAAGGTTCAGAGAATTCAGAGACATCTCAGTGCGTAAAGGGCAAAGTCAGAAACCCCTGTTGAATGCACATGATCTTTGAGCCCTCAGGCGGCACTGCCTAAGAAACACTCATGCTACAGTGACAATTATAGCCACCCGGGCTTGGGAGTACTTCGGAAAACCATTGTCACTTAACACAGTCCATCGCTGCATCCAGAAATGCAACTTGAAATTGTATTACGCAAGGAAGAAGCCATACGTCAACTCTATGCAGAAACGCCGGCGAGTTCTCTGGGCCCGAGCTCATCTCAGATGGACCAAAAGAGTGTGGAACAGTGTGCTGTGGTCAGATGATTCCATGTTTCAGCTAGTTTTTGGAAAAAATGGGCGTCGAGTTCTCCGTGCCAAAGATGAAAACGACCATCCTGATTGTTATCAGCAAAAGGTGCAAAAACCAGCATCTCTGACGGTATGGGGGTACTTCAGTGCCCATGGCATGGGTGAGTTGCATGTATGTGAAGGTACCATTGACTCTGAGGTGTATATTAAGGATTTTAGAGAGACATATGTTGCCATCAAGGTGACGTCTCTTCCCGGGACGTCCATGCTTATTTCAGCAGGACGATGCCAGACCACATTCTGCACGGGCTACAACAGTGTGGCTTTGTAGACACAGAATGTGTGTGCTTGACTGGCCTGCTGCCAGTCCAGATCTATCTCCTGTTGAAAATGTATGGCACATCACGAAGAGGAGAATCAGACAACGGAGACCACGGACTGTTGAGCAGCTGAAGTCTTATATCAAGCAAAGATGGACAAAATTTCCAATTGTAAATCTACTACAATTAGTATCCTCAGTTCTAAAATGATTAAAAAGTGTTATTAAAAGGAAAGGTGATGCAACACAATAGTAAACATGCCTCTGTCCGAACTTTTGTTGAGTGTGCTGCAGCCATCAAATTCTAAATTAGTGTATATTTACAAAATACAATTAAGTTGGTCATTAAAACTACTGAAAATCTTTTCTTTGTACTTTTGTCAGTTAAATAAAGGTTCAAGTGAATTAACATAACACAGATTTTTGTTTTTATTGCATTTTGGAAAATAACCCAAATTTTCTGGAAATGGGGTTTGTATGTTTCGAAGACAAGCATCAGCAGGAAGTCAGTGTTCAGTTTTTTCAGGCCAATAGATTCAGACCACTTGAGAGATGCTTGGAGTTTCGAATAAGGGATGATCTGATCAGGGGGATTGAGCCTGTCTGCACTTCGCACAGCCATGGGAAAGAAGCCGACATAATCCCCAGACATTCTCTCTTCTTCCCTTCTTCCACTGGGCAGAAGACACAAAACCTTGAAAATATGAACCACATCTTAAAGACCAAGCTGTTATAAGACTCTTGAAGCACCCATTACATAGCAAAGATAAACTCTTGATATCGCAGCCTACCTTGTCATGGACCTTGCACTTAACGGTCTACCTGCACCACATCTTGTCTGTAGCTGTGACACTATACTCTCTGTTCTGTTATTGCTTTCCCCTTTGTGCTACATACATTTGGAATGACCTGCATGATGGCATTCAAAGTAATGTCCTTAATTTAATCTGTTTCATTTATTTTATGTGACAATAATAAATAAGTCGCCAAGTACCGGATGTGGGAGAAGTAGGGCATCATTCATTCATTAAGTGCCATGTCGTATGATATGGGCAATCATGGTCTTGACCATAATTGTTCTTGAAAAATTTATCTACGTAAGTGGTTTTCGATTACCTCCTTCTGGGCAGTGTCTTTCCAAGATGGGTGACCCCAGCCATTATTAGTACTCTTCAGAGATTGTCTGCCTGGCATCACATGACCAGGACTTGTGATGTGCGCCAGCTGCTCCCATGGCTTCACGTGACCCTGATCAGTGGGGATAAGCAGCTGCTACACCTTGCCCAAGGTGGGCCTGTAGGCTGGTGGAGGGAAGGGGCACCTTACACCTCCTTTGGTAGAGACACATTTCCACCCCACCTCTCACAATGGATCATAGTTATTGAAAAAATGAGGTGCACAGGGATTTCTTCTCTGCAATACTCTGCCTCTGCTTGATGGTTGTGGTGGCCTAATCATCAGATACAAGGCAAGTTAAATGTTTAAAAGATTGAGGAATTGAGGGCTCTGGGGAACTGGCATAGTAAAGGAGATGAAGGCAGCTTAGATCAACCACAGTCTAACTGAATGGTGAATAGCTTTGAAGGACCTAGTGGCAGGTTCCTGCTATTTCATTGATTAATTAGTAGGCAGGAGGTGGAAGCGTCACAAGTGGTCTATTCCTGCTGCCTAACACAGAGTGGTCAATAAACTCTGACATTATTGCCTTCGCATTGCTTTCCGAGCAATGCAGGGGCAGGTAAATCTCTCAGGCAGTGAGACACGTCAGCTGGCTACCAGCATGCTGTCTACACCTGATCCGCAATTCACGACGGGCAATGTGATAATTAAGTGTAGCACGTTACCCAGCAACCTGTGAAAGTGGGGGAGGCTGTCAGCTTCGAGCTGCAAGGCAGAGCTAGGCAGTCAACTGAGATCAGAACTGGAATAGACCTAACACTTTCCAGCATCAGTCCCAGCGTCTAGCAACAGCCAAGGCACAGGGGCTCCGTTGGAAGCACATGGCTGTGCTGGCAAAAGTGGAACTACATAAAATGCACAAGAGGGTTTTCAATTCTCTTTCTTCCTTTTTCACTTACTCGATGGACTCATAAATTATATAATTGATTGAAGATCAATCATTTGAAGATATTAGGACATCATTGCCAGGGTAGATGCAAGTGTGAGGTGAAGCATTTGGGGAGCTCTAATAAGCATATACCAGCAAAGTTAGAGTACGGAGAAACAAAAAAGACCTTGGCTTGGATGCCTTATTTGGTAATTGGCTTAATATGTCAAATGTACTGAGAGAAAAACTTATTTTTTATGCCATCCATACAGATCCTTCCATACATTAGTACACTGGGATTGTACAAAGAGAGAAGCAATAACAGAATGAAGCATATACTGATGCACTTACAGAGAAAGTGCAAAGCATATGAAATCCAAAGACCACAACAAGGTGGATCCAAGAACTTTACAAATTCAGAGCTAAATGACCGCCACCCAACTGCATTGACGCCCATCAACACGAAGAGCTTTGAACTGCTGCTAATGACACATCTCAAAAACTCCTTTCCTGCCACATTGGATGCTCACCAATATGCGTACCAACAGAATTGCTCTATGACAGATACCACAGCATCTGTCATGCACCTCGCCCTGGCACACCGAGAAAACTAAGGCACTTATGTCAATGCGCTGAATCTGGATCTCAGTTTGGCATTCAACAATGTTGTCCCATAGACCTTGGTGAGCAAATTCTTACTCCTCAGTCTACATACACCACTGTGCAACTGTGTGCGTTGGACCTCCTAACCAACAGAGCTCAGATTGTACAACCACTCCACCCTCCCCAACATCCTCAACACGGATGCCCTCAGGAATGTGTGCTGAGTGCTGAGCCCACTGCTGTACACACTATTCACATATGACTTTACAGCCAAACACCCGAGTAATTGCATTTTCATGTTTGCGATGACACAACAGTGGTGGGGCACATCACCAACATTGATGAGAAGGCCTACATAGAGAAAGTGGAAGAACTCGAGGACTGGTGTCAGGCAAATAACCTCTTCATCAATGTCAATGGTTATCGACTTCTGGGGAACTCAAACTCAAACTGCTCTGTATATTGGCGGCAGAGCAGAAGAAACTGCCGGCAGTTTCAAGTTCCTGGGAGAGCACATCTTGCACAACCTCTCATGGTCCCAGAACATGCCCTACACAGTAGGAAAGCTCAGCAATGCCTCTACTCTCTGAGGAAGCTGAAGAGAGCTGGACTGTGCACATCTATACACATGCCATTCTACAGAAGCGCAGGAGATGTGCTTCATCACTGCATGGTATGGAAACTGAGCTGTGGCAGCAGGAAGACTCTGCAATGGGTAGTCAAAACCATCCAATGCATCACCAGCATCAGCCTACCCACCATATATACAGAAAGGTGCCAGAAAAGGACCAGCAATTTCATGAAAGATCCCACCCACCCTGCTCAGGTACCTTGTCTGTCAGGGAGGAGACTATGTAGCATCAAAGCCAGGACCACCAGATACAAAATCAGCTACTTCCTGCAAGCAGTAAGAGTGATAAACACCTCCAGCCACAAACCCACTCTTCTACACCCCCAACCACTGCTACTTTATCATTTCCTGTCAGTCACCTTACGTACAGACACTCCAATGCCTAGAGTCACTTTACGGGCATACAATCAATCTACTGTATGTGTATAAGCTTATCTTATATATTTATATTAATTGTGTTTTTATTATTATTATTATTATTATTGTTATTGACGTCTTCATCTTAGAGATTTTTTTTCTGCATCAGTTCCGGAGTAATAATTATTTCATTCTCCTTTGCATTTGTGTACTGGAACTGACATTAAATGGTCTTGAATCTTGATTATAGTATCGAGACTTCACCTTTACAAGAGGTCTGTTCAAGAATTTTGTAACAATGGATTAAAAGCTGTACTTGAGCCTGATGGCATGTGTTCTCAAGATTCAGTATCTTCTTTCTGATGGATGAGGGAGAAGACAATGTTCTGAAAGGGAGGGGTCTTTGATTATGTTCTCTGCTTTCTTGAGGCAGTTGGAAGGGAGATGGGATCAATGGGTGGAAGGCTGCTTCTCGTGATAGACTGGGATGCATCCACAATTCTCTGCAAGGTAGATAAAGTGGTGAAGAAGGCAAAGGGAATGCTTACCTTCATTAGCCAAGGCAGATTATAGAAGAGTCGTGAAGTCTTGGTACAAATTTATAAAATGTTTGTTAGCTAGAACACGGGGTGCATTTCTATCACCGTGCTGTAGCAAGGACATGAGACTCACCAGGATGTTCCCTGGGAAGTTATGAGAGAAGTGACTAGGGTAGGAGTCCTCCTTCCTCTCGTCAAAACTTTTAATTCTGGTGTCCTCCCCCTTCCTTTCTAGTTCTGTAGAAGAGTCTTGCCCAGTGCCTTAGATCCTGCCTGACCTGCTGAGTTCCCCCAGCATCTTGTGTCTTGTTTGAGGTAGATAGTATTTAAGCTTTTCCCCATGCAAGAGGTGTCTAAGATTAGATGACATAGGTTTGAGGTAAAGAATAAAAGGTTTCGAGGAGAAGAGTGGAAGAATCTTTACATCCAGAGGGTGAATGCAATCTAAGACATTGTCATTGAAGATTTATCTCAACAAGCACTTGAATCACCAATGCTATGGACCAAGTAATGATAAGTAGTATTAGTATAGGTGGATTCTCAATGTTGAGCATGGGCATGGTGGGCCAAATGGCCTCCTTCTTCACTGAATGATTCTATCTTGGTTTCTCTGCTCAGTCATCTTCATTTGCTCCATTGAAGACCTTCCTTCCATTATAAGTCATGATGTTGATTGATGCTCAATACCTCAGAAAGGCAAGTTGTGCCAGCAGGCCTGGATATCATGAAGATGAGGGCTGATAAATGCCAAGTAACATTCACAAGAAGATGCAGGAGCCTTTGTGATGAGAGATGTACAGTATTGATATAGTTTCTGCTTTGAAGGAGGAAAAGGTGAAAAAGGAGATGTACTTCAAGTGAATGAGTCACTTGGTCCAGGTGGAATGGCTCTTAGATTGCTGAGGGGAGACAGGGAGAACATTGCAGAGGCCCTGGAGGTTCTTCAAAACATCTGTAAATTCAGGGGTTGTGCCTGAGCATTGGATAATTACTATTGTTTTATACCCTTGCTCAAAATAAAAGAGTGTGTCAATGAGTCCAGTAGCTTATGGTGGTAGTGTGGTTCAAGAAACAGTTATTAGACAGAGGATTTGCTGTCATAGTTTCATATTGTTTTCTGACTGATGAGACTATTCAGCCCATTGATATATGCTGTCACACAGCAATCCCATCAATCCACTCCCCTCCCCCCAATATTTTTCTCCGTGACCTATTCTTTCACACATTACTATTAAAATACCTTTTATTCTCCCATCTTCCACTTACACCAGAGATAATTAACAAACACAAATGATTGTAGCAACCTGCACATCATTGGGATGTGGGGAGAAACAAGTCTAAAAGAGGTAATCTGAACTAAAGGCCATAAATCTGAAACAGAAAGCAGAATTAGCAGTCACCTGCACAGGTGTAGATTAGTTCATGAAAACAAGCTAACTGATGACATGAAATTTGTTGTTTTGCAGCAGCAGTAGTACAATGCAAAGATATAAAGTTATTATAAATAGTGCCAAAAAACTGAATAGCAACATAGTGTTCATGAGTTTATGGACCACTCTGAAACCTGATAGTGGCAAAGAAGCTGTTTATGAATTGTCAAGTGTGGGTCTTCAGAATTCCATACCCCCTCCCCAGTGGTAGTAATCAATGGCAATGGATGCCACCTACTTTATGCACCACCTCTTGACGATGTCCTCTGTGGTGGGGAGGGCTATCCTAATGATGGATCTGGCTGAGTCTTACAACCCTCGGCAGTCACAGTGCAATCTTATCCTTCCATATCAGGCTGTGATACGGCCAGACAGAACGTTTTCCAAGGTACAGCTGTAGAAATTGGTAAGAGTCTTTGGTGGCATACCAAATTCCCAATGAAGTAGAGCCACTGTCAAGCCATCTTCATGAGTGCATAAGGGTGGATCTTTGAGATGTTGATGTCCAGGAACTTGGAGTTGCTCACCACTCTACTACTAACCCCTCAATGAGAACTGATGTGCCGTCCCTGACTTTCCTTGCTGATGTCTACAGTCAACTCCTTGGTCTTACTGCCAATGAGTGCAAAAGTTGATTTGGGTATTGTTAGTGGGCAATGGAGGACTGCAAAGCTGGCAGACAAGGTCTACATCATCCCTTGACATTTACAGTACAGATGTCAATAGCAGTAAGGTTATAAAATAAGAAAGATTTAAACTACAAACACAAGAAAATCTGCAGATGCAACACACACAAAAACCTGGAGGAACTCAGCAGGCCAGGCAGCAGCTATGGAAAAGAGCAATTAGTCAACGTTTTAGGCCAAGACCTTTCATCAGGACTCCTTCATCAAGATTTAAATTAGATTGCCTTATAGTGAAACATTGTCTTTCAAATATGAGGGAAATAGATAGGGGAGTTCTCAAGAAATCAGCAGTCAGTCATTTGGACTTGGGTATGTAGTGCATAATTTCCAGATCTGCAGATGAGGTACCACTTGGACGCTTTAGCAAATTGTGACAAGGCTAATATTGGACAGATGGTAAAATGGGTGAGCAGCTGACATGAAATGCAATGGTGAGAAATGTTATATTCTGATTTGAAGCTATATAAATGATAGAGGGGCAATCGAAATGGAGATTGAAAATGGAGAAAAGATTTGAGGATATGTGTATTAGTTTGTGGGAAGTAACAAGTGGAAGAAATTGAAAATCAGCAAACACAGGTTCCTGGACTATTAAAATGAAAGCAGAGTATAAGATCTGCAAGATTTAATAGGAAATTAAATGGCTGTCTTTTTACACAGAGGGAGGTATGTGCATGGAATGAGATGCCAAAGGAAATGGTTCAAGCAGGAATAATAACTTCTTGGACAGGTATAGGTTTAGAAAATGTTTGGAAGGATATGGGCTGGACACAATCAAATGGCCTGCCGAGCTGGACATCTTGGTCAGCATAGACCGGCTGGGTCAAAGGGCCTGCTTTAGTACCGTTTGACTCCATGATTCTGTGATTCAAAAAGCAAGAACTTGCTGATGAGGCTCTGATGAAGGATCATCATCCTGAAGTGTTAACTCTGTCTCTCTTTCCACAGCTACAGCCTGACCTGCTTAGTATTTCTGGCATTTTCTGTTTTTTTTTTAAATTTGAGGAATCTTTATCAAACACTATTTCAGCTACAACCAGAACATTGTGTGCAGTCCTGGTCTCAAAGCTTCAGGAAGAACATAAAATTTCCAGAGAGCGAGTGGAAGAAATTTACCAAAATGTTTATCAATAGGAGACTATGGTTATATAGATAGATGAGGTAACAAGGTTGTTCTTATCGGCACTGACCAGAACACAAGGGGGACACGAAGTATATACTCGACAGGTTAACCTTGGCACACTGCAGGTTGCCTGCCGCTGAAATGGGTCTGCAGCAAACATCATCCAGTTGGCCCTACATTCATCTCTCGAGTATCTGGATAACAAAGGTATCTACATCCGATTCCTACTTATTGACTATAGCTCCTCCTGCAATATAGTAATTCCAAACAAACACAAATCTAAATTCTCAGTTCTGGGACTCAAAGCGTCTCCTTACAGCTGGATCCTTGATGCCTTAACTAATAATCCACAATCAGTAAAGGTATGTAGCAACAGCACTGATAATGACTATTGTCAAAAATGTTTCCTTTCAAGCTATGTCCTGAGCTCCTTATTTACTCCTTATACACTAACAGCCATGTCTGCCAAAAACTGGATCGACTAGGCTTATACTCACTGGAATTTAGAAGATTGAGGGGGGATTTTATTGAAATGTATAAGATTCTAAAGGGATTGGACAGGGTAGATGCAGGAAGATTGTTTCCGATGTTGGGGAAGTCCAGAACGAGGGGTCACAGTTTAAGGATAAAGGGGAAGCCTTTTAGGACCGAGATAAGGAAAAACTTCTTCACACAGAGAGTGGTGAATCTGTGGAATTCTCTGCCACAGGAAACAGTTGAGGCCGGTTCATTGGCTATATTTAAGAGGAAGTTAGATATGGCCCTTGTGGCTAAAGGGATCAGGGGGTATGGAGAGAAAGCAGGTACAGGATTCTGAGTTGGATGATCAGCCATGATCATACTGAATGGCGGTGCAGGCTTGAAGGGTCAAATGGCCTACTCCTGCACCTATTTTCTATGTTTCTTTCCTAATTCTCTTGACAAGTTTTCAGATGACACTTCCACAGTATGCCAAATGTCATACAATGACAAGACAGAGTACAGGAAGGAAATAGAGAGCCTAGTGGCATGGTGTCATAAAACAACCTCTCCCTCAATGTCAACAATGCAAAAGAACTGATCATTGACTTCAGGAAGCAGAGTTGAACACATGTTCCTGTCTTTATCAATGGTGCTGAGCAGGAGATAACTGATATCTTTGAGTTTCCATGTGGAAATATCACAAACAATTTGTCCTGCTCCAGCCATATTGACACCATTGCCAAGAAAGCATAGTGACAACTTTACTTTCTCACAAGACAAAGGAAATTTGTGAGGTCCCTGATGATCTTTAGCAATTTTTACAGATGCATTCTAGAAGGCATCCTTATGGACGCATTACAGCATTGTACGGCAACGGCTCTGTCCAAGACCAAGATATTTTGGAGAGCTGTGAAAGCAGCCCAGTCTAGCATGAAAACTAGCCTTGAAAACTGTATTGACTACAGTATATCTAGAATTTCTTCTGCATTGGGAAGGCAGACAAGATAGTCACGGACCACTCCGATCCCAGTCATTCTCCCTTCTTTCCCCTTCGATCAGGCAGAAGATACAAACATTGAAGAAAACATGCCACAAGACTCAAGGTAACAAATTGACCCCATAAATGATAAACTTTCCATCTATCTTTTCAAGGCTCTTTCATTTTCTTGCACGTTCTCTGCAACCCTAACACTAAATTCTGCATTCTGTTATTGTTTTCTTTTTAATAACTCAATGTACTTATGTATAGGATTATCCGTGTGTGTGTGGCATGTTTCATAGTACAGGTAAAAATAAACCAATTAACATTTCCTTGATGATGTAAGGTATTGACTCAAATGTCCACAGTTCCTTCTCCTCCCCCACTGATACGGCTCAGTCTGCTGACTCTATCCCTGCAGCTTTGACAACCCAACCTGACGCATTAACTATTTCTTCCACTGACTGTCCTTCTCCTTCCAAGGATGCTGTCCAACCTACTGAGTTCCTCCAGCACCTTGCACGTGTTGCCCCAGGTTCCAACATCTGCAGACTCTCTTGTGTCTGCAGTTGGTTACAACACTCACAGAGGTCCCACAGGGTGGTTTCAGGGTTGGAAGATCTGTGGCAGGTCATGCATTCAGCCCAAGGGCAGCAAGGATGCAATAAGCTGCAACCTTGCAGTTGCCACAGACAATTAAAGTAGAAGCCAAGTGGAAGCAGGTTCTGCGAGTCACTGTGAATACTGAATACACTGTTAAAGTTTAAATTATGCAAAGATATGCTTTTTTGTTTCAAGTGTGTTATGCAATATCAGGCTGCCAGAGAAATTAATTACCATGAAGTACAGATATTGCTGCCATCATTTATTATTATTAATAGTCTATGGATATTCCCTCATCAAGAAGTAACCTTGATCTATTCATCATCTTGCTTTGAGGCATGTGATTGGATGTTCCCGATGCCTTTTCTTCCCCCAAACTCACTACAACTGCTCACCCAGCTCACTGGATGGGGGGTTCATGGCAGAGTCCAAACAGGATTCTAGTTGGCATTTGGTCCTCAGGAAGACCGAAAGGACAACTGTCAGTACCTCCGGTTGAGCTCTGTCTTTTTGTGTGTTTTCCCCCCAGTCGTCAGTCTTTGGTTTTATTTGGTTTGGTTTGATCTGATTGAAACGTTTAAGATAATTAAAGGATTTGATAGGATTGAGGCAGGAAATATGTTCCAGATGTTGGGAGAGTCCAGTACCAGAGGGCATGGATTGAGAATAAGAGGTCAGTTATTTAAAACAGAGTTGAGGAAGAGCTTCTTCTCCCAGAGAGTTGTGGAGGTGTGGAATGCACTGCCTCGGAAGACGGTGGAGGCCAATTCTCTGGATGCTTTCAAGAAGGAGCTAGATAGATATCTGATGGATAGGGGAATCAAGGGATATGGGGACAAGGCAGGGACTGGGTATTGATAGTGAATGATCAGCCATGATCTCAGAATGCCGGTGCAGACTCGAGGGGCCGAATGGTCTACTTCTGCACCTATTGTCTATTGGCTATTGCCATGTGCTCTTGTTTATTTTCATGCTCCTGTCCCCGCTCCTGCTCTACTCCAGTCCCTGTGTTACTGAGTACCCCGCCTCTCACCTATTTCTCATTATTACCCTGTTTTGCTGCCACTTGTGTCTCTTCGTGCTCCATCTATCATCTGCCTCTCTGTCTATTGCTTAGTGTATTTCAGTCCTGTGTTTTCACCTGTTTGTTGCCAGATTATGTCGGTGAGTTTTCCCGAGCCTATCCAGTATTTGTATCTGAACTCCATCCATCTGAATATCGACTCTGCCCGTTTTCCTGATTCTGGTTTTTAGATTTCCCTGGAACTTTTGATCTCCGCCTGAAATTTGACGCTGACTTTGTTGCCCCTCTGGATTTGCTACTCAGTAAATATCACAGTGTGCACAGTACTACGATTGGGTCCCTGCTTCAGTGGCCTAACAACAAGGCAACGATAAGAGCAGGATTGGGTCATGTATTGAGTCTGCTCTTCCATTCAATCATGGCTGAACTTTTCCTTAATCCAATTCTGTTGACGTCTTCCCATAACCCTTAACCCTCTTCCCAATTGAGAACCTATCAATCCATGCCTTAAAGATATCAAACGACTCGCAAGGAATTCAAGAGATTCACTGCTCTCAGCTAAAGAAATTCCTTCCCTTCTCAGTATAAACGGAAGCCCTTTTATTCTGACATTGTGCCCTCTATTCCTAGAATATTCCCATAGAAGTTATGTGTTTCCACTCTATTCAGGCCTCTCAATATTCAACATATTTCAATCACCCTCAGCCTTCTGAACTCTATCGAATACATATCCGTGTCCTCAAAAACTCAATGAATGACAATGCCTAAGAGCCTTTGAGACTCGGCAGGAATGGAAATCTTCTGCTGGGATTTTCTGCAGTATTTCTATGAGATGTAATGGGTCATGGAAGGGAAATTGCCTCAGTCCGCCTCCACACCCACAGCAGTTGGGTGCTGAGGACCTAACTCAGACCCAGCAAATAGGAGTTCCTCTCAGCTGCAGCTGGGAAACAGAAAGCCAAAATGTTAATTGTGTCAACAATGGATAGAGACTACAGCTACTGCAATAATAAATAACCTGCTATATATTCAAGTTTATTGTCATGCAATTTATGAATACCACCAAATGAAACAACGTTCCTCTGGACCACGGCACACAATACAGTACATGTACTGTAAGACACACACACACACCACATAAAACAATAATAACACAAAAACATTAACAAATAATAAGGTTCATTTACAGGATAAGTTAAAATGTAAACAGTATAATGTTACTGGCGCTTCATACCTGATGAGACCTGAGTGGTGGGAAGGAGTTCAGTCTTCTCATCGCCTGGAGGGAGAAGCTGTTTCCTATCCCAGCTGTTCCTCCATCACAATGTGATCTGCTCCAGATTCCATCATTGGAATTTGAAAGCTGAATTTGTACTCGTTATTGCTGCCCATGTGGAGTTTGCACATTCTCTCTGTGATCTTTCCAGTTGCCTGTCACATCCCAAAATACTTGCTGGTCGTTAAGCAAATTGGCCTGTGCAAATTGCCACTAATATGTATGTGTGTGTGTGGTGGGGGGGAGGCGTGGAGAGAAGTTGGGTTTATCTGGACAATAAAATAAGGATCAGTGTTGGATTAGTATAAATGGGTGTTTAACAGTCAGTATGAACTTGATGAATCAAAGGGCCTCTTTCCATGCTGCATGACTCTGATACTATTCATTCACGGGAATGTGAACATTGTGGTTACAACAGACTGCAATTACTTCAATCACTTAGTACTCCTGAGATATGTGGTTTGATGAGCCATTTCAAATAGTAATTAAGAGGCAACCACTGTGGGCCTTCATAAAATTTATTCATCCTCAGCTAACTGACATCATCGGCACCACAAGCAGTAGTTATCCAGCCTTAATTGCCCTTCTATTTGAGGAGGCATTTGTGGATTGGGAATCTTATGCTTGGTTAAGAATGCTTGGTTTCTTCCCCTAAAGGACGTGGTTCTACAAGATATTCTGGAGGTTTTCTGGTTACTATTACTGTGTATTCCTCAGGAAAGCCGAGTTTATCATCAGAGACCCCCACCATGTTTTCTTCTTGATACTATCACCAAGCAGGAGGTATAGGAGCCACAGGAGCCTCAATAGCCTAAGACCCACATTTCAAGTTTCAACAACAGCTTCATTCCCACTGCTATCAAGATTCCTGAACCAACCTGAAAATACTTAACACTACCTTTAACTGCATTTCTTTCTCGCTTTCAATCTTGAACTAGTGTTGTTAAGTTTCTATTGTTTATTTTGCACATATATGGGTTTAATATAATTATATTAATTTAAGTTTATGTGAACTTAAATTTATCTTTGTAATGTACTGTGCTGCTGCTGCAAAGAGCTAACTTTCATGGCATTTATACCCTGAATGTTGAAAACTTCAACAAAATTTTATTTAAAAAGACCCCTTAGTTAATTATTTGAATGTCAATCCATAATTCCATAAGACTAGACAGCATAGGAGCAGAATTAGACCATTCAGCCCACTGAGTCTGCTCCACCATTCCATCATGGCTGATTGATTATCCCTCTGAACCCCATTCTCCTGCCTTTGCCCCGAAACCTTTGACTTCTTTACTAATCAAGAATCTGTCAACCTCTGCTTTAAATACACCCAATGACTTGGCTTCTACAGTGTCTGTGGCAATGAATTCTGCAGATTTCCCACCCTCTGGTCAAAAGTTCCTCCTCCTCCTCCTCTCTACTCTAAATGGATGTCCTTCTGTTCTGAGGCTGTGCCTTCTGCTCCCAGATTGGGCCACTATAGGAAACACCCTCACCATGTTCTTTCTACCTGCAGGGATTGAGTTGTTTGTTTTTCCAGATCGGTCATATGCAACTGTGGCTGTATGTCTAGGAACTTCCCAGCAAACTTCTAGTTGTTGTATCATGACTGGTTTCATTGTGGTCAGGTATGGCAATATGAATGCTCAGGAACATAAGAAGCCACAGAGAATAGCGGATGCAGCTCAGTACATCATGAGCGCACCACTCCACAACACTGGTGTTATCCAGAGGAGCTACTACCTCCGGAAGGCAATGCCTATCATCAAAGGTACCCACCATCTGGCTGATTCCATTTTCTTTCAGCTACCATTGGGATGGGGGTACAGAAGCCTGAACTCTCACACCACCAGATTCAAGAACAGCTACTTCCCTTCAGCACAGCCCCAACCACTACAATTTAGCAACGCCATTACCACTTTAAACACTTTGCACTTAAAGTGGCCTTTGTTCTAGTTGTGTTCTTGAAAAAGACTGTGTGTCATTTTATGCTTAATTTATGTTTTTTTTTCTTGTGAAGGCTGCTTGTCTAATGCCTGTGATGCAGCTGCAAGTAAATTTTCACAGCAAGCATGCCCTTTTGGGAAGAGTGTACTAACTTAAGTGTTAATCGTAATGTTGCCATAACCCATTTGGAGTCATATATAAGGTGGATTGAGTGTTACAAAACCTGAGCAGCATGGTACCATCGAGGGCCACTCAGTAGTGTAGCAGTTAATATAATGCTTTAGAGTGCCAGCAACTGGAAGGCCGGGTTTCAATTCCCACCGCCATCTGTAAGGAGTTTCTCTGTTCTCCCTGGGACTGTGTGGGTTTCCTCTGGGAGCTCTGGCATTCCAAATTCCCACATTCCAAAAGATGTATGGGTTAGGGTTAGTTAGTTGTGGGCATGCTATGTTAGCACCGGAAACATGCCAACACTTGTGGGCTGCCCCCATCATATCACTGGACAGTGTTGGCCCTTGCTGCAGACAACACGTTTCACTGTTTATATATATATATGTGACAAATGCTAAAGCTAATCTCTTAAAGTCAAATTCTTTATTTCAGCGTCACCGTTAAGGGCAATGTTTCTTTCCATTCCAGATTATTTAATTAACTGAATTTAAATTCTCCTGTTGCCCTGCTGGGAGTCGAGCACACACCTCCAGGTTATTGGTCCAGAACTCAGGATGATCAGTTCAGTTGTTTAAGTGTGTTGCTGCCATAGAGGTCAAAGGACATTCGTTAGCCAAAAGTGAACAGAATATCAGAACAAGTATAGAGGGAAAAGAAATGGAGCTTTGTAAGCTGGTCAGGCATTAAGGTGGAAGGTTTTTAAATAAATTAGTAATTTACAAATTTGAAAACAACTTGGGTTAGAGCTGAGCTATGAGACATCTGCAAATGAACCTAAATGAATTTCTTTAATCTGGTATATTAATATTCCATTCATTATGGGAGTCAAAGGAATTTCATGCAAACACATTAACATATCCATTACTGAGAGTGCAAAGTATAATTCTGACACTAGTAATTTTAAGATTTGCTAATAACACATGATTTTACTAATTCCTTGGTGACTGAATCAAAGCCACAGTTAATGAACCAAAGTAATTCAATCAATCAACTTATTTTGGTGTACTATTAACAGCAGAAAGCAGTGCTTAAAATTAAAGTGCAAACTACTTTTCATAACCTCGGGACTTCCTTCCCTCCAAAGGAATGTAGTCACAGTTATAGAGTGATAGAGCTACACAGCATGGAAGCAAGCCCTTCAAGCTAGCTCAGCTATGTCGACCAAACTTCCGAAATTAACTAGTGCCATTTGCCTGAATATGGCCTATATCCCTCGAAACCTTTCCTATCCTTGTAGCTGTCCAAATATCTTGTAAATGTAGTTACTCCAGCTGCCTCCAGCACTTCCTCTGGCAGCTCGTTCTACATACCCACCACATTCTGTGTGAATAAGATGAGAAAAGCATCAACTAATCTCCCAAAACATTCCTGAAAGCGCAGTGAGAAGGCATATCTAAGGATCCCCATGATCGGGGCCATGCTCCCTTTTCATTATAAGCTGCAGAAAGTTGTAAACTCAGTCAGCTCCATCATGAGCACTAGCCTCCCCAGCATCGAGGGCAACTTCAAAAGGCGATGCCCCCAAAAAGTGGCATCCATCATTCAGGATCTCCATCACTGTGGACATGCCCTCTTCTCACTGCAACCATCAAAAGGCACGAACAGGAGCCTGAAGATACACAACATTTCAGGAACTGCTTCTTCCTCTGCTGCCAGATTTCTGATTGGATAATGAATCCATAAACACTCCCCTCTTTTGTTTTACAGTACTTATTTAATTTCTTTATATATTCTTATGGTAATTTATCGTTTTTGTTGCTATGTATTGCAATGTACCGCTGCCACAAAACAACCAGATGCTGATTCTGATTCATTACTACCATACCCACCACTGCCTGTGTGACTAAGATGGGAACAGCAGCAACTGATTTCCCAAAATATTCCTGAAAATGCAATGAGAAAAAGGCTTGTCTCAGGACCCCTGTGATCGGGACATGCCCTCCTGTCATTACTACCATTGGGAAGGAAGTACAGGAGCCTGAAGATTAACATCCAATGATTCAGAAATAACTTCCACCATCAGATTTCTGAATGGTCCAAGAACTTTTAGAAATTCTATCCCATTATTCCTTTTTATTGTCGCAGGTACAAAAACAAATGTAAAAGACAGCAGGGCAGGTTACATGGATCAGAAGATGATAGCCCAAATGCTGGCAAATGGCATTAGCTTGGATGGCTCATCTTTGTTGGTAGGACCACTGGGGCTGAATTCCTGCTGTATAACACAATGAGTCAATAACCATAGGAATGAAGTTAGGAAGATGCACAAAGCCAGCATGATCCGGTAGGGCTGAATGTCCTGTTGTAGCTGATGTATACCATGCAGTCTTTCCAATTACCCTTACAAATGGCTGAGAATTTTTTTGTGCTCAGGCTTCTAAAGTAGGACTTGAACTCACAACCCAGTGGTTCAATGACAAGAGTGGTAAAAGCTGACACTTAAAATATGAGCTTTTATTCACTGTGCCCTATTGAGTTCTCAAAAGTTGATGCAAAATCATTAAAGGTTTTAATAGTCTATTTTGCCCTTTAACTATGACTAAGTGATTTTCTATTTGGAGGACGATGTCTAATATATGTGATTAAATCAAAGTGGAAAATTAGTCCTGATGACAGATCCCGAAGTTTAGTTTAATCCCATTTAAATGAATTTGCTTTGTCATTGACTTTTCTCTTGCTGCTACTCAGTTTATGAAACTTGGTGTTATCTTGGTGCAGTTGAAGGTCATAGCTATGGAGTCGGAGCAGACACACAAGGTGAATGATAGGCTGACAGAACAAAAGGCCATGCCAAGGTAATCCTTGCCAAACCATTATTCTGCCTATTCACATTGACCCATACCTGCAGCACAGCCCTCTATACCCTTCCTGTCCATACACTTATCCAAACTTCTCTTAAGTACTCCAACTGACCCGTATCCACCACTTCCGCTGGCAGCTTGTTCCGCACTTCCACTACCCTGTGAATGAAGAAGTTCCCCATTATGTTCCCCTTTCACCCTTAATGTATGACCTCCACTTTTAGTCCCACACAACTTCAATGGAAAACCCAGGCTTGTATTTACCCTATCTGTAACCCTCATAATTTTGAAAGCATCTATCAAATCTCCCCTCATTCTCGTAAGCTCCAGGGGAAAAGTTACTAACTTATTCGGTCTTTCGCTGTTACCCAGGTCCTCAAATCCCAGCAAAGTCCTTGTAAATTTTCTCCATACTCATTCAACCTTATTGATATCCTTCCTATAGGAAGGTGACCAGAACTGTCACAATGCAACTTTGCATCACCAACATCTTATACAACTGTAACATACCGTGGCAACTACTGCATTCAGTACTCAGATTTACAAGAGCAAATGTGTCAAAAGCTCTCTTTTTAACCCTATCCATCTGTGACACTACTTTCAACGAATTATGGATCTGTATTCCCAGGTCCCTTTGTTCTACCTCACTTCTCAGACCCTACTATTCACTGTGTCAGTCTGACCCTGGCATGTCCTCCCAATTTGCAACACCTCGTACTTGTCCGGATTAAATTCCATCTGCCATTTTTCAGCCCATTTTTCCCAGTTTATTCTTGGAGCCTTTCCTGAACAATGGAACGGCCTTAGCTATCCTCCAGTGTCCTGTACCTTATCTGTGATTAAGGACATTTTAATGATTTCTGCCAGGGCCTATGCAATTTCTGCATGAGCCTCTCATAAGGCCCAAGGGGCATCTTGTCAGGCCCTAGGAACTTAACCACCCTAATTTGCCTCAAGAGAGCAATTCTGTAATCTATATACAGTCCAAGACCTTATTGCTATTTTGCCTCATGATATCATGTCGCTAAGCTCTACTTATCCTTCCTGTGCTCTAATTCATTGTTATTTGAGATTTGTCCCACTGCAGTGGTGCCACCTGCATACTTGTAGATAGTTTCAGAACGGAGCTTAGCCATGTAATCATGAGTCTACACGGACTAGAGTAGAAGGCTAAGGACAAAGGCTTGTGGGGCACTAGTATTGAGGTGTTTTTGCCTGACCTTAATGTTGGTCAGGAAGTCAAGGATCCAGTGCAAAGGAAGGTGTTGAGTCACCTCTCTATGAGTTTGGAGATCAGTTTGTTTGGAGTTATGGTATTGAATTTGAAGTTGTCTATTAATAGTAGCCTGATGGTATCCAAAATCTACAGAGATGAGCCTAGGGCCTGGGCAATGGCATCCATTGTGGACCTGTTTCAGCAGTAGGTGAATTACAGTGCACTGAGGCTACCTGGTGGCAGACATTAAGGCACATTTCCTTACTTATTTGGTCTTTGTAAAGTAGGTGGGACCTCAGATTGAGGTAGGAAGAGGTTAAAGATATCTACAAGATTGGCTGTTCTGCTGAACAACCACAGGCAAACACACTTCATTGTTTGTGAAGTGCTTCAGTACAGCCAAGGTCAGGAGAGCTGGTATATAAGTGTATGGTTTTCCTTGACTATAGTCGTGTGGTTGCAATTAATCATGTTTGACCATTGAGCAGATGTGACTATCTGCCTCATAAATGGGGAATTATGACTGTCTTGTTATACAAGTGGTGAAATTAAGTCATATCATCAAGCATTATATGCACATACAGGACTTTTCATGGTTCAATATCAGGCAGTTATTGATGCCATTGAACCCACCATTGAATAATAACATACTTTTTAAATGCCATAATTTAAAAACTGTGGCAGGTGATCGAAGCAGCATGGTTTAGGCCAATAAAGACTTAAATAAACTGCAGATACAAGAAATCTGAAATAAAGACGGACCTGAATTTGGACCTGGCTTTGACTGCTGCATAGAATTTGCTTCAGTTTCCTTCCACATGCTAAAGACTTGCCGGAAGATTCATTTATTTCCACAAGTTACTTCTTTGTGTAGATAAGAAACAAAAGAATCAAAGAGGAATTAATGGGTATATGAGAGACAATAGGCTGCAGGCCTACTGTGGGAAAGGAGAATGATGGGATTGCTCTGCTAGAAGATGACATGCACCAAATGGGATGAATGGCCTCTCTCTATGTTATTATAGTTACAATGACTGCAAACTCATGTTGTTTAAAGACCCATCTAGCTCACCAAGATGGTACCAGGACTGGAAAGCTTGAGACATAAGGAGAGGCAGGATAAGCTTTCTTTTTTGGAACAAAACAGTAACATTTTAGAAATAGACAAACTCAAGAAGAGCATACACAGGATAGATAATCACCTTCTTTTTCCCATGGTAGGGTGAGTCTAAAATTAGAGGGCATAGGTTTAAGGTGAGTGGGGGAGATATTGGAAGGGACTTGAGGGGCAGTTTTTGCATGCAAAGACTGGTGGGTATGTAAAATGAACTGCCAGAGGAAGTGGCATTTTAACATGTACATGGATAGGAAAGAAATAGAGGGATATGGGCCAAACACAGGTAACTAGGATTAGCTCAGGTAAGCAAAGGTCAGCATAGACAAGTTGGGCTAAAGGGCCTGAGTCTGTACTACATGGCTCTAGGACCCTCTGACTCTATGTCTCTATGATACTTGCACTTCAGAGCAGGAGCTTAGCCTTCTCTCTTGGCCTGTAATTGACTCCTGACTCAGCACTGGGTTTGATCCTGAGCCGCCCCACCAGCCTGCCTCGTTTGGGAGTTATAGATGCTGACACTACCAAGGATGGCCAGGTCCCCTCGTTGAACAAATAAATCTTGGATGCAAACCTAGGATGGAATGACTTGAAGAACTGGGGACTGTCGTGGAGGTGGGGGAGGGTGGTGCTGGAAAGGCCTGGGTTCTTCTGGGAATTCATATAGAAACATAAGAAAATAAAAAATAAAGTCAAAGTCAAGCTTATTATCATGTGTAGAAGTATATGCATGCACAGGTGCAATGAAGAACTTACTTGCAGTGCATTACAACCACAGAGCATCATATAAACAGCATTCACAAGAAAAAGATAAATTAAACATTATATAAAGAGGAACAGGAGTAAACCAGCAGAAGCTTAATTAAGGTCCAGGCTGATCTTCATCTTAGCAGCATGATTTTCCTGTACTTAACGAATATCCTTTGTTTTCCTCATATCCAGAACTATTTTGATCTTTGTTTTGAATGAACTCATATTCTTCCAGAGTAGTGAGTTACAAAGATGCACTACCCTGAGAGAAAAAAACTCCTTCTCTCAGTCCTGGAAAGGCTACCACTTATATTAAGGCTGCATCCCCTGGTCCTATACGCATCAGCCAAGCGGACCATCCACTCTGCACCTAGACTATAAAGTCATCGAGCATGCAGCATGGAAAGAGGCTCTTTGGCCCAACTTATTCATACTGTCCAACATACTTATCTAAACTAGTCCTACTTACAAGCTAGTCTCATAAGCAAGTACGGTAAGAATCTTTGAAGTTTCAGTGAGACTGCCTCTCATTCTCCAGAACTCTAAAAATATTCTCAAGTCTACTCAGTCTCTTCTATTGCTAGCATACGAGGAACAAATCCAATGAAGCTTCATTCACTCCCTCTACTATATGTATTTTTAGACAAGAGACTAAAACTATGCACAATATTCAACATATGTATAGTCTCATCAATACCCTGTGTAATTATAGCCAGAAGTGTGGTACACATTGATACCAATGACAAAAGTAGGAAAAGAGAGGAGGTCCTGAAGAAAGAATATAGGGAGTTAGGTAAGAAGCTGAAAAACAGGACCTCCAGGGTAGTAATCCCTATATTACTGTCTGTGATACGCACCTGCGAAGGTAAGATTTAGCAGGTGAATATGTAGCTGAGGGATTGGTACAGTGGGCAGGGTTTCAGATTTCTGGATCATTGGGATCTCTTCTGGGGAAGTTGTGACCTGAACAAAAAGGACGGATTACATCTGAACCCAAGGGGGACCAATAAACTTGTAGCCAGGTTTAGTAGAGCTGACGGAGCAGATTTAAATGAATTTGGCAGTGGGTAGGATCTGGCGTGATGGGGCAGTTGATGTACAAGTACATGCAGTGTGTGGTGAGGCTCTGAGGATAAAACTGTACTCAGAATATTTAAAGTGTAACAAGAGGGCAAAATTGAAAATGGTCATTAAGGGTCTTGGCCTGAAATGTCGACTGTTTACTCTTTTCAGGTTTTGGCTGGCCTGTTGAGCTCCTTCAACATTTTGTGGGTGTTGCATTGGATTTCCAGCATCTGCAGATTTTCTTGCATTAGTGATCATAATATGATAGAATTCACTGTGCAGTTTTAGAGGGAGGGGATAAAGTAAGATATATCAGTATTACAGTGGAGCAAAGGGAATTGCAGAGGCGTGAGAGAGGGGCTGTCCCAAGCTGATTGGAAGGGGACACCATCAGGGTTGCGGAACAACAACTGCTGGGCTTCTGGTGGCAACTTGGGAGGTGCAAAATAGATACATTGCCAAGGTACAGGGAGGATGAGACAACCATAGCTGACAAGGGAAGTCAAAGACAGCACAGAAGGAAAATGGAGCGCATATGCTGGAGCAAAATTAGTGGAAAGTTAGAGGATTCAGAAGCTTTTAAAAACGAACAGAAGGCAACTAAAAAAATAATAATGAGAGAAAATATGAAATATGAAGGTAAGCTAGCCAATAATGTCAAAGAGGATACCAAAAGTTTTTTCAGATATATAAAGTGTAAAAGAGCTGAAGCTTTATAAAGCATTGGCCAGCCTGCACTTGGACTATTGTGAGCAGTTTTGGCCCCCTTATCTAAGAAAGGAGAATTTAGAGGAGGTTCATGAGAATGATTCCAGAAATGAAAGAGTTAACATTTGAAGTGTGTTTGATGACTCTGAGCCTGGACTCTCTGGGGTTTTGGAGAATTACATTGAAACCTTCCAAATGTTGAAAGTCCTAGATACAATGAATGTGAAAAGGATGTTTTATGGTGAGTGAGTCTCAGACCAGAGAGCACAGCCTCAGAATGAAGGTTCATCCAGTTAAAAAAGAATGAGGAGGAATTTCTTTAGCCAGAGAATAGTGAATCTGTGGAATTCACTGCGGCCAGGCTTTGGGTAAAGTTGAAGCAGAAGTACTCAGGTTTATGCTTCGACAGGGCATGAAAGATTGTGGGAAGAAAGTAGGAGAATGGGGTTCAGAGGAATAATAATCAGCCATGATGGAATGGTGCAGCAGACTCGACGGGCCGAATGGCCTAATTCTGCTTCTACGTCTTATGGCCAAATTGTCTTATATCCCAGCTCCAATCCTCTCACAATGATGGCTAATACATTAGAGTTAAGAATAGGGCTTAGTGGTTTATCTAGCAGAGATGCTGCCCCACAGGTCTAATTGTCCGGGTTCGATCCTGACTTCTGGTGTGTCCATGTACAGTTCATGCGTTCTCCCTCAGAATGCGTGGACTTCCTCTGGGTGCTTGAGTTTCCACCCACATCCCAGACCCTCACCGCTGGTAAGTTCAATGGCCATTGTAAGTTGTCCCAGATATGCAAGCGAGGGGGGAAGGGAGTTGAAGAAGATGTGTGAAAACTAAAGTGAGACTGGTGGAGAATGGGTGGTTGATGGTGGGCACAATGTTGATGGGCTGAAAGGCCTATTTCAATGTTGTTGGTCTTTATAATAAAGAGTCACTGAGGCACAATGGTCCTTTCTACGCTGCCACAATACTGTGAACTTGGCTCCTGCATCTCCTTTGTCACAGCAGTGAAGTTTTCCTTAGTGAATGCAGCAAATACTCACTCATATTAGCCAAAGCAAAAGCTTCTGGACCATAGCATTTTACAGCCAAGTATAAGTGTCAGGAAGTCATGCTGCAGCGGTATAAAACTCTGCACTTGGAGCGTTGTGTGCAGTTCTGTTCACCGCGTTAGTGGAAGGATGAGGAGGCTTTGTAGAGGGTGCAGAAAAGGTTCACCAGGCTGCTGCCTGCATTAGAGGGTAGTAACTAACAGGAAAAGTTGGACAAACTTGCTCAGTTTTCTCTTAGCCATCAGAGGCTGAGGGGAGACTTGATGGAAGTTATAACATTATGAGAGGCAGAAAGAGTGCAGACAGTCGGTATCCTGTACCTGGTGTAGAAATATCAGATTCTAGAGGGGTTGTGTATTTAATATTCAATTAATACTTGTGTAATCTTGCATATATATTGTCTGATTAAGCTTTCTTACATATTTAAATAATTAATCATGGGTCACATGTATAAATTCATGAATTGCATACATCTTCACGCTACCACGTGATACTTGTATACCTCACTTAAAGTAAACTCAAAGTTAGATCCACGTTCCCGGACTCCTGTGTCTTCCTTTGAATTAGTTTAATGTTTTGAAGTTACAAAACGTAACTAGAGACCATAGATTTTAATGTGAGAAGGGAAAGTTCAAAGGAGATGTTCGGAGCTAGCTTTTTTTTTAACGCAGCGGTATATGCTTGGAACACACTGCCAAGGCTGGTAGTAGAATCAGATATGATAGAGGTGTTTAAAAACCTTTTATCTAGGCTCATGATATGTGAGGAATGGACAGCTATGGATCTTGTGCAGGCATGGGGGTTAATTTGATTTGGCATCATGTTTAGCACAGATATTGTGAGCTGAAGGGACAGCTGGTATTATCCTGTTCTATGTTTTATATCATATCTTCATCTGCGTCCAAGGCCAAAACTCCGTCCATCCTCTCAGGACACTCCTAATGTTACAAGAGGCTCAAAGTTGATGAGCCTATCTTCCCCACTGCAGCCCCAGTGAGAATCAGTCCCACTGGCTACTTAGCAAATGGGGGAAGAGAGCAATTCGATCCAATTAATTCCTTTCTGTTCAATCTTCATAGACGCACTTGAATAAAATTTGAATCCTGAACAATCATGACTTACTTAATTGCTTGACTGTAACAATAGTGGCTGCTTCTAATTAACCAGAATGTTCTGCAGCAAGTAAATAGAAAAACCCTTTATAACAGAACAGCAATGAACTCTACTTGATGCAAAGTAAACAGTGTGACACAACACATACAAAATAAATATTACATGTATCTTGAGCCAGGCTGTAATAGAACGTTATTAATAAAGCAATGTCTTTACTTTGAATAGAGCCTGCCTTTTGATAATGGCTGCTAGTTACAATGCAAGGGGGCTATAACAATAAAGCTCTTACATTATTAGGGAACAACTCATCATTGTGACTTACAGGTCATGTACTTCTTTAGTATATGATTTGTAGCCACTGTCAAGGATCAGGACCTCGAGCATGTCTCAATCTCTTGCAGCACTTACCTCTACCCTTTTGTATCCTTCAGAGACTGGTATTACCTAGAGCAGTCACCTTAAGCCCAGGGAACATTTCAGTCATGATGGTGTCTGCAAATCCAGTGGCTGGATCAGTCTCTCCCAGCTTATTATTCCTAATATTAAGATCATCGTTATACCCAGTTAGTTATAAAGTCATAGCATTATGTAGTATGGGATGTAATGCTAAAGTTGTACAAGGCATTGGTAAGGCCAAATTTGGAATATTGTGTGCAGTTCTGGTCACCGAATTATAGGAAAGATATCAATAAATTAGAGAGAGTGTAGAGACGATTTACTAGGATGTTACCTGGGTTTCAGCAATTAAGTTACAGAGAAAGGTTGAACAAGTTAGGTCTCTATTCATTGGAGCGTAGAAGGTTGAGGGGGGATTTGATCGAGGTATTTAAAATTTTGAGAGGGATAGATAGAGTTGACGTGAACAGGCTGTTTCCATTGAGAGTAGGGGAGATTCAAACTAGAGGACATGATTTGAGAGTTAGGGGGCAGAAGTTTAAGGGAAACACGAGGGGGTATTTCTTTACTCAAAGAGTGATAGCTGTGTGGAATGAGCTTCCTGTAGAAGTAGTAGAGGCCAGTTCAGTTGTGTCATTTAAGGTAAAATTGGACAGGAAAGGAGTGGAGGGTTATGGGCTGAGTGCGGGTAGGTGGGACTAGGTGAGATTAAGGGTTTGGCACGGACTAGGAGGGCCAAGATGGCCTGTTTCCGTGCTGTGATTTTTATATGGTTATATGGTTATATGGAAACAGGCCACTCAGCCCAACTTGTCCATGCTAAACAAGCTGCACACCTCAGCTAGTACCATTTACCCACAATTGGCCATATTCCTCTAAACCAAGGGTTTCCAACTTTTTTTTATGTTATGCACCAATACCATTAAGCAAGGGGGTCATGGGTTCCAGGTTGGGAACCCCTGCTCTAAGCCTTTCCTACCCATGTAGCTGTTCAACCGTCTGTTAAACATTGTGATTGTAGCCACATTAGTCCCTTCTTTTGGTGATTTGTTCCATGTAGCCACGGCTGTATCTGAAAAAAAAGTTACCTTTCAGCTACATTTTAAATCTTTCCCCTTCTCATCTTTAGTCACTGCCCTCCAGATTTAGACTCCTTATCCTGGGAAAAACAGTGACCATCCACTTTATCTTTGCCCCTCTTTTATACAAGGTCACTCCTCAGCCTCCACTGCTTGAAAAAAAATGAAGCTTATCCAGTCTTTCCTTATCACACAAGTCCTCCAGTCCCAGTAACGGTTTCATTGAAACCCCATGTCATTCACAAACCTGACATCAGGCTACCAAAGCAGGCATTCTATTTTGAGCACTGTCACAATGATAATTAGCAGAGTATCAGAGGAAATGATTCAAAGCTCTTCTCAGCTCTTTCGTGGGAAAGTGTGACATCCCCATGTGGCTGCTTCTCTGGCCACTGATGGTTCAGAGTGAAGAACTAACATTGGTACTGCCCAGTGTGAACAGCAGATCAGAGTGCATCACCATCAAGCACCTTCTACCCCATCTGCCCTGAACTTATGGTTCCCTCCCTGGCCACCAGCCACCCCCGAGTCCCACAGAGCTGGAGAGAAAGCAAAGTATCCTCTACGCAGGGGGTGGGGGGAGGGGACTAGCAGAGAAGGAGAGGGAAAAGAATGTAAGGAACACAGAGGCATCACTGTACGTGGTGGGTCCCTCGATGTGCAATGTGTCAATGACCTGGAATCTGTCCTTTTGAGGGATGCAGTGACACTGAGGAGTGTTGTTGTGCAGGGTAAACTTAGTGTCCTTCTACAGCATCTTAACATGCCAGAACAGAAAATAACTGGGACAGAAAATGACATGTAGATCTTTATTATAGGAGGGATGAACATGGACTAGAAAGCTTAGCATTAATACCATGTGTTCTCATTTATTCTCTCTCAATTCCCCTTTGATTCACAAGCAAACGATTCCAGCATCTGCATTCTGTTGTGGATCTGTCTTACCAAGAGGCACGAGGCAGGCAGAATGGATCAAGTAGGCCTCAGGCTGGAAATCCTGGAAGCCCTCCCTCTGAGCATTACTTTTGATGGCTTGTTGACAGCTTAGCCAGAACAAAAGGTCTCTGGACTATTTTTAACATATCCAATTGTCAGAGGTACTAGTTAAAATGATTTTAAATCTCAATAACTTTTTACTTGCATTTGAGAAGCGTGGGCTAAGTAGGAACAGTCAGCGTGGCTTCGTGGGAGAAAGGCAAAGGTCACATCTTATAAAGTTGATTGTGTTTGAGCAGATAGCAAGGGAGATAGTTGAGGGTAGAGCAGTGGATGGAGCAGCACGTTAGCACATTGGTTAGCCTAATGCTATTACAGCGCCAGCTGTAAGATTGGGGTTCAATTCCCATTGCTGTCCATAAGGAGTTTGTATGTTCACCCCCATGGCTCCTCTGGGTGCTCTGGTTTCTTCCTACATTCCAAGGATGTCCGGTTAGGGTTAGTGAGTTGTGGGTTTGCTAAGCTGGTGCTGGATTGCCTAGCACAATGCTCACTAATTTGACACAAATTGCAATGTGATTGCATTTCACTGTATGTTTCCATGTGCATGCAACAATAAAGCTAATCCTTAAGGATCTTTGTCCTTACATGAAATGTAACAAAGTCAATCATGGTAGGCTGCTCCAAAGGATTAAATTGCATAGGATCCATGGTGACTTGGTAATTTAGAATATAGTTTGGGCCTCCTCTTGTGACAAGATGAGGTCACCCTCAGGGTGGAGGAGCAACACCTTATATTCCATCTGGATAACCTCCAACCTGATGGCATGAATATCAATTGCCCCTTCCTATAAACAAATTCATCCCCCTTCCTCTTTTTCCCTCTCTGACCATTTACATCTTCTCACCTGCCTATCACCTCCCCCTGGATCCCCTCCTCCTTCCCTTTCTCCTGTGGTCTACGCTCATCTCCTATCAGATTCCTTCTTCTCCAGTCCCGTGACCTTTCCCATCCACTTGGCTTCCAGCTGGCTATCTTCCCCTCCCCCTCACCCCACCTTTTTATTCCGGCATCTCCTTCCTTCCTTCTCAGTCCTGAAGAAGGGTCTCGACCTGAAACCCTGACGTGGTGGGTCTCATCAGCAAGAACTATGGGTCAGCTTACAGAAAGGAGGTGCAGGGCTAACGGACTGGTGCAGAGCCAACAACCGGTCTCTGAATGGGAACAAAACAAAAGAGATGGTTGTTGACTTCAGGAGGGCACAGAGAGACCACTCCCCGCTGAATATCGACGGCTCCTCGGTAGAGATTGTAAAGAGCACCAGATTTCTTGGTGTTCACCTGAAGGAGAATCTCACCTGGTCCCTCAATGCCAGCTCCATAGCAAAGAAAGCCCAGCAGCGTCTCTACTTTCTGTGAAGGCTGAGGAAAGTCCATTTCCCACCCCCCATCTTCATCACATTCTACAGGGTTGTACTGAGAGCATCCTGAGCCTCTGCATCACTGCCTGGTTCGGAAATTGCACCATCTCGGATCGCAAGACCCTGTAGCAGATAGTGAGGTCAGCTGAGAAGATCATCGGGGTCTCTCTTCCTACCATCATGGACATTTACACTACACGCTGCATCCGCAAAGGAAACAGCATTATGAAGGACCCCATGCACCCCTCATATAATCTTTTCACCCTCCTGTCATCTGGGAAAAGGCTCTGAAGCATTCGGGCTCTCACAACCAGACTATGTAACAGTTTCTTCCCCCAAGCTATCAGACTCCTCAATACCTGAAGCCTGGACTGACACCTTGCTCTATTATCCTGTTTATTATTTATTGTAATGCCTGCACTGTTTTTATGCACTTTATGCAGTCCAGTGTAGGTCTGTAGTCTAGTGTAGCTTTCTCTGTGTTTTTTTTTATTAAGTAGTTCGGTCTAGTTTTTTGTACTGTCATGTAACACCTGAAAAACATTGTCTCATTTTTACGATGTACTGTACCAGCTGTTGTGATCGAAATGACAATAAAAGTTGACTTGACTTGACTTGAAACATTGACTGTTATTCATCTCCATAGGTGCTGCCTGACCTGCTGAGTTACTTCAGCATTTTCTGTATGTTGCTTTGGATTTCCAGCATCTGAAGAATTTCTTGTGTTTAGTTTGGAATTAGTTTGGACTTTTCCAGAACAGGCAGAGCACATTGACGCAGCAGCACTTGAGGTCTATGAGCAGTGGTGTTCTGCACGGTTCAGTGCTGGGACTTCTGTGATATAAACTGTAGAAAAGCTTAGATGGTTTGGTTAGCCAGATGTATGTGCAGGGAATGAAAGGATGTGGATCATATGGAGACAGAAGAAATTAGTTTAATGTGACATCATGTTTAGCACAGATTTCACCAGCCGAAGGGCCTGTTCCTCTGCTGTACATTCTATAATAATGATTAAAACAAATTGTGCAAAAAGCAAATTTTATTTACAAAAGCATTATTCTAGCATATAAATTGAAACAATATTTAAGAAGCATTTGCATGAATATTTGAATCACCAAGGCATGGTTAGCGTTGGATCATGAGCTTGTAAGTGGGAATCACACAGATGTGTAGCTGTAGTTGATATTAGGTATGTTGTGCCAAAGAGGATGTTTCTGTGCTGATGAGTCTATAACTGTAATAATAAAGTAACAGTTTCCTGTGTTTCACCTCCTCCTCAGAGGCAATGATCCAGTCTAATATATGGATCCTCCAGCATTTAACAGGTACCCTCCCTTCAGGATGCCTCTGCTCTGCTGCTGACCTCAATAGCAGCAAGAGCAGGAGGCCAGGTGTATGGCAGAGGTGAACAGAACGGAGAGTGGTTGTATCTGGAGAATAATTCACCTGGCTGGCCAAGCGGAAGGGTTTCCCTGAGATCCTGGCAGATTCTGTGACTGATTTTCCATTTGGGACAATCTCAGCACGAGCGGATTGTCAGGAGGGTCGGAGTTCGAGATCCTTGCACCGCGGACATCCTAATGATAGAACGTTGAAAAGCCTGGGGATGAGTGAACCGCTACCAAAGGGAGCGACTGAGTAAAATGGCTGTGCTTTGTGTGCAAACCCAGTCCGTGGAAGAGCCTGCTTGCATGCTGTAGGACTCTTCGGAGTTAGAGGGAACCTGATACATACATGAGCGAGAAACAGCACAGTGGGACAGTATTACATGAGCTTGGCCAGATGGTCTACTTCCAAGCTGCTGTTACCATGAAGATAGATAGGTGCCTCCGTGGGGCTGAAGAATTGAAAAGAAATTCTGCAGCCGCGTACAATTAGCAGGACAACACCACCATCATGTTCCTGATTATTGCATTACACCATCACCAAGTGAATATACAAGACACAAGTGCCAAGGCTGCTGCCATGGCAACACCACCCCCTTAAAGACCAGAGTAGAGATGAAATGTTAGCTTTTGCTCGACACCCTCATGCACCCTACTGATTCCTCTTGAGCACCCACACATCTCCCCTTCTTTCCAGATGCATTACAGCAGTTGCCTTGATGCTTTGGAAAGGCTTGGTAAATGAGGGGACTGATCAAATAATATATTAATTCCTAGTCTGGGTTGAGGGACTCCATGCTTATTCATGGGTGTCCAGGGTGTGAGGCAGCATCCACAGATAATTCTTCATATATGTCATTGTTGCTGGAGTGCATGTCTGTAATTTAGCAGGGATCGGGCATGAACAGCGTGAATCCAAACAGCATCAGCACTGAGGCACAGAATGATAATTGGCACTAAAAATAAGAAGCCAGGATAAGGAAGGTACAGTCTATTGATATAAATTTCAAAGTAAATTTTATTATCAAAGTACACATACCCTGAGATGAACCCCAAGATTCATTTTTTTCCTGCGGGCATAGTCAGCAAATCTATAGAATAATAACAATAACAAGATCACTGAAAGATCAGCCCGTGTGCAGAAGACAACAAATTGTGCAAATGCAAATATAAGTAAATAACAATCATGGCCATTGGTCTCTTTATTGCTTCAGGAATCAGAGAATCCAGGCATTGTTATCGATTCTTGGATCATTTACTTCTGCTGTTGTGTGAAAGTGTTTCACATTTCCATATTTTCTCACAGCGTAAAAGGCCATTCAGTCCATCAATATGCAGGAGTACAGAGCAATCTGGTTACTCCACTATTTTTTCTTTCGATATTTACATTCACGCTCCCCTAGATTGTACCACTCACCTACACACTGGTGGAAAATTAACCTACCAGCTCACATCTTTGGGATGTGGGATGAAATTAGAGTACTGGGAGCAATCCCATGTGGTCACAGGGAGAAGCTGCAATCTTCACACACAAATAGCACCAGAGATCAGGTCTGTACTACTATGAACCATCATCTTCTGACTTCTGGGCATCTCTAATAAAGCCAGCATTAACTGACACTCCTTGAAATTTGTATCATTCCTCAGACGAAGTGGTTCTGTGTGCTATATCTGTCTTCATCAAAGTTCTCCCTTCTTCCATTAGGTCAGAAGTGGATATGTTCACTGATAATGAACAATGAAGTTTAATTCCATTCACAACTCTGACAATGATCCAACTGCAATGGATCTGACAGATATCGGAAGTCCAAAATAAAGCAGGGAGAGCATCAAATACAGAGCAACTCAACAGGTCAAGGAGCATCTGTTAGAGGAAAGGGATGTTGATGTTTTGGGTCGAACCTCTACATTAGGACTGAGATTCCCTATCCCCCACAGATGCTGCTTGTCCCATTTGGTTGCTCCAGATTTCACCATCAACATCTTATATGCTTCACTAGAATTTGGACAATGATGTTACATTAAAACTTGCTTTTTTCTTTATTTTGCTGTCTCTCTCTCTCTCTCTCTCTCTCTCTGCCTCTCCAAAAATAGCAAGAGGATACCAAAAGATTTTTCTCAGATATATAAGTGAAAGAGTGGTGAGAGTGGATATCGAACAGATGGAAAATGATGCTGGAGAAGTAGTAATGGGGAATTAAGAAATGGTGGATTAAGAAATGCCGGACAAACACATTATGTATTTTGAGACAGTTTTCACTATGGAAGTCACTAGCAGTATGTCAGAAATTCGAGAGTATCAGGGGGCAGAAATGAATGTAGGTGCCATTAATAAGGAGAAGGTGCTTGGGAAGCTAAAACGATTGAAGGCACATAAGTCACCTGGAACAGATATAGTACACCCCAGGGTGCTGAAAGATGTAAATGAAGAGATTGTGGAAGATTGAGTAATGACCTTTCAATAATCACTAAATTCTGGAATGATTCTGGAGAACTACAAAATTGCAAACATCAATACACTCTGTAAGACGGAAGGGAGGAAAAAGATAAGAAAATACTGGCCAGTTAGCCTGGCTTCAGCAGCTGGGAAGACGTTGGACTGCATTATTAAAGGTGAGGTTTTGAGGTACCTGGAGATACATGATAAAATAAGCCAAAGCCAACATGGTTTCCTTAAGGGGAAACATTGTTTGATAAATCTGTTGGAATAGTTTGAGGAAATGGCAGGCAGAATAGACAGAGGAGAGTCCGCAGATGTTATTTACTTGTACTTTCAGAAGGTCTTTTACAACATGCCACCAAAGAGGCTGTCCAACAAGATAAGAGCCCATGGTATTACAAGAAAGACGCTAGTATGGATACACTGTTTAGTAAGAGCAAAGAGTGGGAATAAAGAGGGCCATTTTGGTTGGCTACCAGTGACAAGTTGTGTATCACAGGGGTTTGTGTTAATACCAGTTTTTTCATGTTATATGTCAATGACAAGGATGACAGAATTGATGGTTTATGACCAAGTTTGCAAAAGAGATGAATGTAGGTGGAGGGGCAGGCAGTGTTAATGAATTGTCTGCAAAGGACTTACTGTAGACAGAGTGGGAGAATACTGTCAGTTAAGAAGTAGATGGAATATAGAATGGGAAGTTTATGCCCATGCACTTTGGCAGAAGGAATAAAAGTGTAGACTACTTTCTAAGTGGAGAGATAATTCAATGGCCTTTGGAGTCCTTGTGCAGGATTCCTTAGAGGTCTATTTTGAACAGAGATGAAAAGGAATTTCTTTAATCAGAGGGTAACGAGTAGTGGAATTCTTTACCACAGATGCAGCGGAGGCCAAGTCATTGAGAATATTTAAAGCAGAGATTGATAGGATCTTGATTTGTCAAGGTGTCAATAGGTATGGGGAGAAGGCAGCAGAATGGGACCGAGAAGGGTCATAAATCAGCCACGATGAAATGGTGCAGCAGACTCAATGGGCCATGTCCTAATTCTACTCTGATGTCTCATGATCTTATGGTCATATGCTGTTCTGCAGGCAATTGGGCAGTGTGGACTCATTTGACTGGAAGGACTATTACTGTACTGTATCTGTAAATTAAATCTCTACTATGAACTTGAGCTCCTGTAACCTGGGTAACTGGCTCAGGTTTTAGAGTTCCAGCAATAAAAGCAACCCCTGAAAACATGGTGGAAGCAGATTCTACAGTATCTTTTTGTAGTAAATCAGTTTGGGATTCAAAAATGGGGCAGGAACGGAGGAGTGGTGTCAATTAGCCAGCTCCTTCAAAAAGCTGGGTTGAATAGACCACTTCTGTACTGCAGCACAACAGTCCGTTCACGTATAAGAGTACAACAAATTATCTTGGAACAGTGGGACAAGAAGCGGTACTGCTACACAACTCCAGTGACCTCGGTTCAATCCTGTCCGCATGTCCTGTCTGTGTGGAGTTCGCACCCTCAAAGTCAAAGCCAAAGATGATTTTATTGGCATATGGGCAAGAACAGGTGCAATGAAAACCTTGCTTACAGCAGCATCACAGGCACATGGCATTATATAATTAGCATTCACAAGAAAAGCATGAATTAAACATAGATTAAACAGTGTTTTTTAAAGAAAGAACACAATTAGAGCAAAAAGTCTACTTTAGTGCAAATGATCAAAGATGTCATAGTGTTGCAAAACTCCCCATAGGTTGTGCCGATTGGCTCGAGAACAGACTGGTTGAAGTTCTTGAAACCTGTGCTGTGGCACTTCAGGCTTGTGTACCTATTACCCACCAGTAGCTGTGAGAAGATGCCATCGGTAGGACGGTGGAAATCTTGGATGATAATATATACTTGAAGCAGTGCCTCCTGTAGATACTACAGAGTTGGACTATGTGCAATCAGTGAATGGCAGCATGAGAAGAAGCAGAGATTTCACTTTGGTATGTGGTTGAAGGTTAAAAAAGCAACGTTTCGTCGCAGTTTTGGGAGTTGAACTATGCCCAAACTGTGTGTGGGAGCACGAGAAGAAGCAGGGATTTTACTTTGGTACGTGGCTAAAGGTTAAACCAAGCAACACTTTGCAGCAGTTTTCAGAGTTGGACTGTGCCCAATGAGAGCAGGATTCATTAGAACCAGCAAATTAAAAATAAGGCAGGGGCACCCCAATCGGCCATTGTTGGAGGGGCTTTCTGTGAGTGGGCCAGTGTTGGATCGGGCTTGGGCTAGGTAAGTATCTGGGAAGTTTCTTCTTCTTTATTCTTCATTCCTCAACTGTTAGGGCACAGTTAGTGCGGTAAGAATTATGGCCAACACAAGAGGACATAGTTTTAAGATGCTTGGAAGTAGGTACAGAATAGATGTCAGGGGTAAGTTTTTTACGCAGAGAGTAATGAGGGCATGGAATGCACTGCCAGCGACGGTAGTGGAGTCGGATACGATAGAGTCTTTTAAGAGGCTCCTGGATGGGTACATGGAGCTTAGAAAAATAGAGGGCTATAGGTAATCTGAGGTAATTTCTAAAGTAAGGACATGTTCGGCACAGCTTTGTGGGCCAAAGGGCCTGTATTGTGCTGTAGGTTTTCTATACTTCTATGACTCCCCGAGCTATGATTTGTTCTGAGCGTGAGATGTGGGAATTCTGGGAGAACTCCAGCCTCCTTGTCAACCAGGTGCACTAAACTGCAGCTCCTGAGAGAATGTGTTAAGGAACAGGAGCTGCAGCCTGATGACCTGCAGCTCATATGGGAGACAGAGGGGGTGATAGACAGAAGCTACAAGAAGGCAATCACCGCTAGGTTGCAGGAGTCATGTAACTGGGGTGACTGTCAGGAGAAGGAAGGTAAATGAAAGCCAGTGCAGAATATACCTGTGGCTGTTCCCCTCAATAATAAGTATACTACTTTTGATACTGTTGAGGGGGACGACCTACCGGGGGAGCCACAGTGATCGGGTCTCTGGTACTGAGCCTGGGTCTATGGTTCAGAAGAGAAGAGTGATGAAGAGGACTGAAGTTGTGAGAGGAGACCATATTCAGAGCAACAGAGATGAGGTTCTATAGATACAATAGAGGCATCCGGATGGTATGTCACCTCCCAGATCGGGTCCTCACCATTCAAAAGGAGGAGGGGAGCAACCAAAGGTCCTGGTATATATTGGCACAATTGATATAGGTAGGAAAGGTTCTGAAGAGAGATTTTGGGGAGCTAGGTAGGAAGCTGAAAAGCAAACCCTCCAGGGTAGTAATCTCTATATTGCTGCCTGTGGCCTGTGCCAATCAGGGTTAGAATAGGATGATTTGGCAGATGAATGAGTGGCTGAGGAACTGGTGCAGGGATAGGTGTCCATATTTCTAGATCATTGGGACCTGTTTTGGGGAAGGTACGACCTGTACAAAAGGGATGGGTTACTCCTGAACCTGAGCAGGACCAACATCCTTGTGAGCAGGTTTGCTGGAGCTGTTCTGGAGGGTTTAAACTAATTTGGCAGGGGGTCAGGAACCAGGGTGTTAGGGCTGAGGATGGGTGATTGGGTTTACAAACCAAGGCCGTGTGTAGTGAAACTCCTAGCAAGCATAAGCTGATGATAGGGCAGAATTGCTATCAATAGGATGAGTTGCAATGTAAAAGTTGGACAAAATCAAAAAGGCTGATGAATTCAGGACTGGAGGTATTATACTTGAATGCACGCGGTGCACGGAATAAGGTGGATGAGCTTGTAGAACAGTTACAGACTGGCCTGTATGACTTGGGGGTGGGCATTACTGAATCATGGCTAAAAAAAAAATCATAGCTGGGAGTGTAACATCCAAGGATACAAATTGTATCGAAAGAACAGGCAGGTAGGCAGAGCGGGCGTGATGGCTCTGTCGGTAAAATTGAAATCAAATTATTAGAAAGAGGTGACATGGGATTGGAAGGTGTAGAATCACTGTGGATAGGGTAAAAACATCCTGATAGGAGTTATATACAGATCTCCAAACAGTAGCAAAGATGTGATCTGCAAATTACAACGGGAGATAGAAAAAGCATGTCAAAAGGTTAATGTTATGATAGTCATGGGAGATTTCAATATGCAGATCAATTGGGTGCAATCTGGTTAGCCTGACTTCCATGGTTGGGAAGATGTTGGACTCTGTTATTAAGGATGAAGTTTTGGGGTACTTGGAGACATGATAAAATAGCCAAAAGTCAGCATGGTTTCCTTAAGAGAAAATTTTGCCCTGACAAATCTGTTTCTTTGAGGAAATAACGGGCAGATGGAGAAAAGAGAGTTAGTGGATTTTCAGAAGGCTTTTGACAAGGTGCCTCACATGAAACTGCTTAATAAGATCAGAGCCTGTGGTATTACAGGAACGATACTAGTATAGGTAGATTAGCTGTTTAGCAGGAGGCAAAGAATGGAATTAAAGGGGTGCTTTTCTTGTTGGCTGCCAGTGACAAGTTGTGTATCACAGGGTTTGCTGTTGGGTCTGCTTTTTTTCACATGCAATATGTCAATTCTGTGGCTGAGAGAATTGATGGGTTTATGGACAACTCTGCAAATGAGATGAAGATAGGTGGAGATGCAGGTAACGTTGAGGAAGCAGGCCATCTGCAGAAGGACTTTGTCAGGTTGGGAGCATCGGATAAGAAGTGGCTGAAAGAATATAATATGGGAATTTATGTTCATGTAAATAATATGGGAATTTTGGTAGAAGGAATAAAAGCATAGACTATTCTATACATGGGAAGAAAACTCAGAGATGCAAAGGGACTTGAGAATCCTCATGCAAGGTTCCCTAAGGGTTAACTTACAGGTAGAATCAGTGGTAAGGAAGGCAAATAAAATGTTAGCATTAATTTCATGAGTACTAGAATATAAGAGCAAGGATATAATGCTGAGACTTTATAAGGTGTTGGTCAGAGCACACTTGGAACATTGTGAGCTATTTTGGGCCCCTTGTCTAAGAAAAGATGAGCTGCCATGGGAGAGGGTCCAGAAGAAGTTCATAAGAGTGATTCCAGGAATGTGTTAACACATCAGGAGTGTTTGATGGCTCTTGGGTCTGTACTTGCTGGTGTTTTGAAGAATGGGGAGGGGGGGAGTGGTGTTCTCATTAAAACCTATTTGATATTGAAAGGCCGAGATAGAATCAATGTATGGAGGATGTTTCTTATAGTGGGTGATTCTAGAACCAGAGGGCAGAGCCTTGGAACAGAGGGACGTCCATTTAGAACAGAGATGATGAGGTATTTCTTTAGCCGGAGGGTAGTGGGTCATGAAATTCTTACTGAAGATGCAGTGGAGGCCAAGTCATTGATAATATTTAAAGCAGAGATTGATAGGATCTTGATTTGTCAAGGTGTCAATAGGTATGGGGAGAAGGCAGCAGAATGGGACCGAGAAGGGTCATAAATCAGCCATGATGAAATGGTGCAGCAGACTCAATGGGCCATGTCCTAATAGTGCTCCAATTTCTCATGATCTTATCGTCATATGCTGTTCTGCAGGCAATTGGGCAGTGTGGGCTCATTTGACTGGAAGGACTATTACTGTACAGTATCTGTAAATTAAATCTCTACTATGAACTTGAGCTCCTGTAACCTGGGTAACTGGCTCAGGTTTTAGAGTTCCAGCAATAAAAGCAACCCCTGAAAACATGGTGGAAGCAGATTCTACAGTATCTTTTTGTAGTAAATCAGTTTGGGATTCAAAAATGGGGCAGGAACGGAGGAGTGGTGTCAATTAGCCAGCTCCTTCAAAAAGCTGGGTTGAATAGACCACTTCTGTACTGCAGCACAACAGTCCGTTCACGTATAAGAGTACAACAAATTATCTTGGAACAGTGGGACAAGAAGCGGTACTGCTACACAACTCCAGTGACCTCGGTTCAATCCTGTCCGCATGTCCTGTCTGTGTGGAGTTCGCACCCTCAAAGTCAAAGCCAAAGATGATTTTGTTGGCATATGGGCAAGAACAGGTGCAATGAAAACCTTGCTTACAGCAGCATCACAGGCACATGGCATTATATAATTAGAATTCACAAGAAAAGCATGAATTAAACATACATTAAACAGAGTTTTTAAAGAAAGAACACAATTAGAGCAAAAAGTCTACTTTAGTGCAAGTGATCAAAGTTTTCATAGTGTTGCAAAACTGTAGCACTGTGGGTTGTGCCGATTGGCTCGAGAACAGACTGGTTGAAGTTCTTGAAACCTGTGCTGTGGTACTTCAGGCTTGTGTACCTATTACCCACTGGTAGCTGTGAGAAGATGCCATCGGTAGGACGGTGGAAATCTTGGATGATAGCTGTTGCGTTCTTGAGGCAGTGCCTTCTGTAGATATAGGGAGGGATGCGCCCATGATGTATCAGGCTAAGTCTACTGCTCTCTGCAGTTTCTTATGTTCCTGTGCATTTGAATTGCAAAACCAGACCATGATGCAACCTGTCAGGTCACTTTCAACGGTATATTTCCCTGCTTGTCCTGTTTAACATTCTCTGGTTACTCTAGTTACTGCCCCACATCCCAAAAGGTAGATTAGTTGGCTCCTGAAAACTCAAAGTTCAAAGTTCAATGTAAATTTCTTGTCAAAATTCATATACATCACTGTATGCAACCCTGAGATTTGTGTCCTTGCAGGCATAAATACATAATGGAATAATAACCACAACAGAATCAATGAAAGACAACACCAACTTGAGCATTCAGTCAGTGTGCAAATTACAACACATCGTGCAAATGCAAAAAGAAAGCAGTAATAATAATAATAAATAAATAGGCAATGAACATTGAGAACATAAGTCCTTGAAACTGAGTCCATGGTTTGTGGGAACATTCTAATGATGAGGCAAGTAGAGTTGAGTGAAGTTATCCCTTTTGATTCAAGAGCCTGATGGCTGAGGGGTAATGACTGGTCTTGAAGCTGGAGGTGTGAGTTCTGAGGCTCCTGTACCATCTTTCTGCTGGTAGTAGTGAGAAGAAAGCATGATGGCTGGTGGGAGTCCCTGATGATAGATCCTGTTTTCCTGCAACAACACTTCATGTCAATGTGCTTAATGGTAGGGAGGGCTTTATCCTTAATGAACTGGCCCACTACTTTTTGTAGGACTTTCTGTTCAAGGACACTGATGTTTCCATACTAGGCTTTAATGCAACAGTCAATATACTTTCCACCACACATTGAAAGAAGTTTATCAAAATTTTAGATGTCATATCGAATCTTTGCATACTCTTTTATTTTATTAAACTTTTTATTGACTTTTCAAATAATTACAGAAATAAAAGAAAATATATGAAAAAAATATATATACCCTACCTCCCCCTCCCCTTAACCCCTCCCCCCTAACATCCCTATATAAAAAAGAAAGAAAGAAAGAAAGAGTGCCTGGACTCTGAAGGAAGTAGAGGCACTGCCGTGCTTTCTTCATAATTGCATGTAAATGCAAGCTTGCATGAAAACTGCCACCCGCAGCAGGAGAAGTTTTACAAAGCTAAGGATTAACAGTGAATATAGAATTATATAGCACAGGGACAGGCACCTCAGCCCATCATGATGACCAGTCCAAATTAATCTCATCTGCCTGCACGTGATCTACTCCCCCTTTATCCTTTGCCTGTTCATGTGCCCACCCAAAGACCACTTGAACACCACCTTTGAATCAGAATCAGATTTATTATCACGGAATCTGTAATGAAGTTTGTTAACTTAGCAGCAGCAGTTCAATGTAATATGTAATATAGAAGAAAAAAAGTAAAAATAAATAAATGAGTAAATCAATTACAGTATATGTATATTGAATAGATTAAAAATTGTGTATCTTTTACTAACTCTACTCTTGGCAGCACATTCTCAGCATCTATCAGTCTCTGTGTAAAATACTTAATTCATAAACCTTCTTTAAATTTACCACCACCTAAGCTGTGACCTTTAGTAGATGACATTGCTACTTGTGGAGGGGTGGGGCTGTATGGAACTCTTACTATTTACCCTTTACATGTTTTTCCAATAAGACAAGGGAAATAAGGCAGTGGGATGGTAGTAATGGGATTGCTCTGGAACATGGCATGGACTTGATGGACAGAATGGCCTCCTCCTATGTGATAAGTGAATATGATACGAGACACAGACAGATACTTGGATGGACAGAAATGGTTTAGAATGATGTGGGTCAAATGCAAGCAAATGGAACTAGCTTAGCAGGACATCTTGGTTAGCATGCTGTAGTAGGGCTGAAAGGCCTTCTCTGTGCCCTATGACTCCTTGACTCTAATACTAAGAGAGCACAGATTTCAACCTCAATTAATCCTAAATGAGGTGATGTGAAAACACTGGCAGTAACACTAAATAGAGGGCAAGCACGCAATTGAAAGGGACAGGAAAACACGGGGAAGACATGGGATGATGGACAAATGCAAATGCTTTGCCTGCCTCCTTCATCAAAAAATGTCTCATGACAGAGAGCAAAATCCAAGTGATGTGAAATGGAAAACAGCTTAAACATTGCTGTTTAGACATCAATTAAATTAAACTCAATAAACCACTTCCATCAAAGAGACACATTTTGACACATATTCCCACATTTGTATGTAGCTTGACTGATTGGGTGACAGCTGTTGGGGGTTCGACAGTGAAGAAGATAGGCAGGTCAGCCCGATTATATATTATAGTTATTAAGAATAATACTCAGGAGTGTATGCAATGAATAACAATGGAATAATTGGCCACTGACAATCTGAAAGCTGTCAGGGAGATGGAAAACAAGAGAAGGATACAGCCTGAGTCGGAAAAGAAATCCAGCTTAATTGAAGACCCAACTTCTGTGACACATTTCTTGTAGAGATCACTGAAGAGAGATCTCTGGCCAAGTGAAGGGAAATTGGCTGTTTAGCAGGTGCAGCAGAAGAATGAAGGGCTTTCATTTATCGAGACCCTTATACCCTCAAAACATGCCATAGGGTTCTGTATTTAATGTGAAGTTGTTACCACTAAGCAGATACAAAAAGCAGTACCATCATGACAAGATGACTGTTTTGAGGCTGAGATTGAGGGGCATGGTAGTTAAATACTCCTGGATTTAAAAAAAACTAACTTTTGCATAATTGGGTAAAAAAAAGTTGCTGCAAACATTGTTTAGGGAAGTGAACCCATTTTCTGAAGCATATGGCATTTAACCATTTCTAAACCAATGTGTAGTGGGGTTACACAAGAGATCATAGATGTTGGAATCTGGAGCAATAAACAATTTGCTGTAGGAGAGTTACCAGTTCAGTCAGTATTTGTGTCGACATTTCAGGTCGAAACTTCAGATCTGGATTGAGAGTGGAAAGGCAAGACCATCAGGTTTCTAAACACTACCTCACCAGTTTACTGTCTTTTTGAACTGCTTATTTATATAGTCTTATTTAATTTCCAGTAATTTTTAGGTATTGGACTGTACTAATGCTACAAGACAACATGATGTACATTCTATGGCCACCTATGTTATCTCATAGATATCCTGCAGGCTTACAGCATGGAAAATCAGCTGGTCTCGTAACTATCGCCACCATAACACTGGCTCTTTCTCCACCTGATACTAAATAGATGAAGCAGGAGGATACATTTTCAGGGTGACTGTGATTATAGAGGTTTTGAAGAACAGAGAACAGAATGCTTAGGGATAGAGTCAACGATGTAGCAGAAGGAACCTTCATGGCCGCTCCCCCATTCAATAACATCATGTCTGCAATTTCAGCTCCACAGTACTACTGAGCTTCAGTAACCTTCCACTCCTGCTCCCCAGCCTGTCTACAGGTATCACTCAGACCTTAAACCACTCTGCTTCCATCATCCTTTGAGAACAAGAGTCCAAATACAACTCTCTCAGATGAAAACCTCGTCTCTGCCTATAATGGGGAACAACTTATTACTAAAGAGTCGATGGGGCCTGTTATTATCATGTTTGTGAAATGTCAAGCACGAGGCTGAGGATTTTTGTTCCATTAATTGCTTCTGTTTGTTGATGCACTGTGGAAATGAAAAGAAAATTTAAATTAACTTGCTCAATTCTTTAAAAGCCATTTCCTTTCCCCCATTGGTATTTTCGAAAGAAAAAGCCGTTGGAAATACTTCAGGCAAGGTATTTTGTGAAATCTCAGCTTTATAAGTGCCCATTAAACTTATCAACAATCCCCTGAGTTAATACTTTGAGATTTACTGATAAATTCACTTATAATTATGGAATAAACCAGTTGTATCTTGCAACAAATAAAAAGCTTGCCTCTAGACCGTGCCTGTGTTGCATTGTTACCATTTTCAACACTTAATAAGTGCTTAAGGCTTGTTAAATGGCTTTTGAGCTGCAGTTATTGATGTTATGTAAGGAGACAAAATAGTCATTTTACACAGAGGTGGATCCTATAGTCAGCGATGAAATGGATGTTGTATTTACCAGACTGATCCATTAGGTGACGTTATTAATGGATGAAGAGAATTTGAGTCAGTAAGGTTTATAGTCAGCAAAGTAGGCATCAGTGGACACACCCTGGTTCATTACAGGCTCAGCCCGCCCATCATCAGAAGCACCTACCGAAGTGCCGCTGATTTAAAATACAGGACCTCCAGGGATGTGATCTCAGGCTTGCTTTCCATGCCATGTGCTAGTGAGGATAGAACTAGGAAGATTGTACAGTTTAATTTGTGGCTAAGGAGCTGGTGCTGGAAGGAGGGCATAAGATTTTTGGATCATTAGGCTCTCTTCCACCGAAGGTGAGACCTGCACAGAAGGGACAGTTTACACCTAAACTTGCAGGGAGCTAATATCCCAGCGGTAAGGTTTGTTTATGCTGCACAGTGAGGTTTAAATGGGAGTTGCGGCCGGGTGGGAACCAGAGTGCCAGTTAGTAGAGAGGTTGAGGAGGCAGTTGTTGTTAAGACCTCAGACAATGTTAGGGATCAAAAGGTTGAGCATGGGGCAACAAAATCAGAAAGGGTGAATACAGGACTGAAGACACAGTATACGGAATAAGGTCAATGAACTTGTAGCACGGTTGCAGATTGACATGTATGATGTTGCAGAAATCACCAAATCATAGCTGAAAGATGATAGCTGGGAGGTTACTGTCGAAGGACATTATCAAAAGAGTAAGCAGGAAGGCAGAGCGGGTGCCATTGCTCTGTTGGTAAGAAAAAAAGAAATTAAGTCATTAGAAAGAGGTGACGTAGGGTCAGAAACTGGGAGGTGGAGCACAGGTTACAACAGGAAATAGAAAAGGCGAATCAAAAGGGCAATGTTATGGTAGTCATGGGAGATTTTAACATGCAGGTCGGTTAGGAACATCAGCTTGGTAATGGATCTCAAAAGCGTGAGTTTGTCGAATGCTTAAGACATAGCTTTTTAGATCAGTTTGTTGTTGAGCCTACTAAGGAGATCAGTTATATTAGATTGGGTACTTTGTAATGAACCAGAGGCAATTAGGGAGCTTAAGGTAAAAGAACTCTTAGGATCAGCGATCACAGTATGAATGTGTTCAACTTGGAATTTCATAGGGAGAAAGTAAAGTCTGAGGTAGCAGTATTCCAATGGAGTAAGAGAAATTGCAGTAATATGAGAGAGGAGTTGGGCAAAGTAAATTGGAAGGAGCTGCTGGTAGGGATGTCAGCAAAGCAGCAATGGTGCATGTTTCTGGGAAAAATGAGGAAGGTGCAGGGCATGTGTATTCCAAAACTGAAGAAATACTCAAATGGTAAAATAGTACAACCATGGCTGACAAGGTTATTGTAAAAGCAAAAGAAAGGGCATACAACAAAGCAAAAATTAGTGGGAAGATAGCGGATTGGGAAGTTTTTAAAAACTTACAGAGAGCAAATCATTAAAAGGGAAAGAAATCATTAGAAGGGAAAAGACGAAATATGAAAGCAAGCTAGCAAATAATATCAAAGTGGATAAGTATGATAAAAATAAAAGAGAAATGAGAGTGGATATAGGACCACTGGAAAATGAGGCAGGAGAAATAATAATGGGGAACAAAGAGATGGCTGATGAACTGAAGGAGTATTTTGCATCAGTCTTCACTGTCGAAGACGCTAGTAGTATGCCTGATGTTGTAGTGTGTAAAGGAAGAGAAGTGGGTGCAGTTACTGTTATAAGAGAGAAAGTGCTCAAAAAGCTGAAAGACCTAAAGGTATGCAAGTCACCCAGACCAGAGGAATTGCACCTAGGGTTCTGAAAGAGGTAGCATTAGAGATTGTGGTGGCATTAGAAACGATCTTTCAAAAATTATTGGACTCCAGCATGGTGCCAGAGGACTGGAAAATTGCAAAGGTTACATCACCCTTCAAGAAAGGAGGAAGGCAGCAGACAGGAAATTATAGACCAGTTAGTCTGACCTCAGTGGTTGGGAAGATGTTAGAGTTAATTGTTAAGGCTGAGGTGATGGAGTACTTGTTGACAGAGGGCAAGATAGTACAAAGTCAGCATGGTTTCCTTCAGGGAAAATCCTCCCTCACAAACCTGTGGGAATTCTTTGAGGAGATTACAAGTAAGATAGATAAAGGGGATGCAATGGATGTTGTATATTTGGACTTTCAGAAGGCCTTTGACAAGGTGCCATGCATGAGGCTGCTTACCAAGTTAAGAGCCCATGGTATTACAGTAAAGTTACCGACATGGTTAGAGCATTGTTTGATTGGCAGGAGGCAGCGAGTGGGAATAAAAGGATCCTTTTCTGGTTGGCTGCCAGTGACTGGTGCTGTTTGCAGGGTTGGTGCTGGGACCACTTCTTTTTATGCTGTATATCAATGATTTAGATGATGTTATAGATGGCATTGTTGCCAAGTTTGTAGATGATATGAAGATTGGTGGAAGGGCAGGGAGTGTTGAGGAAACAGGTGGGATGCAAAAGGATTTAGACAGATAAGGAGAATGGACAAGAAAGTGGCAATTGAAATACAATGGAAATGCATGGTCATGCACTTTGGTAGTAGAAATAAAAGTGCGGACTATTTTCTAAATGGGGAAAAAATCCAGGAATCTGAGGTGCAGAGGGACTTCGGAGTCCTTGTGCAGAAGACCCTGAAGGTTAACTGACATAGAACATAGAACGTAGAACAATACAGCACATTACAGGCCCTTCGGCCCACAATGTTGTGCCCACCCTCAAACCCTGCCTCCCATATAACCCCCCACCTTAAATTCCTCCATATCCCTGTCTAGTAGTCTCTTAAATTTCACTAGTGTATCTGCCTCCACCACTGACTCAGGCAGTGCATTCCACGCACCAACCACTCTCTGAGTTTAAAACCTTTCTCTAATATCCCCCTTAAAATTCCCTCCCCTTACCTTAAAGCCCTGTCCTCTTGTACTGAGCAGTGGTGCCCTGGGGAAGAGGCACTGGCTGTCCACTCTGTCTATTCCTCTTAATATCTTGTATACCTCTATCATGTCTCCTCTCATCCTCCTTCTCTCCAAAGAGTAAAGCCCTAGCTCCCTTAATCTCTGATCATGACCCATACTCTCTAAACCAGGCAGCATCCTGGTAAATCTCCTCTGTACCCTTTCCAATGCTTCCACATCCTTCCTATACTGAGGTGACCAGAACTGGACACAGTACTCCAAGTGTGGCCTAACTAGAGTTTTACAGAGCTGCATCATTACATCGTGTCTCTTAAACTCTATCCCTCGACTTATGAAAGCTAACACCCCATAAGCTTTCTTAACTACCCTATCTGCCTGTGAGGCAACTTTCAGGGATCAGTGGACATGTACCCCCAGATCCCTCTAATCCTCCACACTACCAAGTATCCTGCCATTTACTTTGTACTCTGCCTTGGAGTTTGTCCTTCCAAAGTGTACCACCTCACATATCTCCAGGTTGAACTCCATCTGCCACTTCTCAGCCCACTTCTGCATCCTATCAATGTCTCTCTGCAATCTTCGACAATCCTCTACACTATCTACAACACCACCAACCTTTGTGTCGTCTGCAAACTTGCCAACCCACCCTTCTACCCCACATCCAGGTCATTAATAAAAATCACAAAAAGTAGAGGTCCCAGAACAGATCCTTGTGGGACACCACTAGTCACAACCCTCCAATCTGAATGTACTCCCTCCACCATGACATTCTGCCTTCTGCAGGCAAACCAATTCTGAATTCACCTGGCCAAACTTCCCTGGATCCCATGCCTTCCGACTTTCTGAATAAGCCTACCATGTGGAACCTTGTCAAATGCCTTACTAAAATCCATGTAGATCACATCCACTGCACTACCCTAATCTATATGCCAGGTCACCTTCTCAAAGAACTCTATCAGGCTTGTTAGGCATGATCTGCCCTTCACAAAGCCAGGCTGACTGTCCCTGATCAGACCATGATTCTCTAAATACCCATAGATCCTATCTCTAAGAATCTTTTCCAACAGCTTTCCCACCACAGACATAAGTCTGTAATTACCTGAACTATCCCTGCTACCTTTTTTGAACAAGGGGACAACATTCGCCTCCCTCCAATCATCCGGTACCATTCCCATGGACAACGACGACATAAAGATCCTAGCCAGAGGTTCAGCAATCTCTTCCCTTGCCTCGTGGAGCAGTCTGGGGAATATTCCGTCAGGCCCCGGGTACTTATCCGTCCTAATGTATTTTAACAACTCCAACACCTCCTCTCCCTTAATATCAACATGCTGCAGAACATCAACCTCACTCATATTGTCCTCACCATCATCAAGTTCCCTCTCATTGGTGAATACCAAAGAGAAGTATTCATTGAGGACCTCGCTCACTTCCACAGCCTCCAGGCACATCTTCCCACTTTTACATCTAATCAGTCCTACCTTCACTCCTGTCATTCTTTTGTTCTTCACATAACTGAAGAATGCCTTGGGGTTTTCCTTTATCCTACTTGCCAAGGCCTTTTCATGTCCCCTTCTTGCTCTTCTCAGCCCCTTCTTAAGTTCCTTTCTTGCTACCCTGTGTTCCTCAATAGACCCATCTGATCCTTGCTTCCTAAACCTCATGTATGCTGCCTTCTTCCACCTGACTAGATTTTCCACTTCACTTGTCACCCATGGTTCCTTCACCCTACCATTCTTTATCTTCCTCACCGGAACAAATTTATCCCTAACATCCTGCAAGAGATCCTTAAACATCGACCACATGTCCATAGTACATTTCCTTGAAAAAACATCATCCCAGTTCACACCTGCAAGTTCTAGCCTTATAGCTTCATAATTTGCCCTTCCCAAATATAAAATTTTCCAGTCCTCTCTGAGTCTATCTTTTTCCATGCTAATGCTAAAGGTCAGCGAGCGGTGATCACTGTCCCCCAGATACCCACCCACTGACAGATCTTTGACCTGAACTGGTTCGTTACCTAATACTATATCTAGTATGGCATTCCCCCTAGTCGGCCTGTCAACGTACTGTGACAGGAATCCATCCTGGACACACTTAACAAACTCTGCCCCATCTAAACCCTTGGAACTAATCAAGTGCCAATCAATATTAGGGAAGTTAAAGTCACCCATGATAACAACCCTGTTATTTTTGCACCTTTCCAAAATCTGCCTCCCAATCTGCTCCTCGGATTCTCTGCTGCTACCAGGGGGCCTATAGAATATCCCCAGTAGAGTAACTGCTCCCTTCCTGTTCCTGACTTCCACCCATACTGACTCAAAAGAGGATCCTGCTACATTACCCACCTTTCTGCAGCTGTAATAGTATCCCTGACTAGTAATGCCACCCCTCCTCCCCTTTTCCCCCCTCTCTATCCCTTTTAAAGCACTGAAAAACTCTAACTTTCAGGTAAAGTCGGTGGTGAGGAAGGCAAATGCCATGTTAACATTAATTTCAAGAGGCCTAGAATACAGGAGCTAGGATGTGATGCTCTATCAGGCACTGGTGAGGTCTCACCTTGAGTATTGTGGACAGTTTTGGGCCCCTCTTCTTAGAAAAGATGTGCTGGCATTGGAGAGGGTCCAGAGGAGGTTCACAAGGATGATTTCAGGAATGAAAGGGTTATCATACGAAGAACTTTAGATGGCTCTGGTCTGTACTCACTGGAATTCAGAAGGATGAGGGGGGATCTAATTGAAACCTTTCGAATGTTGAAATGCCTGAACAGAGTAGATGTGGTGAATTTGTGGAATTTGTTGCCACATACAGCTGTGGAGACCAGGTCATTGGATGTATTTAAGGCAGAGATTGATAGGTTTTTGATTGGACGTGGCATCAAAGGTTACAGGGAGAAGGCCAGGAACTGGGGTTGAGGAGGAGATAAAAGAAAAGGATCAGCCGTGATTGAATGGCAGAGCCAACTCAATGGGCCAGCTGGCCTAATTCCGCTCCTATGTCTTATGGTCTTATGAGTCTAAATTCACCCTGAAATTTGAGAAGGAGAAACTAATGTCAGATATGTCAGTATTACAGTGGAGTAAAGGGCATTACGGATGCATAAGCGAGGAGTTGCCCACAACTGATTAGAAAAGAGCACTGCCAGGATGACGGCAGAAAAGCAATGGCTGGAATTTCTGGGAGAAATTTGGAAGGCACAGGATATATACATCCCAAAGAGGAAGATATATTTTAAAGCTAAGATGACACAACCATGGCTAACAAGAGAAGTCAAAGCCAACATAAATGCCAAAGAAAGGGCATATAATAGAGCAAAACTTAATGGGAAGCTTAGGGATTGGGAAGCTTTTTAAAAGAAGGCAACTAAAAAAGCCTTTAAGAAGGTAAAGATGGAACGCAAAAAGCTAGTAATATTAATGAGGATACCAAAGTTTCTTCAGATACTTAAAGTATAAAAAAGAGGTGAGAATGGATCCTGGAGAGGTAGCAATGGGGGACAACAAAATAGTGGTGAACTGAATAAGTATTTTGCGTCGGTCTTCACTGTGGAAGACACCAGCAGTACGGTGGAAGCTCCAGGTGTCTGGGGGCATGAAGTGTGTGAACTTACCATGACTAAAGAGAAGGTTCTTGGGAAACTGTGGTGAACTACGTGTGCCTGTTTGGACACACCCCCTGCTGACTGCTCCTGTGGCTCCTCCCACAGGCCCCTGTATAAAGGCGATTCAGGTCTAATCCTCTGCCTCATTCTCCAGGATGTAATATGATGGTCACTCACTGCTGGTTCCTTCTTCAGTCAATAAAAGCCGATATCTCGCATGTCTCAGAGTGAGTTATTAATGGTGCATCAATCTTGGGAAACTGAAAGGTCTGTAATTAGAAAAGTCACCAGGACTAGATGGTGTACACCACAGGGTTCTCTAAGAGTTGGCTGAAGCAATGGTGGATGCATTAGTGATGATCTTTTAAGAATCAGTAGATTCTGGAATGGTCCCAGAAGATTAGAGAATTGCAAATGCCACTCTACTCTTCAAGAATGGAGAGAGACAGAAGAAAAGATATTATAGGCCAGTTAGTCTGACCTCAGTGTTTGGGAAAAATATTGGAGTCAATTGTTAAGGATGTGGTTCCAGGGTACTTGAAGGCACCTGGTAAACTAAGCCATAGTCAGCATGGACTCCTCAAGGGGAAATCTTGCCTGACAATCTGTTGGAATTCTTTGAAGAAATAATGAGCAAAAATTGGCTGATGTTGTGTACTTTGATTTTCTGAAAGCCTTTGACAAGGTGCCACACATGAGGCTGTTTTACAAGCTATGAGCCCATGGTATTACAGGGAAGCTTCTTGCATGGATAAAACAGTGACTGACTGGTAGGAGGCGAAGAGTAAGAATAAAGGGAGCCTTTTCTGGTTGGCTGCCAGTGACTAGTGGTGTTCCACAGGGGTCTGTGGTGGGACTGGTTTGCTGCTCGTTATACATCAATGATTTGGATAATGGAATGGATAGTTTTGTTGAAAAGTTTGCAAACAATATGAAGACAGGTGGAGGGGCAGGTAGTTTAGACGAAATAGAAATGCCACAGAAGGACAGGCAGATTAGGAGAATGGGCAAAGAAATGGCAAATGGAATAGTGTCAGGAATTGTATGGTTATGCACTTTGGTTGAAGAAATGAAAGAGTTGTCTATTTTATAAGTGGAGAGAAGATACAAAAAAACTAAGGTGCAAAGGGACTTTGTGCAGGATTCCCTAAAGGTTAATTTCCAGGTTGAGTCTGCGGCGAGGAAGGCAAGTACAATGTTAGCATTCATTTCAAGAGGACTAAAATATAAAAGCAAGATGTAATGTTGAAACTGGTGAGGCCTCACTTGGAGTATTATGAGCAGGTTTTGGTCCTTTATCTGAGAAAGGATGCGTTGAAACTGGAGAGGGTTCAAAGGAGGTTCACAAAAATGATTCCTGGATTGAATGGTTTGTCATATGAAGAGAATTTGAAGATATGCCCTCATATGAAGAGGAAAAAAATGGAGGGTTATGGGGTAGTGTGGGTTTAGTACTTTTTTAAGGATTATATGGGTCGGCACAAAATGGAGGGCTGAAGGGCCTGTACTGTGCTGTAGTTTTCTGCGGTTAATTTAATGTCTCTGGGCCTGTATTCACCCAAATTAAGAAGAATGAGGGGTGACTTCATTTAAACCTATCAAGTGGTGAAAGGCCTTGATAGAGTGGATGTGGAGAGGATGTTTCCTATGGTGGGAGAGTCAAAGACCAGAGGACACAGCCTCAGAATACAGAGGCATCCTTTTAGATGAGGAGGAATTTCTTTAGCCAGAGAGGGTAATTCTGCACAATTCCAACAGGTTCTTAAACCAACCTGCACAATCCCAATCCTAGCTCAGCAACGGAATACTACAGACCACCTTTTGCACTACAATAGCGTTCCAATTGTGTTTTTTGCACAAATATCCTCTTCTTTACTCTTCTACATAATTTATGTGTAAATAGTGAACAATTCATGTTTGGTGTGTTGTATGTGTACCTGCATACCTGTTAGTTGCAACAAGCAAGACTTACAATGTACCTGTACCTCTCCATTCTTGGGCTCATGACAGTAAACTTTAGTTTAGAAGAATGAGAAGGAATTTCGTGGAAACCCATAAAGCTCTAACAGGACTGGACAGATTAGATGAATTAAGCATATTCTGGCAGATATATAATCCAACACCAAGAATCACTGAATATGATGAAGCTGTGGAGAAATGAGGTGAAAGGTGAAAGTATGACAACCTCTACAATAAAAAGCAGTAGAAGCCAAATCATTGAATATATTCCAGTAGGAATTGAGTACTTTTTAAGTGTTAGATGAATCAATGACCATAGGGAAAAAGATGAAACAGGGCACTGAATTTGAGCAACCAACCATGAATATTTTGAATGGCAGCAGAGACTTGAAGAGGCAAATGATCTACTCCCTCTCCAACTCTTCCTGTTTCTATGTGATGGCAGTCCTTCTGTATTGCCTACTGATCAAGATATCTGAGTTAGTATTGGGCCTGTGGTTGATTTAACTGGTTCATGTTCCTGATGACAGGAAGATATTCAGTTCAATTGTGAAAGGTTATGCCCTCTGAAGCTCTGAATAATTTATTAGATGAACATCAATAGTAGAACTGTAAGCTGAGAAAGGGGGACATTAGGAGACATCAATCATTAGACAATGAAAATCAAAAGCTGCTAATGCTGAAAATCTGAAAATAAACAGAAAATGTTGGAAAAACACAGCAAGTCAGACAAAATCCGTGAAGGGAGAACCACCTGATATTTTAAATCCACACCCCTTCACTGGAACTGGGAAAAAAAGAAAACAAGTTGAGATTAAGTTACAGAAAAAGTGAGAGAGTGATAGATGGGATAAACGGAATATTCCTGATAGAGTGAGGTGAGGGTAGTTGTGATGATAAGTTGTAGAGGGCAACCAATTGATATCCACAGTGAGTTTGAGGAATTACACCTCATCTTCCATCTGGGTATGCTGCAGACCTTCTTACTCAATATCAAACGAACATTCTCAGGTACATACTTGCTCTTGTTTGTATCAGAACTAGTTATGGGTTTTCTATCCATGTCCAGTGTTTCTCTCTCCATTCACAGATCCTAACCTCCACAACCAGCTCCACTGCCCTCTGCTTCACAACTTTATATTCCTTTGACTGCTTGCACTCTTGAATTGCCCTCACCTCAATGCTTTCCTTAGTGACAGCTCTCTCTAGCTGTCTTCATTAACCCATTGACTAGATGACCTCTACAAATCATTCTCATGGTAGCCCTGACCTCACCCTATGAAAGATATTCCTCTTTGTCACATCCATTCCTCCACAAACCTGTCTGCAATTGAAAACTAACTTGCTTTCTCTCTCTTCCAGTTATAGAATCATAGAAACATAGAAAAGCTACAGCACAATACAGGCCCTTCGGCCCACAAAGTTGTGCTGAACATGTCCCTACCTTAGAAATTACTAGAGTTACCCATAGCCCTCTATTTTTCTAAGCTCCATGTACCTATCCAAAAGCCTCTTTAAAAACTCTATCATATCCACCACTACTACCATTGCCGGCAGCCCATTCCACACACCCACCACTCTCTGCATAAAAAACTTACCCCTGACATCTCCTCTGTACCTACTCCCAGGCACCTTAAACCTGTGCCCTCTCATTTTAGCCATTTCAGCCCTGGGAAAAAGCCTCTGACTAGCCACACAATCAATGCCTCTCATCATCTTATTCACCTCTATCAGATACCCTCTCATCCTCTGTTACTCCAAGGAGAAAGGACCCAAGTTCCTACAGCATGCTCCCCAATCCAGGCAACATCCTTGTAAATCTCCTCTGCACTGAGGATTATGAGGAGTCTTTTATCTGAATCATTAATTCTGACATGCTGAGTATTTTGGGGTGTTACAACTGATCTGATAAAGTCACCAAGGATATCTCTTGGATTGCTATGAAGGGAGCAAAACAGAGAAAATGGCCACAAACAGCAGCAAGTATAATAGCTGTGTATAGGTTTGTCACTAGTTGGCAGTCGTCATTCATCAGAAAGAAAAAACCTGAAGCGTAAACTTTTTCCAATGATCACTTGGTTGATCAACAACACACCATGAGACTGATTGTGTTTATCACTCAGTCTGAGTATTGGTGGCCAAACAAGAATGGTCTTTGAGATGAATTTGTGCACAACTGCACAGCTCCAAGCCAAAGTGGATGCATAAAGAATAATCAATTGCCACATACGGGGAGGCAACGAACCTTATCAAAGGTATCACCTCCAGAGGATGTTACTTCCAATCAGGGAACGGGTATAACAAGGAAAGTGTTTGCTCCAGCTCTGTTGGAGGAAATCCATTTTTCCCAATCCCTGCTCTCTCCTCAGTCTTGTATGTACTTTCCATTCTGATGCTTATTCAACCCCATTTTGACTGCCACAGTTAAATCTGCTGCTATTACTACCCCTGGTAGTACAATCCCGATCCTAGTTATTCTCTTGACAAAAAAAAATGTCCTGCCACCTTCAGTCCTATTGTAAATCATCTTAACTCTATGTCCATTTGTCCTTGACCCCGCCAACCATGGAGTGAGTTTCTCTCACTACATGCTCTATTTATGTCCTTCATCGCATTAAATATCTCTTTCAGAAGTTTTTATGACCTCTTCCATTTGAAAGAGGTCAACACCAGCTTCTCAGATCATCAACATCTCTAAAATCACGTTGGTAAAATTCTCCTGCACCTTGTCCAAAGCCTAACATGTAATGCGCGTAAATGGACAATTTCCTGTTTGTGTTTGAACCAATGGTTTATTAAGACACATCATAACTTCCTTTCTTTTGTACTCCAAGCCTATCTATTATGAAAGCCTAGGACACCGAATGGTTCTTTAACTACTTCATCAGAATGCTCTGTCACTTTTGAAAAACCATGCACATATCCTCACAGATCTCTCTGTTCTTGTGCATAGACTTTTTGCCTTGCTGTATTGTCTCTTCATGTTCTTCTTACCAATATGTAATGCTTCACATTCGTCAGCATTACATTTCATCCATCTGTCCATTTCATGAGCCAATCTATATCTATTGACATTTACGACTTTATTGCCTCAGTGGTAATTATGCCTCCAAGCTTTGTGCTGTCTGCAACAATGGATATTGGGCCCTGTAGATCATTAAGCCTACATCATTAATGTATATTGAGCAAAGTAGTGATCCTTGTACTATTCTCTGGAGAACCTGACTTCCTTCCAAACTGCAAAATTACCCATCACTACAACTCTTCAAATAATATTGGTATTGGCTTACCAAGATACAGTGAAAAGCTTGTTTTGCCTTCTGCTTATACAGATCAAATCATTGAGAAAGAACAAGATGAAACAATAACAGAATAGACTGTAGCAGCTACCTAAAAGTACTGTGCAGGCAAATGATAAAGTGCAAGATCATAACAAGGTAGATTGTGAGGCCAAGACTCCATCTAATAGTACAAGAGATCCATTCAAGCTGTCCTTGAGCCTAGTGGCATGTGCTTTCAGGCTTTTGTAGCTACTGCCCAGTGGGAGAGAGGGGTAAAGTGAATATCTGTGTGGGTAGGGTGCTGATATGCCGACTGTTTTACAGCAGCAACAAGAAATATAGATGGAGTCCTTAGAAGAGAGGTTAGATTCTGTGATGTTCTGAGCTATGTCCACAACTCTCTGTAGCTTCTTCCATTCATGTGCAGAGCAGTTTCCATACCAAGCTGTTTAGCATCCAGCCAAAATGTCTTTGGTAGTTCATCAATAAAAGTTGGGAAGAGTCAATGAGGACATAATGAATTTCTTTATCCTCCTGGGTAGGTAGAAGGACTGGTAAGTGTTCTTGGCCCTGACATCAACATGTTTGGACCAGGACTATTGGTGGTATTCACACCCAGGAATTACAATCTCTCAACCTCAGCAATGTTAATACATACAAGAGTACGTGTGCCATCACCATCTCTGAAGTCAATGACCAGTTCTTTTGTTTTGTTGACATTGAGGGAAAGGTTGTTTTCATGCCATGTCACCAAGCTCTCTATCTCCGTCCTTACTCCAAATCATTGTTACTTGAGATGCTGGCACTACAATGGTATTATCAGCAAACTTGTAAATGGAGTTAGAGCAAGATTTAGCCACACAGTGCACTGGGAGTCAGGTAAGAACATGCATCCTTGTGGTGCACAGGAACTTATAGATGACAGTGAACAAGTTTGAAGGAGTAAAGTATATAAAGTTTGCTTATTCATGCAAGCGGAACAAGTGCCACACCTGCCCCTACACCTTCTCCCTCGCTACCATTCAGAGCCTGTTACAGTCCTCCAGGTGAGGCAACATTTCACCTGTGAGTCTGGTTGGGTCATCTACTGTATCCTGTGCTCCTGAAGTGGCCTTCTGTATACCAGTGAGACCCAATGTAGACTGGAAGAGCACTTTGCTGAGCACCTGCGCTCCGTTCACCAGGAAGAGTAGGATCTCCCAGTGGCCACCTATTTCAATTCCACTTCTCATTCTTATTCTGAAATTTCAAACCACGGCATCCTCTACTGCCATGATGAAGCCACACTCAGGTTGGAGGAGCAACACCTTACATTCTATCTGGGTAGCCTCCAACCTGATGGCGTGAACATCGATTTCTCAAATTTCCGCAATGCCCACCCTTCACCATTCACATTCCCAATTCCATCTCTCACTGTATCTCCTTACCTGCCCATCACCTCCTTCTGGTGTCTCTCCCCCTACCCTTTCTTCCCTGATCTTCTGTCCTCTCCTGTTAGATTACACCTTCTCCAGACCTTTATCTCTTTTATCAATAGACCACCCAGCTCTTTACTTCAACCCTCCCTCTCTCCTGGTTTCACCTATCACCTAATACCTTTACTTCTTCCTCCCTTCTCCACACCCCCCCCCCCACCTTCTTACTCTGATTTCTCATCTCTTTATTCCAGTCCTGATGAGGAGCCTCCACTGTTCAGTCTTTTCCATATATGCTGCCCGGCCCATTCAGTTCCTCCAGCATTTTGTGTGTGTTGCTTGGACTTCCCGCATCTGCGGATTTTCGCTTGATTGTGGAGTTTAAAAGAGGTGTTTTTTAATGGTGGTGGAGGAAGCAAGCATGACAATGGAACTTAAGAGGCATTTTGACAGGTACATCAACATGCAGGAAAATGAAAAGATCTTTTGCAGGCAGGTGGGTTTAGTTTAATTTGGCCACATACATCATGAACCAAAGGACTTGTTCTGCTGTACTGTTCTAAATTTTATGTGTTTTATGTTTTCTGTTTCATGTTACTTAGCCAATTCTCTGCCTATCCTGCTACAGCTCTTTTTATTCCATTGTCTTCAATTTTAATGACAAACACATTGTGTAACGCTATCAAATGTTTCTACAGAATAATACACCAAATCATTATTCACATCTCCCTCACCACTAGTTCATCAGGGAACTTTGAAGAAGTAATTTAAACATTATTTTGCTCTAACAAGTCATGCTGGTTTTCTCTTAATCAATCTAAACTTATCCAAGGGATTTTCAGTTCTGTCTCTAGAACTGTTTCTCCATCCTTGAGGTTAAATGGACTAGTCTGTAGTGACAGGATTTATCCCCACACCCTTTTTTGAACAAGGGTGTGATATTGCACTTTTCCTTTCCTCAGACATAACCTCAAATCTTCAGATGTTTTGATAAAGTGTCTCTAATTCTCTCTCTTCTTCACTCATCAACTCTGGATGTTCCCAGTGACTAATCCACATTATGGGCAACTGGCCTTTCTTTATTACTTCCTGTACATCTATTTTAACCCACCTGGAACCTCAGCTGCATATTCCTTTGCTCAGAGCCCAGCAGCATCTTCTTCATTGCTGAAAATGAATGCAAAGCACTCTTTTAGCATCAGTCACACCCTCTACCTCATGGTCTCACCTGTCTTTTCAGATGCCCGCAGAATACCTTTAGATTAAGTTTTAGTTTTGGATTCCTGCTCAACTAATGGAAGTCAACAATTCTAAGGCATCCTATTAAAATTTATACTTCCAACTTTTCAGCAAGTCATCATGGTACATCAATGTTCTCAGTATTTAATTTTGGGGAAAGTACAGTACAGCCTCCTCCATGCTGAGAGCAATTTTCACTGCAGAGCTCTGCAGTTTATGCTTCAATGTTGGCATTATGCTTTTTGTTCCCCAGGTTGCAATCCTGCTATCAATCCAATTATGTAATTACGATATAAAAAGTTGATTAATGTTAACACAAGAGATTTGAAACAAAACAAAATAAAATATTGTAAATACTCAGTAGGTGGGGGAATGTTGAGGGAGCAACAGCATCCAAGTTAATGCTTCCATTGAGCAGAGACATTAACTCTGGTGCTGCCTGACCTGCTAAATCTTCCCAACCATTTTAGTCTCTCTGGCTTTGACCTGCTCTCTGAAAAGGAGTGTATATATCAGTACAGCCGCATTTTATCCTAGCACTAGATTAGCGTAGGTGAATTGCACATTTGCATTAATGATGAAGATCTCATCCTCAAAATGCCTGCTCTACATTTGAATAATTAATCTTCTGCATTGTAAACAACCGTCAATTAGCAGCACCCGTCGGCAGACACTTTACATGGAAGTGCTTTGCTGGATCAAAGGATGCATGCCAGCTTTAATCACATGTTTTAATTACAATAATTGTCAGTCTATGTTGTTTATTCCCTTTCATGTATAATTATGTAGCATTGGAGGGCTTCTGGGAGCTGACACTGAGGGTTTACGCCATTCAAGCAAATTGAGAAGACTTTATGGTAAAAGCATGAGAATTGCTGTTACTTAACCAGTCTGATAGCTGAATCCAACTGATCATTCCACTTGTTCCTCAGTAGGCAAAGATGAAGTGAGACCCTTGCCTGAACCCTCAGCTAAAGAAACGCCACCATAGATGAGTGGGCGAGTTCTCTGGGGTATCCAGATGAAAAGTGACCCATCGCTAGCAAAACAGACAATCGAGATCGCACGGTGGCTGCCTCACTTACAGCAGCAGAGATCCAGATACAATCTTGGCATCCAGCATCGCCTGTGTGGAGTGTGTACAGTCTCCCCGTGATTGTTTGTGTTTCCGTTCCAAGTGGATCTCTGACCTATTCCCTCAACCCGAAGAACGGTGGGTAGATAGGCTGTAAATTGTCCCTAGTATGTTGATGAGAGGTAGAAACTGGGGGACTTGATGAGAATTTGGACAGAATAAAATGGAATGAACATGGGATTGCTGCAAATGGGTGCAGATACTCGGAATAAGTGGGCTGTGTCCATGCTGAATGATTCTGGGACTTAATTGCCATCAATGCACTGAAGTATGGGGGAGTAAATTGGCTGTTTGGAATTCACACACTGAAAGCACTAAAAGGTGCCTCAAACAGAGCTGCGTTTGAACATGACACCATTTAAGTGAAGTTTGAGAGTAATGCAAACATGCTCATTAGCAGTTAGAAGAGATTATTTTATAAAATGGCTAAGGATTCCTCTGAAAGTTAGAGGAAGATTAGGAAGTGGAATAAAACTCGAGCTCACAGAAGGCTACAAACCAAGTCATTGCATGCATTCAAGCAAAAGATTGACAGGTTCTTAAACTTCATGGAAATCAAGGTGGTTGAGAAGGGAACAGGAAAGTGATGTTGAAGTCAAGACTGAGTCAGGAGTGATAAAAAAAATCTGCTGAAGGATCTCAGAGGTTGAGCAGCATCTGTAAGAGAAGAGGAATTGTTGACGTTTTGGGTCAAAACCATGCATCAGGATTGCAATGACTTTGTTGAATGGTGGAGCAGGTCTGAGGGATTAAATGCCTTACTCCTGCTACTTCTATTCTTCCAAGCAGGAGGAGATCATTCCATAAGCTTTGTCTACACAATAAGCCCCTTGCTGATCTGACTATAATGCTGCTTGTGCCGTTTACCACTTGCTTATCAAGAATCCATTTAATTTTATTTATTATTTTTATTAAATTTATCTGTTATTTACAGCACAATAACAAACCCTTCTGACCCTGTGAACACACTCTGCTCAATTACCCTCCACAACTTCCACCACCTCCAAAGGGGTAATAACACTAAACATATCTTTACCTACTACCCTCTTCCCAATCCACTTCCTGCAGGGATTACTCCCTCCGTGATTCCCTTGTCCATTCACCCCTCCTCATTAACCCCTCCCGGTACTTATTCCTACAAGCAGCCTAAGTGCATCCAAGGTGAGGCATCTTTGAATCTTCTGGGACTGATTCTCCCGATGTGGCCTCCTCTGCATTGGTGAGACCTGTCGTAAATTGGGGGAGTCTTCCTCCAAGCACCATCTGCCACAAGCAAGTCTTCCAGTGGCCGAACATTTTAATTCCCATTCCCATTCCGATGTGTCAGTCCAAAAACTCCTCTTGTACAGAGATGTGGCTATCCTCAGGGCAGAGGAGCAATCTTATATTCCATCCGGGTAGCATGAATATTGGTTTCTCCTTCTGGTAAACAAATTTATCCCCTCCACCCTTCTCCTATTCCTCACTCTGACCAATCGTCTCTTCTCACTTGGCTGTTACCTCCCCCTGGCCCCATCATCTTTCCCTTTCTCCTATGGTCCATTCTCCTCTCCTATCAGACTTCTTCTTCTCCAGCCTGTTGCCTTTCCCACCCACCTAGCTTCACCTATCACCTTCTAACTAGCTTCTCTCCGCTCCCCCCAACCTTTATATTCTGGCCCTCCCCCTTCCTCCTCAGTCCTGAAGAAGGGTCTCAGCCTAAAACATCGAGTATCTATTCATTTCTATAGATGCTGCCTGCCCTGATGAGTTCCTCCAGCATTTTGTGTGTGTTGTGATTGAGAACAAGAGTTGGGACATAGTGCACAAAATATTGGTGAGACCGCACTGGGGATATCGTATGCAGTTCTGGTCACTTAGTTATAGCAAAGGTGTTGTTAAGCTGGAAAAAATTGACAAGAATATTACCAGGACTGCAGGACTTGAGTTAAAAGAAGTGACTGGTAAACTGTTTTATTTTCCTTGGAGTGCAAGAGACTGAGGGTTTATCTTAAGGAGATATATAAAATACTGAGGGTCAGAGGTAATAGGGATGATTACAAACTTTTATAGGGTAGGAAAGTCTAAAATTACAGAGGGAAAAATTTTTAGAGTGAATGACGGGCAACTTTTTCAAATAGAACGTGGTATGAGCTGCCAGAGAGACTGGTAGAAGCAAGTAAAAGCACCACGATTAAAACATATTTGAACTGTAAAATGGATAGGAACAGTTTAGAGGGGTAAGCCAAATGCAGAGAAATGGAATTAGCTCAGTACGGTAGCTTAGAGAGCATGAACAAGCTGAGTCAAAGAGCCAGTTTCACATGCTTTATGCAGGACTGTAGCTCTGAGTAAAAGACGTGGCCTTCTCAGTGATGAAAACATCTAATCACTAAATGAAATGCATAATCCCTTGTCTTTAAGCGCTGATCCCTGGTTTTCAGACTCTCCACATCTACCCTGTGGAGACCCCAGGGGATATGCATTACTGCAAATTGTTCTCTCTTTATTGGCTTCATCTTCTTTTTATAAAGCTTCACTGTGTCATAATTAGAAAGTAGGTTACATTGACTTAACAATCACACTGCTTCAAAGCACATTTGGTGCTCTGCTGTCCTTTTGGGAGGAATTATATCATATATACCTGACCTGTATGTGACTCCAGGTTCAGCAATGTGGTTGTCTCTTAATTACATCCAAGGAAAGAAAAGTCTGGCAAAGTTAACAATCTCCACACCCTCGATCTGAAACAAAATTCAATTGTTGATTACCAGAGGATTGATCATTTTCAGAGCTGCAGGGAAGAAGTTGAGCAATAGGATTTGATAACTGGAACTGATACAGACCTGGTGGGCTAAATGGCCTCTTTTAGTGCTTAATGCGACAGCAAAAATGGTGTGACATGGTCCTCAATTTCCTAACCAGAAGACCACAATCTGTGCAGATCGGAAATATCATCCCCACTTTGCTGACAATCAACAGCAGCAATCAACTCAGGGGTGTGTGCTTAGCCCACTGCTCTACTCTCTCAACACCCATGACTGTGTGGCTAAGCACAGCTCAAATGCCATCTATAAATTTGCTGATGATATCACTATTGGCAGAATTTCAGTTGGCGATGAGAGGGAATACAGGAGCAAGATATATCAGCTAGTTGAGTGGAGTCGCATCAACAATCTTGAATTCAATATCAGTAAAGAACTGATTGTGGACTTCAGAAATGGTAAGACGAGGGAACACACACACCAGACCTCATAGAGGGATCAGAAGTGGAAAGAGTGAGCAATTTCAAGTTCCTGGATGTCAATTTCACTGAGGATCTAACCTGGGCCCAACATATTGATTAAGCTACAAAGAAGGCACAACAGTGGCTATGTTTCATTAGGAACATATATGAGGAGGTATGGTATGTCACCAAAGACATTCACAAATTTCTATAGATGTTACGTGGAGAGCATTCTAACTGGCTGCATCACTGTCTGGTATGGGAAAGGTGGGGGGAGGGAGTGGGAAATCTACTGAACAGGCGAAATAAGCTGCAGAGTTGTAAACTCGGTCAGCTCCATCATGGGCACTGGCCTCTATAGTATCCAGGACATTTTCAAGGAGCAATACCTCAAAAATGAGTCATCCATCATTAAGGACCCCCATCACTCAGATCATGCCTTGTTCTTATTGCTTCTTCCCCTTTGACAACCGATTTTTCAATGGACATTGATCGCATGAAGACTACCTCACTACTTTTTTATTTCTATTTTTTGTATGCCTTAATTAATTTAACTATTTAATATACAAATACTTACTGTAATTTGCATTTTTCTCTATTATTATATATTGCATTGTACTGCTGCTGCAAAGACAACAAATTTCATGACATATGCCGGTGGTATTAAACCTGATTCTGATGCTCCTGACATGCCTTGTAGACACTGGAAAGGCTCTAGGGTATCACCAGTTTCTGGATATTAAACCTCTGATCTTTTCCTGTAACATTGTGTTTATAATTGGATGTTCCAGCTGAGTTCCCAGTCAAAGATGACCTCAGGATATTTACAGTAGCAGACCCAGTGATCGTAATGCCACTGACTGTTGTTGGGAGAATGGGAGATGGTTAACTACTCTCACCTTGAAGATGGCATTGCCCGGCACTTGTGCGATGCAAATCTTTTCTGCATGTGCCAATGTGAGGCCATTGTGAGCACAGAAAGGTAACAGCAAGAAATGAGATAATTTATTCTTGGATGTTGAAAAGACGTAGGTTGGTTAGAGTTCTTCTGTCTTGATGATTCCATTCCTAGAGTAATAATTCAGCAACTGGACTGTTAATCCAGAGGTACAAACAAAGCTCTGGAGGACATTGTCCCATCTAGTCTGTGTGGGAACACGGCCACACAGTAACTGAAATGCTCCTGCGCATGTAGCCTTTGTTCCCGCGCAGCTGGAATATCTTTTGTATCATGTTGACATGTCCTCGGAGTCGCCTGATGCCGGTGGCCGGAGGTGGGGTCGTCGTAAGCGGTGCGCGAGGAAACGGAAGCGGGGTGAGTGGGCAGGAGTCCGTGCCAGGAAGAAAGCAAGCCCTAGCCGGCCGGCCCTCCCGTCCATTCTGCTCTCCAGTGTCCGCTTGCTGAGGGAATCGGGCCTGCAGTCCTCCGAGTCACCTGATGCCGGTGGCCGGAGGTGGGGTCGTCGTAAGCGGTGCGCGAGGAAGTGAGGTGAGTGGGCAGGTGTCCGTGCCAGGAAGAAAGCAAGCCCTAGCCGGCCAGCCCTCCCGTCCATTCTGCTCTCCAGTGGACATTAAATTGGACTATATCTGTGGCAATGAAATACTCAGCGGGAGTACAGAAATGGACGGAATCCCGGACGCCGCCATTCAGCTGGTTATTTATGTAACAGATTTTCCCCCCAAGCCATCGGACCACCAACCTACTGCCCTCTGCTGTGCCTATTGTCTTGTTTACTATTTATTGTAATGCCTGCACTGTTCTGTGTACTTTATGCAGTCCCGGGTAGGTCTGTAGTCTAGTGTGGTTTTTGTGTTGGTTTACGTAGTTCAGTGTAGTTTTTGTATTGTTCATGTAGCACCATGGTCTTGAAAAACATTGTCTCGTTTTTATTGTGTACTGTACCAGCAGTTATGGTCGAAATGACAATAAAAAGTGACCTGACTTGACATGACTTAAAGTGTCACACAGTTTTCAGGCTGTGTAAGAATTTCCTGCACAGAGCAATGATTAGTCTGCACAACAGGGAACGTCGCTGCATCAATTCAGCATGCCAGGCAGCATCTATGGAAATGAATAAACAGTTGACATTTCAGAGTCATCAGAACATGATAAAAACATTGAGCTTATCAAATGCACAGCTTTTTTCACAATATGGCTATAGTGTTTCTATACTGATCAGTCTTGAGCAGGTTGGTTCAAGAACCGAATGGTTGAAGTGAAGTAACTGTTCTTGAACCTGGTGATGTAGGATTTCAGGGTTCTGTGTCTGTTGCCCAATAGTGACTGTGAAAAGACAGCATGGCCTGGGTGATGGAGATCTTTGATGGTAGATGTTGTTTTCTTGAGCCAGCGCCTCTTGTGGTTACTTCTGAAGGTGAGGAGGTATATGCTCCTGATTTATTGGGCTGAATACTACACTCTGCAGCTTCATGCATGACTGCACATTGATTTAAATTGATTGGCTGAAGGTACTGCGGGGGGGGGGGGGGGGAGCGTAAACAAAAAAAAACTTACATGCAAAGAATAGTTCTGGATTGGAACTTGCTGCCTATAGTGAACAGAAGGATCTAAAAATGAAATAATTTGCATTGCTAAACTTGGAGCTCAGATAGATGCCATGGGCCAGCCGTCATATCTGTTTCTTTATAAGTCTCCAAATCGAAGGGTGCAGTTTATTGCTGGTGTTGATTTAGAGATGAATAGTGACAAACAGATCTGGGAATATTTAAATAAAAGAAACTTTACAATTGGGTTTGTAATGCTGCACACGAAAGACTGTTTGCAGCTCTCCGCCATTGCCGTATACATTCTGAAAGTGACATTACTCTTAATGTATCAAGGAAAGACAAACACCAAAAAGAACACTGGAGACCTTTGCTGTATATTCAATAGTTGTTGATTGAGTCCAATTGCTCCCATTTTCTGGCTTTTGCTTCCTTCTGCTTTTGTGCATTCCTGATCCAATTCTCATGTTGTCTCCATCTCATTAACTACTTGCTAGTGGGATGAAAGCTCTGTTCATAAAAAGCCAAATATTCTTTTATGTATGCCTTTTCTTCACTATTACATTTCAAGCCATGCTGTCATCACCAATTTACTGATATACTAGCAGAAATAAATATTCACTTTCCACAAAACTATGATAACTTTTTGATATCTTTCATAAAAACTGGATAGATGTCTGACACATAAAATTCAGTACAGATACTGAGGAGAGCTGACATTTGCCAAGGAGGGAAATTACTGATGCAGTAATTAGGATTGTGGATAATTGGATTGGAGTATGATATGGAGGGAGATAACTGTACTATCCATCACCACAATTATCTACAAGCCAGAAAACTGTGTTAGGAATAACTGGCTGACAGAGACCTGAAAGAATTCTATACATGAGGCATAGATAAGGTAGGTTATCTGAATCTTTCTCACAAGGTAGAAGTATCAGATGCTAGAGGATGGGGGAAAAGTTTTAAGGATATTTCTGTTTATGGAAGTTACTGCCCGGAGTGGTGGTGGAAGTGGTTATTTGAGAAGCATTTGACAGATACATGAACATGCAGGGAACAGAGGCACATGAATCATGTGCAGGAAGATAGGCTTAATTTAATTTGGCATCCAGGTTGGCTTTAACAGCGTGGACTGAAGGATCTGTCACTGGGCTGTACTTTTCTACGTTCTATTGAAATTGGAATTGGTCTTTATTGTCACATGTACCATGATACAGTGAATAAATTGTCCTGCATACCGTTCACACAAATTAAATTATTACCAGGTACATAGAGGCAGGACAAGGCAAAATGGTAACCGAGTGCAGAATGAAGTGTAACAGCTACAGAGGAAGTGGATGCAAGTGAACAGTAAGGTACAAAGCCATAAAGAGGTGCAGTAGATTGTGAGGTCAAGAGTCCATCTTATCATACCAGGGAACCATTCAATAATCTTATAATAGAGGTGGTGAACTGTCCTCGATCCTGACGGCACATCCTTTCAGGTTCTATTATCTTTTTGCCTGATGGAAGAAAGGAGAGGAAACAATGTCTGGGGTGAGTGGGGCCTTTGATTATGCTGGTTGCTTTACTGAAGCAGCAGGAATTATAGAGGTGATTCCACAGAGGGGAGGTTGGTTTATGTCCACAACTCTGTGTAGTTTCTTGCGATCACATGCAGAGCAGTTGCCATGACAAGATGTTATGGATCCAGATAGGATCAATTTAAAAAATTGGTAGGGGTGAACAGGGAAATACCAATTTTCTTTAGCTTCCCGAGTGTTACGCCCCAGCAGCAATAGACCACAACGGGAATCAAATTTTAATGTTAAACAACTATTTTTATTAGTATCTACCCAAAATACGGAAGATTAAACAAACTACTCTCCTGAACAGAAGTTAACAGTGTTATGCGTTTGTGGCTCCCAAACTTTCAGGCTTAGGGACAGTTCTTAAAGTCTTAAGGTGGCAAGCTGAAAAGTTCCAGTAATCCATGGAATAGGTGAGGGGAGAAACTTGTAAATCCACATTAAAATGTAACGAGGAGGCGTTCTCGAGGAATACCAAAGGCTCCACACTGGGAAAACAAGGTAACAGTCACAGAAGATCTCAGCCGACGAGTAGTGTTCTAGAATCCACATGGAGATATCACATGGTGACAGTCACGGAATACTCCTTAGCACAAGTGGTTACCTCACAGTACTCCAGGAATCCACGTATGGATCGTACAAAGTGACAGCCACGTGTCCAATATGCACCATGTGCCGCTAATGAACCCAATCCTTTGGCCATGGGGAAGTATCAAACTTCACCCATTACTGTAGTCCTGAGTGTCTCTCTCTCTCTCTTTCTCTCTCTCTCTCTCTCTCTCTCTCTCTCTCTCTCTCTCTCTCTCTCTCTCTCTCTCCCCTCCCCCGATATATATGTCCCAGCAGTCTGTCTGCATTCTGTTATACTGACATCAAACACCCGCCTTGTCCAGGCATTTAAAGTGACATCCACAGTAAACGAAACCCATGGTCACATAACATGAGGAAATACAGGCGTTAGTGACCTTTTTTAGCCATGGTATCTACGTACTTGGACCAGGACAAGCTAGTTCAAACTATTGATGTAGACAGTAGCATGTACACTGCCCCCTTCCTGAAGTCAATGGCCATCTCTATTGTTGCCATATTTAGGCACACAATCGAAAGTACAAAGTGAGTAGAGGAGGGGGAGCTGACTCAGCATTGTGGTGTAGAGAAAATGTTGGTGCCAATCTGTACTGACTGGAGATTAGTGAGGAAATTGAGGATCCAGTCACACAGACAACTGGTGAGGCCCAGATCTTGGAGCTTGGTCATAAGTTTTGTGGGGACAATAGTGTTGAATGCTGAGCTGTAATCAATGAAGAGCATCATAATGTATGCATCTTCATTATCTGGGAGTTCTAGAGCTGAATGAAGAGGTAGTGAACTGACATCTGTGCTGATCTCTTGTGATGGTAGGCAAATTTGAGCAGATCCTGGTCGAACTCAGATGGGAGTTGAGATACTTCATGACCAACCTTTCAAGCACTTGTTAGTAGATAATAGTTATAGAAGGTGGTTTGTGGAGCATCAGTGTTCAAAATAATTATGGTGGAGGTGTTGCTGCTTATCCTTGCTGATTCTGCTCTGTTGTTCCTGAAGTCAAAGATCCAGTTGCAGACTCCCAGCTCCAGGATTAGTTGATGAGTTTGCTTGGAATTATAGTACTGAAGGTGGAGATGTAGTCAGTAAACTACAGACTAACATAGGTGTCTTTACCATCCCAGATGCTTCAGAGATGAATGTAGGGCCAGGAAAATGGTGTCTGCCATTGACCTGCAAATTACAGTTGGTCGAGATTGGTCAGAAGTCTGGAATTACTGTGTGCAATGACAAGCTTCTTAAAAGAGTTCCTGATGGCAAATGTCAGAGCCAGTGAACAGTTGTCATTAAAACACCATACTGTGTTTTATTAGACACTGCAATGACAGTGGTCTTCTTTAAGAGGTGAGAGGGAGAGTTTAAAATATCCTCAAAAATCTCCTCCCCTAGTTGATCTGCACAAGACCTAAGGATATGGCCAAATGCTTTTCACAGGTTCAATCTGTGGAAGACTGGTCTAACATCTACAATAGTGAATGGGGGTTCAGGTGCCATTGGAAGGGTGTCAGGGTCCAAACAGCATCAGTTTGAAACATGCATGGTTTGATTAAATATTGTGTTCTCTAACTGGTAGATATTAGGGTGATGGTTAATTGGATTATGGATAGCTGAGATATTTCTTTCTTAGGTTGTCATTTTACAGTGTTTCTGGCAAAATACAGTACAGAAATAGGCCATTCAGCCCATCGAGTCTGCACTGTCATAACTCCATTTACTCTAATCCCACACTCATCACTTTGTATTCTCCCCACATCCCCTTCAGGTTCTTCCACACACACTTATTCAGAGATGCCGAAGAACATACCAATCTGCTAATCTTTAGGATATGGGAGAAGACCAGGGAAACACCACACAGTCCCAGGGGAATGTGCAAATTCCATTCAGGCTGAGCCTGAGATCTGGATTGAACCGGGGTCATAGGCACTGCGAGGCAGCAGTACTACTGGCTCTTCCGCTGTTGCCCCCAAATTTTAATGTTTCCATTATAATCTATCCAACCTTATCTATAAGTGCCCCAGATTCATTTATACAAAAGGTGAACTAGCTTCTTACTGCCATCACATTGCAGAACTTAATTTTTGTTCTTGCAAACTGATGTTGACTGGCAACTTAATTGCAGCCTGTCATGGGAAGACTTTAAACACTGTACACTCAAAAAATCACAGTGTTTCAGGCAATCAAGTTTAACAGAGTGGGAAAAAAATCTAGTTTGTTAATGTGTGTCACTTGTTACTTCTGTGAGTGCTTCACAGCCTACAAAACTTTGGTTACATTAACCCATTGTTGATCATTAACCAATTATCACAAACTTTAGCATGGCTGGGGATGAGAAAACACAAATAGACCATTCAAAGGTAAACAATGTTACTTGGAGAAGGACCAGATTCAGAATGATGTGAACAGATGTATTTCAGTAGGATCTAATTGAAATCAAGGTTTGACAGGTGAAATGTGAAGTTTCAGCTGTAGTGTAGGTACATTACCACAAGAGAGAAGTGTGGGAAAATTAAGCCCTTATTAACCAAAAAGACAAAGAGAAAAATAGAGTAGATTACCAAAGACTGGAAGGCAGGTTTTTATCACAAGTGAAAATCCAGTTTAACATACTCAATTATACCAACATTCATTGGTCCATTCTGTAGAGATGAGTAGCTTCTGATCTTACCTCATTCCATCTCCAACTCTACCACCTCAGTGCCACTGGTGGTTGGTGTGGAACTTAGTCTGCTTCAATTTCTACACAATTCCTTGCACTGAAACTACATAACCTCCTGTTCATTCTTCCTTATCTAGCTTACATCTAAAGAGTATCCATTCCTTCGGCAACCAAAGAGCAAAGATCAACAGGAACGTTCTTGACGGGAAGGCAGTTTGCAGTGAGGTTCAACAGAGCTCAGTACCAAATCTACTGCATTTCCAAAGTCAGAGTCAGGTTTAATATTACTGGCATATATCATGAAATTTGTTAATATTACAGCTGCAGTACAAAGAAATACATAATAATTAAATATAGAGCAAAAAACTGAGTTACATTAAGTGTGTGTATGTGTATATATGTTAAAATTAGTGCAAGAAAAAAGTTGTGAAGTAGTATTCAGGGGTTCAATGTCCATTTAGATATTGGATAGCAGAGGGGAAGAAGCTGTTCCTGAATCGCTGAGTGTGTGCCTTCAGGCTTCTGTGCTTCCTTCCCGATGGTTACAGTGTGAAGAGAACATGTCCTGGGTGGTGGGGATCCTTAATGATGGACACTGCCTCCCTAAGCCACCGCTCCTTGAAGATGAATTGGATACTATGAAGGCTAATACCCAAGGTAGAGCTGCTTACTTTAATCTTATACAGTAGCTTTCCGCCCCACCCCCACCCCTATACCAAATGGTGATGTAGGGGCCATTATAAGGAGTTTGACAGTCATACCAAAATTAACAGTTTGGTTACTAGTGGAACTTTCTAAGCTGCAGAATGATCTTCTGAAGTCAAAGGTGGCAAATGAAATTCAAACCAGCAAGGGGCAGGGCAAACAGGAGATATAACACAATCAATATGATGGCACCATGAGCTGCAGAGGAACAGCGAGATCTTTGAGTGTATGCCCATTGAAGTTAGAAGGGTGGATAGATGGGATGATTAAGAAGACATGTAGGATTACTGCCTTATTGGGTGAGATACAATACAAGAGTAGGAAGGTGATTAAATACTGCTCAAGCCACAGCTAGTGGTTACCGCTGTCTATACTTCCCACTGCATTTGAAAAGCAGTCGACATTAAAAGTAAGACTGGTTACGTGTGCACATGTGAAGTGTGTGTGTGTGGAAACTCCAAGATGACATGGGCTTCTTCCAGCTGCTCGCTCTTCCTCCAACATTTGAAATACGGATGGATGTATAGGTTAATTGGTCACATGAGTGTAATTGTGAGGCATGGGATCATCAGGCCAGAAGGGCCTGTTATTCTGCTATATCTCTAAATAAACTTAAATAATCTGCATATCCACCCTGTGACTGTGTAGATTTCTTGCAAGTGCTCCTCCCTCTTCCCACTAACCAAAGATGTTTGAGGTGGTAGTTTAATTGGGTACTGTAAATTGCTCCTAGTGTGAAGGTGAGTGTAGAATCTGGAGAGAATATGGGAAGAAGTTAATAAGATTAGAGCACTAATACCGTGGTGCTGGCAATTGAAGTAGACATTGTTGGTTAAATGAACAGTTTCTATGCTCCATGACCATGACTATGTCTGTATGACAACGATTGTATGACCCTGACTATCTCTGTATGACTCTTACACTTTCTTGCTCAGTACATCAAAGGATTCAACAGACGTTTGGTGGCACAGTGGCTCAGCAGTCACAGGGACCGGGATTTGATTCAGATCTCTGGTGCTCTCTGAGTGGAGTTTGCACATTCTCCCAAGTGCTCCAGATTCCTCTTCATGCTCTGAAGATGTTGCTGCAATAACTGGCACGTAAATGGGGAAAAAATATCAAAGAGGATTTAAACAGCATGTGAGAAAGAATAAGTTGCTGGAGTCGAAGGAAATAAGGAAGTGAAAAACGGATACGTACAAAATTAAGGGAGGGAAGTTTAGGGGAGACATCAGGGGCAAGTTTTTTGACACAGCGGGTTGTGAATGCCTGGAATGACTTGTCAGGGATGGTGGTGGAGGCTAAAACATTAGGGGTATTTAAGAGCCTCTTGCAGGCACATGGATGAAAGAAAAATGGAGTGTTATGGAGTAGTGTGGGTTTAGTACTTTTTTAAGGATTATATGGGTCAGCACAACATGGAGGGTTGAAGGGCCTGTACTGTACTGTAGTGTTCTATGGATCTGGTGGGATTTTTCCATGGAGAGCTGTCATGGAGCTGATGGGTTTAGTAATATTATAACACAAAAGCTTATGAAGAAATATAAACCTCTTTTGCCCATCCCCTCTAAGACAATTTTGCCCTTCACGGAATCTTCACTGGAATTGGAAGTGTTGTATTTAGAGAGAGAAAACAATTTACAATTGACCCTAAGTTGAGAGCCAATGCCTTGTAACTCCAGGGAGTTTAAGATCAACCAATAAATTACTCAGATGTAAACTTTAATCTGGGTTGAATTGTCACTGAGCAAGAAAATTCCATTATCAAGTAACTTCTCTTCAAAGGTCATTTTTAATCAGTGCGAGTTCGACAGAACTGTGGAAGCCCAAGAGTCAATGAGCAATATCATTGACCAGCAAGGTCATCCGGCACCAGAAACAATGGAGTACATTCAAAGAAGGGCTCTCCATTTTTTGTTGAGATTCTTAACTTTCCCTTTTACAATCCCCTTTTTGTTAATTGCTCAGCTTACTTTTGCATAGCTTTACCGTATGGTAATCTGGTTGGATCTGGCGATGGGTTTATGTTGGTCATGGATTAGCATTGATGAAAAACATCCAGCTCATACCAAGGAAACTAATGACCTATTTGATCGATCAAGTTCAGTGGCTCATCAAAGAAGCTTGTTACCATGGCCACATGCTAATATACCTGCTTGAGTGAAAATGTTGTCTTCAAACTTGTGGGCTTGAATCCACAAATTACCTTCCAAACTCATGGAGTCACCCAGCATGGAACCAACCCTTCAGCCTACTGAGTCCACCTAGCTGTTTACTCTGATCCCACACTAATCAGAATCAGAGTTACTATCACTGCATAGTACGTCTTAAAATTTGTTGCTTTGAAGAAGTAGTACAGTGCAAGATCATATATATTACAATAAAAAATATATAATACATAATATATATTACAATAAAAAATATATAATACATAATATACATATATAATATACACATACTGTCGTAGGGAAGCAGATTCCTTCATCAAAGATCCTCACCACCCAGGCCATGCTCTCTTCTTGCTGCTGCCATCAGGTAGAAGGTACAAGAGCCTCAGGACTTGCACCACCTGTTACTACCCCACAACCATCAGGCTCTTAAACAAGAAGTTCAACTACACTCTATTGGACTCTATTGAGATGTTCCCACAACCAGTGAAGTCACTTTCAGGACTTCTTATCTTGTTATTTCATGCCTTTGTTATTTATTGCCATTTATTTATTTTTACAGTTGCACACTTTGTTGTCTTCTATGTTCTACCTGCTCCTTCTTTGATCCTGTTATAGTTACGATTCTATAGATTTGCTGAGCATGCAAATGAATGTGGTACAATGTATGTATTCTGATAATAAATTTTAGTTTGGACTTTTATACAGTATATATACTGTATATACTACATACAGCATATACATACTTTGAATATAATATTCATAGAAGAGGATATGCTCTGGGTTGTAAAGGTCCTGAATAATGGATGCTACCTTCTTGAGGAATTGCCTTTTGAAAATGTCCTTGGTGGTGGTACACTAGTGCCCACGATGGAACAGGCTGAGTTTAAAGCCTTCTGCAGATTTTTCCAATCCTGTGCAATGTCCCGTCCATGCCAGATAGCGATGGAACCAGTCAGAATGCTCTCCGCAATACATCTTAAAAATTTTCCAGAGTCTTTGGTTACCTACCAAATCTCCTCAAACTCCTAATGAAATATAACCACTGGCCTGCCTTCTTCATAAATGTGCCAATATGATGGACCCAGGATAGATCTTCAGAGATGTTGAAACTCAGGATTTTGATACTGCTCACCCTTTCCATTACTGATTCCGCAATGAGGACTGTTGTGTCCTCTCCTGACTTCCCCTTCCTGAAGTCCACAGTAATTCCTTGATCTTATTTACAAAGAGTGTAAGGTTATTGTTCTGGCACCATTAAACCAATCAATCTATCTCACACTTGAATGCCTTCTCATCTCCATCTGAGATTCTTCCAACAACAGTTATGCCATTGGCGAATTTGTAAATGACATTTGTGCTACCCACACGGTTATGAGTGTAGGGAGAGTAGACGAGTAGGCTAAGCACCCATCCTTGAGGTGACCAGTGTTGATTGTCAACAAGGAGGAGATATTATTTCCAATCCACACTGCTGTGGTCTCTTAATGAAGAAACCAAAGACCCAGTTGCACAGGGAGCTATGGAGGCCCAGGGTTTGAAGCTTATTGATTGTTACTGAGGGGATGATGGTGTTGAACACAGAGTCGTAATCAATAAACAGCAGCTTAACACAAAAGTTAATTCTAGCTAGGATAAGCCTCTCACAACACTTCGACACAGTAGATGTGAGCACAAATGGGTGATAATCATTAAGGCAGCTCACTCTGCTCTTCATGGGCACCGATATGATTGATGCCTATTTGAAGCAGCTGGGAACCTCTGACTGCAGCAGTGGAAGTTTGAAGATGTCCTTGAACACTCCAACCAGTTGGTTGGCACAGGTCTTCAGTGCCTGAAGAGATGCTGCAAAGATTCTCATAGATTCATTTTATGCTTCCTTTTAAAGCCTGCATGAAAGGCTTTGAGCTCAACTGAGAATAATGCATCACAGCCGTTTATGATATTAGGTTCTGTATTGTAGAGAGTAGTGGCCTTCAAACTCTGCCAGAGCTAATGTGCATCCAATTCCATCTCTAACGTCACAAAGATTGCTTTCTTGCTCTTAATACAGCCTTCCATAGGTTGCACCTGGAGCTCTTGTAGAGTTCTGTATCACTAGTCTTGAATACCACAAAGCTAACGCTCCAGACTGTGAGTCTTATTTTCCCTACATTCCTGTCAGCTCTGCTTCCCCAGCACCCCACCCCCAGATTTGACCACATTCATTTATGTACACCAATTTAAAATAACCAACAAACTTAACAAACAACTTCTGTTTGGGGGGAGTGGTATGAGGAAACTGAAGCAATCGAGGAAAGCCCACACGGTCACGGGGAGAATGCGTGAACACATACAACAGCACGGGAACTCAAGAATGAACCTGCATTCTGGAGCTGTGACACTTCCATTCCCTTAGCAAAGCTACTCATTTCAAAATAACTCAGTATATCCTCAGCTATGTGTTTTTTTTTATTGCTGTTCTCTCTCATGAGACTCCTAAAGCTCGGTTTTGTTTACCAAGTAAATTCCCTTATCATACTCTGTGCAGAATAATATTATGCTGCAACAATAGCACAATAATTTCTGGATGTTGTTAATCAGAGTAATTTCACTACTACCTTTAAGTGTGATTAACATCCCCCCCCCCCTTTTATTGGAGCTATAATGCAGGTTATAAAAAAACTGAAGGATGAAAAGAGTAACTAACGAGGCCATAATTTAATTGGGATGTTGGGACACTGTCCGTTCTGGCTTCACTGCTATGGGTGGTGGTACGATCCAACTTAATTAAATGAGGCTGGAATTAAACTATAATCTTGTTACTCAGACTTCTCCCTGTACAATTCCATACATCAGACTGCTGGAGGAAATCCCGTTAAGTACTCTGAATTACACTCAGCGCAGGAATGGGCTGACAGCATACAAGACACAGCAGCCTACATGACAGGCACTCCGTCTATAACCACTCACTCACCCCACCGATGACACACAGCAGCTGCAGGCTGTACCATCTGCAGGATACAGTCCAGCAGCTCAGACACTGCCTCCCAAGCTGACAAGTTCTTACAGCTAGAAGGACAAGGGCAACAAAAGTAGGGGGACCTCACCACATGGTAATTGGCCCACCAAGCTGGAAATATATCTTCATTCCATCACCATCTGTAGGTCCAAACCCTGGAACTCCCTTCCTAATAGTATTGCTTGTGCACCCACGCCTAAAGGACTGCGATGGTTCAAAAGAGCAATTCCGTGTCACATTCTAAAGGGCAGCTACAAATGGGCAATTAAATTCTGGCACAGTCTGTGAGTTACACATCCCTAGAATCATAGAGTCATTGAATCATAGAAAAGTACAGCCCTAAAGCAGGCCCTTTGACCCATCGAGTCCATGACAAACCATTTAAACTGCCTACTCCGTTCAACCTGCACTGGGAGCAGACCAATCTATATCCTTACCCTCCATGTATCAATGCAGACTTCTCATAAACATTGAGATCGGGCTTGCATGCACCACTCATACTGGCAGCTTGTTCCACACTCTCACCACCCACTGAGTGAAGTTTCCCCTCATGTTCCCTTTAATCTTTTTACCTTTCACCTTTAACCCATGACCTCTGGTTGAAGTCTCACCCGACTTCAGTGGATAAAGCCTGCTTGCATTTACCCTATCTATAGCCATCATAATTTTGTATACACCTATCAAATCTGCCCTCAATCTTCTACATTCCAAGGAATAAAGTCCTAACCTATTCAATCTTTCCTTATAAATCAGGTCCTCCAGTCCAGGCAAAATCCTTGTAAATTTTTTCAGTACTTTTTTAACCTTATTCATGTCTTTCCTGTAGGATATAATGCAACTGAATGGCCATTTGGTCCAACTGGCTCATGCTAGCATAAGGAATCAATGTAATAATCAGCAGATGAACTGCTTTTGTGATATTGACTGAGGGTCAAAGATTGTCCATGATAGCAGTGAAAACTCCACTTCTCTTCTTTGAAGCAGTGTGATGCTGTGGAATTACTGAAAAAAAAAATTGCTGCGCAGGAGGCCATTCAGCCCATCATCTCTGGGTCAGTCAGTAAACTCAATCCCACTTTCCAGCACTGTGCCCATAGCTCTGCAGGTCACTGCTCTGTTTATAATGCTGTTAGGGATGGATTGTGACCCTGTGATGAATGGCAACATTCATTTCCAAGACTGTATGGTGTGTAGCTTGGAGGGCAACTTCCAGTTCTGTTTAAGTGTGACAAGTGTTGAAGCAAGCATCCTTTCAACCATTGATATCTGCCTAAATGTTCTTTCAGTCAGCATGATTATTTAGTAAGATTGCAGTTAATTCTGTACCTTCATGGCTAATCACATGACATTCCCACCACCCTGGAACCAATTATAGAGTCATACAGCATGGAAATAACCCCTTTGGCCTATACATGTCTATGCCAACTAAGATACAATATAAGCTAATACCAGTTACCAGTACTTGGCCCATATCTCTCTATTTTCATCCATAAACCTGTCACATCCTTCTTCAAAGTATCTCATGAACCTGCCTCAACCATTTCCTCCATCTGCTGGTTCCATTTACTTACCACTCACTGTCTAAAAAAGCTGCCCCTCAGGTTTTTATTATCTTATGCCTCTAACCACATAACGATGTTGTTTTGGTTTCCCAACTCTGAAAAAAAAAGCCTATCTATGCTTATTATGATTTTATAAGCCTCCTTGAGATCACCCTTCAGTCTCCTACGCTCCATGTAGTAAAGACCTAGCTCGTCGAACCTCTCTATATAACTCAGTTCTCTAGCCCTAGCAAAATATTCTAAATCATTTTTTTGCAGTCCTTTCCAATTATTCACATCTTTTATATAAAAGGGTGACCAAAATTTAACACTCCAAGTGTGGCCTCACCAATGTCTTGTACAATTGCAACCTAACCTCCCAGCTTCTACATTCAAAGCCCTGACGGATGAAGGCAAGATACCAAAAGCTTTCTTCTCTACCCTGTCTACTTGTGGCTCCAATTTAAGGGAACTATGCGCCCATACTCCATGCTTTCCCTATTCTACAACAGTAGCCAGGGGCTCTTTGTTTGATATAAAATTCCTACCTTGATTTGTCCTTACAAAAGGTAGCGCTTCATGCTTATCTAAATTAAATTCTGTTTACCATACCTCAGCCCACTCTTCCAGCTGATCAAAGTCCCAATACAATTCTTGAGACTTCTTTTCATTGCCCATGACATCACCTGTTTTAGTGTCATCTTCCAGTCTACTAGCAATTCCTCACATTTTCCTAACCACATTGTTCATATAGAAGACAAATAATAATGGGCCAAGAGCATAACCTTGGCACAACACTATATCCTACTTTGTATTCAGTTTGCTAACTCATCTTGAATACCATATAACCTAACCTTCCAGAGCAGACCAGTATATGGAAACTCATCAAAAGCCTTTCTGAAATCCATATTTACTACGTCTACTATCCTCCCCTCATTAACCTTCTTCATCACGTCACCAGAATCAAATTCACAAGATGAGATTGCCCACACACAGAAGAATGTAAGAAATAGGAGCAGGAGTAGGTCATCTGGCCCATCAAGCCTGCTCTGCCGTTCAATAAGATCATGGCTGATCTGACCATCGACTCATCTTCACCTACCTGCCTTTTCCCCATAACCCTCAATTCCCCTCCTATGCAAAAATATCTATCCAATTTTTTCTTAAATATATTTACTGAGGTAGCTTCCACTGCTTCATTGGGCAGAGAATTCCACAGATTCACCACTCTCTGGGAAAAGCAGTTCCGGCTCATCTCTGTCCTAAATCTATTCCCCCGAATCTTGAGGCTTCTCCCCTAGTTCTAATCTCACCTACTAATGGAAACAACTTTCCTGCCTCTATCTTATCTATCCCTTTCATAATTTTATATGTTTCCATGAGATCTCCTCTTATTCTTCTGAATTTCAGTGAGTACAGTCCCAGGCGAATCAATCTGTCTTCATAGTTTAAACCCCTCATCTCTGGAATCAACCTAGTGAACCTCCACTGCACTGCCTCCAAAGTTGGCACTTCCTGCTTCAAGGAGACCAGAACTGCATTCAATACCACAGGTGAGACTTCACCAGTACCCTTTACAGTTGCAGCATAACCTCCCCGCTCTTAACTTCAATCCCTCTAGCAATGAAGGCCAATATTCCATTTGTCTTCTTGATGGCCTGCGGCACCTGCAAACCAACCTTTTGTGATTCATGCACAAGCGCTCCCAAGTCTCTCTGCAGAGCAATATGCTGCAATTTTTTTTTACCATTTAAATGTTAATCTGCTCTTTCATTTTTCCTTCCAAAGTGGATGACCTCACATTTATCAACGTTGCCAGACCCTTGCCCACTCACTTAACTTATCTATATCTCTCTGCAGACTCTCCATATCTTCTGCACAATTTGCTTTTCCACTAAATTCAGTATCATCAGCAAACTTAGGTACACTACACTCAGTCCCCTCTTCCAGGTCGTTAATGTATATCGTGAATAGTTGAAGTCCCAACACCAACCCCTGAGGCACACAGCTCACTGCTGATTGATAACCAGAGTAACACCCATGTATCCCAACTCTCTGCTTTCTAATAGTTAACCAATCCTCTATCCATGCTAATATATCATCCCCAACTCCTTATCTTATGGTTAAGTCTTTTATGTTGCACCTTATTGAGCACCTTCTAGAAATCCAAGTAAATAACGTCCATCTGTTTCCCTCTATCCACTGTGCTCCTTATATCCTCAAAGGACTCCAATAAGTTTGTCAAACAGGACCTGCCTTTGTTGAATCCATGTTGCATCTGCTTGATGGATCTATTTCTTTCCTGATACCTCACTATTTCTTCTTTAATGATAGCTTCAAGCATTTTCCCAAGTACAGATGTTAAATTAACATTAATTTAATGTTAAATTAAAAGTTACTTGCTTTTGCCTTCATCCTTTTTTGACATTTTTGAAGATGTATCTAAACACATTGATGAAGGAAGAGCAGAAGATGTAGTGTATATGGATTTCAGCAAGGCGTTTGATAAGGTAGCCCATGCAAGGCTTATTGAGAAAGTAAAGAGGCATGCGATCCAAGGGGGCATTGCTTTGTGGATCCAGAACTAGCTTGCCCACAGAAGGCAAAGCATGGTTGTAGATGGGTCATATACTGCATGTGGTCAGTCACCAGTGGTGTTCCTCGGGGATCTGTTCTGGGACCCTTACCCTTTGTGATTTTTATAAATGACCTGGATGAGGAAGTGGAGAGTTGGGTTAGCAAGTTTGCTAATGACACAAAGGTTGGAGGTGTTGTGGATAGTGTGGAGGGCTGTCAACGGTTACAGCGGGATATTGATAGGATGCAAAACTCGGGTGAGAAGTGGCAGATGGAGTTCAACCGAGATAAGTGTGAAGTGGTTCATTTTGGTAGGTCAAATATGATGGCAGAATATGGTATCAATGGGAGGATCAGAGGGAACTTGGAGTCCTAGTCCATAGGATGCTCAAAGCAGCTGTGCAGGTTGACTCTGTGGTTAAGAAGGCATATGGTGTATTGGCCTTCATCAATAGTGGAATTAAATTTAGGAGCCGAGAGGTAATGTTGCAGCTATATAGGACCCTGGTCAGACCCCAGTTGGAGTACTGTGCTCAGTTCTGGTCACCTCACTACAGGAAGGATGTGGAAACCATGGAAAGGGTACAGAGGAGATTTACAAGGATGTTGCCTGGATTGGGACGCATGCCTTATGAAAACAGGTTGACTGAATTCAGCCTTTTCTCCTTGGAGCGACGGCGGATGAGAGGTGACCTGATAGAGGTGTATAAAATGATGAGAGGCATTGATTGTGTGGATAGTCAGAGGCTTTTTCCCAGGGCTGAAATAGCTGCCACAAGAGGGCACAGGTTTAAGGTGCTGAGGAGTAGGTAAAGAGGAGATGTCAGGGGTAAGTTTTTTTACTCAGAGAATGGTGAATGCGCGGAATGGGCTGCTGGCAACAGTGGTGGAAGTGGATACGATAAGGTCTTTTAAGAGACTTTTGGATAGGTACATGGAGCTTAGAAAAATAGAGGGCTATGGGTAAACCTAGTCATTTCTAAGGTAGGGACATGTTCAGCACAACTTTGTGGGCTGAAGGGCCTGTATTGTGCTGTAGGTTTTCTGTTGATTGCCATCTTCTAATCTGCCAAGACCTGCCCAGAGTCCAGAGAATTGTGGTAAATCATCAGGAAAGCCTCTACTATAACTTCTGCCACTTCTTTTCAGTACCCAGGGATGCTGATACCATCAGAACCAGGGGACTTATCTAGCTTCAGGCCCACACCATGCTACCAGTTATCAGACCCTACTTTTCCAAACCTATCACGTGACCTCTCACTGGCAGGAAAAAGACGTCACTCCACCATCACAAGACCATTACCTCATGTCCAGCATTGCCTCGATTACACCATGGTCACGTGACAAGTACAAGATACCCACAGGGTATGTAACATACCTATGAAAGAATATACTTACCATAGAGGGAGTGTAGCAAAGGTTCACAAGGCAGCTGGGATCAAGAGAATCATTGGAGGTTTAACAAGGATACGGAAATATTTTGAAGAAGAGAATTAGAAGGGTCAGGATGGCTTAGGCAGAGAAAATGAAGGAAAATCCATGCTGGACATGAGGTAATGGTCTTGTGATGGTGGAGTGACGTCTTTTTCCCGCCAGTGAGAGGTCACGTGATAGGTTTTCTCAACAGGGTATAAAAGGAGGACCCCTCCCCGTGAGGAGGCAGTTCCGTGGTAAAATTCGCCAGAGACTCCCGTTTTGCTGCATATTTCAATGTTATGTCACAGTTTCATTAAAAAGTGGAGTTTTACTTTCTGCCTTAAGTCAAAGTTTTTTGCCGGCAGTGTTGCTACAATACTGCCAGTTAAAATCTAGTTGGAGAGTGAAGATTCGTCGAAGTTCGGGAAGCTGAAAGATTGAAGAAAGTTGATTTCGGCCGTGAAGCAGGTTCGAACTTTATTTAATCTTCGCACGAGGAATTAGTAACCTGTGTCCGTGATAACTCCTGCTTTGCCAAATAAGAGCAGAGAGTTGGATGCAGAGTTTCACCAAGGAAAGGTCAGTGCCTTTAAGCCGTTTCTTCAATCGTAAACCCCTCGGCAAAGCATACTTCTGCTGGGATCAGCAGTAACGTTGTGAAAGAGGATTTAATTCAAGGAAAATCTCTCTTTAACTAACTGTAAATCATTTTGGACTCTTTGCAATACTATTTTAAAGAACTGAGTTTGCATTTCTCTCAAGGACTGTTCGAGCTGCCGTATCGCAGCTGACTTCCGGTTAAGTTAGTCGTTTGTTTACTTTTGGGGGTTTTTTTGTCAGTGTTTAATAAATGTTTTATTTGTTATAAAAATCTTGTCTCAGTTATATATTCATTGTTGCTGGAGCGTAACAGGTAAGGGAACTTAAACTGCACACGACAGTCCAGGCACGATTTCATCAAAACTCTGCATAATTCTAGTGTTCCACCCACACTCTGAAACTGAAACCTTTTGCAATGAAAGCCAACATATCAGTTGCACCATTGCTTGTTTTCCCTGCCTGGTGTAAAACGAAACATATATCCATTTTACATCAACATTTTCCAATCTCTCACAATTGAAATAATACCCTACCTTTCCAGTTTTCCTTTCAAAGTAGATACATTCATATTCATTCACCTGATACTGCAAATTCCACATGTTGGCTAACACACTCAACTTGTCTAAATGGCTTTGAGGCTGTTTTGAGTATTCTTCACAAGCCACAATTCCAGTCAGTTTCATATCATCAACAAACTTTGAAATACGACATTTAGTTTCCATATCCAAAATTATAAGATATATAGGGAATAGCTGGGGCATAAGCACCTTCATTAGACCAGTAGTCGCCCCTGCAATCTCCAAGAAAATATGTATTTGTCTGCTTCTAGTCTATCAAACAACTCTCAATTCATGCCAATTTATTATCTCAGTCCCACCAATTTCACTCTGTGCCCTCTTATTGTGGCATCCTGACAGTAGAAAAGCACCACATTCACTGGTCCTGTCTTTATCTATTATATTTGTTTTACCCTCAAATTCAATTTTACTTTCATAACTCCTGTGAACTTTGTCTGACACCAATGATATTTTCTAGATGCCATAGTTTCACAGTGTGCACAGAAAAATGACGGAACTCAGGTGCAGAGGAAGGACAGGCTCCCATGTTGGAACAGAAACAAGAGTTCATTTATAGGATTTACAGGGGTTTGACTGAGCGACACCATGAGACAATTAATTCTTGAAACATACAATGACCCCCTAATAAGCTCTAATTGGGAGTCCGCTTTAAATAATCACAGTACACTGAAAACCCGTGCCAGTCAAGATAAACTTGACAAGAGGACTTCCGGTGAGGCATGAGACAAGATGACAGCATGGCACTGAGCGCTGACATATAACCCTCCTTTTTCACGTTCTTTAGGGCTCATAGACAGTCTTGATGCAAGTTTGTGTTGGAGAAAGATCTAACTAAAGACATGACCTCAAAAAAAGATCCAAATTCAACCAAGAAACAGGATACCAGCAGACGACACCAAGCTAGCGATTGATCCAAGGAAATAGCTATGCTAATTAAGCAAACAATGGCAACGGAGATGGAATCGCTGCAAGAAACGATAGCCCACATCCTAAAGGAGTTGCTGGAAAAGGCTCTCGACCCCATAGAGAAGCATATGGCAGAGAATGGCAACATTCTCCAGTCGTTAAAGGAGAAAGCAGACATTCATGCTAAAAAATTTAGCATGGTCTTCAACAAAATAGACAACTTTCAGGTTAACTCACGCAAGAATGAGAAGGATACTAGCTCCTGTCCTGCGGAAGTGACTAAGATACGGAAGAAGTTAAACAACTTGGAGGATAGATTCCAGGAGAAACAATGTGCAGCTGGTCAACTTACTGACAGGCACTGAGGGCGACGATCCGAGAGGTTACCTCCAGGAGATGCTCCCTAATTGGATTCCAGCGCTCAAGCATTCCCACAGCACTCCATTGGAGGTCGACAGAACACATAGGATCTTTTCCAACAACACCTCAAGACTGCGGACCATGGTCTTTAGGCTTCTACGGTACACCGACCGGCAGGCTATCCTGGAGGATGCGAGTAAAGCCAAACCTACTCTCCCTGATGGCACCCAGCTGCAGTTCTTCACCGACTACAGCCCCGGCGCGATGCAGGGACAGCAGGGATAGAAGGAGATCCGCGCTAAGCTTTGACAGAAGGGGATTGACTTGTTCTTCATATACCCGGCAATTTTGAGAGTGAATATCAAGGGCATGAAGATGTCATTTAACTCAGCAGAGGAAACAAAAGAAGCCCTGAAATCATCAGTGCTGGGAGATATGGAAGAAAACTCTGGGCAAAGTCCACACGCACCTCAGGAGGAGATGGAACTGCATTAACAGCTTGCACCAGCCTGTATGCGCAATCTAACAGGCACGGGCAAGTTAATGTCCTAGGTGTGAAGTTTTCTGGTTATTCTTTTATTGGAAAGTCATTCAATGCACTTTTGTATTTAGATAATTAAGTGGCCATTTTGTTTCTGAGTATTGCACGTCAGAGTTTTAAGGCAATGGCTCAGTTAACTTGTTAGTACAAGGATAACATGGTAAGGTGATACAAGTTCGCCTAGAATACACTTCTCATCTTTTACTTTCTAAGGTGATATTCAACACACCCAAATGTCATATTTCATCAAGAATGAAGCTGAAAAACAGCAGTGTGTTCTGAATAACTTTAGTTGTACATGTTCATTTCGGGTTATGTCTCCAGTAGGCTTGTTTACGTTCATTGACACCAGATAAGACGACATAGGTGTCATCACTAAGCAAAGGTCTATTAAAGCAACAGTCTCCTGCAAGAGAGCTGTTGGGGTCTTGATTATGTGTTATACTATATTTGAGACGGGAATGGTTTTAATTATATAGGTTAATTTCTTTTTTTCTTGTCTCTTTGATATGATTGTCTATGAGAACCGCTTTGCCTTTCTAACTTATTGGTGGTGGAGGGGGGCGGTTAATGTTCAGTGTTGACATTGCTAAGTGACACTCACAGATGTTACAAAGTAAAGGGTTGAATGGGAGGTGTAATGGGAAGGGGGTGGGAAGGGGGTAATTCAGGGCTCCAACTCCAACTTACCACAACAGATCAGGGGAAGATGAGCAATACAGATAAATTGGAAAATCTTACTATTGTATCACTTAATGTTAGAGGTTTAAACTCTCCCTACAAGTGTTCAAAGGTTTTAGATTTCTTACACAGGAAGAAAATAAATATTGCACTGTAACAGGAAACACATCTTAAACCTAATGACATTCCCAGGGTTCAAAACCGCTTTTATAAACCTGTTGTGGCATCAGCTGATGGTACTCGTACGAAAGGAGTTATGATATTAATGAGACGTAGTATTAATATAGCAATTGAAAGGACTGGTGCCGACAACGAAGGACTTCTAGCTTTTTGCTGTACATCCATTCAGGGTAAAAAAGTTGCACTCATTAGCCTATATACCCCAACTATATTCAAAGCTGAATTTTTTCCCTCAATTACCTCACAATTGCTGAAGCTAAGTGACTACCAACTATATGTTGGTTCAGACATGAATGTTTTGGTAAACAATAACCTCAATAAATCTTCCTCAACTATATCAAGCTCTCAAGAATCTGCTTCCAAAACACTTAACCTCTCTTAACTGATGTGTGGAGGGTGCATAATCCACTTGCTAAAGACTATACCTTTTTCTCCACAAGACATAAAACATTCTCTCAGATAGATTACATTCTTATATCCTCTGGCTTGCTGCCTTTGGTACACTCAATAGAATTTTTGCCCAGACATCTATCTGATCACAACCCAGTTATATCTACTTTTAATTATGGCAAAATCAAAAATAAGGCTACTAGGTGGAGGTTTAACTCCACCCTTCTAAAAGACAATGAATTTCTAACACAATTTAGAACAAAACTGACGGAATTTATAAATTTGAATAAAAATAGTGTCTCGGATGTGACAGTGGTTTGGGCCTCCATCAAGAGTTTCTTACAAAGTAACGCCATGTGGTTCAATTCCCACCTACTTAAAAGCCGGCTTCAAAAGATTTCCACCCTAGAAGAACAATATAAGGTTGTGGAGAATGAACTGAAAAGAGATACACCATAACAAAAGAAAATGAGCTCAAAATAAAACAAGCAGAATTAAATGATTTATTAAGAAGCAGGGCAGAATATATGATCCACATAACCAAACATAAGTATTATGCAGAAGGCAGCTGACCGAGCTATCTTTTGGCTGACGCTCAAACAACAGGAAGCTAAAAGGTCTATACCAGCGATCAGATGTGCTAAATGTGGAGTAGTATCTTCAACAGAGGAAATAAATGAGACATTCAAGAATTACTTTAAAGAACTGTATACAGGTGGCTCAGTTCCTTCTGAAAATGACTTCACTGATTTTTTTAGTGGATTAGAACTCCCTATGTTGTCATTAGAGGACACCAAAACTCCAGACTCTCCTATTGCACTGGATGAGCTACTCAAAGCAGTCAAAGCTACAAATAAGGGCCTTAAGCCAGGTATAGATGGCATACCTGTGGAACTTTACTTAGCGTTTTGGGATATTCTTGGACCAGTATGGTTAGAAACATTAAATTATGCTATTGGATATGGCGCTTTCCATAGAGATCTAAACACAACCCTGATCACAGTTATACCTAAGCCCAGTAAGGACCCTTTGGAGTGTGCCAATTACCATCCAATCTCCTTGATAAATGCTGACCTCAAGATATTTTCCAAAGTCTTAGCCAGTAGACTCGAGACAGTAGTTGGGAAAATAATTAACCCAGATCAAACTGGCTTTATCAGGATACGTTTTGCATCTGATAATATTCGCTGGCTCTTACACATAATGAGTGCAACGCATAAAATCCTGCCTGCCTATGGAGTGCTATTTCTAGATGCTGAAAAAGCGTTTGATCCCCTTGAATGGCCATAGCTTTGGAGAGTTCTAAAAGAATTTAAGTTCGGCGATAAATTTATCGATATGATTCAAACACTGTATGCTAATCCCTCCCCCTGGGTATGTGTGGGAGGATGTATCTCAGAGTAATTTGACATAGGACGGGGCACACGACAAGGGGACCCTCTGTCTCCTTTAATTTTTACTGTATCTATTGCACATCACTTGCACATTTAATTAGAAACTCTCCTCAGGTCTCCCCTATTACAACACGTACAACGTCACACTCTATATCACTTTGCGCAGATGACACATTAGTTTATAAGGCAAATGTTCAACATGATGCACCATCAATAACTCACACTGAGACGTAAGGCGAGATATCGGCTTTTATTGACTGGAAGAAGGAACCAGGAGTGAGTGTCCATCATACTATGTCCTGGAGACTGAGGCCAAGCGTCAGGCCTCAGATCGCCTTTATACAGGGGCCTGTGGGAGGAGCCACAGGAGCAGTCAGCAGGGGGCGTGTCCAGACAGGCACATAGTCCACCACATTCACCCCCTCTTTGTTTGAAAGAGTCCTATGTGGCGAAGTTTCTTACAAGTCAAGTCTATCAGGTGGTCGAATCTGTCGCTGCGATCTACGTAGCACCGGCTGTGATCGCATGGATGCCGGCGACATTGGTGATTGCACAGGGGACGGAGGTTGCGCTTGTTCCTGCCCACTAGGCGCCGGTGATCCCTCACGCATGTGCGAGGCGCCTGGTATAAATGCGTACGAAACGCCCGGTATACAAGTGTCGTGAGGAGTCTGTGTAGGGCCTGGTGAGTACGGTGTCACCTCTGGTGCAGGGTTCATAGTTACCGGAGAGCCTTCAGGGTGGTGGTCTGCTGCACCTGCGGGTGCCAGGTCGCAGATGGAGACCGTGTCCTCCCGCCCATCAGGTAAGACCACGTAAGCATACTGGGGGTTCACATGTAGAAGGTGAACCCTCTCTACCAGCGGGGAGTATTTATTGCTCCTCACATGTTTCCGGAGCAGCACTGGCCCCGGGGACGTCAGCCAAACTGGTAGGGTGGTCCCAGTGACAGACTTCCTGGGAAAAGAGAATAGGCGTTCGTGAGGGGTGGCATTGGTGGACGTACATAACAGAGAGCGGATAGAGTGCAGTGCCTCAGGGAGGACCTCCTGCCATCGAGAGACCGGCAACCCTTTTGACTTAAGGGCTAAAAGTGTGGCCTTCCACACTGTGGCATTCTCCCGCTCCACCTGGCCATTACCCCGGGGATTATAACTCGTGGTCCGACTGGTAGCCATGCCCCTAGCTAGCAAGTACTGGCGCAGCTCCTCACTCATAAAGGAGGACCCTCTATCGCTGTGGATATAGCAGGGATACCCGAACAGAGTGAAGAGCTGGCGCAGGGCTTTTATGACGGACGTGGCAGTGGTGTCGGGGCAGGGGATGGCAAAAGGGAACCGTGAGTACTCGTCGATAACATTGAGAAAATAGACATTGCGGTCAGTGGAGGGAAGGGGGCCCTTAAAGTCAACACTCAGTCGTTCAAAAGGGCGGGTGGCCTTGACAAGTTGTGCCGTGTCAGGACGGTAGAAGTGCGGTTTGCACTCAGCGCAAATTTGGCAGTCCCTGGTCATCGTCCTGATGAACTCCAGGGAGTATGGCAGGTTCCGAGCTTTCACAAAATGGTAAAATCGGGTGACCCCCGGATGGCAAAGTTGTGCATGAAGGGCATACAGCTGGTCGAGCTGTGTGCTAGCACATGTACCCCGGGATAGGGCATCAGGGGGCTCATTGAGTCTGCCAGGCCGGTACAGGATATCATAGGTGTAGGTGGAGAGTTCTATTCTCCACCGCAAAATCTTATCATTTTTGATTTTGCCCCGCTGTTGGTTGCTGAACAGGAATGCAACCGAGCGCTGGTCGGTCAGCAAGGTGAACCTTTTGCCAGCAAGATAGTGCCTAACAGCCTCCACTATGGCCTGGGCTTCTTTCTCCACCGCGGAGTGCCGAATTTCGGAGCCTTGGAGGGTGCGAGAAAAGAATGCTACTGGTCTGCCTTCCTGATTGAGGGTAGCAGCCAGAGCAAAATCAGAGGCATCACACTCCACTTGGAAGGGAGCGGTCTCGTCCACGGCACGCATCGTAGCTTTGGCAATGTCCTCTTTAATGCAGCTGAAGGCCGCGCGGGCCTCAGCAGAGAGGGGAAACGAGGTAGACTTGACCAGGGGGCGTGCCTTGTCTGTGTAATGGGGGACCCATTGGGCGTAATAGGAAAAAAAACCCAGGCACCGTCTGAGGGCCTTGAGAGTGGTGGGAAGAGGGAGTTCTAACAGGGGGCGCATACGTTCGGGATCAGGGCCAATAACCCCGTTTTCCACGACATACCCAAGTATAGCTAGGCGGGTGGTTCCAAACACACACTTGTCCCTGTTATAAGTAAGGTTCAGAGCTGCGGCCACTTGGAGAAATCGTTGGAGGTTGGCGTCGTGATCTGGCCTGTTGTGACCACAGATGGTGATGTTATCCAGATAGGGAAATGTGGCCTGCAGTTGGTACTGGTCCACCATCCGGTCCATTTCCCTCTGGAAGACAGAGACACCATTCGTGACACCGAAAGGGACGCGCAGGAAGTGATAGAGCCTGCCGCCCGCCTCGAAGGCGGTGTAGGGGCGGTCCTCTGGGCAGATGGGGAGCTGGTGATAAGCGGATTTCAGATCTATTGTCGAGTACACCTTGTACTGAGCAATCTGGTTGACCATATCCGTGATGCGGGGTCTCGCCTTACGTCTCGATGTGAGTTATTGATGGTGCATCAATTTTATTGACTGGAAGAAGGAACCAGGAGTGAGTGTCCATCATACTATGTCCTGGAGACTGAGGCCGAGTGTCAGGCCTCAGATCGCCTTTATACAGGGGCCTGTGGGAGGAGCTACAGGAGCAGTCAGCAGGGGGCGTGTCCAGACAGGCACATAGTTCACCACACAACAAACTCTCCCCTATGTTTTAAAAACACTGGAGCAATTTGGATTTCTTTCAGGATACAAAGTTAATCTGTCAAAATCAGCACTGATGCTAATTAATACAGATAAAAGTAAACTCCCTCCCCAGATTAATGTTACAAATGAGGTCCTCTACTTGGGTACTAAAGTTAATACTTCCCTATCGTCTGTGGCTAAAACAAATTACTCTTTAATTTTTTAAAAAATAGAAGATATTAATAGATGGAGACATCAGTCCCAGCCCGTATATTGGTCATTAAAATGAACATCTTACCCTGCGTTAATCTTATCAGCTCAATGATCCCACTTGCACCTCCAGCAGGATATTGGCAAAACCTGGACCCCTTACTACGTATATCTGTAAAAATATAGAATATGGCACCCATTATTTTCATGACCCCCTCACTTGGTACTCTAGGACAGAGATGATCAGACCCTTCAGATTTATTAACTTTCAATCCTGCTGTGGTAAACCATGTATATCTGTCTGGACATGCCTCTCTGCTGACTGCTCCTGTGGCTCTTCCCACAGACCCCTGGATAAAGGTGATTGTGTCTCTGCTCCTCCCACAGTCATCCAGCATGGACGTATTGTGTTTTACTGCTAATAAAAGCCTTTCAGTATTTACTCTACTTCCAGTCTTTTGGAGTTATTGATAGTGCATCACCATTATTAATTCTCATTTCCTTTCATTCATCCTTGCTATGTTTGAATTAGCCTCTTCTACAGTACATTGCACAACTGACTGCTTTTTCAGTCCTTTTCACAGACTGTAAAATAGTTCCTAAGATCAGGGAATTATGCAACTGACTTGGAAATTCTTTCATTCCTTTGTACTTGCCAGCTGGAAAAAGTAATGTGCAATCGTTATTGAACAAGAAAAGGTCAGTTGACTCATTGTGCTGGTTCTTGCAGACCCATTTTTTAGCTTCACTCCGGCAATTAATTTCCCTTCAATGGGCTATCTACTTCCTTTTGACAGCCCTGGCTGTTTCTATTCACGCAAAGCTTACAGGATGAGAGTTTCACATCAGAACCATTTTCTGTATAATAACTAATACCCTTATACCCTTCTTGTATGCTTTTTTGTTCCAGAACTTTGAATCTGCTGCCCTGGGCCTTGGACACATGGAAACAGCTTCCTTCCACTTTCCACATCTATACCAGTCGGCATTGTGTACATCTCTATTCAGTCTCTTCTCATATTTCTCTGCTGCAAGGAAAACAACCACAGCTTCCCCAGCTGAAGCCTTCATCCCACAAAACTCCTTATAGAACTTATCTAATTCCTTCAGTGGCCGTGTGCAGTGGTTGAGTTACTGAACAAGTAGTTCCAGAGCCTTTCTTTAGCAACTTCAAAGTTTACCAAGTTCAAAGGCTGCCGAGGTAGCTATGGAGTTTAAACACAATGAATTACTCTTTCCTCTCACTGCTACCATCAGGCAGGAAGTACAGAAGCTTGAAGTCCCACATCACCAGGTAACTTTCCTACAGCCATTAGATTCTGAAACCAACCTGCACAATCCTGACGCATACCTTAGCAATGAACCTTACAGACCACATCTTACACTATCATCTATTTGTATTTGATTGTGTCCGATTTCTTTTTGCACGAAAAATTGGTTTTGCACATTCTTTTCACTTTATGGTAAAGTTTTCTGTAAACTTTATGTATAATATACCTTCTGTATGTTGTCTGTACCTACGTGCCAGTGATGCTGCTGCAAGTAACTTTTTCAGTGTACTGTAACTCACTGTACTTGTGCACGTGGCAATAAACTTGACTTGAAATGTAAACTTAAAAGCAGCTGTCATTAGTAACGATGGCCACAAACTACAGAAATATCATTAACTCCCATTGGTGCACCAATGCCCCTCAAGGGACGATAACGGCCATCCAGCCCAATCTGGCTCATAAATGACTACAAACTCAGTTCAACAGCAGTGCATTCAAGGTACCAACAAGAAAGGCAATGAAATATTTTGTTGTTCCATGCAGAATACAAAGACAATCCACCTGATTAACATGGAAGTAAATGTAGTGACATCTTCCAAATGGTGAAGTGTTAAATTCCAGTCAGGTTGAGCCCGTTGTCACTTTCTAAGGTACAGTAAAGATCTTGCAACAGCATCAGACACAGTGTGCATACATTCAGGCAACACAAAGAGCATAAATTAAGTCAGAAAGTTAAGACAAAGAAGACTGTGCAAAATAAGATATCAGTGCCAAAAATAAGCAGGGACAAGTCCATCGTACTGCAAGAGATGGCCCATGGTGTTTCATTGCTGAGGTAGGTTTGTGGTTTTGCAGGTAGGTTCAGGAGCCTACCGTAAAGAAACTGTTCCTGAACCTGGTGGGGTAGGACGTCAGGCTTTTGTACCTTCTGCCCAACAGGAGCAACAAGAAAAGGGTGTGACCCGAACGGCAAGGATGCTTGATGCTAGATGCCTCGTTCTGGAGGATGTGCCTCCAGTATATGTTGAACATGGTGGGGTGGGCTGCATCCCTGACTCTTTAAGCCTCTTTATTCTTGTGCTTGGGAATTTCTGTATCAGATCATGTTTCAACCAATCTGAACACTTTCAACAGTTCATATGTCGGGATCAGCAGGAGTATTTGGTAATAATCCAGTAACCTATTAGCATATATACTTTTAACCATTTGTCTCAACTACTCCACTGAAAAGTCATTGAAATCACATCCTATCTGCTGCTGCATGACAAGGTATTGAGATGAACATGGTTCGTAAGGGCTTTGGGAAAGAAACGTAAAATAACTTGTTACTAAGTTTCAATTTACAACCTTCTTTTAAATTCAGAAAATTGATTGAGTATCCAGTGAAAATACTTTTGGAAAGAAGTTGAAAGGATTTATTATCATGCTGCTAAGCAAACTGAATTAGATTAGTTTCGTTTCTACCAAGCTACTTAGTTGCTGCTACATTGATGACTTATTAATGACTGACAAAAGATTCCCATCTAATTTAAAATTCAGTGTGAACATTTTTTTAAATGATCAATATGTGCTTTATAGAAATAGATCTAGAAAGATGAAATCAATATTTTTAGTACTGCAAATTAGTTCCTAAAATTGGCTGATACACAATTATTCACTCCAATCATCCCAGGACAATGAGGAGTGCACGTTAAATGCTGTCCTCTACTCGCCAGTAACTAGTTCTAACGTAAGTAGTGTGAGCATGAATTGGCATTAGTGTGGCCTGTTATTTTGTGTGTTTTAGGTTCCATGTATGTTTTGTGAATGTGCTTTGTGTCTTGCTATGCACTTGGCACATCTTGATCACAGCTGGGCATAACTTGGAGGTGTGGTTTATTGTGTGTGACATTTATTGTAGGCAGGGCTTGAATTACCTCACTGTGATGGACTCTTCCTCTGCACCCACCCTGGAAACTCCCACTGAGAAGACCCATTCCAAGCATAAACTACTGACCATAAAACCTTGGGTCTTTGTTCCTGCCAAGTCCTGTCATCCACAGTTCAGCTTTAGTACACGTTGGGTGATATAATGATCTTGTTTAATAGACTGAAATATTAAACATTATCCACATATTTCTTGAGGTTAGTAAGAACTCTTTGCAGATAAATGAAATTACAGAAAGACAGGGCAATGAAGAAGACCCTTGACATGTTGGCTTTCATGACAGGGCACTAAGTACAAGAGCTGGGAGGTTATTTGTCAGTACAAAAATTTGATAAGGTCGGACTCAGTGTATTGCCTACAATTAGCCTGTTACAGGAAAAATGTCATTAAGCTGGAAAGAATCAAAGAAGATTTGTAAGGATGTTGCCAGGACTCAAGGACCTGAGTTAAGTGGAGAGTTTAGGTAGGCTAGGGCTTATTCTCTTGAAACTTGAAAGATGATCTTTTAGAGATAGATGGGGACCTTATAGGGATAGGTACCTTTTCTATGGGAAAAAGACTGTACTCATTTATTTTATCTATGGCTCTTAGTCTTTTTCCCATGGAAAATAATCAAAAATGAGAGAGCACAGTACAACACAGCACAGATTTAAAAGGTAAAGGGCGATGTGTATCAGAGGAAACTGAGGAAGTGGTTGAGGTAGGTGCAATCACAATAGCGAAAAGACTCTTGAACAGGACCATGGAAAGGAAAGCTTTAGAGGCATATAAGCCAACCTAAACAAATAGTTTAGATGGGCACTTTGGTCAGAATGGACAAGCTGAGCCATAGGACCTTTTCCTGAGCAAAGATTCTGTAACTAGGTTATGATGGGAAGTTCCAAACTGATACCTTAGAATATCTTAACATAAACTTTCAAATGATGATGGGAAAATTGGCTAGTTTGGAGACTTTAGGCAGATGTGCAACAATTAGAAAGTTGAGAACAATGTAAGTGGCAATGAATTGAGAAGTTCGCGTGGAGCCTTTAGGTAGATAAATGTGAAGAATAATGTTAGCAAAGAATAATGTGAACTGAACTGGTTAGTCTAGCATGAACACAAGTAACAAATCTCGTCAAGAAGAAAAGAAAAGCTTACAAAAGTTTCAGAGAGCTCGGTAAAGTTAGAGATCTAGAAGATTATAAAGTTAATAAAAAGGAGCTTAAGAAGGAAATTAGGAGAGCCTTGGTGGGTAGGATTAAAGAAAACCCCAAGGCATTCTACAAGTATGTGAAGAGCAAGAGGATAAAATGTGAAAGAATAGGACCTATCAAGTGTGACAGTGGGAAAGTGTATATGGAACCAGAGGAATTAGCAGAGGTACTTAATGACTATTTTACTTCAGTATTCACTAAGGAAAAGGATGTTGCTGATTGTAATGATGACTTGCAGCAGACTGAAAAGCTTGAGCAAGGCATTTGAGGATGTGACTAAACACATTGATGAAGGAAGAGCAGTAGATGTAGCATATATGGATTTCAGCAAGGCATTTGATAAGTAGCCCATGCAAGGCTTATTGAGAAAGTAAAGAGGCGTGGGATCCAAGGGGACATTGCTTTGTGGATCCAGAACTGTCCTGCCCACAGAAGGCAAAGAGTGGTTGTAGACAGGTCATATTCTGCAAAGAGGTCAGTCACCAGTTGTGTGCCTTAGGGATCTGTTCTGGGACCCTTACTCTTCGTGATTTTTATAAGTGACCTGGATGAGAAGTGGAGGGATGGGTTAGTAAGTTTGCTGATGACACAAAGGTTGGAAGTGTTGTGGATAGTGTGGAGCGCTGTCAGAGGTTGCAACAGGACATTGGCAGGATGCAAAACTGGGCTGAGAAGTGGCAGATGGAGTTCAACCCAGATAAGTGTGAAGTGGTTCATTTTGGTAGGTCAAATATGATGACAGAATATAGTATTAATGGTAAGACTCTTGGCAGTGTGGAGGACCGGAGGAATCTTGGGGTCCAAGTCCACAGGACACTCAAAGCAACTGCGGAGGTTGACTCTGCTGTTAAGAAGGCGTACGGTGTATTGGCCTTCATCAATTGTGGAATTGAACTTAGGAGCCGAGAGGCAATATTGCAGCTATATAGGACTCTGGTCAGACCCCACTTGGAATACTGTGCTCAGTTCTGGTCAATAGAAAGGATGTGGAAACCATAGAAAGGGTGCAGAGGAGATTTACAAGGATGTTGCCTGGATTGGGGAGCATGCCTTTTGAGAATAGGTTGAGTGAACTTGGCCTTTTCTCTTTGTAGCAACAGAGGATGAAAGGTGACCTGATAGAGGTGTATAAGATTATGAGAGGCATTGATTGTGTGGATAGTCAGAGGCTTTTTCACAGGGCTGAAATGGCAAGCACAAGAGGGCACAGTTTTAAGGTACTTGGAAGTAGGTACAGAGGAGATGTCAGGGGTAAGTTTTTTACCCGGTGAGTGATGAATGCGTGGAATGGGCTAAGGGCAATGGTCATCGAGGCAGATATGATAGGGTCTTTTAAAAGACTTTTAGATAGGTACACGGATAGGGCTATAGGTAAGCCTAGTAATTTCTAAGGTAGGGACATGCTCGGCACAACTTTGTGGGCTGAAGGGCCTGTATTGTGCTGTAGGTTTTCTATGTTTCTATGTTAACAAAGATTAAGGAATATCTACAATTAAGCTAGTTAATCAATTGCAAATACTGAGCTAGTTCAGCATGAACAGAGGTAACAAAAGTATGAGGAATAACTGCACTGAGCTAGTTAACTGAGAACGTACAAATAACAAATCATACATAATATGTGTGCGCTAAGTTAGTCAGTTGATCATAACATTGTAATTGAACAGTGGTATGATCGTAACAAAATGTAATGAAGACAAAAGAGACTGCAGATGCTGAAATCTAAAACCGTGCTGGAAGAACACAGTTGGTCAAGCAACATCTGTACAGATGTTAAAAGACACAGGAATTTGATGCAAAACATTGACCTGCACCTTCTGCCTTCACTGATGCTGTTTTGCCAGCTGAGTTCTTCCAGCATTGTATTTTACAACAAGATGTCATTGTGACAAGAGATCCAGGCAAGGGTCGTGAGGACCCAAGCGCTGGATTATCCAAGACTTGAATCGAGACACGATATGAGGACAGGATTCTAAACTAGATGCTAGACAAGAGTCCAAGTAGAACTGATGATTGAACAGCTAACCTCAGTTCAGGTGCTCTTTAAATATTAGAATGCGGTCACCAAAACATGGCCACTGATTAGCTGGGCAGGCCTCAATCTTTAAGGAGACCATGCCGGCTATTCATATTCGGTAGAGTCAGAGAGGATAAACCCCAAAAGCTGCAACAGTCAGGAACACGTCGTAACTGTAATATTCTGTCTATGCACCTGGCTAATTAGGTAAGTGTAAACACAGTTAACAAAGTGCAAGGATTATCTGTGGTTCTAAACTGGTTAACCAAACATGAACAGATATAACAAAGATTAGGGAGATTTGCACACTAATCTAGTTAGTTGAGCACAAAACTGAATAAGGAACAATTTTGTGTACCTTTTCACTAAGATGCTTAAAAAAGCTCAAAAGCTAAATTCACGCAGATAACAAAAATAGAATGTATCTCGACACTGAGTCCGGATCCTAACCACAAAGAAAAGGGAATATACACCACATGTTCTGAGCAAGTATAAAAGCTTCTAACCCACAGAGTAGGGAATATTTGTTCCCCAAGTTGAGCATGAACACAAATAACAAAGCAAAGTGGAGCCTGCACATTAATCTATTTAGTTGAGCACAAACACATAGAGTATAACAAATGAGTATTTGTATACAACATTACTTAATTTTGATGAGCAGTGACAAGATCGGTTGTATCATGACTGACCATTTTTGGCACCACCTTCCCTCACACTTTTGATCCTTTTCCTTTCATTTGTACAATATGGCCTGCTGGGCATGTCCCTCAGCATCACATAGACAAAGGAGCTCAACTCCCCCTTAAATGTCACATTATTTCACCGTGCTTTAGAAAATCCCCTTTATTCTATTTATCCATCTTCCCTGCTTCTTCGCAAAACTAAACCAGTTTGTTTCTCACAAATGTTCTGATAAAGACTCTGTCACCTGACAAGTTAACTGGTTCCTCTCTCCTTGGACGCTGCCTGACCTGCTAAGTGTTTCCGACACTTGTTTTCTGTTTCAAATGTCTAGCAGCTGTTTTTATTGTGTATTTAATATTTCAGTAATATTTGAATAATATTGTAAATACATTTGTTTAAGCATTCTTGTTTGCTTAGATAATTCATTATGTTATATGTAATAATATGTGAACAGTCTATATCATCACACTACTATATCATATGCATGCACCTCACTTAAGATTAAAAACAAAACTAAGAACACATTATTCCCATCTGCCTTGCTTTTCCTGAAATTAAGCTTTATGTTTTGGAGTTACAAAGTATACAGTGGTGACCAGGAAGTTTTAAATGAGCCCAAGACGACTAGCAAGAAGTGTAGCAAGAAGTTCAAATCTTTAAAAATGCACAGCATCTAGTTTAAAAAAAGGCAGAAATGGACAAATTCACTGGTTCATAGACAATGAGTATGAGGTGATAAAAATCAGAAATTACAAAAGCAGAAATGGCTCACTACATTGGAAAGATAGACATGTGCAATTGTACAACAGGTAACTGGGTGATGCGTATGAAGAGAATTGAGCAGTATTTAAAAGAAAATGGAGTAGCCAATAAGAAACAAGTACTAGTTCTGCTGACTGCAGAACTAGTACTAGTGGGAAAGCATACAGCTTGCTTAGAAGTTTAACTGCCCCAACCACCCAAAATGAGCTTTGCTGATTTTGTGAAAGTAATGCAGAATCAGTTAGAATCAAAACCACTGATTGCAGAACACTTTGGGTTTCATAAGCAAAATCAAAAGGAAGGGGAGTTTATTTCAGTGCACATGGCTGAATTGAAGAGATTGTCTGAACATTGTCAGTTCCGTGATGGGCTTAATGAAGCACTGAGAGATTGTTTAGTTGGTGGAATCTTACAAGAAAGCATTCAAAAGCACCTTTTAATGGAAACATAACTTACATTTAAAAGAGATGTTGAAATAGCTGTATCAATGGAAACAGCAGACAATTAAGTGGCAGCCTGGAATGAAAATGAGCATGAACAAAATTGCAATGCCTGAACAGAAACCACCCTAAACGAACAAATTGTGTTACCATTGTGGCAGGGGCTCACATACAACAGACCAGCGCAGATATAAAGCCAAAACCTGCAGAAAGTGCAATAAAGCAGGACACTTACAAAGAGCATCTTAGGCAGACAATATTAACAGGACTGCACTTTCAACAGGAGCACTAATCTGTATGCTATTGTTGAAACATCTGATAATTATGAAACAGACACAGGACTGGAGTCACTTTGAGACTTAGTGTGAAAACTAACTAGACAAACAACATGGCTTACACCAGAAGTGAACGACAAATTAATTAAAATGGAATAAGGCACTGGCTCAGCTGTTTCAGTCATTCAACATAATGAGTTTGAGCAACATTTCAAAGATATTAAACTGAAGCCTGCAGATATCCAACTAAGAATGTACCGGAGAAAAAAAAACTCCTGTGGGAGAGACATATTTAACAGTGAAATACAACAACCAACAAGTCACATTGGGCTTGTACGTGGTAAAAACAGGAGGGCCAGCATTGTGTTCATGAGATTGGCTGAGAAAACTACAAATTGATTGGAGATCCATCCACTACTTGCATGTCACATCCCCTGCAATGAAGCCAACTGAAAGCAAATTAGGAAAGGTACAGGATGGTGCCACAGCATCAAGGATGGCAATAGAAATTCAAACATACCAAGGGTATAATTGTGTTAAATGAAAATACCATACCCATGTTTTACGAAGTACATCCAGATTCTTACATAATCTGTGATAAGGTAGCCAGTGAGCTAAATAACATGCAGGCTGAAAGAATTCTTTACAAGGTTGGGTAGGCCCCTTGGGAAATGCCAGTGGTCCCAGTAGCCAAGTAGAATGGGTCTGTCAGGATCTGTGGTGATCGGTATTGAAAGTAGATCAATACCCTCTGCCCAGGATAGAGGATATGTTTGCAAACCATTCTAGAGGAACACTCTTCTGCTAAGCAAAGTTAGCTAAGGTCTACCTACAGATGGAGGTTGAGGAAGAGTCCAATGTGTTTCTCAAGTTAATCACTCACAAAAGACTTTATTGCTATAATAGGCTCATATAGGAATAGAACCTGCACCTCTATTCTGGCAGAAAGCTATGGATCAGGTGCTTCAATGCTGCCCAGGCACGCAGTGTTACCTGGATGACATCATTGTTCCAGTAAAGATGACAAGGAATGTCTCCAAAATCTCAAGTCAGTGTTAAAAAAATTAGAAGATTATAGGCTCCGAGCATAATGCAACAAGTATGAATTCTTTAAATCAAGCATCTCTTACTGTGTTCACACTATTGACACACAAAGATTACACAAGTGTGCTGAGAAAATTCAAGCAGTGGTGGATTCCCCAGGGCCAAAGGATATGTGATGGTTACAGTCCTTTTTAGGATATGTCAATTACTAAAACAGGTTCCTGCCAAACCTGGCTACTGTGCTCCACTGCTTGAACTTATTACTGCAGATCGGGAAGAAATGGCAATGGACAAAGCAGTGTGAGGTGGCTTTTTGAAAGGCAAAGGAAATAGTGATGTCAGACACTGTGATCCAGATCATTCAGTGAAGCTGCCTGTAACATTCCTCCTTTGGTATAGGTGCAGTCACATGCTATGAGTGATGGAAGTGAACGCCCATAGCTGCAGAGAATAATTACATACAGATTGTCAGAGAGGCCTTGAGTTTGGTTTGGGGTGCAAAACATTACAACCAGTACATGTATGAGAGAGAGTTTACCCTCATTACTGCTCATCAACCTCTAGTGTCCATTTTCATTCATCCATTTTCAATCTTTTCATTGATTTTCAAATAAAGAATATACAAATCAGAGGAGGAGTTTAGCAAACATAATATAAAAGACATATGAACAGCAATAATAAAAACAGTAAGTATATATTGTCAAAATCAAATAGGTAAAATGTTATGCTGTTATATATACAATGGTCAAAAAAACTACAACCCCTCATAGCAATCATAAAAAAGATTGGAAATTTTATTGATAAGGGAAAAAAAAACCTACTGACTAAACTGAAACAAAAAAAAGAGAAAGAAAAAAAGAAACAAAAATAAAGATTGGGCAGTCCAATTGAGGATAAAATTTTTAAAAAGAGAGAGAGAAAAAAACATCCTTCCAGTCATCTCCGAGCTGTCATGGATAAGGATTTCCCCCAAAGAGAATAAATAAAAATAAATAAATAAAAATGAATTAAATCATGTGAAAATACTGAATAAAGGGTCGCCAGACTTGTTCAAAATTAAAGGATGTATCAAATGTCTGGTTTCTAATTTTCTCCAAGCTTCGACATGACGTAATGTAGGAGAACCATTTTCAATCGTCAGAAGGCTGTTCCATTAAGAGCAGCATTATTATGTAGAAATGGGCTCTGTGTCTTGGAGACACAATTACAAGATTGAACAACTAATCATGGAAATGCTGATGGATTGTCCTGTTTACCCTTGGAAAAGGAAATACCTAAGTTTATGGATGAGCAGGGTGGAGTATTGTGCATTTAATATTTCAGTAATATTTGAGTAACGTTGTAAATATATTATGTAATTAAGCATTCTTGTTCATTTAAATCATTCATTACTGGTTAAATATAATAGTACATAAATAGCATACGTCATCACAACACCACATTATATGCACGCCTTGCTTAAAGTGAAAAACAAATGTATGCAAGTCATCTCCCAGCTCCATTTTTTTGATTTTGATTAGTTTTATGTTTTGAAATTATGAAACAGAACAGTTCTTAATGAGATTTTTCAAATGTAAACAGTGTCTGTCCATTAACCTAGTTGTGGACAGAAGGAGAGATTACAAATAATGAAGAGTTTTTCCAGTCCTCATGAAGGGTCTCAACCCACAACGTTGACTGTTTATATTTTTCCATAGATGCTGCCTGGCCTGCTGAGTTTGTCCAACTTTTTGTGTGTGTCGCTTTGTACTACACGTCTTGGTTTTACACAGACAAAGCTGTGAGGTTGTAAGAGGTATTAGTAGAGGAGAGAACCAGTATCTTTCTCAGAGGGTTGGAATGCCTAACACTGGAGGGCATTTAAGGTAAGAGGAGTGAAAGTTCAAAGGTGGTGCGCAGAGCAAAGTCTTAACGCAGACAGTGGTGGGCAGTGTAATGCACTGCTGGGATGGTAATGGGAGCAAAATTTGATAGAAGCATGTAAGAGACTCTTAGATAGGAACATGAATGTGCAGAGAATGGAGAGATATTGTCATTATGCAGGTAGAAGGCATTAGTTGAGTTAGGCATAAACTTACAAGTTTATTTTGGCACAACATCGTAGCCCTGATCCCGCACTGTACAATTTTCAATATATTGTGTTATCACCATATATTGTGATATAGGTGCCAAGGTCAGCAACATCTCAGATCAGACCCATGGCATTCTTAAAGGGGAGGGCGAGCAGCCAGACGTTGTGGTACATTTTGGTAACTACAACATAGCTAGGAAAAGGGATAAGATCGTGAATATAGGGAGCTAGGAAGGAAGCTGAAAAGCAGACCTTAAGCACAAGATTGTTGCCTGTGCCATGTATCAGTGAGGGTAAGAATAGGATGATATGGCAGATGAGTATGTGGCTGAAGATTTGATGTAGGGGGCAGGGTTTCAGATTTGTGGATCACTGGGATCACTTCTAGGGGAAGTATGATCTGTACAAAAGGGACGGATATCCCTGAAGGTAACCAGTGACTTTGCAGACAGGTCTTTTTAGAGCTGTTGGGGAAGGTTTAAACTAGGTTGGTGGGGGATGAGGACAAGAGTGATAGGTCAGATAATGGAGAAGTTGTCATAAAGATAGAGAGGCTGTGAAGGATAGACAGTGGATGGGGCATAAATGCAGTCAGCTGGGTGGGTTGAAATGTGTTCACACTAATGCAAGGCTGATTAACTTTCAGCATGGATCAGTACATGGAACTAAAACATTGCAGCCATTACAGAGGCTATCACAAGGCCAGGGATGACTGCTAGATGTTCCATCATTTAAATGTTTCTGAAGAGAAAGGGAGGGAGGTAAAAGAGAGAGTGAGAGAGTGATATTGCTAATGAGGTCTAGTACCACAGCTGGAGAAAGGGATCACTCCATCAGGACTATGCTAAAGAGCTCACAATAGCAACAGAAACACTGTGGAGCAGATCAGTAGGAAGATTTTGGAAAGATGCAAAAATAAAAGGGTTTCTGTAATGGGGGACTCCAACTTCCCTCATATTGATTGGCACCTGCTTCGTGCAAAAAATTTAGATGGGGTGGAATTTGTCAGCTGTGTCCAGGAAGTATTCCTGACACAATATGCAGGCCAACTAGAGGAGAGGCCATACTGGACTGGGTGCAAGCCAATGAATCAGGTCGTGTTGCAGATCTTTCAGTAGTGAGCATTTCAGCGACAGTGACTAGAATTCCTTGTCATTTACCATAGCCTTGGTAATGGAACAGATGGTATAGGAAAAAATTTAATTGGGAGAGGGTGAATTATAATGCTATTAGGCAGGAATATGGGGCTGTAAATCAGGAACAGATGCTCTCAGGGAAATGTGCAATGGAACTGTGGAAGCTGTTTGCAAAGCGCTTGTATGGGGTTCTGCTTAGGTTTGTCCCATTGGCGCAGGAAAAGGATGGTAAGGTGAGGCAACCATGGTCGACAACAAAAGTGAAATATCTAATCAAAAGGGAAAAGGAAGCATACTTAAGCATTAGGAAGAAACAATTAGAAAATTAGGAGGGGAAACATACAGTATGCCTGCATTCGGAAGAGGCAGGACAGGTCCTTAACTTCTATAGATGTGCCTTGGAGAGCATTCTGACAGGCAGCATCACTGTCTGATATTGGACTGCTACTGGATAGGACTGAAAGAAACTAAAGAAAGTTGTAAATTAGTCAACTCCATCTTGGGTACTAGCCTCCATAGTATCCAAGACATCTTCAAAGAGTGGTGCCTCAGAAGGGTGTTATCCATCATTAAAGACCCCTTTCACCCAGGGCATGCTCTCTTTCCGTTGTTACCTTCAGGAAGGAAGAACAGAAACCTAAAGGCACATACTCAAAGATTCAGGAACAGCTTATTTCCCTCTGCCATATGATTCCTAAATGGACATTGAACCCATGAACACAACCTCACTTTTTAAAAAATATATATTATTTCTGCTTCTGCACTATTTTTAATCTATTCAATATTATATACCTGTACATACTTACTGTAATTGATTCACTTGCTTTTTTTATATTTCTTCCTACATTATCATGTATTGCATTGTACTGCCTCTGCTAAGTTAACAAATTTCACAACACTTACTGGTGATAATAAAACTGATTCTGATAATGAATACTTTGCTTCAGTATTCACCAGTGAGAGCAGACAAAGGTACATCACCATGGCAAGGAGAGAGGTTGGTGGAGAGGACTGCAAACCAGACTGAAATGACAGCATGTAAAGCTTCCTCTGCCTAGTACTTTGTTAGCAAATACGTGGTCTCCAGGGAACAACATAGAGGACCTAAGGGTAAGATTGCTGTAGTGGACAGAAATGAGGGATTGCTGCATTTTTTTCTATGGAGACATGGCTCTCCTCAAACATGTTGGATATGTTAGTAAGACGCGAGGGCTCCTTGTTCAACCAGATGGGCCAGACTGCTGATTTGAAGAGGGCAAAGGCAGGGAGGTCTGTGTTTCATGATAAACTCTTGGTGGTGCTTGAACACAGCGGTCTTGTCATACTCTTGTTCCTCCAACCTCAAACATCTAATGATTAAGTGCCATCTATTCTTCTTACTGAGAGATTCTCCTTCATGATCCTGACCGCAGTTTGCATAGCACCAAGGACTAATGTTCGGCACACACCCAATGTATTGAATGCCACAATTAGCAAACAGGAAACAGCCTACCCTGAGTCCTTTCAAAACATTGCCAGTGACCTCATTTAAGCTTGCTTGAAGAAATCACTGCTCAATTATTTTCTATATATCACACCTGCAACACTAGGGGTTCCAACACACTCGGCCACTGTTATATTACCATAAGAAATGCCTAACCTTGCATCCTTATATGGCATTTCAGGAAATCAGAGCATCTGGCTGTCCTCCTCCTACCTGCATTCAAGCACACGTTAAAGAGCAGGGCTCCGGAAGTAAAGTCACAGGAGGCAGATGAGTGTTTACAGGGCTCCTTTGAGTCTGCGGACTGGGACATGTTCAAGAACTCATCAGAGGACCTGAGCGAGTACGTCTGGTTTGTCACAGGTTTTATGAAGTCAGTCATGGATGAGTGGTCCCCACAAAAACGTCCCCCCAGCCAGAAGACCTGGATGAACCAAGAGATCCACTACCTGCTGAGGACCAGATCAGTGATGTTCGGGGTCGAGCAGCCAAATAAAATACAAGAGGCCCAGGTACGACCTCCAGAAAGCCATCACTCATGTAAAGTGGCGATTCCAGACCAAACTGGACTCACAGAAGGGCACTTGACAACTGTGATGGGGCTTGGCTGCTATCACCTCCTACAAAGTAAAACCAAGCGACAATGTGACAACAAAGTTCCACTCGCAGATGAGCTCAATGCCTTCAATGCTTACTTTGACCATCAAAACATAGAGGCAACTTCACAAACTCCTACAGCCCCCAACAACCCTGTGATTTCGTTCTCTGAGGCCAATGTAAGAGCCATCCTTCGGGATGGTGAATCCAAGGAAAGCATCAGGTCTAATGGGATAACTGGCTGAGTATTGAAGAGCTGTGCTGATCAACTGGCTAGAATGTTCACTGACATCTTTAACCTCAAGGTAGTATTGCAGCTCCTTAAAACTCTGTTCAGGCCACGCTTGGGAGTATTGTGTTCAGTTCCGGTCATCTTACTATTGGAAGGCTGTGGAAGCTTTAGAGGAAGTCAGAGAGATTTACCAGAATGCAGCCTGGATTGGAGAGTATCTTTTATGAGGAAAGACTGAATGAGCAAGGTCTTTTACATTTGGAGTGAAGGAGAATGAGAGACAACTTAATAGAAGTGTATAAAATGATAAGAGACATCCTAATAATAAGATGATAAGGGATAGTTAGAGTAGACAGCCAGTGCCCGGTGGCAATGGCTAGTATGAGAGGACATAATTTTAAGGTGATTAGTGGAAAGTATAAGGGTGATGTAAAAAGGTTTTTACACAGAGAGTGTTAATTTCCTGGAAAGCCCTTCTGGGGATGGTTGTAGCAGCAGATATATTAGAAATAGAACATAGAAACACAGAAATCTACTGCACGTTACAGGCCCTTCAGCCCACAAGATTGTGCTGACCATGTAAGTACTCTAGAGACTGCCTAGAACTACCCTACTGCATAGTCGTCTATTTTTCTAAGCCCCATGTACCTAAGAGTCTCTTAAAAGACCCTGTTGTATCCACTTCCATCACCATCATCAGCAATGCATTCCACACACCCACCTCTCTGTGTGAAAAACTTACCCTTTTCATCCCCTGTGTACCTACTTACAAGCAGCTTAAAACTTGCCCCATCATATTAGCATGGCAAAAAGCCTCAGGTTATCCACATGATCAATGCCTCTCATCATCTATTGGGTCACCACTCATCCTCCCACACTCTAAGGAGAAAAAGCCAAGTTCACTCAACCTTTTCTCATTAGGCATGCTCTCCAATCCAAGCGACATCCTTCTTAACAACACAGTAAACCTGTGCAGCAGCTTTGAGTTTCCAATGGACATGGACTCCAAGGTCTCTCTGATCCTCCACACTACCAAAAGTCTTACCATTAATACTATATTCTGTCTTCAAATTTGACCTACTGAAATGAACCACTTCATACTTACCTTGGCTGATCTCCATCTACCACTCCTCAGACCAGGTTATCAATTTCCCACTGTAACCTTTGACAACTCTCCAGACTATCTGCCACACCCCAACTTCTAAGTCATCAGCAAACTTACTAACCCATCCTTCTACTTCCTCATCCAGGTCATTTATAAAAGTCTCAAAGAGGAGGGATCCCAGATCAGATCCTTGCAGAATATCACTGGTCACTGACCTCCATGCAGAATATGAACTATCTACAACCACCCTTTGTCTTCTGTGGGAAAGCTAATTCTGGATCCACAAAGCAAGGTCTCCTTGGATCCCATGCCTCCTTACTTTCTGAATGATCCTTGCATGGGGTACCTTATCAAATGCCTTACTGAAATCCATATACACGACATTCACTGCTCTACTTTATTCAATGTGTTTTGTTACATCCTCAAAGAACTCAATCAGGCTTGTAAAGCATGGTCTGGTCTTGACAAAGCCATGCTGACTATCCCTAATTAGATTATCTCTCTCCAAATGCTAATAAATCCTGCTTCTCAGGATCTTCTCCAACAACTTGCCCATACTGAAGTAAGACTCACTGGTCTATAATTTTCTGGGTTATCTCTGCTCCCTTTCTTGAACAAGGGAACAACTTTTGCAATCTGCCAATCCTCCAGGACTTCTCCCATCCCTATTGATGATGCAAAGATCATCGAAAGAGGATCAGCAATCTCCTCCCTCACTCCCATGGTAGCCTGGGGTATATCTCGTCTGGTTCCAGGAACATATCTAACTTAATGCTTTTCAAAAGTTCCAGCACATCCTTTTTCTTAATGAGTACGTGTTCAAGTGTTTCAGTCCACTGTAAGTCATCCCCACAATTGTCAAGGTCTTTTTCCCTGGTGAATACCGAAGCAAAGTATTCATTAAGTACCTCCACTCCTGAATGGTCCTATTTTCACATGGCTCATCCTCATGCTCCACATATTTGTAGAATACCTTGGGGTTTTCCTTAATCCTGCTCTCCAAGGCCTTCTCATGGCCCCTTCTAGCTCTTCTAATTTCAGTCATAAGCTCCTCCTTGGTACCCTTGTAATTTTCTAGAGCTCTAAGAGTGCCTAGTTTCTTGAACCTGTTGTAAGCTTTTCTTTTCTTCTTCACTAGATTTTCCACCTTTGTACACCATGATTATTTTACCCTACCATCCTTTCTCTGCTTCAATGGAACATACCTATGCAGAACATCATGCACGTGATCCCTGAACATTTACCACATTTCTGCCATGCATTTCTCTGAGAACATCTACTCCCAATTTATGCTCCCAGGTTCCTGGCAACTAGCATCATATTTCTCCCTACCCCAATTAAATGTTTTCCCAAATTGTCTGCTCCTATCCCTCTCCAGCACTATGGTAAAGGAGATAAAGTTGCGATCACTACCTCCAAAATGCTCTCCCACTGAGAGATCTGACACCTGACCAGGTTCATTTCCCAATACCAGATCAAGTGCAACCTCTCCTCTAGTAGTCTTATCGACAAGTTACATCACAAAACCTTCCTGCACACACCTAACAAACTCCACCTCATCTAAACCCCTTGCTCCAAGGAGGAGCCAGTCAGTAGTAGGGAAGTTAAAATCTCCTGTCACAACAACCATATTATTATTGCACTTTTCCAGAATCCAGAATCTGCCTCCCTATCTGCACGTCGATGTCTCTGTTACTATTGGGGGGATCTATAAAAAACACCCAGTAGAGTTATTTCCCCCTTCCTGTTTCTGACCTCCACCCATACTGACTCAGTAGATAATTCCTCCATGACTTACTCCTTTTCTGCAGCCATGACACTATCCTGACTAGCAATGCCACACCCCCTCCTCACTTGCCTCCCTTCCTGTCCTTTTTGAAACATCTAAAGCCCAGCACACTCAGCAGCCATTCCTGCCCGAGACATACAAGTCTCCAAAATGACCACAACGTCATAGTTCAAGGTATTGATCCACACTCTAAGTTCATCCATCTTGTTTAAGATACTCCTTGCATTAAAATGGATACATCTCAAACCCATCAGGCTGAGTGCATCTTTGCTCTATCATCTGCCTACCCTTCCTCACAAACTCCCTGCAAGCTGTCTCTACTTAATGCACCAACCACCCCACCCCCTGCCTCTTCGCTTCAATTCCCATCCCCCCTCTGTAAATCTAGTTTAAACCCTTCCCAATAGCATTAGCAAACCTACCCGCAAGGATATTGGTCCCCCTCAGATTCAAGTGCAACCCATTCTTTTTGTACAGATCACATCCTGCTCCAGGAGAGGTCCCGATGCTCCAGAAATCTGAATCCCTGCCTCTTGCTCCAATCCTTCACTTACACATTTATCCGCCACCTCATTCCATTCCTATACTCAGTGTTACGTGGCACAGGCAACAGTCCTGCTGCTTGAGCTCCTGCTTCTCAGCTTCCTTCCTATCTCCCTGTATTCTGGGTCTTCTTCCCTTTTTCTATCTATGCCCTCGGTACCAATATGCAAAAAACTCGTAAATAGAATTTCAGGATGTGTACTGCATACATTTCTCTGACATTTAATGTGCCTATTGAAATAGACACATGAAATGAAATCACATTGGAAGGCTATATGGGAGAGAAGGGTTAGATTGACCTTGCAGTAGGTTAAGAGTTGGCACAACATCATGGGTCAAAGGGCTTGTACTGTGCTGCAATGGTTGCTGTTCTGCAGCGTGCTATGTGTCAAATGCAAGCAAATGGGATCAGCTCAGGAAAGCTTCTTGGTCATCATGATAAGTTGAGCCAAAGTGCCTGTTTCCAATCTGCATAACTCTATGATTTCTCTTTATTGTTTTTTTTTAGTATATTGAATGTTTATTTGACTTAGTAAATCTTAATATAAATTTTTGGTCTGCTCTTTTGATATCTTGATGAACAAGAACCTATCTGATTACATACAAATGGCAACTTAAGTGAAACAATAATAGAATTTCCTGGTTGGTTAAAATTGGATTTTTATCTTTTCTTCCAAAGAGACTTTAAACAACTGCTTTGGCCAGCAGGTATAATTCGATCAGGGAGCAGATGGATCCAAATTGTTTGCTTAGTGTTATTATGCTCTTGACATGCATCCAATGCTTAAAGTTTAATGGCCATCATGAGTGGCCAAACAAAGACATCATTAGTCAGGTTGAGAAACTTGAAACATAGAACTGAACAGAACAATGGATACCTGTGACAAGGGGTATGTGAGGTGGGGGTGGCTTCGCTTTAACTCCCGAGGCAGTGAGGGTCACCTGCAGCTGTAGAAAGAGGAGGCACTTGCCTCCAGGTCTAAAGGACCAGGCAGAGAGAGCAGCAGGACCATGTGCTGTCAATCTCACCAGGTGTTAGCCTGCAGGCATTTGCTGACCACTCTGTGAGATCGGTATGTGCGGACTGAGGGAGGAGTCTTGATGACAAATGCTTTATTTGATCATTGTTCTTAGAACATTAAGTGCCCATTATCTCTCAGGGTTTGGTGATAAAGGCCAGGACTTGAGTAACAATGGAACTGTTGTCCCAGGTGCAAAAAATGAGTGAGTGAAAGGAATCAGTTTATTTGAAATGTTGACCTGAGAATTTTTTGTGTATGTATTTAAAAGTGTTTGCAGCAAATATGAAGTATTTGTTGCTATTTCATTAAAGACTGAAGGTGTCTAGGAGGGAAGAGTTTAAGACAGCATTCATCACAAGGTAAAAAAAAGAGGCACAAGAGATAGTGGATGTTGGAATATGGAGCAAAATATAACTTTTAGAATGCTGGAAGAATACTGCAGGTCAGGCAGCATCTGTGGAGGGAAACAGAGAGTCAATATTTTGGGTTGAGACTATTCACCTGGACCATATTCACCTGAAAGGTACTATGCAAACTATAATAGGGTTAAACAATTACATCACAAAGTCCTAAAGGAAATGGGCGCAGGTATAGCGATTCAGAGTTAATATTGGACAATACCAAAATTTCTTAGATCCAAAAAAGACCACAGCACATGTAAGAATATATATTCCAGAAAGGAGGAAATGCTAAGCTAAAATAACCTATAAATTATTTGTAAAACTTTTGGAATCTATTATTAAGGAGGTAATATTTCAGGAAGTTTTAATGCAATCAAGCAACTTTGATGAATGGAAATTTGACAAATTTGCTGGAGTTCTTTAAGAGAAGGGCAAAGGGGCTTCATAAAAGGGAACTAGTAGAGGTAGTGTTGTTGGATATCCTGAAGGCATTTCCATAAACACACACGTATACAGTGAATGAAAGGGATAAAACTGCAAGTGGGTAATATGCTGGCATGGATGAGGGAGATGTTAATGGAAAACAACATTGGGATCAATTGTAGACTAGCAATCAGTAACAAGAGGCTGTCACAAAAAGCTAGGGCTCAAGCACACACAATGTCTGTTAATGACTTGGATAAGGGGAACTAAGTGTACCACAACCAAATTTGCTGACAGCACAAAGAGTGGAAAGTTAGGCAGTTGTAAAGAGGACAGAATGAGGTTACAAATGGAGTTTAAGTGGGAATATGTGAAGTTATCCAATTTGGAAGGAAGTATGAAAAATCAAGTTATTATTTATGCAAATAAAGATTACAGAAGGTTGTTCTATTAAGGGATCTGGGAGTCCTTGTATGTGAAACACAAAATATCAGCATTTATGTAGGGCAAGTAGCTAAGAAGGTTCATGAATTAGTGCCATGGAGTTGTACAGCACAGAAACAGATCCTTCAGCCCATCACATTCATGCTGACCTTTTTGTCATCTACATAAATCTTATTTGCTCAAATTAGGACCATATCCTTCTATGCCTTGTCTACTAGAGTACTTATCTAGATACCCCTTCAGCATAATCTTCTTCTTCTGGTAATGCCTTCCAGATATCAACTATGCTCTGTTTAAAAAATAAGATTTCTCCCTCAGGGCCCTTTTTAGATTTGGATTACCTCTCCTGTCTAAGCTTCTCATAAATTTAAATACTCCTGTTGGGTTACCCCTCCCCATCCATGACTTAAAGGAAACCCTAACTTCTCCTAGCACTATATTCTGCATTCTGTAACGTTTTCCCTCTTGAACTAACTTGACGTTCTTGTGATGGAATGATCTAACCAGCTGATTGCAAACCTAAGCTTCACACTGCATCTCAGTAAATGTGACAATATTAAACCAATTATCAATTCTTATCCAATCTCTCCCCTTAGCTAAAGTGCCCCAATCCAGTCAACATTCTTTTTGCAAGGATTATGGAATATAACAGTCACGAAGTTTAACAAGGACTGGTGAGACTGCACTTGGAGTATTGTGCACAGATATAGTCTCCATATCTAAGATATGCTTGCTCTGGAAGTGGTGCAGGAATGATTCACTGGTTTGCTTCCCAGGATAAAGGAGTTGATGTATAAAGAAAGATTGAGTCTACAGTATATTTATTGCAGTTTGTAAAAGAAAAACATAAAAATTTAATAGATTCTGAGGGGAAATTTAATTTCACTGTTAGGATTATCTAGAACTCGAGGACTGATGCACCATCAACAACTCACTCTGAGACGTAAAAGCAAGATATCGGCTTTTATTGACTGGAAGAAGGAACAAGCAGTGAGTGACCATCATACTACATCCTGGAGACTGAGAGGCCGGGCTCAGGCTCTGATCGCCTTTATACAGGGGTCTGTGGGAGGAGCCACAGGAGCAGTCAGCAGGGGGCGTGTCCAGACAGGTATATGTAGTTCACCACAAGGACACAGTTTCTAAATAAGGGTTCACCACTTTCAGAAGGAGAAGAAGAGGAACATCTTCTCTCAAAGTGTTATGATGGCATAGAATTCTCTACCACAGAGAAGAGCTGAGGTGAAGTCATTGAATATACTTAAGCTGGAGTCTGAAAGACATTTAAACTGTAGGGGAGTCATTTTGTGTGTGGGACAAAGAATTGGAAAGTGGTTGAGGCCAAGTGGTATTGAACGTTGGGGCAGATTCATGAGTCTGAATTTATCCCATTTCTTATCTACCTACATCTGTATGTAATCTGTTGGTGTCGTCATGTCTCTGCTGTTGGAAGCATTCACTTCAATCTGTGCTTATTTCATCTTTTTAGATCAACTTGACGTGCAACTTCTTTAAGGACTTAAGAACAAGACAGTAAGAACTCTCCTTTAATCCTCATGTTCCACTGCTGTGTCATTTCAAATAACTCAATCTTGTTTCTTTGTCACATGTGTGGTTAAACAAAATACAGCTGAATTCTGGAGATACTGCAGATGCTGCAATGTGGAGCTAGAAGAGAAACTTCACAAGTCAAGCAGCATCTATTGGGGAGGGGGCAGTTGGTAGAAATTGTCGATATTTTGAATCAAGACTGAAGCAGGACTAGGGCAGGGTCTCAATCTGAAAACTGGACAATTCCTTTCAACCGTAGATGATCCTCCAACCATTGGTTTGAGGTTCAGCTGAATTCTCATCTTTTCCTATCTTGCTCATTTTAAACAAAGCCTCCTGAGATTTAACCAGAGAATTAGCAGGTCCTTTGTGTTGACCATCTCGACCTAAATGACTGGAAATGACCTGGGGGCAGATTCAACAGCAAATGACAAATGAGTAAGGCATTTGTGTGTTCTCCATGTGACCACATGGGTTTCCTCTGGCTTCTCCAATTTTCTTCCACATTCCAAAGACATACAGGTTAGGGTTAGTAAGTTATGGGCATGCTATTTTGGTGCTCGAAGCATAGTGACACTTGCGAGCAGGTCAAGCAACATCTGTGGAGAAACGGAGTCAATGTTTTCAGGAAAGAGACCAAACAAGATAGCGTACAGGAGTAAAGAACACAGGGGGAGTTGGGTAAATAAGGAGAATACCTCTGATAGGATGAGGCCAAATGGGTTAATGTGGCACTTCGAGTCCTATTATGCAGCTACAATACGCATTGCTAATTTCTCCCTGATGGCCGGAAAGTGCTGACTGAGTGAGAAACAGTGAGATACAATGATGGTTCTGATAGAGACAGAAGGGAAGAATGGATTACATGATGTAATGTTAGAGGATTACACCTAACATTGTTAAATATAATGTTAATGTTAGAGGATCCAATTCTTGGTGATTCTCCTCACAGCCTGTGGTGCATCAGGCGACAACCTTGCCATTCCTGTGACAAGAGCCTTGATGAGGATGACTTGGACCCAAATGCTGGAGTATCTGAGGCTGGGATCATGTAACTGAGCACAAAACAAACACTAGACGAAACACTAGGGTTACGATTGAGCACTGAACCTATGTCCAAGTGTTCCTTAAACACTCAAGTCTTGGCACCCAAAACCTGATTATTAATGAATGAGAATGCTTTTAGCTATTAAAGGGGCTGTGCATAATCTGCAGGGCTAGAGTGTTTAAATCTCGGAAGTTAGCTAACATGTTTGAGAGCATCTCATAAGTTTCTTTAGCATGTCTGTTTTTTTTACGAGGCCGAGTTACTAGCTCAATGCTCAACCCAGCACAGATGGAAAGCATGGAGGAACCGGCCAGATTCGAACCCTGGACCACTCGCCTCAAAGTCCATTGCCACACCGGTTGAGATGTTTCAACTCTGAGTCTGAAAGGCAACATGCCCAGTAAGATGAGGTGTTGCTTCTTGAGCTTATGTTGGGCGCCACTGTAACAGTGCAAGAAGTCACTGACAGAATGGTCGGAATGGGAATTAAATGGTGAATTAAGGTGGCAAGTGTGAGGAAGTTCATGGTGCCAGTTCATTATAAAAGTTCAATTTAACAATCAGTATTTCACAGTCACTGTCATCTTGTCCTGAATGTATTTAATGAACTGCATTTGATTTCCCCTGCTGCTGTAGTGTGTGGTGGGATCTCTTTTCATCTCTGGGTCATTAGTATTGGTTTCTGCATAGCAGTCCAGCACCTACAACAATATGCAAGCATTCACGACCCTTCAGTGAATGATTCTGCTTCCAGGAACAGCTTGTTCAGTCCTGTTTAATCTTGTCACTGACCATGGTGGAGTTCTGTGGGATAAGGAACTGTGTTCTGCTTTTCGAATCCTGTAACTTATGGATGTTGCTTGGATTGGAAGACTTTAGTTATGGGGAGATTGAACAGGCTGGTCTTCTTTTCCCTGGAGCAAAGGAGTCTGAGGGTTTATGAGAGCAAGGGTAAGATGGATCGCTTTGTCAGAATTCTTTTTCCCCCTTGGTGAAGGTATCAAAAATAAGGGTATGGTGTTAAGGTGAAAGGTAGAAGATTTAAAGGGGTACGTTTTTTTACATAAAGATTTATTGCTACATGTGCATGCTGCCGGAGGAAATGGTGGTACAATTATAATGTGCCCTTTGATCTTCAACAATTTTTAATCGGCGCACTATAAAATGCATTCTGTCGGATGAATCATGGTGCCGTACGGCAATTGCTCAGCCCATGACCACAAGAAACTGCAGAGAATTGTGGAACTAGCCCAGCGCATCTAGAAATCAGCCTCCCCTCCACAGATTCTGTCTATACTGCGCACTATCTTAGTAAAACATCCAGCATAACCACCCACCCTGGCCATTCTCTCTTCTCCCTCCTCCTACTGGACCTGAAAGCACGTAACACCAACTTCTATTCCACAGTTATCATTAATAAACAGCTCCCTAGTACGATAGACTTTTGACATCACAATCTACCTTGTAATGATCATGCAGCATGTAGTCTTCCTCTGTAATGGTAACACTTCATTCTGCATTCTGTTATTATTTTCCCTTGTACTATCTCAAGGCACTGTTCTGATGAATTTATCTACATGAACAGTATGCCAGACAAAATTTTCACTGTAGCTTGCTAATCAATATATCAATTTTGTGTTTATGAAGCATTTATACGGGCAGTCAATTAAGCAAGCCCTACAAGCATACAGGCCTGATGTGAGCAAATGGATTGATGTAGATGGGCACAAAAGGTCAGCATGGACATGATGGGTCAAAGGTCCTTTTGTTGTGCTGTACAAGTCAATTACTCTATGATGCTAAGAGTTGAACTTTACTTTGTTTCTTTATCTCTAGAAGTGATTCGGCTGTCCTTGGCTCTGTTTGGGTGGACAGCAGGTCCTTGAACTATTGTGTGTGATAAAGGTGGGCTTCCTCCTGATATTTAGAGCACCAAAAGTCAAACGACAGTCAAGACCGTTAATCCATCCAGGGTACTCATCGTGCACAGATGGTTTGCTGACACAGACTTTTATCAATTTTGAATTAGTGAGCAAAAGCCTGAAGTGGTACATTTTGTCCCAAGCTTAGCTCACTCTTCCCCCACCCCCACCGCATCCCTGTCTGGCACAGGCTCCAGATCACAGAAATATTCTTGAATGGCTGTTTTCAAATTCTTCCATGATGGCTTTCAAGGTGTTGAAGCCTGAGTCAGGAGGTCACATTGAAGGGCTTGAAAACTTTGGTTATGCTGCACTTGGAATATGGTGTGCAGTTTCTGGTCAACCTCATTACAGCATCGTGTTCAGTGCAAGTACCATGGTCCAAAGGGCTTGTTCCTGTGCTGAACTGTTCCAGGTTCTACGTTTTATGATGGTTTCCCGTTCCACTTCTCTAATCTCCAAACCTACAACAATTGAAGATCGCTGTGCTTCTCCAACTCTGGCCTCTTTGTAGTCACAGAATCATGCAACAGAAAGAGATGCTTCAGCTCACTGAGTCCATACTGAACTCAACACCCACTTACACTAATCCTGCTTTATTCTCCCGCCTCTCGCCGTCGTGAGAGATGGAAACGGGTAAGGCAAGCCAACAGGCCTCTGGTGAAGCTGTCTAGGCCAATCCCCTGTACAGAGGATACAATGGATTACAGAAACATTGATGAACTCCAACCATACCACTGACTTTGGACAATGGAGACAGAAAGATATCAGTGGCCTATGCTCCACTGGGAACCCAAAGGCCCAAGAAGAAGCTTTACTCTCTTCACATTCCCAGCAGCAATTTACAATGACCTTTAACCTACTCACCTATGTCCCTGGGATTTGGGAGGAAATTAGAGAACTCAAATGATTCCAAGCACTCTGTCACAGACAGTACCCGAGGACAGGATTGAACCCTGGTCTGTAGCACTGCGTGACAGCGGCTCCACCTGTTGGACCACTCTGTAGCCAAAGATGTAATTGGGATTTCTTAATTTCCTGAGTTTATCCAGACAACTTGTCCATCCCGCTTGCTTTATATTCAACTTCCCGACCTTTCAGCACATCTCAGAACCCAGTTATGAAGCAACTATGCATGCATGTGGGTGAAAAACAAAACGCATCACTCTGGGCCTGGAGTCACACATTGAACCAGAACAGATAAACTCTAGTGGAAGGCTTTAAGCTGAGAGCAGAGTTGACACTGGCACTGAGGAAGAGAATCGTTTACTGCTAAGTGCTAGTTATCAGGCTAGGACTGCATATATTGTATGTGTCACCAAACAAAAGCTTGGCATTAAAAGTGATTTAAGTCTGTTTAACATAGAGCTCGCCTGAGGCACTTTTATTGACAGAAAATAATGATGCATTTGGGGAATTTCTTACTCACTTCCACTGTATTATATTATGCTTTAGATCAGGCACCGAGACAGGCCCGGTGACCTCATCCCATGAAGTACATTTCTTTCTGTTGAAGGAAGATTGCAATATAGTTCTTTTTAATTCCATGTCAGTACTTTGGAAGAAATTCTAATTTTGGGCTGGAGAAGCACACAGGATAAGAATAATTTTAAAAAATAGATGAGTGCTTAAGTCATCCATTTTAAATTTGGCTCCCAGCAAGACACTCGACAATCTGAATGACGGAGCAAGAGGAGAAGGACCCTAATCTAATCAGCTACATAGCTAGGGGGCACTGTACAGCACTTCCCAAATCTATGACCCAGGAAGGTCGAGTGCCATGGTTACATGGGGGTCACCAGGCTGACCTTCAAAATGGTCCTTCATTGTGACTGGTCTAAACCCTCGGACTCCCTCCTGAAGAGCACCATCGCGGCACCTTTATTCGTGACTGCAGCGTTTCAGCAAAGTGGCTCATCGGCACCTTCTCTAGCGCAAACAGGGAATGGACAACAAACATCAATGCACTCAGTTTTACAGAGTAAAGAGTATTTGTGTCAGCATCTGTCATGTATTTCCTATCCCACCTAAAACCAACTTGTCGATACATCTGATGGCTAACAACACGCAGCACCACAATTGAACTGGTTACATTCCCTGTGGGACCTGCTGTGGTGCAGAATAACTGATGCATTGGCCTCCAAATAACAGTTTCAGCAACAACACAATTCCTCACATGCTGAAGCTTCTGGCAGGTGCCACTAAAATGATGTGTCAGTGACAGCCTAGGAGGAAGAAATATTTCTGCATAATGCTTATAAAAGAATGCATGCAGATCAACTGATGGACTTTAGACATTTGGTTTGATGAGGTGGTGAACTACATATACCTGTCTGGACATGCCCCCCCCCCCCCCCCACCCCGCCGACTGCTCCTGTGGCTCCTCCCACTGACCGTGGCTCCTCCCACAGACCCAGGTATAAAGACGATTGGAGACACAGACCCTTCCTCAGTCTCCAGGATGTTGTGATGGTCACTTGCTGCTTGTGCTTTTATCCAGCCAATAAAAGCCTACCTTGAGTTATTGATGGTGCATCAGATGACTTTGGTGAGGCTAACTTCATGGGAGGTACACTCAGTGACCTCTTTTTTTTTTAGGTACGTCGATACACCTGCAATTAATGCAAATGTCTAATCAGCCAATCACGTGGCAGCAACTCAACACATAAAAAAGATGGAGACATGGTCAGGAGGTTCCGTTGTTGTTCAGACCAAACATCAGAATGTGAAGGAAATGTGATCTAAGCAACTTTGACTATGGAATGATTATTGGTGCCAAATGAGGAGATTTGAGTATTTCAGTAGCTGCTGATCTCCTGGGATTTTCGTGCACAACAGCCACTGGAGTTTACATAGAATGGTAAACAAAAAACAAAAAATAAACATCCAGTGAGAAGCATTTCTGTGGACAAAAAAAATGCCTTATAAATGAGATAGATCAGAGAAAAATGGCCAGGCTGGTTTGTGCTGACAGGAGGGCAACAGTAACTCAGGTAACCACATGTTACAACAGTGGTGTGCAGAAGAGCATCTCTGAAGTGGTTGGGCTACCACAGCAGAGGACTACGAACATACACTCAGTGGCAATTATATTAGATACAGGAGACAGCTAATAAAATAGCCACTGAGTGTAAATGCATCCCTTAGTTAAAATGAGTGGGAAGTAAATGAAATCCTTAGCTAGAATGCATTGGGGGATGGGGTAGATGTAATCCTTAGACAAAATGTATCAAAGGTAAATGCATCCCATCCACACTCAGCAGCAGGCTATGAGGGGTTTCTGGCCTAAGGTAGAAGGAGATGAGTTATACAGCTCTCGTTACATGCACATGCAGTTCAGCTCTGAGTGATTATGCAGAAAGTTTGAAGTTAATAACTCATCTCCTTCTACCTTAGGCCACGAACTTATCAATCACCCCTGCTATGGATGTTTTCTGGAGGTCCAAGATCCATATGCTTCATGACCGCTGGACTAAGTGTGTAGATGTAGAAGGGGTCTATGTTGAAAAATAAATGTGCTAGGTTTTCTCAAACTGACTCCTTCTACCTTAGGCCACGAACTTATCAATTACCCCTCGTATTTACTATAGTTCTTGTACTGAGTGAGGAATTTCTCCACCAGTCAGGCCTCTTCTGTTGATTTGCAATCAATGCCTGAATGTAGGGGGCCTCACTCTAGACCTTACCACATAGCAGAGGTTGAATTTTCCTCAATATGAACTGCTCTATTTTGGATGTAACATTAAACAGAGACACACCACTGATTTATTTCAAAAGAATTGCCAGGAACCTAGTTCCAATTCAGTCTGGCTGCTCTTCAGGTCTACAAAGCTGTCATCTAACAATACCTCATCATTTTTTATCATTTAAGCTCGATTCAATATTAAACTCAAAGCAATTTGCACCGGCAAAATCAAACGGGTCATCCTAAAGTTCAACCATGAATGAGTTCAGGCAATAGCTCATTCAAACCCCATTAGCTTTGCATTTAAAACCATGGTAATACTCTTGTAAGGAAAAACTAGACATAAAATCTTGGCACCTACCCAACCGAATAGCAAACACTGGTAAAATGCTTCCCCTCATCACTTGAGATTACAGCTTTTGTAGTTAGCAATTTTTTACTGCTAAATTGCTGAAAGCTTATGGGAGTTTTTATGCTTTGTTGGGTTCACTGCATAGCCCACAGTTTCCTACTGGGAGGCATGGTGTATTCACCAAGCAGGCCCACAAAGCACTTGTCTCTGCTCTGTTGAACACTGGGCTCTCTTGTGCATCACTGGTTCAGAGGTCATAAACTAATACTGGCAGCTAAAATGGCTTCCTTATCAATCGTGGAATAAGTCAACAAGAGAGTGCGAGTAAACTTCAGAAAGTCGTACAGCCTAGAAACGGGCTTTTCGGCCCACCAAGCCCATGCAGACCACCAGCCATCGAAGCAGAGGGCATAGGAATGAAGTGAGAGTTGAGATATTTGATGTTGCGGTGTTTGCTGAGCTTGGCAATAGCTTGCAGACGCTTCATCACCAGTCGAGGTGACATCCTGCAGTTGCTAGTGTTTCTTGTTGGGAGTGCTCGCATTTGCTTTCCTCGATCCTGATTGGCTATCCCCTCAGTTGACCTTTGGATTCTATTGGCTTGCATTTCATTGGCTCTTAGGAGTTTGTAGATGGCATCTATTTCAATACATTAGTTTACAGTTTTATCAGAAGAGAATCACACTTCCAAAAAAAAATCTTGTGTCTGCTTCTTGTTTGCCTACGCCAGAGCCTCGACAATGTCCCAATTAAAATGGTGCCCTTCTCGGTCTTCATGAATCAAGATCAGCGAGAGATCAGGGAGATTTAAAAGAGACTTGAGGGGCAATTTTTTCACACACAGGCTGTGGGTATATGAACAAGCTACCAGAGGAAGTGGTAGAGGTGGATATAATAACAAGATTTAAGAGAGCACTTGGAGAGTTACATGGATAGAAAAGGTCAGATGGACATCAGCCTAATGCAGGAAAATGGAACTGGTTCGGGTAGGAAATTTGGTCAACATGACAAAGGACCAGTTTCTGTGCTGGGGTGCTCTATGATTCTGTGACTCTATTCCCAGCAACTCCACCAAATTGAAACACCAAGCTCCAAGGGGTAATTTACAATGGCCAGCTAACATACCTAAGCAGAAGTATTTTGCGCCAATAACTCTTTATGCAGCCCAGTGTCGATATGCTGAGCATTATGACATAGCTCAATTTGTTTTTACTGTGTGATTTATGGAGACAGAGCTATCATGTTACAGCCACACAGCATGGAAACAGGTCCTTCAGCCTGTCATGTTGATGATGACCATTTATGCTAATCCTGCTTACCATCATCTCATATGTTCATCTAATGGACTTAGAACATAGACGAGCACACAGGAATAGGCCATTCAACTCGTAATGTTGTGCCAAACCAGCTAAAAAGCAAATCAGAAACACCCAAGCACTAATCCTTCCTACCTAAGTCATGTCCATATCCCTCACCCTCCTTATATCCATGTGCCGATCCAAACAGCTCTTAAAAGCCTCTAATGTATCTGTCTCTACCACCAGACCAGGTATCTACAACTCTGAGTAAAAATTTTGCTCCGCACATCCCTCTTGACCTTACTGCCCTCTCAATTGCAATGCATGCCCTCTGGTTTTAGACATTTCAAGCCTACTCTCTGCTTACTCTATCTAAACCTCTCATAATCTTGTAAACCTCTATCAGATCTCCCACCAGTCTCCAGCAATCCAGAAAAAACAACCCAAGTTTATCCAGCCTCTCATGATAGGACATACCCTCCAAACCAGGCAGCATCCTGGTAAATATCTTCTGCACCCTCTCCATAGCCTCAGCATTCTTCCTATAGTGGGCTGAGCAGAACTATATGCAATACTTCTGATGTGGCCTAACCAGCGTTTTATAAACTTGTAACATAACCTCCTGACATTTGAACTCAATGCCTTGACTAATGAAGTTAACAATGACTTGGAGCTCAGCTTCCTCCGAGACTGAGATTGGAGAGATTTCTGTCCTGGACTAGTGGAGACAATGAACATGGAACAGCTTCCTACTTTCTCTGCAGGTTGACTGAACTCCAGTATGGGCAAATGATTGGAGGTGAAATGCATCCTTCTGGGTAGGAAGGTTCCATCAATGGACTAGTTCATTGAGCACGAGAACAGCAAGAAGATTTCTGTCTGGTGGAGTGAGTACTGGCCTAGATGTGGTTGACCATAACCTGCAGTGGATGGGGTTGGTGCTGCAGCCATGGGTGAGTACCACACCTTGCCTTAAATCATTATGCATTACATATTGATGCCAACATATTGAAAGACCCCTGCCACCATGCCCCCCCCCCAGACATTCTGACTTCTCCCTTCTCCCATGGGGCAGAGAATCCAAAAGGCTGAAAGTACCTACCACCAGTCTCAAGGAGAGCTGATATTCCACTGTTACAAATTGACTGGACAGAGTTCTTGTACAATAATGTAGATTCTTGATCTCAAAATCTACCTTGTTATTGATTATTTGCATGCACTTTACTTTTTCAGTGTGTTTTACACTTTATTATGCATTGTTAGCTTTTTTACCTTATCCTTGCATGTTTTTGTCTGCCTGCACTGTACTTTCTCTGTAACTGTAACACTAAATTCAGCAATCTGTTGTTGTGTTTCCCATGTCCTACCTCAGTCTACTGATGTGATGAAATAATTTGTATGGATGGCATGCCAAACAACGTTTTTCACTGTACCTCAGTACATGTGACAATAATAAGCCAATTTACCATTTTTAAACCCTTTCAGCTTACTCAAGGTCAGAAAAAAAAACTCTGTGAGCAATTATTGGTGCTGCTCTTTTGCAGTTTTCTGGATTCATGCCACAGTACGGATCATAAAGATGATGAATTTCAGCATCACTGGCTGCTCCTGCTGAGAGGTGGGGAGGCACAGTGATACAGCTACATCACAGGTCCAGTGACCCAGATCTAATCCCAACTTCTGCTGCTGTCTGTGTTCAGACTGCATGGGTTGCCTTACACATCCCCAAGATTTTGCAGGTTGGCAGGAAAACTAGCCACAGCATATTGCCTGTAAGTCACTGTGAGTAGTGACATGACCTCAATATCAACAAAGCAAGGCAGCTGGTCACTGACTTCAGAAGGGGGGGGTGGAGGGGTGTGGCACCCATGTTTCTCTTGAGACCGAGGTGGTTGAGACCTTCAAGTTTCTTGGTGTGGACACTCCCATCCTGGCCAAACTATGGTGATGTCATGGTCAAGGAAACTCACCAGTGCCTCTGTCCTTGGAAGTCTAAATCAGTCTGTCACGTCCACATCGACTGCTACCGATTTTTATCAATGTGCATTGAATGCATTTCTGTCTGGTTGCATAACGGCTTGGTATCTCAACTGCTCTGCATGTGACTGCAAGAAACTGCGGACAGTTGTCGGCAAAGCTCAGTACATCATAGGAACCTACTCCTCCTCTGTGGACTCAAAGAACCCACTGACTCCAGACATTCTCTCTTCACTTCACCCTTCTCCATTGGACAAATGATATAAAGCCCTGAAAGTATTTACCACCAGGCTTAAAGATAGTTTCTATCCCACTGTTACCAGACACTTGAAAGATCTTCCTGTACAGTAAGATGGACTCTCAAACTATCTCATTCTGATCTTGAATTTTATCATCTAACTGCACAGCATTTTTTCAGTGGCTTTTACATTTTATTATTGTTTTACCTCATTCTAGCATAATGCATTGTGTAATGATTTGATCTGTATAATCAGTATGTAAGACAAGCTTTTTACTGTATTTCGGTACATGTGACAATAATAAACCAAATGCATGAGTTGTAGAGGAGGGAGGAGCTGATAAGTATGCAGGGAAAATTAAGTAGTATTAGTTGTAAGTTTGACTGTTTGCTGCCAAGCTTGGCAAAATACTTGCAGCCATTTTGGCTCCAATCGAGAAGCCGTTATCAGTGTGCAGTTGAGGGTGTTGTCTCCTCAGAATGCTGGCTTGTATACTTCCAAATGACCGACCCAAACTACCAATATTCCACAACATTTCAAAGTAGGATTAGTGTAACTGGCTGCTTTCTGGGTGGTGCAGACTGGATGGACTGGAAAGCCTGCTTCCATGCTGTTTGATTCTTCGAGTCAATGCATTGCCATTCTGGCAGGGGCTCTTTGGCTCCAGGGAATATCCTTGTATTAACATTCCCAGAGTAATCTCCTATGAACTGTGCACAGTCTGATCACGACACTAAGGGGAAAAGATGCAGTGACTGGGGGTGGGGGTGGCTGGGGAAGAGCTGCATGGTGGAATGGCCAGAGTGATGCCTGGACTGGAGAACTGAGGAGAGAAAGGCTGGTCTGATCTTTGGAACAAATGGGATTGAGATGAGATCTAATTATAAGATGCGTAAAAACAACCTTTCCCTCAATGTCAACAAAACAAAAGAGCTGGTCACTGATTTCAGAAAGGGGGAGGTGCACAGGCTCCTATCTACATCAATGGTCAATATCAGAGGTCAGGATGGGGTGTAAAAAAAAATTACATTTATTTCCTTTTGCAGAGAAATTAGCAGACATATTCAATTTGTAAAAGCACTAGAGGTGAATTTAGAAACTGTTTCACTCAGGGAACCAGCCTTCTCTGTCCACAGTAGAGTATAGAAGTATTTCCACTTGCTGATGAGTGCAGCTTCAGCAACGTTTCATCTCAATTCCTCTGCCTCTGCTACATCTCTCAGTTCCTCCATCTCCGCCACAAAAACTGCCATCCCCTTCTCTCAATTCCTCCATATCCACCACATCTGCTCTCTGGATGAAGTTTTTCATTCCAGAACTAATGAGATGTCCTCCTTCTTCAAAGAAAGGGGCTTTCCTTCCTCCACCATCAACACTGCCCTCACCTGCATATCTTCCATTTCGTGCATGTCTGCCCTCACCCCATTCACCTGCCACCCCACCAGCCTTCGCGTCCAGCACATAATTCTCCATAACTTCCGCCATTGCCAACACAATCCCACCACCCAAGCACACTTTTCCCTACCCCCACTTTGTTTTTCACAGGGATCACTTCCTATGAGAGTCTCTTGTCCATTTGTCTCTCCACTCTGATCTCTGTCCTGGCCCTTATCCTTGCAAGCAGAACAAGTGCCACACCTGCCCCTACACCTCCTCCCTCACTACCATTCAGGGCCCCAAACTGTCCTTCCAGATGAGGCAATACATTACCTGTGAATCTTTTGGGGTCATCTCCCAGTGTGGCCTCCTGTATATCAGTGACACCTGGTATGGATGGGGAGACTGCTTCGCCAAGAACCTTCACTCCATCTGCTAGAAACAGCGGGATCTCCCGGAGGCCAACCATTTCAATTCTACTTCCCATTCCCACACCTTATATCCCACCAGGGTATTGACATCGATTTCTCAAACTTCCAGTAATTGGCCCCGCCCTAGCCATTCCTCATTCGCATTTCCCTCTCTCATCTTACCTCCTTACCCGCCCATCACCTCACTCTAGTGTTCCTCAACCTTCCCTTTCTTCCATGTCGTCTCCTATCAGACTCCCCCTTCTCCAGCCCTTTCTCTCTTTTACCAATGAACTTCACAGCTCTTTACTCCACCCCCTCCCCCGATTTCACCTATCATCCATTACCTTGAACTTCTTCCTCCCCTTCGCCTCCCCTTACTCGGACTTCTCATCTTTTTCCAGTCCTGATGAAGGGCTTCGGCCCAAAACATCGACTGTTCCTTCATTTCCATAGATGCTTCCTGGCCCGCTGAGTTCCTCCAGTATTTTGTGTCCATTCCAACATCTGCAGATTTTATCTTGTTTGCAGCACGAAAAAGAACTTGACACCACCCAGGACATAGTGAAAGGCCATCCTTCCAAAACCTTCCCTCACTCCACCACTGAGGTGCAGTAGCAGTAGTTTCTACCATGTTCAGGACACCCCACAGCAACTCACCAAGACTCCTTAGCAACACCTACCAAACCCACAACCTCTGTCAGCTAGATGCCCAAGGGCAGTAAAAACAAGAAGAACTCCACAACATGGAACACTTCCAAACTACAAACCACCCTGACCTGAAGGCACACGAGATTGCCATTCTTTCATGGTCTCCAGATCAATGTCTGCCCTAACAAGACTGGTAGTGGACTCACACCTCAAGCACTGTAACATTTCAAGAAAGCAGCTCACGATGACCTGCTCAAGGGTACTTAGAGATGAGTGATGAAATAGCGGCTCAGCTGCAAAGCCCACATCCTTTGAATGGATTTTTTATAATTCTCATTACCATCCAGTACAAAGCAGTTCAACTAATTGGCATCCCATCCGCCGTCTTAAGTAGCTTTTCCCTCCACCTCCCACTCAGAGTTCTGCAGTATACCACCTAGAACATGCAGCTCCAAGACCATGTGCCTGAGCCTTCAGCCATAGGCAGCAGGCATAAGGGAACACCACCACTGACAGATCTCTCCCCAAATGGCACACCAGAATCGTTTGGAAATATACTGCTATTCCTTTATCATCACTCGGCCTAAATGTTGGGAAATCCTTTTCCAAAAGCACTCTAGGAATAATTCCAGGAGAAAGGCATCAGCAGTTCAAAATGGTGGCTCACCAAGTGAAATTAGGGATGGACAATAAATGATGGCTTTGGCAGTGATGCCTAGATCACAAAAAAATGTTTAAAAATTGCAGCAGACTTATGCATGTTTCACGCTTTGAAGTACATGATTGAAAGTTTCATTATGTGCTCTGCATTTTCTGAAATATTAATCATTTAGAGATTTAATATTTTAGTCTGGCAGAGCTAAAATAACTCACAAATGAATTACTAGGCCACCCTGTGTGGTTGTTTATTTGAATTAATCCTACAGGGGAAAATGCTGTCTTCGACCTGGACCTATGCAATGAGAAAAGTAAAATTGATGATATTGCACTTAGGGATCCTTTCGGAATGAGTGATCACTATGTTTGAACTTCTCATACAAATTGTGGGCACAATAGATAGATCTTCAACTAGTGTATTATGCCTAAATAACCGAGACTACATTTGGAAGAGTGGTGGGAAACGAGAAGATTAGGAATATCTTAAAAAGCAGCAAAGAACCACAGAGCAAGCAATAAGGAAGGGGAAGATAGATTATGGAAGTAATATAACACAATATATGAAAACATTTGGTATAACTTTTAGAATTAAATAAAGCCAAAAAGGGTAAGTAAAGTGAGCATAGATCGGTTGGAAGATGAGAAAGGAAAGGTAATATCAGGTACTGCAGAAATGGCTGAGACTTTGAATGGCTATTTTGTGTCCATCTTCACGTTGGAGGACATGCCGAACATGCCCAAAGAGAGATGTTATGGATACAATGGAAACTATCACAATAGATGTTGTAATTAGGAAACTAGTGGGATTAAAGATAAACAACCCCTGCTCCTAATGTGATGCATCCCAGGGTACTGAAATAAATGGTGGAAGCTATAGTAGAGAACTTTGAGATAATTTACCAAACTTCTCTGAATTCTGGGCAGGTACCAGGTGATTAGAAGAAAGCAAATATCTTGCCACTGTTTTAAAAAGAATGTAGCAAAGGAGAGTAACTATGGGCCAATTAGCATAACGTTTGTAGTCATGACAATGCTTGAAGCTATTATTAAGGAAGAAATAGTGACACAGAAGTGGTTCCTGTGGTGAACTATGTGCCTGTCGGGACACACCCCTGCTGACTGCTCCTGTGGCTCCTCCCACAGGCCCCTGTATAAAGGAGACCTGCGGCCTGAAGATCGGCCTCAGTCTCCAGGACCTTGTATGATAGACACTCACTCCTGGTTCCTTCTTCCAGTCAATAAAAGCCGATATCTCGCCTACGTCTCAGTGTGAGTTATTGATGGTGCATCAGTTCCATCAAGCAGACACAACATGGATTCATGAAGGGCAGATCGCGTGTGTGTGTCTGTCTCTGTGTCTCTGTGTCTGGTTGGCTGTCTATCTTTCTATGTAAGTGGTAGCAACAAGGGAGGGTGAATTGATGAGTATGTGAGTTTTGTGTAAATAGGTTGGCATGGATACATTGAGTCAAAGGGCTTGTTTCCATGCCGCATGTCACTATGACTTTACTCTGCAACCTATTCATTCCTTCTTAATCTCATTTTCTGGCACCTGCTCTGTAGTCTCCTATGCCTTGCTGCTTCAACTGCTAGATCATATACTTGTTCCTTCATTTTTGACATAGGACCTCTTCTTTTTAAAAATATAAAAGGTTTCTTACATGTGACTCAAGACAGAAAAAAAACAGCTTCTCCTCTTAGTAATCTCAATGAAACTTTCATTCACTATATCACTGGCCCTAAAGAACAAGTTCCTCTGAGAGACATTGGCTTTGTGGGATGGTAACATTGCTTTAGCTATTGAGACATGTTTATAAAAAGTAAAGTTAATTTAATTAATTTTCACCAAAACAGTCCCAGCTTCAGGTACTGCTGTCTAGAGTCGACCATAATGTTGAAGGGTCGAGCACCACTAATGAAGAGCAAGGTACTCCTGTGAATAGTTAACCCTGAATAATAAAGGGTCAGAAACCACTAATCGAGACTATTTGTCCCATTGTGATTTTGCCAATGATCTTACAGGTGACTATGTCGCCTCTCCAGAATGGTCCCATCTCTTGACAATTTCCATTTTTAAACTATTTATCCAATTCAACAGTTGTTTTTGTATCTGTGTCTACTGACATTCAGCTAGTGCATTCCATGTGATAACATTTCACTTCTATTAACAAAGCTGTTATTAGAAACTGAGGCCTTGTATTCTCTTAATGTGATTTTGGGATGAAGTCGTTGCCGGCGTAGATTCAGGGTGAGGAGTGAAACATTAAAAGGAGCCTAATGGGTACCATCTTTATCTAGAGCGTAGAAGGTATGTAGAACAAGAATTTGTACAGGTATACATTTAACAAGGATTTAGAGAGAGATGGAATAAGCTCACATGGAAATCTTGATCAAGATCTCAATCTTGATTGAGTCAAAGGCTCTGATTCTGTGCTGTATTACTCTATGACTATGAGGTGGTTGTGAGAGTTACAACTGCATCAATATGTTAGGGTCTGTTTCTTACATTTTGCTCTTTTGTCATTTTGGGCACTGTTTTTCAGTAGGATGATCTCAGGTGTTCCTACAGAAAGGACATTTTTATAGTATCATAGAAGAATGAAACATGGTATCAGGGCCTTCAGCCCACTGAGTCCATAGTGACCATCAAGCACCCATTATTCCCAATGCTACCCAAACTCAATTTGCTTTACTCACCCCTCTTTCTCATCAAATTCCCCTAATTCTACCACACACCAACACAGTGGAGGTATTAAGCCACCAACCTGCACACCTGTGGAATGCAGGAGTAGATAGGAATACACAGAAAAAAATTCACAGTGAAATATTCTGTATCAATTTAATTGCTAGCTCAATCAGTTCTGCACAACATCATGGGCTGAGGGAACAGTCCCTGAATTGTATTATTCTGTGTTCTATGATCGTTCAGGAGGCCAGGATTGAAGCCAGGCCACGGGAGCTCTGAGACAGCAGCTCTAACTGTTCCGCCACTGGGTCATCCTCATACCATTAGTGTCATTTATTGAAGGGAATTAGCCCTACTTGTCATTCCTGGGCCATATATGAATCCAGATGTACAAATGTAGTTGGGTCCTTCTGAAGTGGGTCAGACACGTTCAGGAAACCAGAGACAGGGAAAAGTACCATTGTGAGAAATTGATTCAGTAGAGAGTATGAGCTCAGTAGAGACTTTTGCCCCCAAGCCAAAGCCGCCATGCTTTGGGGCAATTAAGAGCTAAATTGGAGTTTTCTCTCTGTCTCTCTCTCTCAAGAGCAGCGCCATCTCTGTGTCCAAGGTCAACTTGGGTAATGTAAGTCCACATAAAAATTAAGAAATCAAACCTCAAGACTGACAAGGGGATCCTTTTGCTTCAGCTAAACTGTTTAACGAGATTTTTGTAAACTGCAATATAAAAAAGAAATTTGGAATAAAATTCAAGAGAAGTCTAATGACCTTTGTGGTGCCAACAAGGGATTCAAATATCCCGGAGCGCTTTGCTTAATGTTCTGCACTCCTGCATGCATTTAAAAGCTAATCATATTTAATATGAGAGACGCATAACAAAAGATTTCAGGGAATAGTCTCCGTGTGGTGCTAATTAATGAAGATTGGGCGACATGATGCAAAGCTGCACATTTAGCTATTAATTCCAAAATTCAAATCAATGCATCTCGTCTAATGAAGAGCGACCCGGCACTCCATAAACCCTGCGCTTTAATTAAGTTGTGCTACGCACTAATGTTTGGATAACGATATCAATCAGGTTGCAGATGTTATACTGGGTATATGACCTTCCAGCAAAGAGTGTAATTGATATTATCAATGATACATTAATAGAGGGGAGTTCAAGGGCTCTTCACTGCTCAGGAGTTTATACAAACATTTATTTCACACTGTCTCCAACTGGAGATCTTGATTCTGGTCTCCTGTTTCTCTCCCAGCCCCCTTCTGTTTATTCCACCTCCTCAATCCCCTCCCCCAACTCCTAAATTTCCTTTCCTTAATTTCTCAAAACACCCATACACTTCCTCAAACACTCCTCCCATAATGCCTCAACCCCTCCATTACTAACACAACCACCCCCGACACACCACCTCAATCCCCCCTTCCCTTACAATATCACCCCTCTCATCTTCTCAATCCCTCCAACTTCAACCATCCCTGACACACGATCCTAAATCCCTTCCCTCACAATATCACCCCTCACATCTCCTCAACCCTTTCCAACTTCAACTCAACCATCCCCCACACCACTCAATCCCTCCTCCCTCACCTCATCTCTCCCTCTACTCTTCAACTCAACCATCCCTCACACACCACCTCAATACTCCTCCCTAATCACATTTTCCTCTCTCACCTCTTTAACACCTCCAATTCAACTCCTTCCTTCCCTACATCAACAGTCTTCTCTATCACCACCTCAATCCCCTTCATCAGAATCAGGTTTATTATCACCGGCATGTGACGTGAAACTTGTTAACTTAGCAGCAGCAGTTCAATGCAATACATAATATAGAAGAGAGAAAAAATAATAATAGATGGATTAATAGATTACAGTATAATATATTGAATAAATCAAAAAAACATGCAAAAAACAGAAATACTGTATATTAAAAAATGTGAGGTAGTGTCCAGGGTTCAATGTCCATATAGGAATCAGATTGAAGAGGGGAAGAAGCTGTTCCTGAATCGCTGAGTGTGTGCTTCAGGCTTCTGTATCTCCTACCTTCAGATTCAGATTGTTGTCATTTATAAACCACAAATACAATGCAGTTAAAAAATGAGACAATGTTCTCCGGAATGATATCATGAAAAAGCACAAAACAGATAACACAAGAAAAACCACATAACGTTTGGTAATCGCCAATCCAGAATCCGGAGAGGCTGCTGTGTATCGATATCGCGCTACCGTCTTAGCACGTTTCCCGGAAAGGAACTCCATACCCATCAGACAAACCTAAAGCTACAAGACCTACACAAAACCACATAGTTACATATAGTTATAGTTAACATATAGTTTCAACAGTGCAGACAATACCGTAATTGATAAAAGACTAACTGACAAAGACCACATAATTCTAACACATAGTTTCAACAGTGCAAAGTAATACAGCAATCTGATAAAGAGCAGTCCATGCACGGTTTAAAAGAAAGTCTCAAAGTCCCGACAGCCCATCATCTCACGCAGACGGTAGAAGAAAGAAAAACTCTTCCTGCCATGAACCTCCAGCGCCGCAGCTTGCCGATACAGCACTTTGGGAGCCCCGATGACAGCCAACTCCGAGTCCGTCCGAAAACTTCGAGCCTCCGACTAGCCCCCCAACACCGAGCACCAAGCACCATCTCTGCCGAGCACTTCGACCTCCGCACCGGCCGCCAAGCAACAGGCAAAGCCGAGGATTCGGGGCCTTCCTCCCGGAGATTTCTCCGATCGCACAGTAGCAGCGGCAGTGAAACAGGCATTTCAAAAGTTCCTGATGGTAACAGCGAGAAGGGGGCATGCCCTGGGTGCTGGAGGCCCTTAATAATGGACATTGCCTTTCTGAGACACCACTCCCTGAAGATGTCCTGGGTACTTTGTAGGCTAGTACCCAAGATGGAGCTGACTAGATTTACAACCTTCTGCAGCATCTTTCGGTCCTGTGCAGTAGCCCCTCCTTACCAGACAGTGATGCACCCTGTCACCTAGGAACTTGAAGCTGCTCACTCTCTCCATTTCTGATCCCTCTACGAGGATTGGTATGTGTTCCTTCATCTTACCCTTCCTGAAGTCCACAATCAGATCTTTTGTCTTACTAATGCTGAGTGCCAGGTTGTTGCTGCATACCACTCCACTAGTTGGCATATCTCACTCCTGTATGCCCTCTCATCACCACCTGAGGTTCTACCAATCATGGTTGTGTCATTAGCAAATTTACAGATGGTATTTCATGTCAACCCACCTCCCTCACCACCTCAACGTTCCCTAACCAATCTCCACAAACCTCAAACACCCCCTCCTTTACCATCTCATCTTCATTTCCTCAGCACCGAAGTGCAGCTGCCTCACCAACTCAGTCCTTCTCCCTCCTCCTGTCATCTCTAAACCTTCCTCTTTCACCACTTCCTCCCCTTCATCTCCATGCTACATCTCCACCTCCTCTGCCTCCATTGCCAAGTGTACCCTCTCATCACTTGTAGCATCTCATCACCTTCCCCTCCTCCCTGCCTCCCTTCATCATTTCCTCCCTCTGTAACAACTTCTTGCTGTTTCTCTCTAAATCGTTTCAAGTTTAAAGTAAATTTATTATTAAAGTTTGTGTACAGTATACAACCTTGAGATTCATCTTCTTGAAGGCAAAACAAAGCACAATAGAACCCTCTTAAAAACACACACACACAACAAAGACTTCAAACACCCAATGTGCAAAAAAAGAACAAATCATGCAAACAATAAAAAAGGAAACAAATAACAGGCAGAACTTTAACCGCAGAGTCTGCAAAAGTGACTCCACAGCCACGGAGCCAGTTCAGTGCTGAGGGGAGTATAGCCAATCGCTGCAGGTCACAGCTGCAGTGCACTGAAGCTTTCTCCCCTCTTGCTACTTCATGTTGTGCCTCCCCACCTTCCGTCCCCTTCTACGTTATTTCCTTCTAATCCACACTAAGCCCCCAGGATAAATGGTCGCGTGGGGGGTAGCACAATGCTTTACAGTACAGGCGACCAGGGTTCAATTCCCTCCATTGTCTGTAAGGAGTTTGTACATCTCCCCGTGACCAAATGGCCTTCCTCTGGGTGCTCTGGTTTCCTCCTACAGTCTAAAGGCGTACTGGTTGGTAGTTTAATTAGTCATTGTAAATTGTCCTGTGATTAGGCTAGGGTTAAATCAGGGGATTGCTGAGTGGCACAGCTTGAAGGACCAGGCCTATTTCATACTGTATCTCAATGTATTAATAAATACTTTCTCCATAATCCTTGATTCACTTTCCACCCCAAATAGCTCTGTCCCAAATTGCAACGAGATGGGCACAGGATTCCTCTGTACCGCACTGCGTTCACCTTCCAGCTACGAGGGTAATGAATGGGGGTGGGGAAAGAGTGTAATACTCATTTACCAGCAACCAAGTGAGAGTCAATTCCTGTAGATAAAAGCCTTTAATAGAAGTCACAGTGAGCATGTTAATGTAATATTAATGTGCTTGGATATGGCACTACATGTGTCCTGGTGTCATTACATTGAAGTGTACCCAACTGCATAAAACAGCCAAGTTATGTTCAACTCATAATCTCTACAAATATTGTAACAACTCATTAGACAATGAGATGCTGAGGTGATTAGGACATTAGTATTTGTGGGCCCTTCAGTTCATGATGTTTTGTTTTATCAACCTAATTAAACTAGTAATTAAATATCTACCTAGTCTCTTCGGCCTAAACAATGTCCATATCCCTCCATTCTCTACTAACAGGCAGAGATTGAAGACTGCAGCACCAGTAGTGAGGACCAAGAAGGTATGGATGAGGGAAGCACAGGAGCACCTAAGGGACTGCTTTGAATCGGTGGACTGGATTGTATTCAGGGATTCTTCTTTGAACCTGGATGAATATGCTGCAGTTGTCATCGACTTCATTAAAACCTGTGTGGATGAGTGTGTGCTCAATGTCAGTAAGATGAAAGAGCTGATTGTGGACTTCAGGAAGGGTAAGATGAAGGAACACATATCAACCCTCATAGAGGGATCAAAAGTGAGGAGAGTGAGCAGCTTCAAGTTGCTGGGTGTCAAGATCTCTGAGGATCCAACCTGGTCCTAACATATCAATGTGGTTATAAAGAAAGCAAGACAGCGACTATACTTTATTAGGAGTTTGAAGAGATTTGGCATGTCAACAAATACACTCAAAAACATCTATAAATGTACCATGGAGAGGATTCTGACAAGCTACATCACTGTCTGGTATTAAGGAGCTACTGCACAGGACTGAAAGAAGCTGAAGAATGTTGTAAATCTAGTCAGCTCCATCTTGGGCACTAGCCTACAAAGTACCCAAGACATCTTTAGGGAGTGGTGTCTCAGAAAGGTAACATCCATTATTAAGGACCTCTAGCACCCAGGGCATGTCCTTTTCTCACTATTGCCATCAGGTAAGAGGTACAGAATCCTGAAGGCACACACTCAGCATTTCAGGAACAGCTTCTTCCCCTCTGCCATCTGATTCCTAAATGGACATTGAATCTTTGGACACTACCTCTCTTTTTTAAAAAAAATATACAGTGTTTCTGTTTTTGCACATTTTTTAATCTATTCAATATGCATAATTGATTTACTTGTTTATTAATTATTATTTTCGTTTTAATTTTTTTCTCTTCTAGATTATGTATTGCATTGAACTGCTGCTGCTAAGTTAACAAATTTCACATCACATGCCAGTGATAATAAACCTGATTCTGATTCCTATCGAAGAGCCTCTTAAACACCTTTATTGTATCTGCTCCTTGCAGCCCATTCCAGGTATCCAGCACTCTGTGTAAAAAAGCAAAGAAAACACTCTCCCAGTACATTTATTTTTTTTAAACTGTGATACAGCATGCAATAGGTACTTCCAGCCGTTGTATACCAGCTGTGTGGTGAAAAAAGCACAACGCCTCTTTGACCTCAGACAGTTGATGACATTTGGCATGGGTTCTCAAATCCTAAGGACTTGCTACAGGAGCACAGTTGAGAGCATCATGACTGCCTGGTACGGGAACTGTATTTCCCTCAATCGCAGGTTTCTGCAGAGAGTAGTGCAGACTGCCCAGCGCATCAGTAGACGTGAACTTCGTACTATTCAGGACATTTACAAAGACAGGTGTGTAAAAAGGGCCTGAAGGATCTTGGGGGACCCATGTCGCCAGAACCACAAACTTTTGCAGTTGCTGCCATCCAGTTTATAGTACCACAGCATAAAAGCCGGGACCAACAGGCTCCAGGACAGCTTCTTCCACCAGGCCATCAGACTGATTAATTCACACCAATACAATTGTATTTCTATTCTATATCGACTGTTGCACATACTACTTATTACAAATTACTATAATTGCACATTGTACATTTAGACAGAGACTTAAAGATTTTTATTCCTCATGTATGTGAAGGATGTAAGAAATAAAGTCAATTCAATTAAATTCAGGCCATGGCACCCAGCAATCCCTAATTTAATCAGAACCTCGTCGTGAGACAATTTATAATACCAATTAAACTAACAACCAGTAAATCTTAGGAAGGAAACTAGAACACGCAGAGGAAACCCAGGCAGTCATGGGGAGAATATACAGGCAGCAGCAGGAAATGGACTGGGTACGGTGTAGTGATCTGAGAAGCTAGGTGATAAGCAGAAATATCAAAGGGCTGAATAAAAAGGAATTTGATATGAGTGGAGAGTACAGTAGAACTTGTGGGAGATGATGGCAACTCAGGAGGGTAGGGAAGAGGAAGAGGGGATGAAAGAGCAACTGGTTGCAGCCCAACCAGTCTTATAAAGCTGTCACACTGCTTCCTGACTCTTGAACTCACTGCCTTGACTTTAAAAAACCAGTTTGCCATATGCCTTTCTTACCAGCCGAGCAACCCTTACAGGTATTTTCAAAAAGCTGTAGGCTTCAACCACAAGATACATCTGTACATTAAAAAAATGCAAATCCTACCTGTGTCTGATCTTGGACTTCTCCCTGATGGAAATTTATTCGTTGTGTTGCTGTTGGATAAGGAGCCCGTATAAACCCTCTAACAGTCTAATTCCTAAACCTGAACTGAATCTACCCAGATAAGATAAAACTGGTCAGTGCAACGCAGTTAGTTTCCTTTTACTAATTTATTACCCTACAAACTCTCATATACTATTCATGTTGATAAGTCTTTTCCTTTAAAAGCTACTCACATCCAATCCAGCTTCAGATTTCAAACGCCACTATATCCAAACAATTACTAGTAATTAGACCCTCTCCCCTTCATTATTCCCCATTTCTGTGTCCCTCTCTTACTGCCCATGACGACGACGATGACCTCCTCCTCCTCCTCCCTCTCTGTCAGATTCCCCCTCCTCCAACTCTTTATCTCTTTCACCAATCAACTTCCCAGCTCTTTATTTCACCCCTTCCCCTCTCCTAGTTCCACCTATCACCTACCACCTTATACTTCCTCCTCACATCGCCCCCTCCTTCTTCCTCGGACTGCTCCCCTTCCTTTCAAGTCCTGAGGAAGGGTCTCAGCCCAAAATATCGACTGTCTACTCTTTTCCATAGATGCTGCCTGGCCTGCTGAGTTCTGCCAGCATTTTGTGTGTGTTGCTTTAGATTTCCAACAACTGCAGATTTTCTTGAGTTTGAATACTCAGAGGAGTTTGACCAAATCTGGCTCAAGATCCATTGCAAATCTATGCTTGATATCATTTTTTATAATACAGCAGTGTTTGTGAAAATTGAGTGATTTAGTAATGTTTTTGTTATGCTTTCTTAATCCTTTAGTGACAATGATAAATGTCAAATAAAATAAATTGGTTGATTGTTGAATTCTCATGGTCATCATTTCTGTCATGGTCTCATCTGGCAATTCCCCATTACCTCTTTAATTGGGCCCTAACCCCCTTGCCTGATTTCCAATCATTCCCAATTCAGCAAAGTACACACACCTGCTTTCCACCAGTAACGGCAGGATAAAAACCCTGGAATCACAACAAGGAACTGCTAGTTCATTGGTCGACTCTGGTGTGAGTAACCTCGTTTCATGGTTCTTGGGACTGCCAGTTCTGAGTCTAACATCACTCCTGAATACCAATTCCACACTTGCTACGTCAATAATGCCTCCTGACTCTGCCTCCGCGCCCATGTTCTGCACTTGGGTTCATCTGTCACCGCGTTTGTGAAACCATTTCCTTTAAGACAATGGGCTCATTCAACAAATCCCACAATTTCTATTTCATTACTGGTATTTTGATGGGGAAAGTTCTGATGTTATTTGCACTTTTGCAAGGTTAGTGAATAGGTTTTACTCCAGGGATAAATGAAGTCACGATGTTCAAAGAGCTTTGGGCAAGTCTCAGTATAATCATTGTCATGTCGATTTTAAACTCCTGTTGATGGCCTGATCACAAGAAGAAGTGAGATGGGTAGAATCTTATCACTGTGACCAACTACTTTAGCCCCATTGATGCTTATTTGGTTCAATACAATGTCAACATGTGTTGGTATGAATAACTAAGTGTCTTCCTTTCATCTCACAACATGTATTAAAGTTTTAGATGAATGGTCCTCTAGTTATTCATGAGGTGAGAGGCCTAGTCAATTTTTAATCTGTGGAGATCACAGAATAGTTTTTTTATATATATATATATATAGCATTATATCTGACCCCTTTAATGTGGACTTGAGTTGAACATGTTCTTGCAACTGATCTGGCTACAAATCTCAGTGAAAGTGATGACAGAGGTGGATAGGGTAATGAAAAAGATATCTGATGTAAAAACTGAAAACCATCACAGGAACTGCTACTTTCCACCAACCAACAGTTTCTTGAAATGACCTACTCAGAACTAACTCCATATCATCAATGGAACACTACACAGGCTTGTGTCTCATTTCACACTAAAGTTGTGCTCTTGCAGAATCTTTTCCCTTCAGCATCTTGTGTAATCTATTTTCTATGTAGGGACATATATAATTTATATGTCCCTACGTGCCTGTGATGCTGCTGTAAGCAAGCTTTTCATTGCACCTGTACTTGTGCACATCGTAATGAACTGAACTTGACCTGTTAACAAAATTCTACCGAGCTTATAATTATTGTTAACTAATGTTTGATTTTACACAGACAGTGGAAGGTGGTGGAAGGGGCCAGCAGTGGAGATAGTGGAAGCAGAAATACTTCTAACATTCAAGCAGCATTTAGATAGGTACATGACCAAAGTTCAAACTATGTATATTATAAAACCTGGAGACTCATCTCCTGACAGGCCAGCCACAAAAACAAGGAAACCCAAAAGAACCTATTAAAAAAAGATGGTCAAATGTCCAACATGCAGAGAGAAAAGAACACAAGTATTGCAAACAAGAAAGGCAAGCAAGTAGCATTCTGAACTAAGGTCTGCAAAGAGAATCCATCCACTGACCCCGAGTTGAGTGTGGAGCTGAGGAAACATCACTGAGCAGCAGGATCCGGCAGGGAATGGAGGGATAATGAACATGTTGACTAACAAGGGTTAGTTTTAATTATCAGCACAGACATTGTGAGGAGAAGGCCCTATCCCTGTGCTAGACTGTCCTATGTTCTATGCTCTGTGTTTGAAAAGCATCAAAGGATATGGAAGTAAGTGAGATAACAAAGAGTTAAACCACAGATCAGGCATAGTTATATTGGATGTCAGAAGAAACACAAAGGGCTGAATATCCAAACTCTATTTTGATGCTTCTATAATCAGAAGACAGCAAGAAGGAATTTACAAGCGGCAGTCCACCCATTGACTTCAAACTTGTTCAAAACTGCGGAAAATGTATTCCATTTTCATTCAGTCTTGTAGAAAGTGAAGCATAAAAAAAACAGATCAAACAAGGAGCTTTCCAGTGCATCTCAGCATTCCGCATCACTTGCTCCAACATCTTCAATAATTGCTTTGGTTTATTTATTTACAGGATATGGAGTGAGGAAGCGGAGTAGATTGGAGTTGTGGGCTTGGTGGAGGGGTATCATCAGGTCTTTGAGACATATTATCTAATAGAAAGCACTCAGAGATGCAAAGAGGCAGCATCACAAATAAAGCTAGCAAATACTCCACCTGCCAACAAAAATCAAGAGGCAGAATGCAATTTGCCATTGGCTCAATTCAATTCCCCAGTGCCTTACACTTTTAATATTCTGCTCTTTTATACAACAGGGTACTTTTTTTCCACACATTTGCTGTAACATGCTTTAACATTTAGCTTGTGTGAAAACTTTGTTTCATAGAACCTGCAACAACTCAAAGGGGTGGATGAAATGAAAATATTTTAAAATTCATTCCTTGTTCTTTTACAATTTCAGCAACAAAAGGCTATTAGAAATGACCTCATTAGAGATATATAAAGAAAAATATAGAAAGAAAGAAAAATAGTTAATAAAACAACACACACAGGATGCTGGAGGAACTCAGCAGGTCAGGCAGCATTTATAGAAATGAGTAGATAGTCGATGTTTCCGACCAAAACCCTTCTTCAGGAAGGGGGAAGGCAGCAGAATAAAAAGTTGGGGGGAGTGGAAGGGGGCTAGCTGAAAGGTGATAGGGGAAGCCAAATGGGTGGGAAGGTTAAGGGCTGGAGAAGAAGGAATCTGATTGGAGAGCAGAGTGGACCATAGGAGAAAGGGAAGGAAGAGGTGTCGCAGGGGGTAATAATAGGCAGGTGAGAAGGTGTAAAAGGTTAGCATGGGGAATAGAGGAAGAAGGGGAGGAAATTTGTTTACAGGAAGGAGAAATCAATGCCCATAGAGTTGGAGGGTACCTAGACAGAATATAAAGTGTTGCTCCTCCACTCTGAGAGTGACTTCATCTTTGTAGAAGAGAAGGCCATGGACTGACACATCGGAATGGGAATTAAAATGTTTGGCCGATGGTGCAGTGCTTCTTGACAAAGCGGTCCCCCAATAAAGTAGTAAAAGAGACCAAATAATACAATGATCAGTCATTAAGCCACACCACACAATCAGCTGCTGGAGGGAACTGCAGGTTTCCAACAGCGCGCGCGCGCTCTCTCTCTCTCTCTCTCTCTCCCCCCCCCCTCTCTCTCTCTCTCCCCCCCCCTCTCTCTCTCTCTCTCTCTCTCTCTCTCTCACCCTCTCTCTCTCTCTCTCTCTCTCTCTCTCTCTCCCTCCCTCCCTCCTTGCTCTACTTACAGCTCTTAGCATTAATCACCACTCAGCCTAAAAGAAGCTTCTCACTTGCACAAAGAAATTGTTTGTTTATATACCCTTCAAAAATCCAGCATTACGTTCACCCCAGTACTTTTTCACATGTACCTTCTGATCTCTTATGACCTTCAACCTGGGCTCATACTAATAGAGTCAACAGGTCTGTAAGGATGAAAGCATTCTTCGCCAGTATCTAATCCCAAAGATGTGTGTCCATGTACATATCCAAGCTGACACCACTTGTGTTACAAACTCCATTTTGTGTTACCCACCTTAACAGACTGTATACCAAGGAGGATTCAAGCTTAACCCTTTCCTTCTGGAAAATTGGTTTACAATATGGAATGTAGAACAGCATACAATATCAGTGCTAAACATGATATCAAATTAAAATAAATCTCCTCCGTCTTTACGTGATCCATATTCTTTCATGTTCTGCATATTCACATGCAGAGCCTCTTCAATGCCACTATCATATCAATTTGCACCTGGTAGCCAGTCAAAGGCCCTTCTAATCTCTGTGTAAAATCCTGGCCTGCACATCTCTTTCAAACTTTATCGCTCAGTTTAAATGCATTGTTTTGACATTTCTGGGAAGAAGATTCTGACTGTCTACCCTATCTTATTTTATAAACCTTCTCCTTCTAGTTCATACCCTCTAATCCAGGCAGGATCCTCATAGACCTCTTCTGCACCCTTTCAAAATTCTCCATCTGCTTCCTCTAATAGAATTATTGTGTGCAGTTTTGGTCATCTAATTATGGGAAGGATATTAATAAGGTTGAAAGAGTGCAGAGAAGGTTTACAAGGATGTTGCCAGGACTTGAGAAACTGAGTTACAGAGAAAGGTTGAACAGGTTAGGACTTTATTCCCTGGAGCGTAGAAGAATGAGGGGAGATTTGATAGAGGTATATAATATTATGATGGGTATGATGAGTGAATGGAAGCAGGCTTTTTCCACTGAGGCTAGGGGAGAAAAAAACCAGAGGACATGGGTTAAGGGTGAAGGGGGAAAAGATTAAAGGGAACATTGGGGGGGCTTCTTCACACAGTGAGTGGTGGGAGTGTGGAATGAGCTGCCAGATGAAGTGGTAAATGCAGGCTCACTTTTAACATTTAAGAACAACTTGGACAGGTACATGGATGAGAGGGGTATGGAGGGATATGGACCAGGTGCAGGTCAGTGGGACTGGGCAGAAAAATGGTTCCGCACAGTCAAGAAGGGCCAAAAGGCCTGTTTCTGTGCTGTAATGTTCTATGGTTCTAGAGTGACCAGAAATGCACACCAGATGAGTGGGTGTAGGGAAAGCATAGAGGTTGATGGTGAAGGGACTGGAAGTAGAACCTAAACATCTCTTAGTCCTCAACCCATTCAATATTCCATGAAATAGCTTCAGATTTCTCTGAGGGCAGTGCCCTCAAGAGTGGAATGATTGAGTTCAAGAACTAGGAGTTACGTTACAGCTTTATAACTGTGGTTGGAACACATTTAGAGTATTGTATTGTATTCGGGTCACCTCATCTTACTGTAGGAAGGATGTAGAGCCTTTGGGGGGGATACAGAGGAGGCTTACCAGGATGCTGTCTGGTTTGGAGGACATATGCCATGAGGAGAGGCTGGAAAAGTTGGGGTTTTCTATTTTCTAGAGAGGCAGAGGCTGAGGTGAGATTTGATAGTTTATAAAATGACGTGAGCAATAGATAGAGTGGGCAAACAGTATCTTTTTTTCCAGGATTGAAATATCGAGTGCAAGAGGGCATGTATTTTTGGTGAGAGAGGGCAAAAGTACAAAGCAAGTATTTTTTTTACACAGAAAGTGGTGGGTGCATGACAGGATAATGGTAGATCCAGACTGCATGGGAGCATTTAAGAGACACTTAGATCAACACATGATTATGCGGAGGAAGGAAGAATATGGTCAATGTGTGGGGAGAGGGAACTTGGATTAATTAGGATTTGGTGCTTCAAGTAGTTCATTACAACATTAAGGGCCAAAGGGCCTGTCCCGTGCTGGGCTATTTAATGTTCTTAATGCAATGCTTGAACAGGATGATATTTCTCAGCATAGGACGGAGGAGATCTTTAAGTCTCTATAACTACTCAAATCTTTACACCCATAGAAATTTAGAATATAGCAAGTGGCAATTAGCCATCCCATCTGTTCCACGCAGAAATTGCCCTTGAGTTGCTTCCCAGGTCTTGCTCTGTAGCCCTGCAAGTTATAGCTCTCAAAAGCCTGTTAAACGTGATACTGGTTTCTTCCTTTTCTGTCCTTTCAGGGAAGTTGTTGTAGACCCATCGACTGAAATCGTTTTTCTCACTCCCCCTTCTTTTGCAGCAAGGCCTAATGGACACAACCACAGAGAAGTAATCAGCCATGGTACCTCTGAGGTAAGGCATTGTCACAGGCACCTCAACTTTCAGATTTTTCCTCAGGCACCATATACTTTTTTCATTTTACTGACCAATATATTTAGAACAAGCTCTTTACCATTATCAGGATGAGCATTTGGCCTAAACATGGCCATCTAGGACAGCATAGCGAGAGAATCGGACACATAATGCCAACTAGCAAAGACAAAGAATTGTGGTTTCACACAAATGCAGTCCACCGCTGTCCCAAAGTCAAGGTGTTGATCTAATTAGCAGCAATCTCTTGAAGTGGCCAAGATCCACAGAAAAATATTATTGTGGAAATAATGCTGACTTTGCTGGCCACAGATAACAAAGAAAGAAACAACGAAGAGTGAATGCAGGAGAACTCTGTAACTGCTGCCACGACTTCCCCTTTCACCTTGTTCATGATTCTGCCACTACCTTCCCCACAAGCATCCCTGAGCAGCATAGCACTAGTTAGAGTTCCTGATTTTGACTGGAGTTCAGCTGTTGTCCCACCTGCAGCCACTGGCACTCCAAGTGGAACGTTGTTTATGGGAAGTCAATCTCCTTGGGGTCAAGGAATAGAACATAGAATGTTGTACTGAACTGATTAGACAGTACTTAAGCACCTAACTTAACTGCCCACAAAATGTCCATATCTTTCCATACCCCTTATGTACCTCTCTAAGAGCCTCTTAAAAGTCTTTATCATATTTGTCTACACTATCACCGTTGGCAGTACAATCCAGATATCCACCGTAATCTGAGACTAGATGTTAATGAACACAAAGAGAAGCTTCCTTCTTTATGTGTATAGTGATATTGTAGACTCATTCAAAAGAGCAGTTAACTCTATGCTGTAATGAAGGCCTCCCATTATCACATGTTAACAGTCACAGTAGACTCACAAGCATCCAAACAAGCAAGAGAAAAGGTAACTTTCAAATTCTTTGTAACCACGAGATTTCTGCTTCAGATGTAGCTTGATGCATATTCCTTTGCCGTTTTTTTTTTCACCAGTATTTTAAAAACTACCTGTAAGTCACATATCTCAGATCAGAGGCTGTTACGCAGGGTGCATGGGACACAAGGAACTCATCCATTCTCCTGGATCTGTGCCCCAGTTTCAGTCCAATCACAGCTCATATGTAACTCACTCCAACTTCACTTCTTCCACACACCCCTCGAGGCCAATTATCCAACCACAGTCCATCAGCACGAAGGTTGAAAGCTTCTGCTGCTCTCTAGTCTTCGTCACAGTTCATGGGTGAAGAGACGTCACAGATTTCTTGTGAATCTACCCTTTCCTGATTTTGCTGCTGCGCAGCTCAGCTTAAATTTTAAGATGGTGCCCCTGTCTTGATCTCGCTCCTGACTGAGCTACAAGAGAAGAACTCTTGACTTCACCCATTTCACCAAACCCTCTGAATGGTTTAGTGCTGTCACACTCCCTCTCACTTGGCAGTTCCAGATTCAAGGAACCATTTAACATTCTGAGTACTGACGTGCCCCTAAATTGCTGTTGTGGAAAGAGTTCTGGGATTTAGATCCAGCAATAATGTAAGAATAGCAACATAACTACCATAACACCATAAGACACAGGGACAGAATTTGACCATTTGGCCCATCAGCTCTGCTCCACCATTTCATCATGGCTGATCTGTTTTTCCTTTCAGCCCCAAACACCTGCCTTCTCCCTGTACCCCTCCATGCCCTGACCAATCAAGAATCTATCAAACTCTCCCTTAAATATATAAGAAGAACATTCTTTCTATTGAGGGAGTGCAGCGTAGGTTTACGAGGTTGATTCCTGGGATGGCGGGACTGTCATATGTTGAAAGATTAGAGCCACTGGTCTTGTATACACTGGAATTTAGGAGGATGAGAGGGGATCTGATTGAAACATATAAGATTATTAAGGGATTGGACACGTTAGAGGCAGGAAACATGTTCCCAATGTTGGGGGAGCCCAGAACCAGAGGCCACAGTTTAAGAATAAGGGGTAGGCCATTTAGAACAGAGTTGAGGAAAAATTTTTTCACCCAGAGAATTGTGGATCTATGGAATGCTCTGCCTCAGAAGGCAGTGGAGGCCAATTCTCTGGATGCTTTCAAGAAAGAATTAGATAGAGCTCTTGAAGATAGCAGAGTCAAGGGATATGGGGAGAAGGCAGGAATGGGGTACTGATTGTGGATGATCAGCTGGCTCGAAGGGTCAAATGGCCTACTCCTGCACCTATTGTCTATTGATTTAGCCTCCATATCTGCCTGTGGCAACAAGTTCCATAGATTCACCATTCTAGGGCTAAAGAATTGCCACCTTATCTCTATTCTAAAAGGATGCCTTTCTGTTTAGAGGCTGTTTCCTCTGGCCCGACTCTCCCACCTTGGGAAACATACTCTCTATATCCGCTATACCATGGCCTTATTGAGCAGATTCGATGGGCCAAATGGCCTAATTTCATTCCTAGGTCTTATGGTCTATATTTACAACTCTCTTGTCCATTCATCCCTCCCCACTGATCTCTCTCCTGGCACTTATCCTTGAAAGTGGAACAAGTGCTTCACCTGCCCCTACACCTCCTCCTTCACTACCATTCAGGTCCCCAACAGTCTTTCCAGGTGAGGTGTCACTTCACCCATGAGTCTGTTGGGGTCATCTACTATATCCAGTTCTCCTAATGTGGCCTCCTGTATTTTGGTGAGACCTGAAGTAGATTGGAGACCACTTTTCCGATTAGGGAGCGCTTCCTGCAGAAAGCAAAAGCGGAGGGGTGGTGGGATACCATTGGAGATTGCAGAAGAGATGGAGAATTATGTGAATTATGGATGCAATTTCCTCACTTCTTTTACAGTGGCTGCTGTCAGCCTGCCTTCACCCAAATCTGCAACATGAACGGATGTGTGTACAAAGTGCAAGCCAAGGACCGTTCATTCCAAAGTATCCTCTTTGATTTGCAAGAACATTTGCTGAGGGATGTACTCAACGTACTAGGGCTAGTTCCTCTCACACTTATCTTTATGAGCTTTATGGCCCGATAGTATTGAGCAGAATTGACTTACACGTCGGCAGGAGGATTGATTTTCCACACAACCACAGCATATATAAAGCATTCCTGCCACTTTCATTGTTAACTGAAATTTCAGAGCTTTCTCGGGTACACAGAATAATCAGAGAAAAAATTAATAAGAGGAATGATATCTCCGTCATGTGTTCTTCAGTCATCACATCCATGCCAACCTTTTTGCTTGTGTATGTTAAACTTAACAATGTTGATGAGCACAGGGATCTTGGGTCCAGGTTCAGCACCCAGAAAGTGGCTACACAACTTGATAGGGTGGTTAAGAAGACATACGTCAGGCTTGCTGTTATTAGTCAAGGATTGAGTTCAAAGGTCAGGAAGTTATGTTGCCAGCTTTATAAAATTCCGTAACGGGTGCATACAGTCCTGGTCGCCCCATTATAGGAAGGATGTCGAGGCTTTGGAGAGGGTGCAGAAGAGGTTTACCAGGATGCTGCCTGGTTTAGAGGGTGTGTGCTACCATGAGAGGTTGGACAAACTTGGGTTATTTTATCTGGAGCAGCGGAGGCTGAGGGGAGATCTGATAGAAACATAGAAAATAGGTGCAGGAGTAGGCCATTCGGCCCTTCTAGCCTGCACCGCCATTCAGTATGATCATGGCTGATCATCCAACTCAGAACTCTGTACCTGCTTTTTCTCCATACCCCCGATCCCTTTAGCCACAAGGGCCATATCTAACTTCCTCTTAAATATAGCCAATGAACCGGCCTCAACTGTTTCCTGTGGCAGAGAATTCCACAGATTCACCACTCTCTGTGTGAAGAAGTTTTTCCTCATCTTGGTCCTAAAAGGCTTCCCCTTTATCCTTAAACTGTGATCCCTCGTTCTGGACTTCCCCAACATCGGAAACAATCTTCCTGCATCTAGCCTGTCCAATCCCTTTAGAATTTTATACGTTTCAAAAAGATCCCCCCTCAATCTTCTAAATTCCAGTGAGTATAAGCCTAGTCGATCCAGTCTTTCTTCATATGAAAGTCCTGCCATCCCAGGAATCAATCTGATGAACCTTCTCTGTACTCCCTTTATGGCAAGAATGTCTTTCCTCAGATTAGGGGACCAAAACTGCACACAATATTCGAGGTGTGGTCTCACCAAGGCCTTGTACAACTGCAGTAGAACCTCCCTGCTCCTGTACTCAAATCCTTTTGCTATGAATGCCAACATACCATTTGCCTTTTTCACCGCCTGCTGTACCTGCATGCCCACCTTCAAAGACTGGTGTACAATGACACCCAGGTCTCGTTGCATCTCCCCTTTTCCTAATCGTCCAACGTTCGGATAATAATCTGTTTTCCTGTTCTTGCAACCAAAGTGGATAACCTCACATTTATCCACATTAAATTGAATCTGCCATGAATTTGCCCACTCACCTAACCTATCCAAGTCACCCTGCATCCTCTTAGCATCCTCCTCACAGCTAACACCGCCGTCCAGCTTCGTGTCATCTACAAACTTGGAAATGCTGCATTTAATTCCCTCATCTAAATCATTAATATATATTGTAAACAACTGGGGTCCCAGCACTGAGCCTTGCGGTACCCCACTAGTCACTGCCTGCCATTCGAAAAGGTCCCGTTTACTCCCACTCTTTGCTTCCTGTCTGCCAACCAATTCTCTATCCACATCAATACCATACCCCCAATACCGTGTGCTTTAAGTTTGCACACTAATCTCCTGTGTGGGACCTTGTCAACAGCCTTTTGAAAATCTAAATATACCACATCCACTGGCTCTCCCTTATCCACTCTACTAGTTATATCTTCAAAAAATTCTATAAGATTTGTCAGACATGATTTTCCTTTCACAAATCCATGCTGACTTTGTCCGATGATTTCACCTCTTTCCAAATGTGCTGTTATCACATCTTTGATAACCGACTCTAGCATTTTCCCCACCACCAATGTCAGGCTAACCGGTCTATAATTCCCCAGTTTCCCTCTCCCTCCTTTTTTAAAAAGTGGGGTTACATTAGCCACCCTCCAATCCTCAGGAACTAATCCAGAATCTAAAGAGTTTTGAAAAATTATCACTAATGCATCCACTATTTCTTGGGCTACTTCTTTAAGCACTCTGGGATGCAGACCATCTGGCCCTAGGGATTTACCTGCCTTTAATCCCTTCAATTTACCTAACACCACTTCCCTACTAACATGTATTTCCCTCAGTTCCTCCATCTCACTAGACCCTCGGTCCCTTACTATTTCTGGAAGATTATTTATGTCCTCCTTAGTGAAGACAGAACCAAAGTAGTTATTCAATTGGTCTGCCATGTCTTTGTTCCCTATGATCAATTCACCTGTTTCTGACTGTAAAGGATCTACATTTGTCTTGACCAATGTTTTTCTTTTCACGTATCTATAAAAGCTTTTACTGTCAGTTTTTATGTTCCCTGCCAGCTTTCTCTCATAATCTTTTTTCCCTTTCCTAATTAAGCCCTTTGTCCTCCTCTGCTGGTCTCTGAATTTCTCCCAGTCCTCAGGTGTGCCGCTTTTTTTTGCTAATTCATGTCTCTTCTTTGGACTTGATACTATCCCTAATTTCCCTTGTCAGCCACGGGTGTACTACCTTCCCTGGTTTATTCTTTTGCCAAACTGTGATGAACAATTGTTGTATTTCATCCATGCGATCTTTAAATGCTTTCCATTGCGTATCCACCGTCAACCCTTTAAGTATCATTTGCCAGTCTATCTTAGCTACTTCACGTCTCATACCTTCAAAGTTACTCTTCTTTAAGTTCAGAACCTTTGTTTCTGAATTAACTATGTCCTTCTCCATCTTAATGAAGAATTCCACCATATTATGGTCACTCTTACCCAAGGGGCCTCGCACAACAAGATTGCTAACTAACCCTTCCTCATTGCTCTATACCCAATCTAGAATGGCCTGCTCTCTAGTTGGTTCCCTGAAATGTTGGTTCAGAAAACCATCTCGCATACATTCCAAGAAATCCTCTTCCTCAGCACCCTTGCTGATTTGGTTCACCCAATCTATATGTAGATTGAAGTCACCCATTATAACTACTGTTCCTTTATTGCACGCATTTCTAATTTCCTGCTTAATGCCATCCCCAACCTCACTACTACTGTTAGGTGGCTTGTACACAACTCCCACCAGTGTTTTCTGACCCTTAATGTTATGCAGCTCTACCCATATCGATTCCACATCCTCCAGGCTAATGTCCTTCCTTTCTATTGCGTTAATCTCCTCCCTAACCAGCAATGCTACCCCACCTCCTTTTCTTTCCTGTCTATCCCTCCTGATATTGAATATCCCTGGATGTTGAGCTCCCATCCTTGGTCAACCTGGAGCCATGTCTCTGTGTTCCCAACTATATCATATTCATTAATAACTATCTGCACATTCAATTCATCCACCTTGTTACGAATGCTCCTCACATTGACACACAAAGCCTTCAGGCTTGTTTTTACAACACTCTTAGCCCTTATACAATTATGTTGAAAAGTGGTTCTTTTTGCTTTTTGCCCTGGATTTGCCTGCCGGCCACTTTTACTTTTCACCTTACTACTTTTTGCTTCTACCCTCATTTTACACCCCTCTGTCTCTCTGCACTTGTTCCCATCCCCCTGTCACATTAGTTTAAAGCCTCCTGAACAGCAGTAGCAAACGCTCCCCCTAGGAAATTGGTTCCAGTCCAGCCCAGGTGCAGACCGTCCTGTTTATACCGGTCCCACCTCCCCCAGAACTGGTTCCAATGCCCCAGAAATTTTAATCCCTCCCCCTTGTACCATTTTTCAAGCCATGTATTCATCTGAAATATCTTCCTATTTCTACTCTGACTAGCACGTGGCACTGGTAGTAATCCAGAGATTATTACCTTTGTGGTCCTACTTTTTAGTTTATCTCCTAACTCCCTAAATTCACCTTGTAGGACCTCATCCCATTTTTTATGTGCACCACGACCACTGGCTGTTCACCCTCCCATTCCAGAACGTCCTGCAGCCGCTCAGAGACATCCTTGACCCTTGCACCAGGGAGGCAACATACCATCCTGGCGTCTCGTTTGCGGCCTCAGAAACACCTATCTATTCCCCATACAATCGAATCCTCTATCACTATAGCTCTCCCACTCCTTTTCCTTCCCTCCTGTGTTGCAGAGCCACCCATGATGCAGTGAACTTGGCTGCTGCTGCCTTCCCCTGATGAGACATCTCCCCCAACAGTATCCAAAATAGTATATCTGTTTAGGAGAGAAATGACCCCAGGGGACTCCTGCACTACCTGCCTACTGCTATGCTGTCTAGTGGCAACCCCTTCCCTTTCTGCCTGTGTAGCCTTTACCTGTGGTGTGGCCAACTCACTGAACGTGCTAATCATGACTTTCTCAGCATCGCAGATGCTCCAGTATGAATCCAATCGCAGCTCCAGATGCTCAATGCAATCCGCCAGAAGCTGCAGTTGGACACACTTCCTGCACACATAGTCATCAGGGACACTGGAAGTATCCCTGATTTCCCACATGCTGCAGGATGAACAAACCACGGGGCCGATCTCAGCCGCCATGACCTATCCAATACTTGCCTCAACTTTTGAAACTTTCTCCTTTGAAAGGAACTTACCCGACCTTACCTCACTTGGAGTGAAGCTCGTCCTCAGCCTCTTCTCATCAAAGCCTCTCGAGTCAAAGCCTCAAATCTCCACTCCTTCACTGGCCCACTCACTCACTGGCCACTTTCCACTTTTAGAAGTTTATATCATAATGAGAGGCATAGATAGAATAGACAAACAGTATCTTTTTATGTTTTTCCCCTAAGGTTGAAATGCATAATACGAGAGGGCATTAATCCAAGCTGAGAGGGGTTAAGTTCAAAGGGGATGTGAGGGGTATGTTTTTTTTTTACACAGAGTGTAGTGGGTGTCTGGAATGCACTGTCTAGGGTGGTGGTAGGGGCAGAAACATTGGGGACTTTTGAGAGATGTTTGGATGAGATATCAGAAAAATGGAGAAATGTTGTGTAGGCAGAAGGGATGTGTTTACTTGGCCATTTGATTACTAATTTAATTTGTTCAGCATGACTTTGTGAGCCAAAAAGCCTGTTCCAGGGTAACAGTACAAGATAATGATACAACAGTACAAGATAACAAGGGTAACAGGTACAAGATAATGAGAGGCATTGATCGTGTGAATAGTCAGAGGCTTTTTCCCAGGGCTGAAGTGGCTAGCACGAAAGGGCATATTTTTAAGGCGCCTGGAAGTAGGTACACAGGAGGTGTCAAGGGTAAGTTTTTTACGTAGAGGGTAGTGAGTGTGTGGAATGGGCTGCCAGCGGTGGTGGTAGAGGCAGAAATGATAGGGTCTTTTAAGAGAATCCTGGATGGATACATGGAGCTTAGAAAAATAGAGGGCTATGGGTAAGCCTAGGTAGTTCTAAGGTAAGGAGATGTTCGGCACAGCTTTGGGGGCTGAAGGGCCTATATTGTGCTGTAGGTTTTCTATGTTTCTATTGGATCTTCATTCAACCCAGGAACACCTGGACAATGAGATTAAGATGCTCTTCATTGACTATAGATCAGCATTCAATACAATTATCCCCTCAAAACTAATCAATAATCTCCAACACCTAGGCCTCTGCTTCCTTGTGCAACTGGATCATTGATTTCCTCACTGGAAGCTCCCAGTCAGTTGGATTGACAACACCTCCTCCACAATCTCCATCGGCAGAGGTGAACCACGAGGCTGTGTGCTTAGCCCTCTGCTCTACTCACTTTACACTTAAGACCTTGAGGCTAAGCATTGTTCCAATGCCATATTTAAGCTTGCTCTCAACACCACAGTCATTGACTTAGTCAAAGCTGGTGACAAATCAGCATATAATGGGAAGTTTGAAAATCTGGCTACAACAAGCTTTCACTCAAAGTCAGCAAGACTAAGGAGCTGATTAGTGACTACAGCAAGAGGAAACTGGAGGTCCATGAGCCAGTTCTCATCAGAGGATCAGAGGTGGAGAGGGTCAGCAACTCTAAGTTCTTCAGTGTTTATCATTTCAAATGATCTGTCCAATGCATATATGCCATTACAAAGAAATCCCAGCAGTTGCTCTACTATCTCAGAAGTTTATGAAGGCTTGGCATGTCGTCTTAAACTTTGACAAACTTTATAGATGTACGGTGGAAAGTATATTGACTGGCTGCATCACAGCCTGTTATGGAAATACCAATACCCTTGAACAAAATAGCTGACAAAAAGTAGTGGATACAGCCCAACCCATCAGAGCAAAAGCCCACCCTACCATTGTGCATGGAGTGTTGCCACAGGGTAGTAGCATCCACCACCTAGGTCATAATCTTTTCTCACGGCTGCCATGAGGACGGAGGTGCAGTAGCATCAGCACCACCAGGCCCAGGAACAGATAGCATCCCTCAGCCATTGGGCTCTTGAACCAGAGAGGATAACTTCACTCAACTTCAGTCATTTCCAAGGGCTCTTCATCTCATCTTTTCAATATTTACTGCTCTTTTTTTGTTTCTTTCTGTTTACTGTGAATGGCCAGAAGAAAATAAATGTATGTACTTATAGAACCATAGAACATTACAGCACAGAAACAGGCCTTTTGGCCCTTCTTGGTTGTGCCAAACAATTTTTCTGCCTGTCCCATTGACCTGCACCTGGGCCATATCCCTCCAAACCCCTCTCATCCATATACCTGTTCAAGTTTCTCTTAAATGTCAAAAGTGAGCCCGCATTCACCACTTCATCTGGCAGCTCATTCCACACTCCCACCACTCTCTGCGTGAAGAAGCCCCCAATGTTCACTTTAAACTTTTCCCCTTCACCCTTAACCCATGACCTCTGTTTTTTTTTTCTCCCCTGGCCTCAGTGGAAAAAGCATGCTTGCATTCACTCTATCTATACCCATCATAATTTTATACACCTCTGTCAAATCACCCCTGATTCTCCTTCGTTCCCGGGAATAAAGTCCTAACCTATTCAACCTTTCTCTGTAACTCAGTTTCTCAAGTCCCGGCAACATCCTTGTAAACCTTCTTGGCACTCTTTCAACCTTATTAATATCCTTCCTTAATTAGGTGACCAAAACTGCACACAATACTCCAAATTCGGTCTCAGCAATGTCTTATACAACCTCACCATTACATTCCAACTCTTATACTCGATACTTTGATTTATAAAGGCCGATGTACCAAAAGCTCTCTTTACAACCCTATCCACCTGTGACACCACTTTTAGGGAATTATGTATCTGTACTCCCAGATCCCTCTGTTCCACTGCACTCCTCAGTGGCCTACCATTTACCTTGTATGTTCTACCTTGGTTTGAGCTTCGGAAGTGCGATACCTCACACTTGTCCGCATTAAACTCCATCTGCCATTTTTCAGCCCATTCCTCCAACTCGTCCAAATCCCTCTGCAAGCTTTGAAAACCTTTCTCACTGTCCACTACACCTCCAATCTTTGTATCATCAGCAAATTTGCTGATCCAATTTGCAACATTATCATCCAGATCATTGATATAGAAGACAAATAACAATGGACCCAGCACTGATCCCTGTGGCACACCACTAGTCACAGGCCTCCACTCAGAGCAGCAATCCTCCACTACCACTCTCTGGCTTCTTCCATTGAGCCAATGTCTAATCCAATTTACTACCTCGCCATGTATGCCTAGCAACTGAATCTTCCTAACTAACCTCCCATGCGGGGCCTTGTCAAAGGCCTATGCATTTAAATAATAATTTACTTTGAACTTTTGAACTTGTTGCTGTCCATGTGGCGTTCACACATTCTTCCTGTGACTATGTTGTCTTCCTTTGGGTATCTAGTTTGCTAGATTAGTTAACCACTATAATTAACCCCCTGGTGTGTAGGTAAGTGATAGAATCTGGAGGAGTTAAGAGGAATATGATGAAAATAACATTGGATTCAAATAGGATTAGTCCAAATAGTCAGTGCAGACTTTGTTTCCATTCTATATAACTCTAAGGGAAGGAATAATCCTTATTGTTGAAGTCAACATTAACTCTTCAATGAGTATCACAAGATTGCCTGATCATTGTCAAATTACCTGATTCCAACAGAACAATTCAATCATTGAAGAAGACATACCAGCACCGCTTTTTACCACGGTTACAGGTCTCAGAGACAGAAGGACAGCTCCATTGCACTGTATTGGCTCGAGCAGATTATTTGATTAAGGAGACATTTTTGGCTCCATCAACAAACAAACAACGAAGGACCTTGTCATGTTGGAATGTCAGACACCAGAGGTCAACTTGCTGCTCTAGTTAGTAGTTAAGCAAATGTTTTCTAAACTGAATACTCCTGGTTTTATATTCTGTGTAGTGCACTTGGTTTTTGCCATTTGCGCAATTTGTTCTTTCTTTCACGCTTTGGGTGTTTGATATTTTCTTGAACGGGTTCAATTCTTTGTTTAGTGGCTGTCTGCTGGAGGGTGAATCTCAGAGCTGTACTCTGTATACATACTTTGATAATAAATATACCTTGAATCTTTTTTGGAACGGAACAGAAATTTAAGAGGAAGGAAACCTGAAGCGATTGGAGGAACTCTGGAGACCGAGCAGTATTTGTGAGGGAGAAGGAAATGTCAAGTCAAAATGGCATCAGGAAGGAACCGTTGTACCGAAAACTGAAATGCTGGAAGAGCTCAGTAATCGAAAGTGAAAACAGACAAACATTCTGAATTAGTTTAGTTCTGAGGAAGAGTCACTGAGTCAAATCATTGATGAGTCTCTCCTTCCACAGATAAGCATTAATGTGCTTATTTCATATTCCAGCAATCCGTTTTATCTGCTTTCAATTCATATTGCAGTTAGAACAGTAGTAAATGACATTTCACTTGAAGTACTGGGTACAGTTTTACCCTGTGGCTGAAGAGGAATGAATACTTCCCTTAGAGTGATTGAAGGAGAGGTTCACCACAATGATACCTTGGATATTGAAATACGAAGAAAGAGTAAGTTGTACAAAGCTTAGGCTCTGCACTTACAAGAACGAGAAGGGTCACAGTTGTGCAGCTGGTCGAGCTCTGCCTCACAGCACCAGAGATGTGGGTTTGATCCTGACCTCCGATGCTGTCTGCGTGTTGTTAACATGTTCTCCCTGTGACCACATAGGCTTCATCCAGGTGCTCACACTGGTGGGTTGGTAGGTTCATTTGCCACTGTAAGTTGCCACGAGAGTGTAGGTGAGGAGTGGGAACTATGAGGAGATGATAAGAATGCAGAAAGAATGGTTTACTGTGAAAGTAAGTGGTGAAATGCAACTTCTCTGTGGGCCAGCATTGACTCCATGGCCTAAGTAGCTATCTCCTGTATCACAAGGTGAGAGGGAAAAAGTTCAAAAGGAGCAACATCTTCACAGTAAGGGGTTTGGCTATGTGGAGTGAGCTGCCAGACAAAGTGGTTGAGGTCAGTCCAATTACATTTAAAAAGCAGTTGAGCAGGTGCATGGATAGGAAAGACTCAGAGGGATATGGGCCAAATGAGACAATTGCAGCAATTAAGGTGGGCACCTTGTTCAGCGTGGCCAGTTGGCCAAAGGTCTTGTTTCCATTCCGTATTACTTTGTGACTTGAAAAGGGTATACAGAACAGCATCATTGCCTAGAGGCTGATTTGCCCAGCTTTCTCCTCTGAAGTAGCTGAGCAAGTCCCTTAGTTCTAGGTGAACATGATGTAATAATCTCTTGATGACTGTGACTTAATCCCAGAGTTTAGAGCAGCTCATATTTGTAGATGGCAATGGATGATAAAGCCTCCAAAATATGAAGCTTCACCTAGGCAGGTGGGTTAATATCATTGCTCAAGCAAAAAAGAAGCAGGATTAACTCCCAGAATTTCTCAGATGTGCCCTGCAGAGAAATTTGTAATGGAGACATCACTGGACAGGGAAGAGCTGTGAAGCCAACTACGTGACGGATGAAGATAACAGCCTCTATTGAGTGCTCCAGGAGTTAGCTACAGCATCTGGATCGAATCATTGAGTTAAATAGCACTGAGAAAGGCTGTCAGCATGACTATTCAATGCTGACCAAAATGTCCACTTAATCTAGTTCCAATTGGCCACATTGCTCCCACATCCTTTTCCATCCACGTACCTGTCCAAGTGCTTGTTAAATGTTACCATATCTGCCTCCACCACTTCCTCTGCCTGGATGGGGTGTGGGTTATTGTCAGCACTAGGAGCCAGTGCAGCTGGTCCCAAATAATGACTCTGACTAACTGCCAGCAAGGATGCATCACCTGCACTCCAAATATCAGCTCTGATTGGCCGCACCACTTGGCCTAGTTCACCTGACACCAACCCCACTTACAGCCTGAGCTCATTGCCTGTGGACCAGTCATGGGAAGTTATCTCCCAAGTGGGCAGAAGAACTGATGCAAGTCTGTACAGTACTCAAATCCTCATTGCCAAAATGCAAAATCCCCACTGGCTTCCGGAGATCTTGAGTCATGGTTGCTTTTAAAATTGAGAATGAGTATGCAGCCTGGCTCTGAGAATCTCAAAGGTGCCCATGGAAACCTGGCCGCAGCAGTAGAGTTGGTACACCATTTCACAAACCACCTGTTGTGTATTTAATATTTCAGCAATATTATAAGTATATTGTTTGAGTAAGCATTCTTTGTTTAAATAATTCATTATGGGTTATATGCCAAAGTATGTCAATGGCATACCTCATTTCGCCACTATCTCATAACTCCGTCTCACTAAAGTTAAAACTGAAACAAAACATAGATGCATCTCTCAGTTCCCATATCTTTCTTGCCATTAGTTTTATGTTCAGGTGATGAGTTAGTTTTAAAATGAACTCAAGATGACTACCTGTCTGTGAAAGCACAGTGGGACGTTTGGGTTTTTGAAAAAGCACAACACACTTCTTTGCAAGACGAGAGAAGTTTAAGTTTAAAAAAAAATGGCAGAAAACAGATGAAATTCATGGGTTCATAAAGAGTGAGTACCAGGTGATATTAATAATGAATAAAAACAAGAGCAGACTTGGCTGGCTACATCAAAATGATGTGTTCAATTGGACAACAGATAATTGATTGTTATATACTGAGCGAATCAAGCAGTATTTTAGAGTCATAGAGAAGTACAGCACTGAAATAGCCCTTCGGAACATCTGGTCTGTGCTGAACTATTTAAACTGCACTGGACCATGGCCCTCCATACCCCTACCACCCATATACCTATCCAAACCTCTCTTAAACCTTGTGATCAAGCATGCATGCTCCATTTGCACTGGCAGCTCGATCCATACTCTCATGATCTTTTGAGTGAAAAGTCTTCCCTCATGTTCCCCTTAAACATTTCACAACCCATGATCTCTCCCACCCAGCCTCAGGCAAAAACACCTACTTGCATTTACCCTATCCATTCCCTTCATAATTTTGTATACCTCTTTCAAATCTCCCATCAATCTTCTACATTCCAAGGAATAAGGTCCTAACCTCTTCGATCTTTCCTTATAACTTAGGTCCTCCAGTTCCAGTAGCATCCTTATATATTTTCTCTGTTCGCTTTCAATGTTATTTACATCTTTCTTGTAGGAAGGTAACCAAAACTGCACACAATATCCCAAATTAGGTCTCACCAACCTCTTATTCAACTTCAACATAACATTCCATCTCCTCTACTCAATACTTTGATTTATGAAGTCCAATGTGCCAAAATCTTTCTTTACAACCCTATCTACCTCTAACACCAATTTCAATGAATTGTGGATCTGTATTTCTAGATTCTCTTGTTCTACAACACTCCTCAGTGCCCTACCATTCACTGTGAAAGACCTACCCTGGTTAGTCCTACTGAAATGCAGCATCTCATATTTGTCTGTATTAAGTTCCATCTGCCATTTTTCAGCCCCTTTTTCCACCTGGTCCACATCCCGCTACAAGCCATGATAGTCTTTCTTGCTGTCCACTACACTACCAGTCTTGGTGTTATCTGCAAATTTGCTGATCCAGTTAACCACATTATCATCCAGATCATTGACATAGGTAACAAACAACAGACCCAGCACTGCTCCCTACAGCACACCACTAGTCATAGGCCTCTAGTCAGAGAGGGAACCCTCTACTACCACTCTCTGGCCTAGCCCTCAAAGACAATGTCTAAACCAACTTACCACCTCATCTTGAATGCTGAGTGACTGAACCTTCTTGACCAACCTCCCATGTGGAACCTTGTCAAATGCCAACTTGAGTTCATGTAGAGAACGTCCACTGCTTTGTCCTCATCAACGTTCATGGTAACTTCCTCAAAAAACTCTATAAGATTGGTTAGACGCAAAGCCATACAAACTATCCTTAATAAGTCCATGGCAATGCAAATACTCATATATCCAGTCCCTTAGAATACCTTCCAATAACTTTCCCACGATCGATATCAGGCTTGTCGGCTGATAAATTCCTAGTTTATTTTTAGAGGCTTTCTTAAGCAACTGAACAACATGGGCTATCTTCCAGTCCTCCAGGACCTAACCTGTCACTAATGGCATGACTGATTAGTTCTGTCTAGCTGTGATGAGACAACTTACAGAGGAGAGACTGACATCTTGATACAGTGGTGCCAAGATAACAACCTCTCTCTCTCTCAATGTCCAAAAAACAAAAGTGCTAATTGTGGATTACAGGAGGAACAGAGACAGGTTTGCCCTGATCAACATCAGTGGGTCTGCAGTGGAGAAGGTGAATAGTTTCAAGTTCCTCGGTATACATATCACCAAAGATCTCACCTGGACTGTACACACTGGCTTTGCGGCAAAAAAGCATAGCAGAATCTCTTCCATCTCAGGTGACTGAAGAAACATAGAATACCCACAGTACAATACAGGCCCTTCAGCCCACAAAGCTGTGCTAAACATATCCCTACCTTAGAATTACCTATGCTTTTACCCATAGCCCTCTATTTTTCTAAACTCCATGTAGCCATCCAGGAGACTCTTAAAAGACCCTATCATTTCCACCTCCACCACCGCAGCCAGCAGCCCATTCCACACACTCACCACTCTCTGCATAAAAGACTTATCCCTGACATCTCCTCTGTACCTACTTCTAAGCACCTTAAAACTATGCCCTCTCGTGCTAGCCATTTCAGCCCTGGGGAAAAGCCTCTGACTATCCATACGATCAATGCCTCTCATCATCTTATACACCTCTATCAGGTCACCTCTCATCCTCCATCACTCCAAGGAGAAAAGGCCGAGTTCACTGAACCTATTTCCATAAGGCATGCTCCCCAATCCAGGCAACATCCTTGTAAATCTCCTCTACACCCTTTCTATGGTTTCTACATTCTAAGTTCGGCATAAGGCCCCAAATCCTCAAGAACTTCTACAGGGGCACCATTGAGAGCATCCTATTGGCTGTATCACTGCCAGGAATGGGACCTGCACCAACTTTGATCGTTGGACAGGAACTTCCCTCCATTGAGGACAGTTACAGCAACAGGTGCAGCAGAAGGCCTGGAAGATCATCAGGGACACCAGTCACCCCAACCATAAACTGTTTCAGCTGCTTCTGTCTGGCAAATGGTACCGCAGCATTAAAGCCAGGACCAACAGCTTTGGGACAGCTTTTTTCTACAAGCCATTAGACTTATAAATTCACATGTTTGTACACTGCGATGGAGACATAACAGAAAGATTATTACTCTCTCACATTGTGGGATGGATGTAAGATTTGAATAAATTCAAATTCAAATTAAATGTCTCTGCTAGGGCCCTGACAATTTCTGCACTTGCCTCCCAGAGTGTCACCTGCTCTGCCTCAATATCTAATAGCAGATCAAAAATAACGCACTCTCTCGCTAGGAGTTCCGTGTACTGATTAAGGAAACTTCCCTGAACACATTTGACAAACACTATCCTATCTAGTCATTTTCCACATCCAGTCAAGATGTGGAAAGTTAATGTTATCCACTATAATAACCTTATGTTTCTTGCAACAGTCTGCAATGGCTTTATAAATTTGTTCCTCTAAATCCATCAGATTGTTAGGTGGTCTGTGCTATAGTCCCAGTAATGTTTTCATACCTTTCTTATTCCTCAGTTCCAGCCATAATGTGTTACTAGACAAGTTCTTCTGTCTGTCCTAAAGACTGCCGTGATATTTTCTCTGACTAGAAATGCCATCCCACATCCTTTAATCCCTCCTGCTCTGTTGCTCCTAAAACAACAGAACCCTGGAATACTGAGCTGACAATCCTGCCCCCCTACAGTTTTTCGCTTTCTCTGACTGACACTTTAAAGAACTAAAGCCTCAAAATCCCCAGTTTTTCTCTGTCCACTCTGCTACCTTATTTTTCTTGCCAATCAATCCCGATCGCTGATTGGCTGCTGCTCAAAACAACAAACTGCCGCGAGTCAATGCCTTTTCTACTCAATTGGCGAAGCTGAATAAGCAACATCATCTCATGTTTAAAATCTCCAATTGGCCACTGACCAAAATTTTCAAGCAACTGAAATAGCCAATGAGAAATGAATGCCAGTTTTGCCCAGTGTAATAGGTGGGAGAGCATACAGTCTGCTTAGAAATTTAACTGCTCCAACCAAACCAGCCAAAAAGAGCTTTAATGCTATCATGAAAGTAATGCAGAATACTTAGAACTGCAACCATTATTGATTGCAGTACGCATTAGGTTTCATAAGCAGAGCCAAAAGGAAGGGGAGTCTATTTCAGTGTATGTGGCTGAATTGAAAAAGACCATAAGACCATAAGACCGAGGAGCAGAATTAGGCCATTCCATCATAGCTGATCCCAGATCCTGCTCAACCCCATGCACCTGTCTTCTCACCATATCCTTTTATACCCTGAATGATCACGAAACAATCAACTTTTGCCTTAAATATACACATGGACTTGGCCTCCTTCGCATTCCGCAGATTTACTAATCTCTGGCTAAAAAATTCCTCCTCACCTCTGTTCTAAAGGGTTACTCCCTCGATTTTAAGGCTGTGCCCTCTAGTTCTGGATACCCCCACCATAGGAAATATGCTCTCCATATCCACCCTATCTAGTCCTTTCAACGTTCAGTAGGCTTCAATGAGATCAAGAAGTTGGCTGAGGATTGTCAGTTCAGTGATGGGTTCAATGATACACTAAGAGATTGTTTAGCTTGTGGAATCTTACAAGGAAGCATTTAAAAGTGGCTCCTAACTGAAGCAAATTTGGCATTTTAAAGACCAGTGGAAATTACCATATCAATGGCAACAGCAGCCAGAGATGCATTTGAGTTATAGTCAGGAATGAAAGTGAACATGAACTAACTTGCAATGTCCAAGCAGAAAGCTGCCTGACAGAACATATAGTGTTGGCATTGTGACAGGGGCTCACGTACACCAAATTAAATGCAAAACTTGCAGAAAATTCAACAAAGTGCATCTCAGGCACACAAAAGTAAATGGACTGCACGGGAAAGGGAAAACAAGTTAAAAAGTCAAGTTGCAGTTTTAAAATGAGCACTAATCTGCTTGCTATTGATGGAAAATTTAATAAGAGTGCTGCAGAACTGAATAGCCTTAAGATTTACAATGTGAAAAATAATTACAGACAAGCAATATGGCTTACACTAGAAGTGAATAATAAATTAAAGTGGAATTGGACACTGGCTCGGCTATTTCAGTTATTGTACAAATTGAGTTTAAACAGCATTTCAAAGATGCTGAACTGAAGCCTGAAGATATCCAGTTAAGAACTTATACTGAATAAGATATCATTCCTGTGGGAATGACACTTAATATAGTGAAACAAAACAAACCAACAAGCTATATTGAGCTTGCCTATGGTAAAACCAGGAATGGTACCATTGTGGGGTTATGACTGGCTGAGACAACTACAACTTGTTTGGAGATTTACCCACCAATTGCAAGTCACATCACCAGCAATAGATTCAACTGAAAGTGATTAAGAATGATGCCACAGTGCTGGTCAAAGATAGCATTAGAAAATTCTAACATATCAAGGATAAAATAGCATTAAATGAAAATGTCACCCCAAGTTTTGCAAAGCCCATCCAGTTGCTTATACCATCCATGATAAACTAGCCTGTGACCTAGATTACATGGGGGCTGAAGGAATTCCTTCCAAGGTTGAGTGGAGCCCATGGGCAACACCAGTGGTCCCAGTAACCAAGACTATCAGGACTAGTGGTGATTTTAAGATCACAATTAATCCATTGCTGAAGGTAGTTCAATACCCTCTGTCCAGATAGAGGATACCTTTGCAAACCTTTTTGGAGTGAAACACTGTAGTAAAGTTGACATAGCTGAGGCCTACCTACAGATGGAGTTGGAAGAAGACTCCAAAGCATTTCTCACCTTAAACACTCACAAAGGGCTTTATCGCTAGAATAAACTTATTTTTGGAGTAGGATCTGCACCTGTTCACTGGCAAAAAACAATAGACAAGGTTGTGCAAGGTTGCCCGGGCATTCAGAGTTACCTGGTTGATATGATTGTTCCTGGTAGGGATGACGAGGGACATCTCCAAAATCTCAAGACAGCAACGAAAAGATGAGAAAATTATGGGCTTAGAGCATGATGCAACAAGTGTGAATTCTTTCAACTAAGCATCACTTACTGTGGCCACACCATTGATGCACGAGATTTTAATCAAGTGTACTGAGAAAATTCAAGATCAAAGGACTCGTCACTGTTGTGGTCCTTTTGGAAATTTGTCAATTACCATAACAAGTTCCTGTCTAACCCTGCTACTGTGAGCCCCACCCTCCCAACCCCCCTGACAAAGTAGTGTGAGATGGCTTTCCAAAAGGTAAAGGAAGTGGTGATGTCAGACACTGTACTCACACATTATGATCTATATATTCCAGTGAAGCTTGCCTGTGATGCCTCGACTTATGGTGTAGGTACAGTCATGTCACATATTATGAGTGATAGATGGGAACACCCCTTAGCCTTTGCATCAACTTCCCTTGCTACTGCAGAGAAAAAATGATGCACAGATTGATAGAGAGGACTTGAAACTGGGAGGTTTGGGTTTAAGAATGTTTCAAGCAGTACTTGTATGGGAGAGAGTTTATCATCAACCACTAATTGTCCATTTTCAATCCACTTAAGGGTGTTCTACTAACACACAAATGCAGAGACGGACTCTGTTTCTTGGAGGACACAATTACAAGCTTGAATTCAAACTATAACACCAGTTACCCACCTGTTCCACCAGGCAGAAAAATGTTCCATCTGTGGGAAAGTCTGTGCTTTCAATATTGGCCCCACCAGCTTTGTCCCACACCTCAAAGCCAATGGGGAAGTTAAGTATCCTCAATCACATCGAGAGTCTAAAAGAGAAAGATACTTATTGTAGCAAGATATAATTACTCCTGTATTCAGCAAAAGCCAACATACTATTGACTATAAGACCATAAGACCACAAGGCATAAGAACAGAATTAGGCAATTCAGCCCATCAAGTCTGCTCCACCATTCTATCATGGCTAATTTATTATCCCTCACAGCTCCATTCTCCTGCTTTCTCCCCATAAACTTTGACACCCTGACTAATCAAGAACCTATCAACCTCTGCTTTATACATACTCAATGACTCCGCCTCCACGGCTGTCTGAGGCAATGAATTCCACAGATTCTCTGCCCTCTGGCTATAAAGATTTCTCCTCATCTCTGATATGAATGGATGTCCCTTTATTCTGAGGCTGTGACCTCTTGTCTTAGACTCACCCACTATAAAAACCATCTTCTCTACATCAACTCTATCTAGGTCTTTAATTATTCAGTAGGTTTCAGTGAGATCCCCCTCATTCTTCTAAATTCCAGTGGGTACAGACCCAAGGCCATCAAACACTCCTCAAATACTAACCCTTTTGTCCTGGAATCATTCATGTGAACCTCTCCAATGTAGCACATCTCTTAGATAAGGAGCCCAAAACTGCTCACAGTACTCCAGATGTGGTCTGACTAAAGCCTTATGGTTTTTGTCCTCTCGGAATAAATGCTAATATTGCATTTGCCTTACATATTGTTATGTTTGCTCTTTAACTATGACAAACTCTGTGTGGGTGTTAACGCTAGAACATTTTTATTTACAACGTGCCTCGAGATCAACAGCGAGTATATGCAGCCAGCTCACCAACATCATTTCTGGTTCCAGATGAACCACCTACCTTGCCCTCTGTGAGCTGAAGTTCTTTATTACGTACACATCTTTCCCCCTTAAAGAAAATAAACATAATACTATGTCCTCATGGACCCAAGGAATAGTAATCCTTTCTAACAAAGATATCTACATTAACTTCAATTCTCATGACCAAATACTGTCCCTTATTCTCTCAGTCTCTGAGGTGGTTTGATGACCCTTTTTTGTCTATTTGTTTCCACAAATGTATTGCTTTCATTTGCTGCATTAATATTAGTGTCTTTCTGAGAACTCTGATCAACACTTTCATTTTTTACATCTGCTGGCCCCTTTGGTTTACTGACAGGTGATGCATTGCATCTTAAGGTTGGAAATTGTGGTCATAAATCCACACAGTTCAACCTCAGAGGTGTCCCTTACTCTGTCTGGATCTGGTAAGAGCATGGAGCTACTTCCTCTTCCACATAGCCTTGTGTCACAATCATGGTCCTGGATTTGTACCTGATCTCCAGGCTTCAGAACTGTTAGGCCTTTCATAGTCCGGTCATGATACTGTTTCTGCTTTCCTTTCCCTTCCCCTTTAGCCAGTTTGACTTTGTGTGCTCCTTTAGGTGCCAACAGGTTTTTGTGCACTGGAAAATTAGTGTGTATCCGAGAACCCATCTGCATTTGGGCTGGTGAAAAGCCATGGTGCACTTCTCTAAATCATTAGTATTTTGAGACATCTTCTCATTCATCTTGAGCATTCTGCATGAGGCCCTTCAATACCTCAACAGAATGCTCTGCTAAGCCATGGGATTTGTGGTGATGTGAGCTTGAAGTTATATGTCAAAATCCCCAATCATTGGGAAAGGACTTGAATTCACAGCTCGAGAATTGTGGATCATTATCTGCTAACACTTCACATGGAGCTCAATGCCTCACAAACACAGCTTTCAGGAAGGTGAGGACTGCTTTGCTGGGTGTCGATTGCAGTGTTGTAACCTCTGGGTAATTGGAAAAGTAGTCTGTTACAATAATATAACTCTTCCAATTACAATCGAACAAATCCAACTCCAACAGCTTGTCTGGTGCAGAACATGGTGTAAGCGGTACTGCTTGCTGCTTTGGCATACTGCACATGAGGCAGTGGTCTGGCTGATGTCTTCATTCATTCTTGGCCAGTTCTTCACTTCACGAGCTTTATGTTTACATTTTTCCTCACCAAGATAATATTTGTGTATCCACTGGAGCATTTCCTCACATAGTGACACAAGAATCATAAACCTGTTCCCTTTGAAGCTCTGCATACTTTGTGGCTCCAGAACTGGCTTGCTCAGCGAAGGCAAAGACTCTTAGTTAGGCATATGGAGCTTAGAAAAATAGAGAGCTATGCGGCAGGGTAATTCTAGAATAGGTTACATGGTCAGCGCGGCATTATGGGCCAAAGGGCCTGTTATGTGCTATAGATTTCTATGTTCTGTGATCTATGTTCTAATCCCAAATACACATTGGACAGTCGTTCTTAGCTGCTGCCAATCCATTCTGTATTATATCTCTGAGTACATTCATTGTTTCATCTGTCCCTGCTGCTTTCTTAATCTTGTCTGTTCTATCAGGAAATCTTGGAATGGAGGTGACAATCATGTCACCATAGGCCTGTATATCTGTGATAATCTCTTGGTTACTCATTTATTTCTTGTTGATTTAGACAGCCACAAACACATAGTTTCCCAGTACGTAGATCATCCTCATATCATTTTCTGCAGACTTATCAACATGCACTGTATCCTCATGGGACAGTCATTCAGTGGTTTGGACATAGTTGAGACCAGTGATTATGGTCTGCCTCTGTTTCAACAGCTTGTCTATAGACATACTGATGAAGCCTTTCAATGCATATTTACTGGCAAGAAGCTCTTTCTCTATTTGTGCATAGCTGGCTTCTGCACTTGTTAAAGCTCTGGGTGCCGAGGCCACAGTTTGCTGCGTGTCATCATGCTGCTGCAGTAGCACTGCTCCAAGGCCATACCAGGATGTATCAGCTGAGATCATAGAACCCTCACCAGGTAGTAAAACTTCAGCACATGCTCTTCAGTTAGGACTCTTCAGCATCTGGAAACACTTTTCTTGCTTGTGAGACCAAATCTACTCATTTTGCTGCTCAGAGAGTGACCTAAGTGGTGCTGACACTGAAGACAGTTGAGGAATATACTTCGCCAGGTAAGTCACCATCCCAAGGAAACATCTCATCTCCTCTTTGTTTTGGAGCCTCTCCATGTTTTCAATGGTTGACGCCTTTCTTAGATCAGGCTTCACTCCCTCTTCGGATATGACATCTCCTATGAAAGTTAGCGTCTTAATACTGAACTTACATTTTTCTTTATTTAATTTCAAACGGACATTCCATGTAACATGAGACCAGCACTTGTCTCGGTCGTGCATCATGTTCATCTTTGGCGGACTCCCAGACGATGATATAATCCATCATGGTCTCGACACCAGGTATGCCCTCAAGGATCATGTGGATGGTTTTATGGTAGACTTGTGGTGTGGACAGGATTCCGAAGAAATCGATATTTTCCCTGTGGTGTTTTAAAAGTACACAGTCTCAAAGTTGCCTCATCAAGCTTCATCTGCCAAAACACAGATGATGCATAAAGTTTGCTGAACAGCACGGCACCTGCAGAACGGGACATGATCGCCTCCTGTGTCGGCACTTCAACGTGCTCTCTCTGGATGGCTCTATTGAGATCTCTTGGGTCCAGGCATATCTGAATGCTCCACTTTTCTTTTGCACAATGACCAGGGAGCTCACCCAATCTGTTGGTTCTTCAGTTTTCTGTATGACATTTATACCTTCCAATTCATCTCAGAAGTGCAAACTGAATCTTTCTGCATGCATGGACAATAGGAGCCACTGTCTCATGAGCATCTGAGCCCCTCGATGACATCTGTGTACTCTTCCATAAGTGAAGTGTGGTCTGTGAAGCCACTATGAAAAATCATTTCACCAAGCTGAGCTTTTCACATGCTCTCAGACCTAATACTGGCTGCACTCGCTTTTCTACAATCAGTAGCCATGCCTTTAAGTACTGCCCCTTGAACTTCAAGGTCACTATACAACCCTCTTTTACTGGAACATTCCTCCAGTATAGCCTGTCACTATCAACTTCACTGGGTAGATCTTGCTCTTTACATTGAGAGCCATGGGTAACTGGTTCCCCTGGGCTCCGGTGTCAAGCTTCAATGGAATTATTGTCTCGTTCACAGTCACTGGAACAATCTATTCTGTCTTTCCAGCACCAGTAGTCTTCAGAGAATCTACAAAGACTTCCTCCATTTCCTCATCAACTCTGTGCATCTTTCTCTTTGTAGCAACAACTTCACAGCACTTTTCAAAATGATTCTTCTTCCTACAGGTATTGTAGGACCTTCCATAAGCAGGACACACTTTTGGGGTGTGTCTACCTCCACATTTGCTGTATTTCCTGTTTGAACCTACCAATTTGCTTTGCTATTGCTTTGGGAAATGTTTTGTGCTCTCTCCTCTGTTTTCAAAGTGTGCACTGTAGTGTCTGACCTGTGCAGCTGCTTAGTTGGTGCGTGTGTGGCCTCTGCTGCCCTACACATATCCACTGCTTTTTCTAGCGTTAAATCTTTCTCACAGAGCAATCTTTCTCTGAGCCCTTTATCTGGGGTTCTGCAGACTATTTTGTCTCTAGTTAGTGAATCTCTCAAATCTCCAAACTCACAGGACTTACTCAGTGTGAGAAGCTCAGCTAATGTGATACTTTTACTTGGGACAAAGTACTCCTCAAATTCTGTCATCAAGGTGTTCAATGTAAAGACTGTCTCATCAGTTTGAAAGATGTTTTAGATATCCAAAGCATGTCTGCCAGTTACATGTAGTAAAATAGAAGCTTTCAATTTTTCATCAGTCTCTCCCGCTCTGCTGGCTGCTAAATATACATTGAATCTCTGTTTGAAATATTTCCAGTTATCCATTAAATTACTGGTAAACTGCAGCAGTGAAGGAGGACTTAGGTTATCCATGAAAGGAATTTTCAGCCCCTCATCTAAACTCCTTGGTGAATTCGGAGAACTTCGGCCGCGTCTCTCCATTGGGAACTCCTTTTTTCTAAGTAGCAAATGGTATACATTTATCCTCCATGTTTAGACCTCACACTGGCTTCTGACACCATGTTATGTTTGTTCTTTAAGAAAGACAAACTTTGCATGGGTTTTAATGCATTTTTATTTGCAGCATGCCTCCAACTCAATACTGAGCACGTATGACCAGCTCAGCAACGTCATTTCCGGTTCTGGATGATCCACCCGCATTGTCCACTGAGAACTGAAGTTCTTTATTATCTACACTCATAACCACAGACCCAACCTGCAAGTTAACCTTTAGGGAATCCTACGCGAACAATCTCAAGTCCCGGCACACCTCTAGATTTTTGAATTTTCCTCCCATTTAGAAAACAGTCTACACCTTTATTCCTTTTATCAAATTACACGACTGTACACTTCCCTACACTATATTCAATCTGCCACTTCTTTTCCCATTCTCCCAATCTATCTATATCCCTCCTCAGACTCTCTGTTTCCTCAACTGTACCTACCTATCCCCCTGTCTTCGTATCGTCCACAAACATGGCCACAAAGCCATTAATTCCCTCATCCAAATCATTTACATATAACATAAAAAGAAGTCTGAACACCAACTCCTGTGGACAACTCCTAGTCACTAGCAACCAACTAGTAAAGACTCCTTTATTCCTATTCTTTGCCTTCTGCCAGTCAGTCAATCTATGTTAATATCATTCCTGTAACACCATGTGCTCTTATCTTGTTACACAGTCTCACCTTGTCAAAGGCATTCTGAAAATCCAAGCGAACAGCATCCACTGACTCTCCTTTGTCGATGCTGCCTGTTATTTCCTCAAAGAATCCCTTAAAGATACCATGCTGACTTTGATCTATTTTATCATGTGCCTCCCTGAAACCTCATTCTTAATAATGGACTCCAACATCTTCTTAACCATTAGAGTCAGGGTAAGTGCCCTATAATTTCCTTTCTTCTGCCTCCTTTCCTTCTTAAAGAGGGGACTGGCATTTGCAATTTTACAGTCTTCCAGAACCATTCCAAAGCCTAGTGATTCTTGAAAGGTCATTAAAAATGCCTCCACAATCTCTTCAGCTACCTCGGGTGTGTAGTCCATCTGATCTAAGTGACTTATCTACCTTCAGTCTTTTCAGCTTCCCAACCATCTTTTCCTTGGCAATAGCAACTACACTCACTTCTGCCCCTTGCACTCTTGAATTTCTGCCATACTGGAAGTGTCTTCCACAGTGAAGACTGACGCAAAATACTTATCAAGTTCATCCGCCATTTCTTTATCCCCCATTACTACCTCTCCAGCATCATTTTCCAGGAATATGATACCCACTCATGCCTTGCTATTACTCTTTATGTGAATATCTGAAAAAACTTTTGGTATCCTGTTTTATATTATTGGCTAGCTTACCTTCATGTTTCATCTTCTCTCTCCTCACGGCTTTTTTGTTGCCTTCTGCTGGATTTTAAAGCTTCCCAATCCTCTAACTTCCTACTAATTTTTGCTCTATTGTATGCCCTCAGTTTTCCTTTTATGCTGTCTTTAACTTCCCTTGTCAGCCATGATCACTGAACCCTGGCCTTCCTAATTGCTTTCTCCCCTGCACGTTGGCTTTCATAGAAGCCGACAACTCCTCTATGACATTGTCTGTGCATTTTGCTATTTCAGTAATACAGCCAAATAATCAAAAGCTCCAAACATCTAGGCCATTCTCTTTTCAAACGCTTCCTCTTGAGCAGAAGATTTAAAAGCCTGCATGCATGTATTGCCAAGCTCAGGTACACATTTTATGTCACTCTTCTAAGACCATGGAACAGTACAATAAGATGGACTCCTGCCCTCACAATCTATCTTGTTATCACCTTGCACCTTATTGTCTGTATGCACTGCTCTTTCTCTGTAACTGTAGTAATTCATTCTGCAGTCTGCTATTTTTCCTTTGCATGACCTGGTAATGAAGTGATGAAATGATCTGTCTGGATGGTGTGCAAACAATTTTTTTTCACTCTACCTCAGTACGTGACAATAAGAAAAGGATATACCAATTTTAGTGACTTGGATGCACATACGTTGATATAAAGGTATTGACTTCTCCAACTCTCTGTCTAAGATAGTAATATCAGGGTAAGTGGAGGCTATTCAGGTGCTTCAGAACCTTAAATGATGACTGTCCTGTACCATTTCTCCACTTACCTGTGTTATAACCTCAGCACCAAAGTTGGATGATAGAAGTGGAGATGCTTGTTCTCATGAAGAGTTGACTCTTGTTGAAAACTGGTCTAGATTAAATAGATAGAAGGATTCTAAAGGTTCAAAGGTTCATTTTATTATCAAAGTATGTATGCAAAATACAACTCTGAGATTAATCTTCTCCAGATAGCCATGAAATATAAAACTATAGAAGTAGTTGAAAGACATCAATGCCACCTCCCCACATGAAAAATACAAGAAACAAAAACTCACAAATCCTAACCTGCCCCCCCAACCCCTCCCTACAAAAAAAAACTAACAGATCACCCAGATGGAGCAAATACAAGAACATCAAATCCCAAAGTCCCAGCCCACCTTCTGTTCTTATTGCTGGATGGATCAGGACCAAATTTTAGAGACCTACAGTCTTCAACAAGAGATACAAAGGAGATAAGATCATAAAGTCTCACAGCAGAGCAACAGGCCCATTAGTCCAACTCATCCATGTGAACTAAGATGTTCTTCAAAACTATTCCAGTTGTCCACATTTGGCCAATATCCCGCTAAACCTTCCTCATCCATGTACCTGTCTCAGTATCTTCTAAACATTGTTATTGTACCTGTCTCAACCACTTCTGCTGGCTGTTCATGCTATATACTTCTTCACCCTCTGTGGGAAGAAGCTGCCCCTCAGCTTCCTATTGAATCCTTCCCCCTCACCTTAAAAATATGCCCACTAGTTCTTGATCCCTGATTCTCACTCTCATCATTGTCAGATTTTTCATCAACAGTATGCAGATTAGTGCTCTTTGTGAAACTGGAACTTGACTTTTTTTTTTCTTTTTCTCTTCTCTATTCAGTCCACTTATTTTTGCCTACTCCTGCCCGACATGCTCTTTGTATGTTATGTACCTTGTTGCATCTTCTGCAAGTTTTGCCATTAAATCTGCATTTGTTTCATGTACGTGAACACCTGCCACAATAGCAACACAATTTGCTCAGCCAGGCTGGTTTGTGTTTAAATGATACAGTTTTGTTCAACTCAATTGCATCTCTGCCTCAGGTTTCCATTGATACAACAATTTCAACTGCTCTTCTAAATATAAGCTGTGCTTCAGTTAGTGTGAGTCATTTTTGAATGCTTTCTCTTAAGATTTCATAAACTAAATGATCTCTCAATGCATCATTAAGACCATTACAAAACTGACAGTTCTCGGACAATCTCTTCAAATCAGCTCCACTCTCTGAAATGTCTTCCCTTCCTTTTAATTCCACTTATGAAACCTAGGGTGTTCTGCAATCAACAATGGCTTTGGTTCTAAGTGCTCCTGTATCACTTTCACAAAACTCATTTCTGGTGGTTTGGTTGGGGCAGTCAAACATCAAAGCAAACTGTATGCCTTTAACCCTAATGCACTTCGCAAAATTGGGGCTCACTTTTCATTGGTGATTTCATTTGCTTCAATAGCTCAATATACATGAGCCAATTTCACATTGTGTAATCAAACTCATCAGTCTTTCTGGTGTAGCCAGCCATTTCAGCTCTTTTGAAATTATTTTTATCACGCAGTACACATTCTTCATGAACCCTGAATTCTTCTGTTTTCTTACTTAAATAAAACTCAATTTTGTCTTCCCTTCTGAAGATTGTATCTTTGCATGTTGGGCTGCACTGAGCTGTTTTTTTTTTCTTTGCTTTAGCAGGTTGGTAGCCATCTTGGGTTCATTTTTAAAATACCTCATGTCTAATGTTATGTTTGTAACTTTAAAACATTAAACTAATTCAAAGAAGGTTGCAGAAGTCTGAAGAATATTGGTGTAGTTTGTTCACTCCTTCTCTATGACTCCCTCTCTCACTTATTCCCTCTCCCTCACTCACAGACATTCCACCCTCACTCCCTCTCTTTTTTTCCCTTCAGACCTCAGTTACTCATTCTTACCTTCTGTCCCTCTCTCCCCTTCTCTCTCCCTTCCTCCTTCCCTTGCTCACTGAATCTTTCCCCATCACCCACTGATTTTCATTCTCTCTCCATAATTTGATGCCCACTCCCTGCCATACTCACTGACTCTCTCCCTCTCCCTCAGTCACTGATTATCTTGCTTGCCCTGCCTCTCTGCCTCATTGACGTGTGTGTGTGTGTGTGTGTGTGTGTGTGTGTGTGTGTGTGTGTGTGTGTGTGTGTGTGTGTGTATGGATGTGATTATGCACCGGCATTTGTGTCTGTGTACACTTGTATGTACATGTATGCGCTCATGGCTTGCATGTGTGCATTCATAAATGTGCACCTGCATGTATGTGCCTGTATGTGTATGTTCCTGTGTACTTTTATATGCACGCAGTTGGTGTGTATACGCATGTGTACAGTGGTGTACATGCTAATGAGCTTGCATTTGTGTGTATAGTTATCCCCTTTTGTTCAAGAGCCTGATGGCTGAGGGGTAGTAAATCTTCTTGAAGCTGGTAATACGAGTCCTGAGGCTCCTGTACCTTCTACCTGATGGCAGCAGTGGGAAGAATGCACGGCCTGGGTGGTGAGAATCTCTGATGATGGATGCTGTTTTTTCACAGCAACGTTTCATGTAGATGTGCTTAATGGTTGGGAGATTTTCACCCGTGATGTACTGGGCCAAATCCACTATCTTTTACCTTTTGGGGATTTTGTACCTTTTGTAGGATTTTATATATGTTTGTATTCATGATTATGTTTGTAGCCCCAGATGTACCTGTGGTGCACAGGCAAGTGTGTGTGTGTGTGTGTGTGTGTGTGTGTGTGTGTGTTATCCAAGTTCATCATTGGAACTGTCCCCAGGATTTTTCTGGGATCACTGTAGGCACTGTCAGCGCCCTCGCTTCCCCTGTTCACGACTGGAACTGGACCACTTAAGATAAACAGGAGATATACAGAAAGTCTTCTGATTACATACACAAAGTGATCATTTCAGCCTAAAGCCCAAAATTGACATCACAACGTCCAAAAGTCTTTCATGTTTTGGCAGCATGTAACTACTACGAGTGGACAGAGGGAGATAAGCAAAGAGATCTCCAGTCACATTCAGCAGCACAGAACATATTTAATTTCCCATCTGCTACAAAAATGTGAAATTATTAATAAAACCTAACCTATCTGATTTGCCCAGGTATCAATGAGAGCTTTACTGCTTCTCTCAAGAACTGTGACTCTTCCCTTCACACACACAATAAAAGAACTTAATGAATTTTGTGTGTTGATAAGCAGGCAGCAGGCAAATAATGAGATGCTTTCGTATGCTGCCTTTGCTTAGCTGTTGGGGGATTTTCATCCTTTGAATTGACAATCCAGTCATTGTGGTGTGGGGGGTGGGGATTAAGCAACTCTGAAATCCTCTCGGGTGTTCGCTCTTTCTGTTAGATCTCCAGAACACTGCAACTTTAATTAATTAACACCAATGAAGGTAATTAGATGCTGCTGCCACCCATTGAGTAGGTTGCAGGTCACATTCTGACAATATTGATTCTCTTGTTGATTCATGGCTGCTGAGTTATTTTGAGGCCTAGTTTTTAAATTATTCTTCACAGGCTGAGGAGTCTGGAGTTTTCCTTTAATTTATGATCGGCATAAGTGGTATTTATTTCACTTCTCTTTGTCAGGTGACATTTCAGAGGGTCGTTGAAGCTGGGACACGGAGGGAGTAGATCAGCCACCATCTCATCAGATAGTGAGGGAAGCATGATGTGCTGTATGGGCTTCTCCTGTTTTTTTGTACAGACTGCTGCCTTACAACATAAGGTGAGTGAGATAAGCTTCAGCGAGTGCTGAAATCCACCAATACAAAAGTAAATTGGTTGATTATTGTTACATAGACCATAGGATCATAAGACATAGGAGCAGAAATTAGTCCATTTGGCCCATCGAGTCTGCTCCGCCATTCAATCATGGCTGATCCTTCTTTTTCTCCTACCAATTCCCGGCCTTTGCCCTGTAGCCTTTGATGCCATCTCCAAACAAGAACCTATCAATATCGGTCTTAAATGCACCCAATGACCTGGCCTCCACAGCTGCATGTGGCAACAAATTCCACAAATTCACCATCCTCTGGATAAAGAAATTTCTCAGCATCTCTGTCTTAAAAGGACGACCCTCTATCCTGAGGCTGTGCCCTCTTGTCCTAGACTCCCCCACCATGGGAAACATCCTTTCCACATTCACTCTGTCTATGCCTTTCAACATTGTGAGATCGTGCACTGAGGTACGGACAAACACTTTGGCCTTAACACCATCCATACAGATCATTGCATCACATCAGTACATTGAGTTAGTGTAAAAGAATAGAATAATGAAATGCAGAATATAGTTTTATAGTTACAAAGATAGTGCAGTGCAGGCAGACAATAATGTGCAAGGGCCATGATGAGGTAGACTATGAGGTCAACAATCCATCTTATCATACATGGGAGCCAATCAATAGTCTTATAACTGCTACAGAATAGCTGCTCTTGAACCTGGTGGCTCCGTCTTTCCGGCTTTCATACCTTCTGCTCAATGGGAAATAGGGCAAGAGAGAATGTTCCAGGTAGGAGAGGCACCTGATTACGTTGGCTGCTTTTCTGAGGCAGCAGGAAGGGTAGACTGAGTCCATGAAAGGGAGGTAGGTATCCGTGGCGTGCTGAGCTATGTTCACAGTCCTCTGTAGTTTCTCACAGTCCAAGTCAGAGCTTTTGCCATGCCAAGCTGAGATGCATCAGGACAGGATGCTTTCTGTGCTGAATTGGTGAGGGTCAATGGGAACATGTTGAACTTTTTTAACTTCCTCAGGAAGTAGAGGTGTTGGTGGATTTCTTTGCCGTTGCTTCTACACGGCTGGACCAGAACAAATTATTAGTGATGGTCACTCCTAGGAAGCTGAAGCTCTTAATCTTCTCAACCTCAGTTCTGTTGATGCAAACAGAAGACTTTGAACCAGCCATCTTCCTGAAGTCAATAACCAACTCTTTTGCAGATATTGAGGTAAACTTTGTCATCTTAACATTACGCCTTCCTGTATTTTGGCTATCATTGTTTCAGCCCACTATGTAGTATCTTCTGCAAACTTGTAGATGGAGTTAGAGCAGAGTTTGGTCACAATGTTGTGAGTGTATAGAGAGAAAAGTAGCATGCTGGGAATGCAGCCTTGTGGGATCCTGATGTTGAGGACAATCATGTCGGAGGTATTGCTGCCTACCCTTACTAACAGTGGTCTGTTTGTCAGGAAGTCAAGGATCCAGTTCCAATGGGACATGTGAATCCCAGGTCTAGCTGTTTGGAGATGAGTTTGCTTGGAATTATGGCATTGAAGGCAGAGCTGTTGTGTAGGAGTATTATTATCCAAGTGCTCCAGAGATAAGTGGAGAGTCACCATGGGAGATGCCACCTTTTTTGGCAGCAGGCAAGTTGCAGTGGGTTGAAGTTGTCCAGGAGACTGGAACTGATGTGTGCTATGGCCAACCTCTTGAAGCCCTTCATGATGAGGACATCTGAGCTGTTGGGCAGTAGTCATTAAGGCATGAAGGGGGAGGGAATGGTACCTGGGCAGTTAAAGATGTCTTTGGTAATGGCAGGGTTGGGAACTTTGGACCTTGAGTTGAGAGGCAGTAACTCTGCCAGCTGTGCCACTGTGCTGAAAGAAAAGCCAGAAGGAAACAAGACTGAAAGTCAAAGTGATGAAGACCAAACATTTCTAACAATATGACTTGCCTCTGCTAGTATTGGGTATTACTTGAGCCAATCTATGTATTTTTTCTTCTTTTTCTGCAGCAGTGGTAGCCATACAATGAGAAAATTTGCCAGTCTGTACAAACAGGATCCTCATTTCCACTGGACACAAACCAAACATAATATCTCCAGCTGAGTAACTGTTTCACTTTGTAAGGTTCAGACTGATGAAGTTCAAGATTGCTTGCCCAGGATTGGCCACTTATCTTAGTTGCAAGATTCGTGATACTCATGGCTCGGGCCAAATCAATCAAGCTTTCAGATGAGTGGGGTTTTTGGATCTTGCTGGAACTCAGTATTGCTGCAGTTTTCTTCATAACCCTGGGCTTTGAACTTTGATTACCACATGAGGCTTCAATGGCCTTCCACAGGACAGAATGTCACATTGACACCGGGGACGTTTGTCAAGTTCGTGTTTTGTGGCTTTCTCTGGATGAGCCTTCCCTTTGTTCTTCCCCTGCTTCTGCACCTGCTTACAAAGACTTAAATTTCCAGGGCATTGGGCTTAGAATCATAGACTAATACATAATGGAAACAGACCCATCAACCCAACTCAAAATGACCATCAAAACTAGTTGCATCTGCCTGCATTTAATCCATATCCCTCTGAACATTTCCTATCCATTTACTGCCCAAGTATCTTTTAGATGTTGTTATTGTTCCTGCCTACACCACTTCCTCTGGCAACTCATTCCATGAACCCACCATCCTCTGTGCGATAACTTCATCACACCGTTCCCTTTCAAATATCTCCTCTCTCCTTAAACATATGCCCAGTAGGTTTTGATTCCATTTTCTTGGGAAAAAGACTCTATCAATGTCCCTCTTGATTTTATGTATCTCTATAAGTCACCCCTCAGTCTCCTATGCTTCAAACAATAAAGTTGTAGCCTGCCCAACCTTTCCCTATAATTCAGCATTTGTCAACTGTAATTCTGTTCACTTCTACTAACCAGCATCTAGATCTGGACAGCCCACAAACCAGATTCTCCATACAGGAGACCATCCTCCTACCTACCAACATGCCTTGAATGGCACCTAGGCCTCAGGAGGCAGATCCTAAGTCCTGTCACTCTGACTCCTGACCACACCGGTGGCCTTTTCATCACAAAAAAATTATTCACCTTCCAACACTTCTTAGGAAGTAAATTCCACTTGCTGTGTAAAAAAAAATCTTCACAGCCCCTTGAATCTTCTAGCCAGAATCAAACGATTTCCACCATCCCCTCTACCCAACCCACCCTGCTCCTTGAACTAATGTGGGCAGCTTGCCTCTACTTCTAATTTAAACTTAAAATGATAGAGGAAATATTTAAAGCTGCAGAGGATAGTTCTCACACAGAGGATGGTGGCTGAGTACAAATAAACATCGTCAACAAAATATGTTTAGCTCAGTTGAACTCCTGTAAAGCATCAGCAGGGTGCAATTAGACACACTATATTCAGTAAAAGTTATTTTTTTTTTGTTTCTCCACATCATTCAAGTAGTCTGAAATTATATTTATGTTCAGTTTTAAGCCATCTATCATAAGCAGAAAAATAATCAGAGAAAGCAACACTTATGGGAAAAAAAATTGTTGTCCGGTGTAATCAGCTTTTTGATTTGTTTCTTCATAGGGTAACGCAGCTTGGAAGCAGGTCCATCTGCCCAACTAGTCCATGGTGGCTAAAGTGTAAAGCTAGTAGCTAGTTCCATTTGCTGCTTTTGGCCACATTCTTCTAACCCTTTCTTATCCATGTACCCATAAAAATGTCCTTTAAACGTCGTTGTACCCATCCCTACCATCTCCTCTGACATGCCATCTCCATATACACACCCACGTTGCTAGCATTATTTTAGGCGTAGGCCAGGGTAGCGCTAATCGTGGGGTCCTAGTTTTGAGAATGTTATGTCTTGTGGTGTCACTCAGCTGAGCCACCAACACTGGAATTCTTCTGAATGCACTCTGGTCTCTGTCTCTGCGTCGAAGCCTATCTTTCCTTCACATTTGGGTTCCGGCATTGCCGGTGTACATTGTGACAGGTATCAGAATAAGGTTTAATATCACTGGCATAGGTCATGAAATTTTTTGTTAAGCAGCAGCAGTACATTGCAATACATAATAAAAATTATAAATTACTGTAGAATATATATATTTTTTAAAGTTAAACTAAAGAAAAGGGGCAAAAACAGGAAAAAAATGTAGTGAGGAAATCTGATGACAGAGGGGAAGAAGCTATTCCTGAATTGTTGAGTGTGTACCCTCAGGCTCCTGTACCTCCTCACTGATGGTAGCAATGAGAAGATGGCATGTCCTCCGTGATGGGAATACTTAATGATGGATGCCGCCTTTTTTGATTAGAGCAGTGGGCTAAGCACACGAGAAATGTGATAAGAAAAGGGCATGCCCTTGATGGTGTGGTGAACTACGTGTGCCTGTCTGGACACGCCCCCTGCTGACTGCTCCTGTGGCTCCTCCCACAGACCCCTGTATAAAGGCGATCTGAGGCCTATGCTCAGCCTCTCAGTCTCCAGGACGTAGTATGATGGTCACTCTCTCCTGGTTCCTTCTTCCAGTCAATAAAAGCCGATATCTCGCCTTATGTCTCAGAGTGAGTTATTGATGGTGCATCAGATGGTGAGTCTCTTTAGTGATGGGCACCACCCTTTAGTGACATCTGAAGATGTCTATGCTTGTGGGGAGTTTCGTGCCTGTGTTGGGGCTGGCTGTCCACAACCACAATCGTGTCCTGACCAATGGAGCCTCCGTACCAGGCTGTGATGCAACCAGACAGGATGTTCTTCTCTATACATTTATACAAGTTTGTAAGAGTTCTTGCTGGCGTACTAAATCTCCTCTAACTCCAAATGAAGTAGAGCCACTGGCATGCCATTAGGCCCTGATAATGCTCCACCATTCGTGGCTGATCCTCGGTGTGTCATTTGTAATGTTGCCAGCCCTGTAACGTAACTGCATCTCCATCCAGGTTACTTTCTGGACACAGCAATAGTCTGTCCTTAACTTGAATTACATTGAATAACTGTCGTCCATTAAGAGAGCTTCCCACAGTGGTGTTGGGGAAAGGTTTCCAGGATTTAGATTCAGTCACAATCAAGGACAAGATGCCTGTTAAATGTTACTCTCTTCCACCACCTCGTCTGGCAGCTCATTCCACATGACAGCTATTCTTTAACATTTACACCTCAGTCTCTTTAAACTTCCTCCTTCTCACCTTAAGTCTTATTTTAAAAAATCCAATTCACTGCAGCAATGCCATGATCTGTACGGCCACTTTGCACCAAGGTGGACTTTATTTTGTTCTATCTTGTATATTTTTTTGTATAATTTATGCTTTTTTTCTTGTGAGTTTGTGTAACTGATGCTGTGTCTGTGATGTTGCTGTATGTAAGCTTCTCATTGCACCTGTGTGTACATACACTAGTGCAGATGATCATGAACTGGACTTTGATTTTGACCACTAGCGTGCGGAACCGTCTAATTATTTACCCCATTGATAGCTTGTATTACTTTATATACCTCTATCATTAATCTCAGGGACTCAACCCCCCCCCCCCCCTCAGCTCAGGAGAGGCAGGAAGTTATAGTACTGTTAATATCATCAATATTACATGGATGAATTTAAAGTTATTCACTGTGGTAACACCGTTAGGAGAGCAAACTATGGTTTAAGTTATGTGAAACTAACATGCCCAGGGAGGTTCGGCTTACTTTATACAAGAAACACAAAATGTAAATGCAGGTATAGCAAATAAATGTAGAAGAAAATAGAATTCTGGCAATGGTTATTGAAGGACTGATATTTGAAGAAAGGCAGTTCTGATAAATAGTATGTTACTATAAAGAAGTATCTGGATGAGCTCTTGAATTGCCTAGACTATAGACCAAGAGCTTGAAAATGGAAAAAATGCAGATGGATGCTTACTCCTCAGGGAGTTCCTCTTCAGAACACTTGTAAGTTCCTCACCTCTTACACCAAACCTCCATCTAGTTCTGGATATTACACACACAAATTGCCGAAAGAACTCAGCAGGGCAGACAGCCCTGATGAAGGATCTCAGCTTGAAACGTTGACTGCACTCTTTTCCATAGGTGCTGCCTGGCCTGCTGAGTTCCTCCAGTTTGTTGCGTGGAATATGAGGTGTTGCTCCTCCAACCTGAGTGTGGCCTCATCGCGGCAATAGAGGAGGCAATGGAAATGGGAACTCAAAATGAAATGGGTGGCCTTTGGTAAATCTCACCTTTTCTGGCAGATGGAGAGAAGGTGCTCAATAAAGCAGTCACTGAATCTACATCAGGCCTCACTAGTGTAGAGTAGGTCACATCAAGAGCACCAGATACAATAGACAATCCCAACAGATTTTCAGGTGGAGTGTTGCCCCACCTGGAAGGACTGTTTAATGCCCTGAATAGAGGTGAGGGACGAGATGAATGGGCAGGTGCAGCATTTCTCTAGCTCGCAGGGAAATGTGCCAGGAGGTATTTTAGAGGGCAGGGAAATTATAGAAGTAAAGATCCCTGTGGAAATTGGTGAGTGGGTGGGAGGGAGGTAAAGATGTGCTTGGTAATAGCATCCCGGACAGATACAAAAGATGACCCCCCAAAAAAAACTCACAGGTGAAGTGCTGTCTCTGTTGGAAAGACTATTTGGGGCCCTGAATAGTGATAAGGAAGGAGGCATAGGGTCAATATAGTACTTGTCCTACTTGTGGGGAGAGTTGGATGAGGAGAAGGGAAGGACGTGGTTAATGTCAATGGTGGATGTTACGGAGAATGATGTGCAGGATATGGAGGCTCGTGGGGTGGTAGGTAAAGAAAGGGGGACTCATTCTCTGTTATGGCAATGGAAAGATGGGGTAAGGGAGATTTGCAGGATATGAAGGAAATGGAGGTGAGAACAGCATTGATGGTAGTATAAGAGGAACCCCTTGTCAGGCCTACACGTACAGGCTCCTCCCAGTCTGCATCTAGCTCATAGGAGTCACCTGCCAGCTGCACTCTTTTCTAACTCATCACCTGCAGCCTACTTAAACCCAGCTCTCCTCCACAGTCCTTGATCACCAAATAAACCAGTCAGCCTCAACCAGTTGCTCCTAGCCCTCAGTTACTTCGTTGTTTTGTCTGTTCTCTCTTATGTTGTGTAGTTTATTATTAAAGTTTTCATTCCCTGTGAAACCGTCTCCACTTCTTTGCATCTGGATCACACGTCCTGTATATTTCCTGACTGGATGGATGAACTACTGATTGATCCAGCAGGGTGCACACACCTAAACTAAACTATCTGTCAACATGGGTGCGCGATCCAGAGCAGCAGAAAATCATAGGCCAGCTGCTTATCAGCTTCTTCCAACTCTCTGTCTCAATGCAGGGACCCTGTGGCAGTCAGCCACCTCCCTCAGAACCCCCAATTCTGGTGCCGAAACACTTTGACGCATCCCCAACCCAGTACCGCAACTTCCTGTCCAAGAGCACTTTGCACTTCGAACTCCAGCCTATCTGTATTCTGCAGACTGGGCTAAGGTTGTCCTCCTCTTTCTCTCTTGACTGGGCAAGCTCCAACTTGGGCTGACACTAAGTGGGTTAGTTAGACCACCAGATGCAACGGATATGAGGATTCCATTACTGCAATGCACCGGGTTTTCGACCATTCGGGAAGTGGAAGTGAGGCAGTGGGACAGCTACTTCACCTGTGTCAAGACTCATGCTCGTGCTGGATTATACCATGGAATTCAGGACCCTCATGATGAAGCGCCGCTGGCCCATTACTTTCATGGGCTCTAGAAGTCTATTTGAGAGATGCCCACAGAATTTGAAAGCCTCGGAACTCTGGCCTTCCGAGCTGACAAGCTTCTTGTGGACTGACCCTGCCAGATCCTCAGCCAAAACCCCAATTTCATCCCCAGAACCATTTCGGACTGCAGGGCCCTCAGCACTAATGCCTCCAGAATCTGCCCACTTAGCCCCCTAGCAGAGTCAGTAGAGAAACAACTTATGCACTCATTGCAGAGCAGCTGATCACCAATGCATCAAATGTCCCCTGCTTTCTTGAAAACGGTACCACCAGTTAGAGATGGGGCCTTCTATCTGGTAAGCTACACCACCACCCCCCCAACCCCTTGTCCCAGCACCATAACCTGACTCACTCTCTCTGTCCTCCTCTACACCCTGATGGTTCCATGCACACTGGAGGCTCTGGTGGATTCTGACACAGCAGGCAACTTTCTGGGCGGGACCCTGCACAGGGACTCCTTACCGAGCCTGTCTCTCACCCCTTCTGCACCAGTGATGGGTGTCCCTTGCTTTCTGGGACGTTCAGAGTATGCATAAGGCCTGTGCAGGTGAGCGTCGGAGAGCACCGCAGGTCCATCCAATTCCTTCCGATTGACTCACACAATACTCCTCTCAGGTTACCCCAGCTCTCCATTTATGACCCTCACTTCACCTGGTCATTAAGGAAATCTGGTTCACTGCTGAGCGGGGGACCCACCTGCCTGGAACTTCAATTGACCTCACCCTTTAAATCCCTTCAGACAGAGGAAACTTTCAATCACACCATTCCCCCCACAGGAATACTTTGACTTCGCCATCACCTTCAGTAAAAGGGAATCCAGCAGCCAGCCAGTTCACAAACCACACGACTGCGTAATCGATCTCCTCTTGGGCACCACCCTTCCCTGAGGTTATCTGGTCTTCCTCTCCCCTCCTGATACAAAATTAATGAATGATTATATCACCAAAGTGCTACAGCACAGCTTTATTTGACTATCCCAGACCCCAGCCGCTATGGGATTCTTCTCTGTCAAAAAGAAAAATGCAGTTTTTCTCCCTTTCATTGACTACTGTGGGCTCGATAAAATCACCATTAAGAACCGTTACCCTCTCCCCTTGATAGATAGTGCATATGAAACACTCTGCAGGGCCCAGACCTTCACCAAGCTGGATCTACAGAGCACATACCACCTGATCCACATCCACCAGGGGGATGAGTGGAGATGACATTCATAACCCTCACTGGCCACTACGAATACTTACATACTTTCCAGCAATCCAGCCATTCTCCAAGCCTTCATTAATGAAAACCTCTGAGACATGCTACACAGGTATATCTTCATCCATTTTGACAAGATCCTTATCTTCTCCAAGGATCCCCCAAGACCACATGTATCACATCTGTTCAGTCCTTCAGCATCTGCTTGAAAATGAGCTGTACGGCAAGTTTGAGAAATGCCACTTCCACACCCCAGTCATTTCTTTCTTGGGTTACATCCTTTCACCCCAAGCCATAACTGTGGACCCACAGAAAGTGCACATCGTCATTGAATGGCCCCTACTGTGATCTCTCAAACAGTCACAGCATTTCTTGGGCTTCTCCAATTTCTACCACCATTTCATCAGAAACTACTGCCAAATCACTGCTCCCCTCACCTCACTCAGCATGTTACCCACCTCACGGTCAATCTGTGGTCTTCGGCCGCAGATCATGCTTTTGAACAGTTCAAGAGACGCTACACCACTGCTCCCATTCTCCAAAAGAGCCAACCAGCAAATGGAGAACTTTCTGCAAAGCTTTACTGCCTCTAACTCCTCTACGTGGAAGAAGTATCTGCTCTAGGCCCAGCTGTCCCTCAATCTACACACATTTTCTGTCACAGGTATGTCACCCTTTGCAGTACCACATGGCTACCAACCAACATTATTCCTCACAGAGCCAGTGGTGGAGGTTCCATCCACCAAGGGCTTGTTCGCTGATACTTGAATGCTTGGAAGAAGGCACAGAGGCCTAGCTGCCAACCCTGCCACAAGGCTAGCTGCCATTGGTGCCCATCCAGACTACTCTGGGCTGGGAACTGTTTGGCTGCCTACTTGAGATCTGTCCCCGTGCACCAACTGGTTTGTTTGTCCCTTCAAGATTACCCATTTCATCAATCAGTCATGTGGCCACGATCACATCCATCTTCCACCTGTCCTGCCTCAAGCCCATTGCCCATGGACTACACATCCCACCTATGCCTGCACCTCAGACCTAGAAATGGTGGAAGGTGGTCCAGTGTACTTGATTTGCTGACTGATGTGTTCACATCTTCGTGGACAAGGTGTGCAGTACCTGATTGATTAGGGAGGATATGGCCTAGAGGAGAGATTTTGGGTGCCCTCCAGTTATATCTTGGATCCATCGCTCATGAAGGACTTCCACCAGATTGTCCAGGGCCATTGGGTGCCAGTATGGGTGGGGGGGGCGGTTCTTGTCAGGCCCGCACATGTATGCTCCTCCTAATCTCCATCACACTAATAGGAGTTCCCTGCCAGTCTTCCCTAACTCATCACCTGCAGCCTATTTAAACCCAGCTCTCATTCTACGGTCTTTGTTCACCCATTGAACCAGTAACCTCAAGCAGTAGCTCCCGGCCGTCAGTTACCTTGTTGCTTTGTCATGCTAAATGTCTGTTCTCTCGTTTTTTTTGTGAGCCCTCCTGGCTGGTGATTTGCAGTTTGTTATAAAAGTTATCACTCACTTCTCTGTGTTTAGATGAAGCCCCCTCTGCATTTCCTGACACTCCTTTCTATCATATTTAGTAGTTTTATTCTACGTTCATCATAGTACAGGTCAGACAGAATCTGCCTGTACCAGCAAGCAAGCCAAATGAAGAAGTAACCAAGGACCTAATGCAAACTTGCCTTGGCCAATTTAGAGATGAAATTTGTGGTCAGGCACTAAGTCACAATTCAGATTTGCCAAAATACTACAGAAATATATACTACAAGTTATTGAAGTTTACAGACATCAACAGTAATTATACAGACGTACAAGCAAACATAAAGAAAGCTAGAATTCCAAGGAAAAACAAAAAGAAACAACAGATGCAAATCCAAGAACATGTTATCAACCTGCTGCTATCTTCAGTGATCCATGTACACTGCAATCACTCTGTTCCTCAGAATTCCCTAAGGTCCCACAATAACCTAATTAGTCCTTTCAAAGAGCATCACCTTACACATCAGAATTAAATCCCATTTGCCGTCGCTCTATCTATTTTTACGCACGCTAAAGAAAACAGAGTGCAGAGTATTTTGTTGCATTTTTCAGAGGAAGACCAGTGCATGTACACAAAAGTACAAGGCCATGACAAGATTGATTGTGAGATCAAGAGTTGAAGCATTCATGTCTTTATTCATCTTTTTGCGTATGAGAGGTCAATTCAAGAGTCACCACAGAAGGATAGAAGTTGTCTTTGAGTGTCTCCGGTGATCTGTGCTTTCAGACTTTATTTTGTATTGTCTGCCTGAAAGTGGCAATGTAATTGCTTCTTACAGAGAAATATGAAAGGTTGAGTTAAACACCCTGGTTTAACTATGCATTGCACTTGCTTGGCCTGTGTTTCTTGACTTGTGAACTGTGCGGGCTAAGAATGGAACTCTGCTGTGAACTAGGGATGGTCTGTAGAGCCATAGTCTTTCAGCATTGAAACAGGCCACTTGGCCCAAACCAGCAAGCTAATTCTAAATGCCCACCTTTCTCTAAACCTCTCCTATTGACATACTTATCTAGATGGCTTTTAAACATTGTAGATGTGCCTGTCTCAACTACTATTTCTGGCAGCTCATTCCCAATATCCACTACCATATGCACGAATAAGCTGCCCTGATGACACTTTTAAACTTGTTGACTCTTATTTTCTTGGGAAAAGACTGTGCGTTCACCTTGGGGCCCCTCATGATTTTGTTTATACCTCTAACCGATCATTCCCCTATCTCCTAGTTTCCAGGGATCCTGTAATCCTCCACTAATCCTATTTCATTTCCCCCCGGCATTAAGACTTTGCCTAGCTGATATTAAGTGAAGCCTTCACAGTCAAGTTGTATCTGCAAGCTCAGATCATCGCTCCCACCGTGCACTGCCAATGGGATGACTGTATTGAGGACAAGACAGTTGCTCACCTCTTTACAGACTGTACCACAATCTGCAATGGGCACCAAGTGCCATTACATGCCAGGTTTCCAACTGTCCCTGGTGTTGCAAAGGGTGGACCTGGCCCTGTTGCTACACAACGTCCTAGTCAGCTGTACATTGCCACACTACCTGTCTTTCATTGATAGGTTTTTCCAGAACAACACATTTAACCACAAGTCCATCAGGCATTGGTCAGCACAGAATGTCTAGCCAACAATGCAGAAGAAGCACTGGATGGATGCAGTGGGGTGGTTTCCCCATCCAACCATCTGATAGAGTACCTCAATGCCAGACCTCACCAGCTGGCACCAAGACTTTGTGGTGAGAGGCACCCTGCCAGTCAGATCCTACCTGAAAGCCGGGACCATCACTGCCACTACACACTGCCCACAGGATGGCTGTAGTTGTGTTGAGACAGTTGCTCGCCTCTTTGCAGACTGTGGGTTGGTGAAGACGGCGCGGAGAAAGTTGCAAAGGCCACATTTCCTCCCTGAGCAGCTGAGTGACAGAGGACTGTCTGATATGGGTTGTTCCCAGGGAGACAGATGGATATTAAGTGCTGCTGGAAGATCATTAACTCTGTGAAAGATGCCCTTTGTCTGCCCAAAACTTGTTAGTTCGCTAGCACATTGAGATGTCCATAGGGGAAGGGTTCTGACTGACACGTTCCAGGCTCCAGGCGTACATGCTGAGGTTTGTTCTGAAGATCGGTTCAGCCACCACAAGAGCTTGGTGGAGAAGGATTGCGGTATAGGGTTCTTGCTCTACTAGACAGGGAAGAGCCAGATTGAGCAAGGAAGCCCCTCGATTATCATAAAAGTAGATCACCACCATAGGAGGCCATGAGTGACAACAGTACTATTGTTTTAAGAAATGTAATAAAACAATGCATTTTCCATGATTGTAAGAATGAAAAGGCATTGCATGGTTTATACTTGTAATCAGGTTTTTATTATGAATAAAGTTTATTTTTATGTAAAAATGGTTATGCTGCTTTAATAAGACTGGATCCATCGGGTATCTTAAGATCTGATAGCAGAAAGCCACAAGCTCGTTTGGTTCTTGAACCAACCTGCACAACCCTAATGACTCCAAAGTAGCAACACTATGATCACTTTGTAATAAAAATTAAGGTGATATCTCAAAGATAGTTTGGAACTCCCTCTGCAGGATGCCAACTGAGATTTTCTGCTCATGTCCCTCTTCAATTACATACACAGTTAATGTTTCAGGCAGTCTGAGACCCCTGGAAGATCTAACAGTGCTGAAGAAAACTCTTGGACTTGAAACATTTCTCTCAATGCATATCTGCCTGACCTATTGAGTTGTAAATTGGTTTATTATTGTCAGTAGTACGGTACAGTTAAATAATTTGTTTTGCATGCCATCTATACAGACCATTACATCAAATCAATACATTAATTTAGTGCAAGCAAAAACAGAATGTGTTGCAATGATAGAAAAAGTGCAAGGCTGTAATAAAATAGATTGTGAGGTCAAGAGTCCATCTTATCATACTAGGGAACCATTCAATGGTCTTATAACAGTGAGATACAGTAGGTGGTGTCCTTGAGCCTGGTGGTGTGGATTTTCATGCTTTTGTATCTGAGAATTGCTTCCATCATTTTCTGTTTTATTTTGAATTTCCAGGAATTGCAGTTTTTGTTTGATTTTCCCTTTTCATCTGGATTTAATTTACATTTTTTTCTTAAATAAACACAATAAAGAGAGGAAAAAGTCCCAGTGAATTAACTTAAAAAATGAAATTGGAGAGCTCTTATCATCAGTCACTTTAATTCTGTCTCATTACAATCTGAACAAGGTTATCTGTTGGCACTGAAAACTTAATCTAATCAGACCCCATGCAAATCCACGCACAAGTTGTTCCATACATTACTCAAGTTAATCAATGATCTTTTTTCCTCTTTTATTAAGTCAAGTAGTGACTGACAGTCAGAGATGTCAGTTCCAACAAAGGATGCTGAAAGAAAATGATTAAGTTAATCAGGCCGACACAGTGTAGAATCAACACTAAACTATGCATCAATCAAGAACTGAGGTACATTGTTCCAAGATATATAGCATTCAAACTATGTCACTTCAGTCGGGAATATGACATGCACTGCAAGATGAGAAAATTAGTCCTGGCCTGAATATTGATTTTAGCAACTTCAAACTATGTAGTCCTCTGCATTTATCAAACCCCTTATCCCATGTATGGATTGGGCTCTTGGCCTATTGTACATATCTGTTGACTTTCCAACTTCTTTGAAGACAATGTTTCCAAGCGATTCCAGGGTTTGCTTGGAGTATTGTGCGTGGTTTTGGTCATCCAGCTGTAGGAAGGATATGTTTAGGGTGGAGAGGGTGCAGAAAAGATTCATGAGGACGTTACTGGGACTGAAGTGCTTGAGTTAAAAGGAGAGGCTGGATTCCCCCCCCCCCCCCCCCCCATTAGCATTGGAGTCCGATGGATGAAGTTTTAATAGTATACAAAATATAAGGGGCATGGATAAGGTGAATAGTCAGTTTTATTTCCCCAGGGTAGGGAAGTCTACAACTAGACAAAGAGAGATTAGATTTATTTGTCACGTATACTGCAGAATAACCCAAACTCTAACCGTAGTCTTTGGAATTAGAAGGAGGCAGGAGCACCTGGAGGAAATCCATGTGGTCACAGGTAGAACGTCCAAGTTCATTACATACCGCCGTGGGATTTGAAACCTGATTGGTAATCGCTGGCGCTGAAAAGCTTTGTGCTATCTGCTGCACTACCGTTCTTCCCTCAATTAGAGGGCAATGATTTAAGGTGAGAGGGGAAAGTTTTTAAAAGACCTAAGCAGAAACTTTTCCACACCGAGAAGCGTGAGTATATGGAACAAACTGCTGGAGGAAGTGGTACATATGAATACAATTCATCATCATCATTATGCTCCATGTCATATGACATGGGTGATCATGGTACTGGTGTCAGAGTCACATAATCAGGGTGTGATATGCACCAGTTGCGCATACAACCATCCACCACCTGCTCCCATGGCTTCATGTGACCCTGATCTGGGGGGTTGGGAGGAGAAAGGATACACGTTTCCCAAGGGTGACCTGCAGGCTAGCGAAGGGAAAGAGCGCTTTATACCGCCTTTGGTAGAGATGTATCTCTACCCCACCATCCAATTACAACGTTTGAAAACAATGACAGAAATGATTTAGGGAAATGCACACCACACACATATATACCTAGCTTGGACATATGATTTGGTCGCCCTGTTTAATGTGACCTATTACTCTGTGTTTCAATGACACTGAATGAATTATATGCTGGGGCCAGTTATTTTATTGGTTAAAAAGATAGAAAACTTTCCCTCTACAATAAACTAATGAAAGATAATAAAACTACATGAGAATTAAGTGACAGGAAGAACACAAATGAGTCATAGATTTTTACTGAATTCACGTTGCCCATTTGCCCTAATCCTATTATTTTATGTTCCTCACACTGATCAAGTTCCTCCCAATCTACTGCTCACCACTTATACACAAGGGGAAATTTACAGTGGTCAATCGTATCAATCTGAGAAGCCTTGGAATGTGGGAGGGAACAGGAGCCCCACACGGTCACAGGGAGAACATAAATACTCCACGCAGACTGCATCCAAGGTCAGGATCAAGGTAGATCAGAAACTTTGAAATCACACATAAAGTGCTGGAGGAACTCAACAGGTCAGACAGCATCTATGGGAAAGAGTACAGTCGATGTTTCAGCCCGAAATGTCCACTGTACTCTTTTCCATAGATGCTGCCTGGCCTGCTGAGTCCCTCCAGAATGTTGAGTGTGTTACTCGGATTTCCAGCATCCGCAGACTTCCTCTAAATGGTAATCAGAATTTCTGACATCCTTCTTTATTTAACAGATCATCCACAAGGTGATCAGACAGCAGCTGGACATCCCACAGAGAGTGGTTCACGTATATCCATTCCGCCATTCATTCATCTCAAGTCAGGTGCACAAAGAAACACTGTCCATTTGCCTGGATGAGTGCAGCTCCTACAACACTCAGACAGATGAAAACTAGACAACACGAACTGGCACACCATCCTGATCAGTCTCACCATCATCGACACTGCTGCATGGAACCTCTCACAGATGTTGATCGACCAGCTGAGTTCCTCGAGCAGATTGCCAGTTGCTCCAAATTCCAGCATCTGTAGTCTCTTGTGCCTTCATTCTAATTACTCATTTTCTCCACGAAGGTTGCCCGTGGAGGCAGTGCGTACAATTTGTAAATAGCACAGCAGTTACTTGCACAGGCTACTCCAGCATCAACGCCCAGACCCAAAATTTCTAACACCAGAAGGGCAACACTGGCACACTCATGGGAACTTCACTAATGCAAGTTTTAGACCAAGTTTCAGATCATCCCAATTGGAAATCATCATCACTAGGTCCTTTCCCAACCTAACTGTGAGAGGACCTTTGTGAAAAACAGCAGATTGTCACCACCTTCTCAAGGGCAATTATCCCTGATGAAGATGGCAGAGTTTGTCATTGAAACATTGTTAAAATTGATATCTGTACTTATGTGGAAGTTCGAGAATAGTTTATTCCTCATTTACACTGGGAAAGCACTTGATCGGTTTTTAAATATTGCTCTTAACAGCAACACACCGACTCCATGAGTGAATAAGTTAGAGGATAATATCATCAGGAACTATACTACATGACATATGTATTTGGAAATAAAATTCAGCACAGTGCAAAATGAGACTACCAATTAGGAAACCCCTTGTTATTCCTGCAACCATTTCCAATTTAACCCAGTTTACACCCAAATCAGTAATCATGTTGTTCACTCTACAGGCAGCAGAAAAGAAAGGTTGCCACAGTAGCACAGTGAATAAAGCCGCTGTATCACCACTCCAGTGAGCTAGGTTCAACCCTGACTGTTTCGAATTTGCATACTCTCCCTGTGACTATGTAGATGTCCTCCAGGTTCTCTGCTTTCCATCCACATCTCTATGACATGCAAGTTCACCAGTTACTTTACCAACATGTACGGCTCCCAGGGTGAGAGGTAGAATCTGGGTAGTGGATAACTGACAGGAATATTGAGAGAATGAAATAGGATGAAAGTGAATGAGTGCTCAATAGCCAGCACAGACCTGGTGGGCTGAAGGGCCTGTACCCACTCAGGGACTCTTTTGGCTGATATTTTGTTCCTGAATGTTTTGCCGATTTCCTAACATTTGAGCCTTGCGAGGAAGTAAACTGGGCAGCCCTGGAGTTGCGTGCAGGGATGGTGAAGGCTGATTAACCAGCACTTATTGACTGTAATGCAGCAAGTGTGCCAACTTACTGCTGTCTGCTCATTATAATGGTTTCTGCCTGCAGCCAGCACTGCGAGCTGCTATTGTTTATGTGGGAGCACCAGTGGGAAAGACAGAGCTCTAAGTTGCTCCTTCACAGTTAAAGGTAGATTGCACTGCTTAAAGCAAGGCTGCACCTCTCGTCACAGAAACCGGAAAGAGGTGGGAATTTGGCCCAAGTTACAGTGAAGTTGGGCACGGTGCAAGGGAATGAGGCACAAAAGTGTTTGAGCTCTACATTGGGAGAAGAACATGATAAGGAGGTGCCCACTGCCAGCAAGTAGAAGCAAAGTGCCGTGGAGAGCAATGCCTGCGTCTAGCCCCAAGAACATGGATGTACTGATCATAGAGTCATACAACAACACAACATGGAAACGGGGCCTTTGGCCCAACTTATCCAGCTCAACCAACATAAGAACATAAGAAATAGGAGCAGGAGTAGGCCACCTGGTCCATTAAGCCTGCTCTGCCATTCAATAAGATCATGGTTGACCTGGCCATGGACTCATTTTCACCTACCTGCCTTTTCGCTATAACCCTTAATTCCCCTACTCAGCCAAGGTATAGTGTTTTTTTCCCCCCACGTGTTGGCAATGAGGAACATGGACAACAGTGCTCAGCAGAGGAGGGGCAGAACCATTTTACAGAGTTATTTATGACAGGTATGTTAGCAACATTTAAAGACACTTGAATAGAAAAGGTTTAGAGAGAGAATGCCGTCAATAGGGTCTAGCTCAGATTACCAGTTGGAACAGAAGGCCTATTCCATGCTGTATGACTCAATGACACTAAGACAAGTGTTCTGCCGGTGGTGATGGGGTAGCATCTAGGAGAAGGTCAATCACTGTACAATAAGATAAGCAAGTGATGTGTATGATCACAAATGAAGAAAGTTACTGTAATAGTAGGCAGCCCTCTAGAGCAGAGATTCCCAACCTTTTTTTATACCATGGACCAAAGTCATTAAGCAAGGGGTCCATGGACCCCAGGTTAGGAAACACTGCTCTAGACCAATAATCCAGAGAATGAGATCAAATCCTGCTATGACAATGAGAAATTTATATTTGAGCAATGCACTAAAAAAACTATTAACATGTAACATTTTAATTGATGTAAAAAAAAATCTGGCTCACTCTTTCAGAAAATCTGTAATTTTTTACTTGACCCCCTTTATGTGACTTCATGCTCACCTGTACGGTTAACCCTCAATCAGCTGTACAGTTCTAGAGCAACTAGGAATGGACAACAAATGCTGATATTGCCAATGAAATCCATACCTAATGAATGGATTTCAAGAATTGCTTGTGCCCTGATCAGTTTTGCAAGAAAGACCAAGATCATCCCAAGGAGCGGAATAAAATGCAGTGCAAACCATACAGAGGAGCGTGATATTGAATTGACGCCAACTCTCCTCATGAACATCCATTAAAAGTAGTGCACACTGTGTAAGGGCTGTCTAGGCCCAGAGCAACTCGAGGTCAGCCTCCAAGGCACCTAGACAAAGTGGTCCCTCGCCTGCCCTGTGGCTGAAGTATAGTCCTATTTGCTTATAACTTAGAGGGACATTCAGCCCTTCATTCACCGAGAAAAGCCATTCCCTGTGACCGATCCTTCTGACGTTCCCATCAACTCACTCTTTCCCAGATTCTATCATTCACCCGCACGCGAGGGCCACCTTGCTGCGGCCAGTTAAGCTACCAAAGCACATGTCTTTGAGATGTAGGAGGAAAATGGAGCATGTGGGGTACCCTACATGATCAGTGGGAGAGCATGCAGCCTCCATACAGACAGAACCAAAAGTCAGGATCAAACTCAGCAGTGAGGCAAAGGCTTAACTCACTGCAACACTGTTCCATCCAGCTAGTAAATTTCAGTAAGGACATGCTTAATGAGGAGAAGACTTGCAACATTACCTTTTTGTTCACATTCACGTGGGTTGGTGCAGCCTTCTGAAAGAACCCAGTCCTGTTCTCAATCTCCAGCAATCTGTCCTGGCTTTATGTCGTCTGCTCTTTCTCCCAGATGTGTCTGACTCAGTTATGCAGAGAATTTGAAGACAGTGATGTTTTCCAGGACTTGACATCTAAGTCCATAGTTCCCTGTAAGTTGCAGCTCAGTGAGAGACGCGGGAGTCTGAAGATGCTGAAGCCTGGAGAAACACATATAATATGAAGGAACGCAAAGGGTAAAACAGCATTTATCAAGGTAACTGAGCAGATGACATTGCAGGTCAAGACCATTCATCTGGACTGCAAGTCCAGGTGAAGCCAGTTCAGATAAAGAGTCTCAACTCAAAATGTTGGTTGTCAGTTTCACTCAATAGATGGTATATGACCCACTGAGTTTCCAAGCAAAATTGTTAGCATAGATGTTTTGGGCTAAGAGGCTCACTTCTGTGGTATGCCATAAAACTCTGAATTTATGACTCAGTATCTGTAGACTAACAGCTCAAAGCTGCTTTGGAGAAACAGAGTCAGCGGCAAGTAACGCATAAATATACAGTTACCATTTTAAAGTAGAGTTGGTGGAGGACCATTCTTCTGTTTAGCTGTTCTGGCTCAAGAGAAAGTTAACAGCAATGCAGATTTTAAAAACATCAGCATTGCATAGCTCACCAGCCTCCCAACCGGAACTCACTCTGGGCACAATAATCCCCTAACCAGTATGACTCACCTCTGATGTTGTTCAACACAACCTGTAGCACTCATGCTAATCAAAGTCAAAATCAAAGGAAAATTCATTATCAAAGTACATATATGTTACCATATACTGCCCTGAGATTCATTTTCTTACAGGCATTTACACGGAAATAAAGAAATATAATAGAATTTATGAAAAACTATGCATAAAGAAAGACTGGAACAATGGGCAAAAGAAAAATTGTGCAAAATTAAATAGTATGGGGAACACAAGTTGTAAAGAGTTCTTGAAAGGAAGTCTATAGGTTGTGGAATCAGTTCAGAGTTGTGGTGAGTGAAGTTATCCACACTGGTTCAGGAGCCTGTTGGTTGTAGGGCATCACTGTTCCTGAACCTGGTGGTCTTCGACCTAAGATTCCAGTACCACAAATCATGGTTAGCCTACATTTATTGTGTGCTCTTTTGGTTGCCTTGCCAAGAAAGGCGATGATTAAGCTGGTGAGAGTGTGAAAAGCTTTACAAGGATGTTCTTTAGTCTGGAGGACTTGAGCTATAAGGATGAATTGGACAGCCTGGGACTGTTTCCCCTGGAACAATAATGCTGAGGGGGATACTGTATAGAAGGTTATGAAATTGTGAAAGGCATAGAGAGGCAAAGACAGCAAATGCCTTTTCTTTAGGTTGTGGAATCTAAAATTAGTTGGCATGGGTTTAAGGGCGGGTACATGGATAGGAGAGGTTTAGAGGAAAATGGGCCAAAGACAGACATATAGGATTACCATGGTTAGGTATCCTGTTTGTCAGGGACAAGTTGAAGCAAAGGCCCTGTTTCCTTACTGTTAAACACTGACTCCGTGAAACTACAAAAAAGCAGCTTCAAAGGTTCTTCAAATCAATCTGAAAAGAGTAGGGTGGCGACACCATCACAGAGTACTGCAGGGTGAAGAGCACCTTTATGCCCATGCAATGCATTGACTTGTTAATATTAATGCCCTGCTTCGGTCTCCGATGACAATTCTTCCTTCCAGGGTTAGTGCAGCTTTAGTCCTAGTGTAGATCCGGAGGTTTTTTTCCCACTTGTTAATCTCTCGGTGCTGTGGGAGAGACTTTATCCATGCCAAATAAATTGTCTGCGGCAACTCCCATGACATTATTTCAAAATTATTTAATTATCTGCGACCTCAGACTCACCAATGTTGCCGGCTCTTCCTGCCCCAAGTAATTGTCCAACAAGCCATTTGTTCACACAAGTTGATTAGTGATGGATAATAAACACTGTCCTTGCTGCCAATGTCAAGAATCCAACACATAAAGTAAAAAGTAAAGCTCTTTTGCTTTATTAATTAATTTTTCAGGGCATAGGCACTGCTAGCAAGGCAAGCATCTGCAACTACCCTCGAGAAGGTGGTAGTGAGCTCCTTGAACCATTGCATTTTGCTGTTGACAGTGATAACACAGGGCTGTTGGGGAGCAGTATCAGCATTTAGCTCAAAGACAGCAAAGTATTTTTTCAAACGGGGTTCGGTGCACACTGCGACATAAATGAAGGTTCCCTCTTTCTCACTTCTAGTTGTTGGGGATGGAGACCACAGGAGATCACTGCTACAGAAACTAGACAGCACATGGCAAGCAATTTTTTAATTATGCCCATTGGGCTTTGTTCAGTGTCAGTTTGATTAACACATCTTCTCAGGCAGAAGGCCGTGGGGTACATATAGGAAATTGGGCACTTAATGTAGACTGGCATTTTGATGCTGCTGCGCCGTCAGAAATTTCCAGTTAAAAACAAGAACAAGAAATAGAAATAGTATAAGAAATAGAAACTGGAGTAGGCCATTCCTCCCTTCTTTTACTTCACTATGCAATAAGGTTATGCCTAATGCTTTACCTTAACATTACTTTCATGTGTCATCAAGCCATAGAGAACTGAAACAGGCTGTTCTGCCCGACTCATTCATACTGACCAAGGTGCCCTTCCAAGCTAGTACTACTTGCCTGTAATTGGCCCATGTACCTGTCCAAATGTCCTTTAAATGTTGTTTTGTGTCTACCTGAACCACTTCTTCTGTAACCCATTACATGTTTTCAACACCCTCTGTATGATGAAGTTGCTGCTCAAATCCCCTTTCTCCTCCAACGCAAACCTGCAGTACGTCCTCGGTTTCTTGATTCCTCAACCCTGGGAGAAAGACTGGGTGCATCCACCCCATCTATTACTTTAAACCCCTCAAATTCGTGATCTCCAAGGAACAAATTCCTTGCCTGCCCAACCCCTTCCTATAACTCAGGTCTCTCATCAGGGCAACATTCTCATGTACTGTATCATCTTTGCACACTTCCCAGCTTAATGACATTTTTCCTATAATAGCGTAGCCGAAATTGCGTACAATACTCTAGTTGCAGCTTTACTAGTATCATGTACAACATCACCAATGTCTTTTATAATTAAGCCCATATCCTTTGATTCCCTTAGTAAATCAATTGACCACTGTCGAGTGTATACTCACTAAATGAGCCTTTGCATTCTCAGTATCTGCAATACCAACATCATCCTCGCTCTCCTGTGAAGATGGCAACAAAGTACGAGGAAATGTACCTGTACCTTCCATCTCCACACAGGTCTCCAACTGGCTCAAACCTTTCTTTTGTTATCCTCTTGACTATTAGAACATTAAAGATCAGAGCTTTTTTTTTTGTTTTAATTGGCCATCTATTTTCACGTCCTGTCTTTACTTCCCCTTAATTTCATTCTGACAATTTCTACACTCTTCCAGACTTTCTGCTGTATTAAGCTCTCTAAAGTAACCTTTGTATTTTTTTGCTTTATCCTACCCATGTCATCCTGGGAGTCCCAAACTTTTTCTTTGGGAGTTCACGTTTGTCCTGGACCCTTCAAATCTCCTTCCTAAATGGCTTCTCATTGCTGTGAGATTGAGTTTAAACCTGAAGTCATTATATCCAGCCCATTTTTGCATTATCATTTTTCCAGTCTAGCCTGAAATTGGATCCTATTTTATTTCTGTAATTTTCCATTACTATGTTAAATATAATTGTGTTATAATCACTGGCATAAACATGCCTGCTCCATTGAAATGCCCAACTCTATCCCATTAAAAGAAACCCAGGAATTCACCCCCATGGTGCACAAAGTTGCCTTCTATCCCTTTTGCACTGAATGCATCCCAATTGATTGTGGAATAATTGAAAGGCCCATAATTGGTGCTCCAGTGTATTTTAAGAAATTTGCTTATAAGTTTCCTCTACTGTCTTATTTAGACTATTCAGAGGCTCACAATCTATTCTCAACCATGTGATCTCCCCATTTATGTTCTTCATTTGAACACACAGAGGTTCATGTGAAACTCCTTCCAACAAATCTTCTTATCTCATAGCCATCATTAATTTGCCAATCAATATTTCAGACCAGATAAAGGGGCTTTACCATGCACCTTCCCCCATGAACCACAGAGCCCCTCCAGTGCTTGTGTGTTGTTCCAACATTCTTCCTGTTTTATTCCCCTACTGAAAACCCTGTAAGCAAAAAGGTTTTAAAAAAAATCCAAAAAGGACCTGACGATGTTAGAATCTGGAATAAAAACAGAAAGTACTGCAAAACCTGAGCAGGTCAGGTAGCATCTATGGAGAGAGAAACAGCATTAACATTTCAGGTCATTGACTCTTCGTCAAAACTGGGAAAAAGACATAAAAGTGCATTTAATGTTTTGATCTCTTTCCCAATTCTGCTACCAGTCTTGCTCTGCTTTAATTCCCATTTCCTTAAAGGGTCAAGTAAACTTCCAGGTAGCTATCAGTGGTCAACACATCTGCTCAGTCTCTGAGGCTGCTAGTCAAAGAATATTTCCCAAGTACTTGGGGAAAGTTTAAGGGAGACGTGTGGTGTGAGTTTATTACACCAAGTGTGGTGGGTGCTTGGAACACACTGCCAGGGGAAGTGGCAAACGCAGATACAATGTTCACATTTAAAAGGCATTTAGAAATGCATATATGTAGACAGGGAATAGAAGAATACAAAGCATGTACAGACAGATTGGAATAGTTAGAATGGCATCATGGTCAGTACAGACACGATGGGCTAAATTGTCTGTTCTGCACTATCCTGGTCTTTGTTTACCATGTTTAACTACATTTCTTAGCATTCATATCCTGACTTTTTTATTGCCTCTTTTCAAACCTTTGCATTCTCTCCCTCTCCCTGCCACTCACCAGTTTTCTGCCTCCTATTTCTACTTCATCTTGTCCCCCATCTGAACCATTTCCTATCCTCCAAAGCAAGCTAACTGCACTAACTGTTGGCATTGGACATTGGTGCTGGTCCTGTTGGGTACAAACCCACCTGCCTTTACACGTCCCAGCTTCCTCAGGTCCAGTTCAAGAACCTAAACAACTATCTTGTTCAGAACCTCACCAGCAGGATCTTCATTTTCCTCCGCAACTCACTGGCTCCTGCTGCAGGGAGAAACCCAATGACATTTCCTCCGGGCTTCTGCTCTCTAACATCTTTTTAAAAACAAAAATTCTGTCTGAAGAACCTCATTCCTCTCTCTATCTGCAGCAACTTGATTTCAAAGCTCAGAAACAGAAACAGTCCATTGTCTGTCCTGACCATCAGCTACTCATTTACACAAATCTACATTCATAACAATTTTTCTAATCCCTACACTCTGATCAACAGCCCCCCCATCCTGACCCAAGATTCTATCTCTCACCCACATAACATAATAGGGGCAATTACAGTGGCCGGTTAACCAACCACCCCACGTATTTTGGAATGTGGGAGAAAACTACGCACCTGGGGGGAAACCATGCAGTCACAGGGAGCATATGGACAGTATGTCAACATTGACGTCGCCCAAAGTCAGTATTGAAGCAGAGTCTCTGTGCTGTCAGACAGCAATGCAACTTACTGAATACTGTACCACCCAAAAGAATTCACAGCCAAAGAAATAATTTGACTATAAATTCCTTTGGGCATATGGGTAGTAAAAAGTTACATTCTGATTAAGAGCATTTATAGCCCAGATCTAGAAGGCATGAATACAAATTAAGTTGCAATAAATCCAAGGGAATGCAGGTGAAATATTCGTCCTGCAGCCAATCAGAATGTAGACCATGTTTTGGAGATTGGTGAGACCGCATCTGGTATTCAAAGATCCAAATTATATCAATTATCTAAATATATATACAGAATATAATGCTAAGATTTGTCTTCCCCACAGACAGCCACAAAACGAAGAGAACTATGGAACCAGTTCAAAGAATAAACATCAACCCTTCCTCCCACTCGCAAAAAAAAACAAATCTTGCAAACAGCACAAGATTGGCAAAAACACAGAATATAAAACTCAAAAGAAACTAGGCATATTTGGTTCAGCTCAGTATTCTGCCTAAACTCTAGTCCCCCTTATGTAAAAAGGATGTTAATGCTTCAGGAGCAAATGAAAGGACAGATTGATTTCTCAGGCTAGTGGTGAGGATATCCAAGGGTCATTACCTTGCATAGTGGAGAGGCTTGTGAGTTCCTGAGATCCTGAGGATGATGCTGACAGGAGCTCAGTAGGAGCTTATTGTACAAGAGGTTGGTTCTATAGTCTTATAAAAGCTGTCCTTGAGTCTGTTGCTACCTGCTTTCAGCCTTTTGTATCTTCTGCCCAGTGGGAGAAGGGAGAAGAGAGAATGGCCAGGGTGGGTGTGATCTTTATTTGTCCTGGCTGCTTTACAGAGGCAGCACCAAGTGCAGTAGGAGTCCATTGAGGAGTGTCTGGTTTCCATGACATGCTGAGTTGTGTCTGGAACTCTCTGCGGTTTCTTGCAGTATTGGGCAGAACAGCTGCCGTACCAAGTTGTGATGCACCCAGAAACGACAGTTCTTATGATGCATCTATAAAAACTGGTGAAGGTCGGGTGGGGACGTGCCAAATTTCTTTAGCCTCCTGAGGAAGTTGAGGTGCTGGTGCACTTTCTTAGCCATGGTTAGACCTGGACAGGCTAGTGGTGAGGATATCCAAGGATCATCACCTCGCACAGTGGAGAGGCTTGTGAGTTCCTGAGATCCTGAGAATAACGCTGGTTGGTGCTTAGCTACTGGCAGGGTCATCCATGACAGTAAGGTCAAGGGGGAAGGTTGCAAACAAAGAGCAATCTAAACATTACCTCAGTCGGGTGGAGCTGGTGGAAGATGATGACATGTCACAATGACAGTGAAGGTAGAGGAAAACTGCAGAAGTGAAGGTATTCCACGACACTGGACCCTGATCCCGATCTGTCAAGGACTGTATCTGCCTGTGCATCAGCATTCCCACATCAAACAAAGTCACACACTGGTGTTCTCCTTTAAGCGAATCCATCTTAACATCCCTGATCAAATCAGCAAGAGGCGAAGGGGGCAGGATTGTGAGGTCTGGAAGAGCCTGGTCACAAGCTGGCGTATTGGGCAGCGAGCCATAGACAGTGCAAAGGGCAATTGAAAGAGGAGAAGAATGGTTTCACCTTCTTCTGGAAAAGAGAAGACACCAGATAAGTCAAGGATCCTTGGTCTTGGGTTTGCATTAAAGAACCAGCTTGTAAGACAACTCTCTCAACATTTGGTGGTGATCTGTAAATATCCCATGATAATCTGCTTAATGGTCACCAACGATCAGATAGCAACAGTCATGAGTTTGGAAAAAAAAAAGCCTTCTGTGCTTGTCTAGATACTGTTGAGTATTGCCCAAGGATGCCATTTATCAAGTCCTCTATAAAAGTTGACAATGTCAACCTTGAAAACATGTCCACTTTCTCGACCTTGACAGCATTCCCTCGACGAAATCAGACATTAACTCTGACATCAACCTCCACCTGAGAAGTGCTAATTAAGGCTCTGCAAGAATAGGAAAAGACTATGAAGACAGTGGCCTACAGGTTGAAACAAAACTTTTGGTCTATACAGCAATCATCCTCTTACCTTGCTGTGAGGAGCTGAATCAAGAACCATCTACAGTAGGTAGCTGAAAGCCCTGAAACAATGGCACCAAAGCCCCCTAGAAAAGATTTTGAGGCTCAGCTGGAAGGATAGACACACTAACACCAGCTTAATGGATGATGCCAACATGAGCAGTATTTCCACCACGGTAAAACAATGCCAAATCCAATGGATAGATGTTTCATCCAATATCTTAACTCTCTTCTCCCCAAACAGATCCTCTACCCAGTTGAAGGAAGGTCAGCAGCTCCCTGGTGGGCAAAGGAAATGTTTCAAAGATAACATCAGAATCAACCTGAAATGTTTCAACATTACATCTAAAAATCGGGAAAACATTGCACTCACCCAGAGGAAGCCTATTCAAGAGTGGGCTGTGCCACATGAGAGTGGCCTTTGCTGTGCCACAGATAACAGGGAAAGAACAATTTCGCTTTGTGAGTCATGGGTTCTGAATGATGCAGAAACTGAGTTGGAGGAGGATCTACACGAGTGGGCGGGTGGGTGGGCGTGTGTAGGGAGGAAAGGAGCTCATCTTGCTGTTGCTCTGCAGGAAATTGCGGGCATGCTGTGTTGGCACCAGAATGTGTGGCGATACCTGCGGGCTGCCCCAGCTCATCCTTTGGTTGTGTTGGTTGTTAATGCAAAATGTGCATTTCACTCTACATGTAATAAATGTATGAATATGAATCAGAAGGGTGGGAAGGCTGGATCTTTGGGGGATCATTCTGCGAGATCAGGGAATTGACTACAATGAGAAACTGTGTCAAAGGAGAGGATGAGGCCTGGGGCAAGTTTGAAGGGCTGAGTGGCCAACTCAAGTTCCCATTTTCTTATGTTCTAAATGATCATAACTGTGTGCAATTCTGTTCACCTCATTACAGGAAAAACACAACAGCTTTGGAGAGGATGCAGAAAGGCTAACCTAGACACTGCAAACCATCTGCTGAAGAACTCAGCAGATCGAGCAGCTTTGCTGGGATGATTCCAAGATTCGAGGTGCATTTATTGTCCTTTCACAAGGATGCAGCTTGGATTAGAGTGTATGAGTCTCCAATCGCAGGAGAGGTTGAACAAACTTGAGCTGTTTTCTCTGCAGCATTAGGGATTTTAAGGGATACCTGTTAGATAAGTTAATGAGAGCCATATAGACGGTCAGAATCTTTTTCCCAGGGTGAAAATGCTGGGTACTATAGGGTATACATGTTATGTTTTGTGACTTCAAAACATTAAATTAATTCAAAGGAAACCCGCGAATCCAGGAATATGGGTTTAGTTCATTCTTTACTTGAAGCGCGAACGTGTCATATGGTAGCATGATGACACATGCAATTAGCATATTTTTACATATAATCCATAATTAATTAAGTGAACAAGAATGTTAGTCAAACTATGATTACTCAAATATTTTTACTAAAATATTAAATATACAACAATGCACTTTATGTGAGAGGGGAAGTATAATGGAGATGTGCACAGCAAATTTTTTTTACACAAAGTTTTCAGTGTCTGGAATGGCCTGCCAATTGTGGTCATGGGAGTAGGTATGTTAGAGGCATTTAAGAGGCTGTTAGACAGACATATAAAGATGCAGGAAATGGAGTACCGGCAGAAGGGATTTAGTTTAATTCAGCATCATGTTCGATGCAGATATGCAAAGAGACTGTTTCTGGTTTGTTCTGTTGTTTGAATCTGTCCATCAAGCGGTTATGGAGCTAGACAGGGTAACAGGATGCAAGTTGATGTCCGTTTATTACCACTGGGAAAGTGATCAGTTGAATAGCCTCCTTCTGTACTGTACACTTCTGATTTTCCTTGCTACTCGATAACTTTGAATGGGATCTCGTGCGATGATGTGCCATGCCTAGCGGAGCATCAGGATTAGATCAGAGATAGGCCTGTAATCTAACAGTGACAACTAGTCGATAAGGTGGAGACATCATTGCAGGGAAAAATCCATGCCGCACGTGCTGGGGGCTTTAAGGCTTTATCCACTAACAAGATTAGCAGTTGTCAGGCAACCGGGAGATTTGCAGGAACAAGGACATCTGTTGAAGCCTGCAGCACCAACCCAGTAAGCACTGTGCTTAGGCTTGCTAGAAAGTGAAGTCCTCGGAGATAGATGTTGCTGCTGCTGATCTTGCTAATTCAGCACAACCTGGTTCTTAAAATATATTTTACTAGAGGGGTTTGCAGCAGCAAATAGAAAAATGCCCTCAGCATCTCGGTTGAGGTTAATCCCTTGGTGCCAGTAACAGGTGAGGATTCAGCTTCCTAAGATTGTGATGCCTTTACATTGTATAATGGTCAAAGGAGCCAGCTGATGTGTGAATATAGGGGTACCGTGCAGTGGGGAGAAGATAGCAAACCTTAATGCCCCTAATCCCAACTCTAATGCTTTCATAGAGTCATAGATTTGTACAGAAGGGCACTATTATTATTATTATTGTTATTATCATCTGCCCGATGTTGTGACTGAAAAGGATGTCTTTGCGGAGAAACACATTTATATTTCTGGGCACTGGGGGATGTGAGTGTCACAGGGATAGCAGTGATAGCCTGTTCTTAATGTCCTCTGATGTTAGTAATATTCTAAAGCATTTCATAAGAAAATAGGAGTAGGCTAGGCCCCTCAAGTTTGTCCCACTTTTCAGTATGTTTACTGCTGATCAAAATGGACCTCGAACCTTCCATGCCAACTCCCTATAACCCTCATTTCCTCAATCTTGCAAATCTTTATCTCCCTCTATCTTAAATATATTTAATGACCCAGCCTCCACTACCCTCGAGGAAGCAAAGAATTCAATTACCTCAGAGTGAAGAAATTGCCATGTACGAAGGTTTTTAACGCCTGGACTCTTATTTTGTACCTGTCTCTTGTTCGTGAAATTCAAAAAGCAGAAACAAGTCTGAGTATATGTATAGGCCCCATACTTTGTGGAGCTCTGGGGAGTAAGTGATGATCTTATAGGAATATATTACACTTAATGCTCAAAACAAGCTGCTGGAGGAATTCAGTGTGTCAGACAACTGGGGAAGCAAAGGAACAGTTGACATTTAGGATTGGTATCCTAATGCAGGGTTTCATCCCAAAACACTGGCTATCCTTTTGTCTGCACAAAGCTTTTCTCTCAGTATTCCAGATCCCAGCATCAGCAGTATCCCATCTCTCTGTTACATTCTACCCAGTCTTGACAAGGTGAACAGTAGCACAATGGGTAGAACTATCATCTTGTGACTACAATAAGCCCAGATTTAATCCTAGTATCTGGTGCTGCCTGTGAAGAGTTTCTACATTCTCCCAATAATAGAGTGGATTTCTGGTTTGTACCCATATCCCAAAGCCTGGACTGGTTGCGAGACCAAATGATCTCTAGTTACCCCTAGTGTAGAATGGTGCAGTGAGGACTGAGTGGGCCTGTGAGAGAGAATGGGTTGCAAGGATGTAACTGAGAAATGGGATTTGTGAGATTGCTCTGAGAGCCAGCATCGAGCTAATGGGCAGAATGGCTTCTTTGCTGGGCTAAGTAGCTGCTCTCTTCTCTGTTACAGAAAACAGATCTGCCATAGTTATTATCTTTAACTTTATCTCCAAGGCTAAGCATTGAAAACACATGGGCATGCACTAAAGGGGAAACGGAGATGTGCAAGGCAAGCTTCTTATACAGAGGGTGGTGGGTACCTGGAATGCATTACCAGGGGTGCTGGTGGAGGCAGTTATGACAGAGGTCTTCGAGAGATACCTGCATGAATATGCAGAGAATGGAGAAATATGGACCCCATTTGTTTGTAGACAAAAGTGATTAGTTTAATTTGGCCTAATTAGTTCTGCACAATATTGTTGGCGGAAAGGTCTGTTCCTGTTCTGTAGTGTTCTATGTTCTGTCACCCCTCCCCCCCCCCAGAATCTTTTGCATCCCAATGTTTCATCTTGCCCAGCCCTGCCAATCTCTTATTATAACTGGAATCTCTCACCCCAAGTAGCATCCCATGAACCTCAATTATTTTGCACTTGATGCAAGACAGTGTTTCATTAGATGTATGTCCTGAGGCTTCGATAGACACTGAATCTCTCTCTCTCTCACTCACTCACCCTTTCTCCAAGAGTTGAAAGTTCCAGTAACATGATTCGTTGCACTGTAGAACACGCAGAAGGAACTCACACGCACCGTGGGCCCACATTAGGATTTAGGCTCTACCCTAAAAAAAGTCTATTAAGAGAGGAAGATTAGGAAACATGTAGCTTTATTCAGTTGTATGCCACCTGTAATTAATACATAGCAAAAATGTACTGAAAAGGCATAAAATCTGCAGGTACTGAAATAAAACAGAAAACGCTGACATCCATCACTAAGGACCGTTACCATCTGCGGCGTGCCCTCATCCTGTTACTATCATCAAGGAGGAGGTACAGGATTCTGAAGACCCACTTTCAATGATTCATAAACAGCTCCTTGCCCTTTGTCATCAGATTTCTGAAAAGTCCATGAAACCCAAGAGCACCAGCTCAGAATCAAGTCTAAGATCACAGGTATATGTCGTGAAACTTAGTGGCTGCAGTACAATGCAATACATGATAAATATAGAAAATTAATGAATTACAGTAAGTATATACAGTAAATGTATATTAAATTGTTAAATTAAAAATAGTGCAAAAACAGAAATAATAAAAAAAAATTGTGGTGTTCATGGGTTCAATGTCCATTCAGGAATCGGATGGCAGAGGGGAAGAAGCTGTTCCTGAATCACTGAGTGTGTGCGCCTTCAGGCTTCTGTACCTCCTACCTGATGGTAACAGAGGGAATGGGTGATGAGGATCCTTAATAATGGACGCCGCCTTTCTCAGGCACAACTCCTTGAAGATGTCTTGGATACTATGAAGGCTGGTACCCAAGATGGGGCTGACTAATTTTACAGCTTTCTGTAGCTCCTTTCAATCCTATACAGTAGCCCCTCCATACCAGACATTGATGTAACCTGTTGGAATGCTCTCCACGGTACATCTGTAGAGGTTTTCAAGTGTTTTAGGTGAAAAATCAAATCTCCCCAAACTCCTAATGAAATATAGCTGCTGTCTTGCCTTCTCTATAGTGCATCGATACGTTGGGACCAGGTTAGACCCTCAGACATATCCACTTCTAGGCACTTCCCTTCTGATCCCTCTACGAGGACTGGTAGGGTAAGATAAGGGTAAAGTAACTTCTACTTTACAAAAAGACCACTCGACAACTTGGCCGAAAGAGCATCTTTATCGGGGACGGCAAATGATATTTACAATACAGAGGTTTCCAGGTACCTCGTGCGGCCTGGGTGGAGGGACTATATGCAATGCATACTGGGAGTAAAAAGAGCCCGCCAACCCCGGATCCCGCCTCTTGCTACCAACAGCTTCCCGATTAGTGTTAACTTACTTTTAATAATACTCACATTACAACACTAATTATTTATTTTTCTAAGTTATAGTAATTTTACATTTTTATACTGTACTGCTGCCACAAAATAACAGATCCGTTGTCATCTAAGTCAGTGATAGTAAATCTAATTCTGATAGTCAACAGGTCTGCTGAGAGAAAATACAACAGAGTTAACATTTCAAATGGGAACCTTGGTTCCTTGTTATCTTCCACAGGAGACAGGAGTTCATTTCCCAAAGGGGAGATAAGAGGGGCAAGAGTTCAAAGCAGGTATGTGGGTCACAATTTTTTCCACAAAGAATGGTGGGTGCCTGAAACAGGCTACTAGGGGTAGTGGTGGAAACAAATACAATAGGGGCATTTAAGAATCTCTTAGGTGCATCAATATGCAAGGAATTGAGAGATTATGGAAGTGATTTGTTCGGTACAGACATTCTGTGCTGAAAGACCTGTTCACATGCTGCTCTGTTCTGTGTTATCTGTTTTTAAGGGTGGCTCAGTACCTCTGTAGAGGTGCCTCTGATACACAACTCCAAGAATTCAAGTTCAATCCTGACCTCTGCAGTTCGTACATTTTGCCCGTGACCACCATGATTCCTCCCACACCCTCATCACATGCAACGACGTCCGGGTCAAGATGGTGCTGGTGAATCTCAGCAACTTCTTCCTGGTGGCCGATGAAACAAATAAATACCTTGTTAATCACTGTTCTTCTGGCTAACAATCATCGCAAGCAATAGTCTTTAATTCCCTTTGGACTTTGGAGGCAATTCGGTGGCAGAACGGAGGCTGAGGGCCCATCGCTGAGAGTGAGGAAGACCCGAGGTTCAGTCGAGTTAAGCGCAGGGCCGAATCGGAAGGGTTGGTTAGAGGCCAGATCAAGGCAGCGGGGTCCAGATCTGGATCCCAGACAATGACGGTTTAGGCGCTGGGACGAATCAGAAAGGTCAGGTACAGGTTGAATTGAGGCTCTGGGGTCCAGGCCCCAGAACATAACAAAACAACTGAACATTCTAGACAATGATTTATTCGCTGTGCCAGATTGAAAAGGTCAGGGTGTCAGAGCCTGAGGTGAGGGATGGGCCAGTTCCGCTCACTGCTCCACTCTGTGCTGAACCAAAGGCCTGGGGATGGACTATTTGTGGACTTCAGTTCAGTACACCTTTTGCTTTCGATTATTGTTTGCATGATATGTGTTTTTCTCTCTGTGCATTGGGTGTCTGACGTCCTCTTTAAAAATTTTTTGTTTTCTTTGTTTCTTGCCTGCCTGTTAAGTGATGAATCTCAAAATTTTATAATGTATACATACTTTGTTAATCATACGTTGAACATGGAGGCAGTTAAATGGAGACTCAAGAGACCGCAAATGGTGAAATCTGGGGTATCTAGTGTTAGTCCTGCTGCAGGGTTCAACCCGAAATGCTGACCGTTCCTTTCATCCAACTGATGTTCCTTGTCATGGTGTGTGCTGGTAATATCAGAACCCAGGTATGGAGGCGAGACAGACTCCAATGTAGAGATGGAGATGGGAGATTTGTCATAATAATTCCAAAAGAACCAGAGACTCGGCCAAGTGATACCGCAAGAAGTAACATTCTCAAAACTAGGACCTTGCGATTAGCGCTGATTGGGCGTCTGCTTAAATAATACAGGTAACACAGAATCCTCGTGCCTGCAAGACGAAACGAGCCTAAACAGAAAGGACCAGGACACTGTATTGCAAAGAGTGAAAATTACAAGGAACTCTAAATAATTAACGACTGTCGTTAAAAGCAACAATTAGCCAATTCCGGTGCTCTAAAAAACCTTGAACCCCAACACTCTCCAGCACCCTACACAGCCCCGAAGACTGAGTTCCTTAATCTTCAATGATGAGGGCATTAAACATCCACTGTTAATTACCCCTGGTGCGGGTAAGTGATAAAACCATCAAACTGAAATTCATGGTTGTGTGAACAAAAATGAGTTGCAAGGATACAGGAAAATAAGAAGAGGAACAGGACGGATCAGATCATTAAGACCTTACATACCCACAAACTGTTTTGCAGCAGAACAGTTTATCTTTTTTTAAAAAAAAGATGAGAGGCCACATGCTATTTGCAATAGAAAGATGACAAATTCAGGAGCTTTGAATCTTAAGCTTGCTTCCAACTGTAAAATAAAAGGTACTTTGTAATGTTTGGTGATGCCTCGTAAATGATTAGCTAGGCTTTAGCAAAGATTCACAGAGTGGATTGCTTCCCTGTGACTCTAAGGAATCCTCAGTCAAACAAAAGCTAGGACCAGAGATCAGAGGGGAATGAATGACAGCATGGGAAAGGCTGGGCGGAGCTGAAGACTAAGGGAGTGACAGAAAATTTGAATTCAGTGGGTGGAGCTGCAGCTTGACATTTCAGGTTGAAGCCCAACATCAGGCCTGCAGCAGCCTCGCAATCAGCCTTCGCCGGAGTTCCAGGAAGAGGTTAGCCTGGTTTGGATGTTATTCCCTGGAACAGAGCAGACTGAGAGGTGACCTTATATCAGCATACAAGATCATGAAGGTCATAGTCGGGTATAAAGCATGTAGTCACTTTCCCAGGAAGGGGAACTAAAAACTGGGGGGGGGGCAGAGGTTTGAGGTGAGAGGCAAAAAATTTAAAAGTAACCCAAAGGCATTTTTTTATATATATCATGCAGAGAGTAGTATAAACAGTAGTGGTCACCAACCATTTTAAGCCCAAGATCCCCCACCTCGGCCTTAGTGAAAGGCAAGATTGACACCAAATCGATTACTTACACACATGCGCACCGGGGCAGAAAAGACCAGAGGTAAAACCCCGCAACCCAGAAGTAGAAATTATGTATAAACACCAGGGGTACTCGCCCTTTTTTTGCACCACTGACCGGTTTAATATTGACAATATTCTTACAGACCGGCTGACGGGGGGTGGGGGGTTAGTGTTAAACACCGCAGGAATACAGCGATACTCGAAGGGGGTTCCTTATGTCCAGTCTATTCCGCAATTTAGTTTTCGCGGCTCTCGGCACTTAGCTGCTGTCCCGCGCTGCTCACGTTTTTTCCGCTGAAGAAGCTCAGTGGGTTTGCCTTTAAGTGCAGGGTGCTTGGACTCAGGGTACCGAAGCAGGTTTGAGGGCTTCATTGCCTCATTAGACAGCCGCCCACCCGCCCGCCCGCTGCCTTGGCCAGATGCGGCTGGTCGCGGGTGGGGTGAGAGAACACGGTCAGGGCTGGAGGTCCCCGTGCCAGGGCCGTGGCAGTCGCAGTCCAGAGAGAACAACCGACCGAGCAAGGAGAGCGACAGACCCGTGCCCACCCTTCTTGTAGGATCTAACCGCCGACAAAAGTTTGTTTCAGTAGATCGCAGCGAGGCAGCTGCTCTGCTACTTACGAAACCCTAAGCCTGAATTAGGTCGTCTGCAAATATTTTAGCACCAGGTTCCCCACGAACATTCGGTGTGCGAAACGGGTTTAGACATGCCCATCTGTCTGTGCTCCAAGCCAGTAGCAACAGCACTTCCCACCGACTGCGCGAGGTCAACCAGTGATCCCTGGCGCAAGGGTATCACTATGTTTAGGCGACTGATGACCTCGCATGGGTTCAAGTTCAACAGTGGGCATGACAGGGAATGGGGAAAGGTGCAGCTGACTCCTGTTGTTTCCTCACGGCCCGGTGGTTGGGAACCAGTGAATTACACTATGTGGTGCGGGGGACCTACGCTAGGCAGAAAGAACGGAACTAAATCCCCGCAACCCAGAAACAATCTCTCAACAGTATTTGTGTGTGTATTTTTCTTTTTTTTTGGGATCTACTGGGAAAGTCTCAAAGATCGATCAGTCGATCACGATCGACGGGTTGGCGACCACTAAGTGTATGGAATGAGTTGCTGGAGGAATGGGCTGAGGCAGGTACAATAAAATAAACACTTAAAATATATTTGGATAAGTACATGGATAGGAAATATTTAGAGGGATAAGGGCCAAATATAAGCAAATAGGATTAGGTTAACCAGACATCTTGGTCGACATAGATGAGTTGTACTGAAGGACCTTTTTTGTGTTGTATAACTCGATGATTTATGGCTCTCTATGGCACTAACTCAATCTTAGTTAAACTGGTGACGCCTTTTAATTTTCCAATTTGTTATTCATATCATTTTTCCTGTTATCTATTTTCAATTCAATTGCTATCTAAAAGGCACTTAAGTATCTTTCAGTTGTTTAAGGGAAAACAGGTTCAATGCTTGGACAAACTTGGATTATTTTCCCTGTCTATATAAAAATATACTATATAAAATTAGGCATAGATATAGTAGATAATCAGACTCCTCATCCTAAGGTGGAAATACCAAAGGGCATAAATTTGGTATATAACTTGGAACAATGCAGGAACGATTAGCATGGCTCTGCACAAGGGTGACTCGCAAATTAGTGAAGAGTCCATATTGTTTCAGGAAGCTACTGACACAATGAAGGAAGCCGTGAACACCACCAGAGATAGAGGACCTTCATTGCTGTCCTGAACACCAACAACGTAACGGACAAAAGAAATAAATTTAGGTTGAGACAGGGAAATTTTAAAGGGTAACTTTAGATAACTTGTTTTTTTTTAAAATACAAATATTGGTAGGTGCCTGGAATGGCCTGCCAGGGGATGAGGTGGAAGCAGCTGTAATAGCAACTTTTAAGAGGCATTTAGTCAGGCAATATAAACAGGCAGGGAATTGAGATATATAATCCATGTGCAAGAAATTGTCACTACTTTAATTTGGCTTTCTGGTCAGCAGTGATATTTTGGGCCAACTAGCTTAGTCCTGTGTTTCTGTTGTATTGTGGCGACCCATTTCCTGGCGCATCTGAACCGACTCACAATTAGATAGCCTACGGGGGTTTGCGAGCACAGAGCTTTGGAGCCTCTGCGCCATGGGGGGCAGGTTGAGGGAGGCTTAAAAGTGAGGCTGAAGTTTTCGAATAAAGTTTTTTCCTTCGACTGCAGTTACCGACTCCGTGTCGTAATTTTAGCGCTGCGTGTAGCACACCGCTACAATTGGTGACCCCGACGGTCCAAACGAATTTTGGACCAGAAATGACCGACGCCGCCTCTGTTCATGCGGTTTCGTTGAAACTGCCGGGTTTCTGGACACAGCGCCCGGACCTATGGTTCCAGCAAGCCGAAGCCCAATTCCACGTTCGCCAGATCACCTCAGAAGACACCCGCTACTACTACGTGGTGAGCTCCCTCGACCAGGACACAGCGGCCCAGGTCGCGGAGTTCGTACAGTCGCCCCCGGCAGACGGCAAGTACACGGAATTCAAAGCCCTGCTCCTCAGGACTTTCGGACTCTCACGGCGCGAACGGGCTGCCCGTTTACTGCACCTGGATGGCTTGGGCGACAGACCTCCATCGGCTTTAATGAATGAGATGTTGTCTCTGGCCGACGGACACACATGCCTCATGTTTGAGCAGGCATTCCTGGAGCAGCTGCCCGAGGACATACGCCTGCTGCTATCCGACGCGGATTTCAGTAACCCCCGGAAGGTGGCAGCCCGGGCGGACTTGCTGTGGAACGCCAAAAAGGTGAGCGGGGCGTCCATCGCACAGATCTCCCAGCCACGCTCCCGGCAGCAAACCAGTCCAGGCCTGGCCGCAGAGCCCACCAACCCCCGGCCCAATGAACACTGGTGCTTCTACCACCAGCGGTGGGGCGCAGAAGCCCGCCGTTGTCGCCCGCCCTGCAAGTTCCCGGGAAACGCCAGGGCCAGCCGCCGCTGATGGCTACGGCGGCTGGCCATCGGGATAGCCTCCTGTATGTGTGGGATAGAAGGTCGGGACGCCGGTTTTTGGTCGATACTGGGGCTGAGATCAGCGTTTTACCTCCGACGAGTTACGACACCCGCAGCAGGGCATCGGGTCCCCCCCGAGGGCCGTGAATGGCAGCACAGTAAGGACCTATGGCACCCGTCAGGTGCAGCTACAGTTCGGCTCCAGCCAGTTCACGTGGGACTTCACACTGGCCGCCGTAGCCCAACCGCTTCTGGGTGAGGATTTTTTGCGGGCTCACAGCCTACTGGTCGACCTGCCCAGGAAGAGACTGGTACACGCCGAGACCTTTCAGACGTTCTCCCTGGGTGCAGTCCAGTTGCCAGCCCCTCACCTCGGCTCCATCACGCTGTCCGACAACGACTTCACCAGGGTCCTGGCGGAGTTCCCATCAGTTCTGGCACTGCAGTTCACAGCGGCCATGCCCAGGCACGGCGTACAGCACCACATCCCGGCCCAGGGACCACCCCTCCACGCCCGCGCTCGGCGGCTTCCCCCGGACAAGCTCCGACTCGCGAAGGAGGAGTTCCAGAGGATGGAGGAATTGGGGATCATCCGGCGGTCCGACAGCCCATGGGCCTCCCCCCTGCACATGGTGCCCAAAGCGACGGGGGGCTGGAGACCTTGCGGCGACTACCGCAGGCTGAACGAGGCTACCACACCGGACCGCTACCCTGTGCCGCACATTCAGGACTTTGCAGCAAACCTGCACGGCGCACGGATCTTCTCCAAGGTAGATCTCGTCCGAGGGTACCATCAAATCCCAATGCATCCTGACGACGTCCCCAAAACGGCTCTCATCACCCCTTTCGGCCTTTTTGAGTTCCTCCGCATGCCATTCGGCCTGAAGAATGCCGCACAGACGTTCCAGCGGTTAATGGACGCGGTGGGACGGGACCTGGACTTCGCGTTCATCTATTTGGATGACATCCTCATAGCCAGCAGCAGTCGTCAGGAGCATCTGTCCCACCTCCGTCAACTCTGCGCCCGACTGAGTGAGTACGGTCTTACAATCAACCCCGCCAAATGCCAGTTCGGACTCGATACCATTGACTTCCTGGGCCACAGGATTACTAAAGACGGGGCAACCCCTCTGCCCGCTAAGGTAGATGCGGTCCGCCTCTTTCCCCAACCCACCACGATCAAAGGCCTTCAGGAATTCGTAGGTATGGTCAATTTCTACCGCCGCTTCCTCCCTTCAGCTGCCCGGATCATGCGCCCCCTGTTCGCCCTGATGTCGGGTCCGAGCAAGGACATTACCTGGGACGAGGAGTCCGCCGCCGCTTTCGTTCAAACGAAGGAAGCTTTGGCGGACGCCGCAATGCTAGTACATCCCAGAATGGACGCCCCTACCGCCCTCACATTGGACGCATCAAACACGGCAGTCGGTGGGGTACTGGAGCAACTCATCGCAGGTCGCTGGCAACCCCTGGCGTTTTTCAGCAAACACCTGCGACCACCCGAGCTTAAGTACAGTGCTTTCGACCGGGAACTGTTGGCGCTCTACCTGGCAATCCGGCATTTCAGGTACTTCCTAGAAGGTCGGCCCTTCACCGCGTTCACGGACCACAAACCACTTACCTTTGCGTTTATGAAGGCGTCCGACCCCTGGTCGTCCCGCCAGCAACGCCACCTGTCCTACATCTCTGAATACATGACGGATGTCCGGCACATCTCAGGTAAGGACAATGTCGTGGCGGATGTGCTCTCTCGCCCTACCGTTCATGCCCTTTCCCAAGGGGTAGACTTTGAGGCACTGGCAGAGGCGCAGCAGGCGGATGAGGAGATTCCGAGTTACAGAACCGCAGTCTCCGGTTTGCAGCTCCAGGACCTCCCCGTGGGCCCAGGTGAGAGGACCCTACTCTGTGACATCGCCACCGGCCAGCCACGTCCAGTCGTCTCGACAGCATGGCGGTGCCACGTTTTCGACTCCATTCATAACTTGGCGCATCCCTCCATCCGGACAACTGTCCGGATGGTTTCCAGCAGGTTCGTTTGGCACGGACTCCGCAAACAGGTCAGTGAATGGGCCAAAACGTGCATGCACTGCCAGACGGCCAAGGTGCAGCGGCGCACCAAAGCCCCACCGCAGCAGTTCCATCCCGCCCACCGGCGTTTCGAACACATTCATGTGGATATCGTGGGCCCCCTGCCAGTGTCGCGTGGAGCGCGGCACCTCCTGACTAGCGTGGATCGGTTCACAAGATGGCCAGAGGCGGTCCCGCTCACCGACACCACCTCCGAATCTTGCGCCCGAGCCCTGATCGCCACCTGGATATCTCGCTTTGGTGTACCAGCCCACATTACCTCCGACAGAGGCGCCCAGTTCACCTCCAGCCTGTGGTCAGCTATGGCCAGCCTTTTGGGGACTCAGCTGCACCACACAACTGCCTACCACCCACAGTCGAACGGGCTAGTGGAGCGTTTCCACCGTCACCTGAAGTCGGCCCTCATGGCCCGCCTGCGAGGTGCCAACTGGGCGGACGAGCTTCCCTGGGTCCTACTCAGCATCCGCACAGCGCCCAAGGACGACCTGCACGCCTCGTCGGCCGAGTTGGTATACGGCGCGCCCCTGGTCGTCCCCGGGGAGTTCCTACCAGCCCCAAGGGGGCAAGAGGAAGAACCCGCAGCAGTCCTGGGCAGACTACGCGAGAAGCTCGGTAACCTGGCCCCCATACCCACTTCACAGCACGGGCGGCACCCGACCTGCGTACCCAAAGACCTACAGAACTGTAAGTTTGTGTTTGTACGAAGGGGCGGGCATCGGCCGCCGCTGCAGCGGCCATACGAGGGGCCGTTTATGGTGCTCCGGAACAATGGGTCCACATTCGTGCTGGACGTTGGGGGGAAAGAGGAGGTTTTCACAGTGGACCGCCTCAAACCGGCCCATGTGGACCTGGCGTAACCGGCCGAGTTTCCGGCGCCTCGGCGCAGAGGCCGACCTCCCAAGCAGGTTCTGGCCCAGACTGTGGACATTGGGGGGGTGTATCGCCGGTTCTGGGGGAGGGGTTATGTGGCGACCCATTTCCTGGCGCATCCGAACCGACTCACAATTAGATAGCCTACGGGGGTTTGCGAGCACAGAGCTTTGGAGCCTCTGCGCCATGGGGGGCCGGTTGAGGGAGGCTTAAAAGTGAGGCTGAAGTTTTCGAATAAAGTTTTTTCCTTCGACTGCTGTTACCGACTCCGTGTTGTAATTTTAGCGCTGCGTGTAGCACACCACTACAGTATGATCTTCATGTCCAAAGAGTTATGACGTCAGTGCTGGACATCACAGTATCATGAGAACTGGAACTTTAATGATTCCTCTGTAAACATTTTGTAAAGACATATATCCTCATCACAGTTGGGATTTTCTAATGCTTTATACCAAGACCACTCCCCCCAGTGCTGAACCCTCCAACCTCAGGTGACAGACCCTCTCTTATTAATTCCTCTCAGAAACATGAGATCATCTCATTCTTCAAAAAACAAACCCAATAAAAGTGGAACTAATTTTTCTTCTTAAAGAATCCATAATTTTAGAATTTATATTCCTGGATGTTCAATAGTATTTGAATCTCCACTTGCCATACTTACAGCTTTATAATAACATGGATAGAGACCACTCAGTCCATCAGATCCTTGCAAGCAAATCCCATCAGTCTCCTTCTATCGCCCTGTATCCCTGTAAATTATTCTCTCTTGCTTGCCCACCGACCCTTTATCCACTCAGTGACTGATCTGCAGTGCCGTCCCAGCTTTGTGATGTGGACGGAAAGCAGGGCGCCCCAGGGAAACCCACTTGGATCACGGAAAGAACTCGAGAACCCCTATCGAGAACACAGCCAAGGTTGGGGTCAAATCTGGGTTTTCAGAGCTGCAAAGCAGCAGAGTTTTTAAAAAAGATAGAGAGATATACGGATTGAAAAGGCTAAGAGGGAGACTGGTCAAACATTGGTAAATCAGGCCTAGCTTAGATGGGGCACTTTAAGTTGCTATGGACCAGTTGAGACAAAAGGGGCTACACAACTCTATAACAAGTACTCTGATTATAAATTACTACTGGGTCATCATGTCACCACATACCACGCTCCTTCCATCACATACTCCCAATACAACCGTCTTTGGCATCAAAACTGTAGAGATCACTTCACTTGTTCTCATCAGCACACACCTGTCCATAGGAAATACCATTCCCATTCCCAAAAATACATTGATCCTGCTCCTGATTTTGCAAGAGCCTGCAGCACAACAATGTTTTTTTTAAGACAGCAGCAAGTGCTCTGTGATGCATTGTCCCAGTCAAGTGTTATTGAATGGTGGGGAATTAGGTTATATTTCACTGTGGGTAAGTACGATACCTTGCAGATATTAGGTATATTATTCAAGTCTTCTGTATTACTGCAATCAGTCTTTCACATGTAAACTTTTTTTTAAAAACGTAAAATGCAGTTATGTAAAGCAACATTTTTTGTTTGCACACTCACAGTGCCATAAACGTTACTGGCAATGCCACCATTTATTGCCCATCCTTAATTAAGATGATGGTGCAGAACTGTCTTTGTGGATCAAAGGTTCCCTTGTTATTATCAAAGTGCACAACTCTGAAATTCTTCTCCTCCAGGTAGCCATTAAACCAAGAAAAGGCAGCACGATCATCATCCCCCAAATATCTCCCCTCCCCACACAAAAAAACAAACAAAACTGGAACAGGCACATCAACCCCCAAATTCCTCCTCCTGTACCAAAGCCACTTCCACACAAACAGCTTTTCCTTTTCATTACAACTCAATCTTGTATGTGGTTTTAGGGTTATGTGTAGAGTAAGGAGAGTAACAGCAATACACTGGAGAAATGCAGCAGGTTGGGCAGTGTCCCTGGAGGAAATTGCCCAGTTGCCATTTTGGATTGAGACCATTCATCTCAATTAAGAGAAAGAGGAAGATAGCCAGCATAAAGATGTGCAGGGAAGCAGGGAAGATGCTGGCCATCTCCCCACTTTCTTTCAGTCCAGATGAAGGGTTCTGGCCTGAAACATCAACTGTCCATTTACCTCCACAGATGCTGCCTGACCCACTGAGTTCCTCCAGAACTTTGTGTTGCTCCAGACTCCAGCATCTGCAGTCTCTTGTGTATAACAGTAAACTAAGCAGCTTTTCGCAGAATTCTAATATTTTAAGTTTACAATTATATTGAAGCTCTGATAGTCCACCAAAACATTGTTCAGAATTCCCACTGAATTGGAGTCTGGCTCACGGGGGCTGCATTTCACACAGTTCCTTTAAAACCATCTGGGACCCCTTTCTCAAGCTTACCAGGTCCTGTTTCCCACACTCCTTTTAAACACACGGGGCTCCGTTGTGCACGTTCAGCTTAAACATACTCAAACCTTCAGCCTTCCGTCTTTACCGTGGAGGACACTACGTGATTGCAGAAGGACGTAGACAAACTGGAAGAATGGGCAAAAAAGTGGCAAATGTTGGGAAATGTATGATAATGCATTTTGGTAAAAGGAACAACAGTGCGGACTATTGTCTAAATGGGGAGAAAATTCAAACATCAGAGGTACAAAGGAATCCTCGTGCAAGAGCTCCCAGGAGGTTAATTTACAGGTTGAGTTTCTGATAAAGAAGGCAAATGCCATGCTGCCATTTATTTCAAGGGGAATAGAATATAAAAACAAGGAGATAATGATGAAGACACAAGTCAGGCCACACTTGTCGACAGTTTGGGGCCCCTTATCTCAGGAAGGATGTGTTGACATTGGACAGAGTCCGGAGGAGGTTCACAAGGATGATTCTGAAATGAAGGGGCTAACAAACGAGGAGCATTTGGCAGTTTTGGGTCTGTACTCACTGGAATTTAGAAGAATATGTAGGAATCTCATTAAAAACCTACTGAATGTTGAAAGGACTAGATAAGATGGGAGTGAAGAGGATGTTTTCTCTGGTATGGGTATCCAGGACTAGAGGGCACAGCCTCAAAACTGAAGGGCGACCTTTTAGAACAGAAGTAAGGAGGATTTTCTTTTAGCCAAAAAGTGATGAATCTGTGAAATGCTCTGCCACAGACTGTGGTGGAGGCCAAGTCCGTGGGCACAGTCAGAGCAGAAGTTGATCATTTCCCGATTGGCCAGGACATCAAGGGGTAAAGTGAGAGAGCAAGTGTATGGGGTTGAATGGAATCCAGGATCAGCCATGATGACAAACACGAGGAAATCTGCAGATGCTGGAAATTCAAGCCATACTCACAAAATGCTAGTGGAACGCAGCAGGCCAGGCAACATCTATAGGGCTAAGCACAGTCGATGTTTCAAATCTCAAGAGATTTGAAATCTCAGAGAATACAAATCTCTTACTATCTTTCCTTTCAGTTAGCTCTGACAAAGGGTCTCAGCCCGAAACGTCAACTGTGCTTCTCCCTATAGATGCTAAACACAAAGTGCACTGCAGATGCTGTGGTCAAATCAAGACATACAAGAAAGCTGGATGAACTCAGCAGGTCAGGCAGCATCCGTTGAAAGAAGCAGTCAACGTTTCGAGTCGAAACCCTTCGTCAGGATTAAGGAAGGTGGGGGGAGAGTGGAAAACCAAACAGAGGAATGATTAAGGGATGGGGGAGAGGAAGCAGAGAGGGGATAGGCAGGAGAGGTGAAGGAGGAATCTAAGGAGAAAGCACTATGGGTAGTAGAGGAAGGCAGAGTCATGAGAGGTGATAGGCAGCTAGAAGAGGAGACAGAGTGAAGGTGGGATGAGGGAATGGAGAGGGTGGGAATTACCGGAAGTTGGAGAATTCGATGTTCATACCAAGGGGCTGGAGACTACCCAGAGGGTAATTAAGATGTTGTTCCTCCAACCAAAGTTTGGCCTCATCATGGCAGTAGAGGAGGCCATGTATGCACATATCCGAATGGGAATGTGAAGGAGAGTTGAAGCGAGTGGCAACCAGGAGATCCTGACTGTTGTGGCGGACAGAGCGTAGGTGGACGATGAAGCCGTTCCCCAATCTGTGTCAGGTCTATAGATGCAGCCTGGCCTGCTGTGTTCCACCAGCATTTTGTGTGTCAGGCATGATAAAATGGCAGAGCAGGAAATGGCCTGAATGGACTAATTCTGCTTCTATGTCTTATGATTTTATGGTCTTATGGTCTTCATCCAGTACTCCCAAGGTCACTGATTCTGTCCCCCCACCACAGTAATTTTAGATTAAAAGGACCCAATTTTCCACTCTCCTTTAAAACTCACCGGGGTCCAGTTTCCCATACTCCTTTTAAACTCACCAGGGCCCCATATCCATTGCTCCCTTTAAACTGAACTCATTCATTATAAAGGTCACCTTACTATTGTGTAAGATTTTTTTTAAATGAATTAAAGTGTGTTAGGTTATTAATCTGAGTAACATCCAGTAGTCCCCAAAATCTGATAGTCCAGCACCATGAAGATACTGCTACATTATCAGAATTTAACTCTACTGATTTTTATTCCAGGCTTATTTGATTGATATGAACTATCCAGAATCTTAGGTGTAGCCTGTACAAATATGTTTCTGGGATTAGACGTACAGGAACATGACCAGTAGGGTTACATCCCCTTCCAGCAATAAAAAAAAAGAGAAAATGACTTAGTAAGGGCCTCAAATTAAGATCAATAGAACCTTTACATGAATGTGTGAAGAGGCAGGCAAAGAATTTATGCCAGATCTGTCTCTGAGTAACGAGGAAGATTACATGTGATAAATCTGAGTTGTTGAAGCATTTCTGTGGGACTGTGAAAATGACAGAAAGACCACTCAAATAATATCAGAAATAAAGCAAAATCTACCATTGAAATAGGAAACTATGATTGGAAATACTTGCATGGTCGTTCAGCAGCTGTGGGAAGAGAAAGATCAGATTAAAATTTCACATCAGTGACCTCGCCTGGAGCCGAAATAAATGATGATCTAATTAGTAAGGATGATCATATCACCAAATTTCAGAGAGGTGCTTTGGATAAAAACTATTAAATTCAGCCTTTGTGGATAAGTAATATGCTTCTGGCAAATAGCCCAGTCATTGTGTTTTATAAAACTGCACAATAGTGTACCTAAGGGAATGATGAAGTTTTAAAGGCAAAGGGTGGTAACGCCAAATAATGATTTGATTTAGTGTTTTTTATACTGTTTTTTTTTCTCTATAGTAAAGTTTTTGAGATTTAGAAACTTTTCATTATTTTTGAAAGCATCTTTGTTTTACAGGGTTTATTTACATGTGCCAAAGGCGTTTACACAGAACTGTATATTTGATGTCTCTGGGCCCATGTTCATTGGAGTTCAAAAGGATAAGGTGGGGGAAAAATCTCAATGAAACCTACCAGATACTGAAAGACCTGAAGAGGGTGAACATGGAAAGGATATTTTATTTAGAAGAAGCTGGGATCCAAGGACACAACCTCAGAATAAAAGGACATCCCCTTAAAACTCAATACTTGTTTATTTATTATAATTAATTCTTTCTTTCAGTGTATGCACAGTTTATTGTCTTATTCATGTTGGATCAATGCCCAAGTTTGTGTGGTCTTTCATTGATTCAATTATGGTTATTATTCTATCATGGATTTATTGAGTATCCCCAAAAGAAAATGAATCTCAGAGTTGTTTATGGTGATATATATGTACCTTAATAATAAATTTACTTACTTAAAACTAAAATGAGGAATTTCTTCATCTAGGTCAGCCTCTCTCAACCTTTTTGTCGAGGAGAAAACTTTGACATAACTTTGTTTCAGGGAACCCCTGAATAAAAATTATTATATCTACAGCTCACAGTGTATTAGTATGATCAGTAACTTGTAGGTAAAATAATCTAAAAATAATTGTCAATGGTCTTCAGAGTAGCGAATGAATTTTTAGCCAACCATTGTTGAGTAAAAAAGATAGTTAAGCTTAGCTTACCTTTCATGAAATGAATCTTTTTCTTTCCCTTTCATAAATTTTAAAAACTCATAAGGCAAACATAATAAACTTCTCAATTCCAGGTTGAACTAAAGATAAGCACACACTGATTTCACCTTCAGCTGAAATGAAACGATTTCTATCCTTGCTCTTGATGTTTGCTAAACAAGAAAAAACTTGATTACACATGTAAGTAGTTGAAAACTGCAGCAAAATGTTCATTGCTTTCCCATGAATGGCAGGGTACTCTTCCTTCACAGAAATCCAGAACTTGTCAGGGAAGGTCAGTAAATCTCATCTTGAATGCATCGTCAAAGTGCAGCTCACAAAGAACTTCCTCTTCTCTCAAAGTCTCCCAAAGACTTCTCGGGGTCTATCACCCAGTCACACACTCCTCAATTTTGTTCTGCAGTTCTTCCAGGTGGTTTTCAATAAGATTTGAGACCCTCTGATATCCTTCCTCACTCTCGAGCTCAAGCAGCAGTGGAAACATTTCAACACGATTTTTCTAAAGATTCGGTTTCCTTTTAAATTCCAGAATTTTGTCACTTGAACACAAAACATTTTCTCCAGGATCCTGCAGAGACTTGTTTAACTAGTCTATATGATGAAAAAATGTTTGTTAAAGTAGGCTAATTTCTGCCGCCATTCTTCAGCTTCAAAATAGTCACCAAAATCTGGCCTACTATTTTCTTGAAATTACTCCTGCAATTCACCATTCAGCTCAAGCACCCTGTTGAGAATTCTTCCTCTGCTAAGACATTGGATTTCTGTACATACCGAGAGGCCAGTGTGCTCTTTGTCCAGGTGCTCACTCAGTTTTTTTTAAAAACATTCACAAGTGAGCTGGTCTTAATGCTACTGAAGAACTTGCTTCCCGATTCTTTTACTGACCGTGACTTTATTTTCAAAAGCTTTAATCTGCTTGTTTTGAGATTCCAATAGTCCTTTAAAATAATCAGCACTTTTACAGATCATATGGTTATGATTTGTAGTTTAGTGTATTTTCAATTTTGCTGGAGCCTTTGCCACATCTGTATGTTTTTGACAAAGACTAGGCACAATGGAATAGGACAACTTCGATTACCAATCCATGTAAAACCTATTGAGAAGTACATTTCATTGTAAAGACAGACTTTTTTTTAAAATGTTTGTTGTTGCATTAGTGCAGGGAAATGACTCAGAAGGTTGTAATTCTTCATCATTAACCTTATCATAATTGTCTATAGGCCAAGGCCTGGAATCCTCTTCTTCCATCTCACACCTCCTCTTCAAAAATCATCACACTGGATTGTCTTTAGAATGAAAATACCCCTCCAATTTTCTACTAAACTGGCAGTTTGTTCGCTCCCATAAGTCAGTTAGCAGCATGCAAGGGGATGTTGGGGGGGGGGGGTTAATTTGGGAGGGAGAGGCTGACATCACAGGCCGAGTAGGGTGAATTCATTCAATGCTCGGAAAATGCACTTCACAGTCTTCCCTCCATGCAATACAGTGTTCACCAATTATCAACAGCTTCCTCTATCTTGTATCAGAAACTAAAAGTGGACACAGCCAAATAAAAATGATCTGACTGCACACTGCCATACTGGGCTGAGATAGCTAATGGGGCTGCTCGGTCACTGCCCATCACTGCAAGCGCTAGCATCACACATTGTGCAAAGTTCAGAAAATGAAGTTCTTTTTTAATCACAGTCTCTTGCGAACACCTAGCAACCTTCCAAGGAACCCTAGGGTTCCACAGAACCTCGGTTGAGAAACTCTGATCTAGATGCGGTGAATCTGTGAATTTCATCGTCACGGGGGTTGTGTAGATCAAGTCATTGTGCAGAGATTGGTAGGTTCTTGATTAGTAAGGGGGTTAATTACTATGGGGAGAAACCACTGTGATTCAAAGGCAGAACAGACTTAATGGGTCAAATGACTTAATTATGGTCTTAAATCTTACATATGCTTTTACAGCTGTTGTGACGGGATTTGAACTCACATCTCTGGACTGCTCATCTTAAACTAATAATTTAAACACATCATACTCAGTCTCATGTCATTACAATGCACATTTCACCCTTTCTATATCTGCACACGGTCTAGTCCAGTGAAACACCTCATATTCCAATTGCACCACTTCTGAAGTTTTGCTCAAGTTTCTGGTCATTGATATCCCTGCATGTTGAGTTTGTGGTGAATACATTCCATTAACTGGGCAGAATGACCTGACAATAACTTTAGTTATAATGGGAAGGGAGCAGACCAAGGTTTCTGATTGACAAGTGGTCACTCATGCAAATAACATATTGATTACAAAGTCCTTAGCTCTCTGAGATGACATGGTCTGTTACAGCCTCCATTCCTACAGTTAAAGGTTTGGGCTTGAAGATGAGGTGTGGACTTGTTAATGTGTTATTTATGTTCCCTGCCAGAACTAGCTCACTGCCATTACTTTCCCCACTGAATATAAAATTCTGATTTCAGCTTCACTCCAGAGACCTAGATACACATTGTCAGGATGATGCTCCAGTGTGGTACAGATGGAATACTATATCATTGAGGTGGGACCTTTTCATAAATAATCACCTATAGTCCCATCTGTAAAAAAAATCATGGCCTGGATAATAAGACCACAAGGCCATAAGATAGAGGATCAGAATTAGGCCATTTGGCCCATCAATACTTCTCCGCCATTTCATCATGACTGATCCAATTTCCCTCTCTGCCCCTCCTGATTTCCCTCCTACCTGTATCACTTCACACCCTGACTAATCAAGAATTTAATAAGAAATAATAATGAAACAGCTCTAGGGAACTTGGTTTGATCCTGATCTTTCTCGTTGTCGATGCGGAGTTTTCATATCAGAATACATTACATAGATGGTACAACACAGGAGCATGTCCTTTGGTCCTCAGTATCAGTGCTGACGCACTGAGTGTAGTGGACGCAGCCCTATACATCGCAGGTTTGGGGTCAATTGCGACTGGCTCTCAGCTATCATGGGGAAGGAAGCTGAAGTCCCACATTACCAGGAGCAAGAACTGTTACTTTCTTTCAACTGTTGCCTGGATTGGGGAGCATGCCTTATGAAAACAGGTTGAGTGAACTCGGCCTTTTCTCCTTGGAACGATGTGACCTGATAGAGGTGTACACGATAATGAAAGGCATTGATCATGTGGATAGTCAGAGGCTTTTCCCAGGGCTGAAATGGCTAACACGAGAGGGCACAGTTCTAAGGTGCTTGGAAGTAGGTACAGAGGAGATGTCAGGGGTAAGCGTTTTTTTTTTTAAATGCAGAGAGTGGCGAGTGCAGATCAATGGGAGTAGGCTGCTTAAATGGTGCAGCACAGACTAGATGGGCCAAAGGGCCTGGTTTGTACTGTATTTTTTCTATATGAGGATTATTTTTCACCCAGAGGGCTGTTGAAATCTGGAACCCTCCCATCTGAGAAGGTGGTAGTAGGACCCAATCTTACAACACTTTAAAAGTACCTGGGTGTGCAGTTGCTAAGAAGGTTATAGAACTGAAAGGAAATGGGATTGATTGGTACTGTGGGGGAATATTTCTGTGCTGTGCAGTCTATGATACATGGGTCAGACAAGATAAGAAGTGAAAATTAATTTACAGCATTTCAATAGTTGTATGGTTACCATTTACAAGGCTATTTTTCCATTGGAGATTTATTTTAATTAGCTTAATTTAATGTACCAGCTGTTGTGCTGTGATTTACACTCACATCTTCATATTAATAGTCTAGACTTCTGAATTATCTGTCCAGTGAAGTAATCACTGATCTCTTCTTCTTCTTGGGCAATCAGTCCTTCAGCATTGAAGAGGATAACTTTCTGCCGCTCTGATTTTGAGGGGTGACAGATACCTTTGTGTGATTTATTTGAACATGTGTAACCATACTTCCACATGGCTTTGACAGAGAAGTGACTTACACAATAGCAAACAGGTCCAAGAGGATTAAATACACGTCTCTACAGAATCGACCAAACACACAATCGTTCACAAACTCAGTTGCACACAGATAACAAGACACAATCTATCTGCCACGATTGCACTTCCAACTGGGTTTTAAACAGAAGGTGCAAAACTTTGGAATTCTCCACCACGGACAGCGTGGAAGCTCAGTGGTCACCTGGATTAAAACTGAAACTGATGGCTTCCATGAGCTTGGAAAATGATCTTGGGCTAGAAGGTTGGCTATGAACTTGTTGAACAGTGGAACTAGATTCAAATGGCCAAATAGCCCTCTCTTCAAAAGTGATTTCTGGCTTCCACATAGAACCACAACTGCTGAGCTTGTACAAAGGCTTTAGTCCTTGGTCAAAGAATCTGGACGAAGGGTCTCGGCCTGAAACGTTGACTGCTCGTTTGCACGGATACTACCCGACCTGCTGAGTCCCTCCAGCTTACTTGTACGTGCTAATGATTGAGCTGCTCTCAAAATAGTTCGACTGCGGAACTGGAACTTCTCCCAGCCACGCACAATTAGATAAAGGTGATAACCTCAACTCATTGCAGCTACAATTTCAAGGTACTGCCAGAAGTAAGTCATTGAGTACATAAGGTTGTCTTAAAAGTGCTTACGAGGAAGGGTGTAAGAAAGCATTGTGACTCCACTGGTAGAGCTTGCACCTCACTTATTGAAACTTACACATTACCGCAGCGCCTAAGCAGTTTTCATCTGAGTGGTCTGGCTTCAGCCCACATCCAGAAGGCACATGTTAATCGGACACTGTAAATAACCCAGTGTACAAGTGAATGGTAGAGTCTCAGGGAATCTGATGGTATTATGGGGAAAACAAAAAATGAGAATAGTCTAGGATTATGGGGAAAAGAGTGGCTGATATTCAGCATGGACGAACTGAGTTGAAGAGCCTGTTTCTGTAGTGCATGACTTAATGAAGCTATTGAATATTTGGAGGAATGGTTCAGGGAATATCCAGGGTTAGGCTGGAGAAGCTGTGGTTAGAGGTGACAATATCATGACTGGTTTGGATAGGATAAATAAAGGGAAGCTGCTCCTGCTAACATAAGGTTTAAGGATGGAGTGGAGGAGGGCACAAACTTAAAGGGATGAAGACAGAGGAAATATGAAATACAGCTTTCACACTGGGGTTGCTCTCAGCCTCGCTTCCTTGAAGGAGCTAGAAATAACCAATCAGAGCGCGCCCAAGCAAATTTTTTTTGTGTTCTAATTATGTCTACCTTGTGAACGTACTGTACCTGACGCTATGTATCTGTGATGCTGCAAGTAAGATTTTCAAGTGCAGCTGTTCCTCCATGTACTTTTGCATGCCACAGACTCAACCTTGACATTGGAATTGGACAGGCATTTGAGAGCACCATTCACAAGGCTATACAAAACTGGATGGTTCTGGAGAGAAGGCTTAGTGTCAGCAGGTTGTGACCTCTTTCTGTGGCAGCATGATTCTATACAATATTACCAGCCCTGTTCCATGGCCTATAGCTCACTGTTCCTCACTCCCAGAGCAGACGTACGGGTAAGTTACCATCACTCCAGTGGGAGCTTGCTTCTCAGTTCTCCAACCCCTCTGAAATCCCATTCTGCAATCGGAACAGCCACTGGGAAACCTGCCCAGGCCATGGATCCGAAGATAAATCCATCACATGTAGGATATGGGATAAGAGATAGTACATCAAACAAGAATACAGTACAAGAACAGGCCCCTCAGATTATGATGTTTCTGCTGACCATTATTTCAATTTAAGCTCAACCTAGCTGTTGGTACATGATCCATATTGCCACCCTTATATCCTCCCCCACTCTGAGTTTTCATCTAAAACCTTTTAAATATGTCTATTATATCTGCTTCCACCACCACCCAAAGTTCAATGTAAATTTTATTATCACCATATACAACCCTGAGATTCATTCTCCTGTGGGCATACTCAGCAAAACTATAGAATAGTAACTATAACAGGATCAATGAAAGATCACCCAGAGAGCAGGGGACAATAAACTGTGCAATTGCAAATACAAATAAATAGCAATAAATAACAAGAACACCAGATAAAGAGTCCATAAAGTGAGATCGTTGGTTGTGAGAACAGCTCAATGGATAGGCAAGTGATTGTTCAAGAGCCTGATGGTTATGGGGTAGTTTTGGCCCCCAGACAGTTTGTAACAGGCACACACTGCTCTTCTTGCCATGTAAAAAAATAATTGCCCCACACATCTCCATTAAACTTAACCCCTGTCACCTTAAAGTTACAGTCTCTAGTGTTTGACATTTATACTGAGGAAAGACTTAGATAATCTAACATCACATTACTTTATAAAATGCTACCAGGTGTCCCCTCTGACTCTGACCCACTAGTGTAAACTGTAATGACAGATATATTCACAGTCCTGTGCAAAGAGGATTCTGCAGGTCATAGATAAATTGATCAAGAGATAATAGTGAGAGAGATGAATTATGGTTTAAAAAATAAGGATATCCACTCTGGTGGAAATAAGCTTAGAAGTACTGACTTTTTTTTAAAAAAATGTTAAGAGATCAGGAAATGTTGATGTTCAAAGTGACCTTGGTGTCCATGTACACATGTAACTGAAAACCAACATACAGATGCAGTAGGCAACAGATGACAAGTAATGCTGGCTGTGTAACAGACTTCCCCGAGAATAAACTATTACCAAGAGGAAAGGAGTAATGAATGCTGGGATGTCTTGTCAATAGTTAGAGAGACACCTTTTCCAAAGTCAGGAAAGATCGTTTGCAGCAACAGAAACACCGAGCTGTGTGGGATTACAGAGAATTAGCCAAACTGCGGCAGTTTCGTACAGTGATCTAACTTTGTCAGTAATCTTTCATATCTGCACTGAGTGACAGTTATACACTTGAAATTGGACCACAGTTAATGTAAAGTGCTGCTTACAATGTTACTGAAGAACAATACAGCCATCGAAACATATCACTGCTGTGATGTAGGAACTTTAGCAACCAATTTCTACACAGCAGGCTCCGTCAGTTGGAAGTTTACTCATGACCAGAGTAGTTTGGTGTTAATTGTCAGATAAACAACATGCTGACAAAGGAGAGACTTCCCCGCTCTTCCACAAATTTGCTTAGCTATTATGAAGTAAAAGGCCATTCAGCCCATTGCATTCACATCAGCTTTCGTTTGTCATAAGAGTTATACATCACGGAACCAGTCATCCAGCCCAATTGGTTAAGGTTAAACAAAATGTCCCTCTAAACTAGTCCCATTTGCCCATGTTTGGCCCATTTTCTTATCCTTGTGTCTATGTGATTTTGATGTTGTTATTGTACCTGCCTCAATCACTTCCTCTGGAAATTTGTTCCATGTATTGGTAGCCCCCTCACCGGTCTCGTATGGGAACTTGGCTCGTTGCTGGCCCCGCTAACAACTATGGGACTCAATGGTGAGGAGGCCACCTTTCAAAAACAACAGGTGTCTAGGGTCAGTATGAATTGGGGTTCAACCAAACAGGAACGTCGGGATGTTCCGATTAAAGAAACCTCAATTTGAGTGAATGCTGTATAAATACTGTGCATACACAATTATCGTTCGGCCAGAAATAACAAATTGTACGCTGCATAAAATTATAAAGAAAGTAAATTTACAAATTTCAGCTTTACCAAACAGTTAATAGCAAAACAGAAAGAAATAAAAGGGGCCATTACAGTTAACCCAGTCCAATTGCGCATATTAAGTGGGAGCTCTTACTGGAGTCATCTTTAACTCATGAACTGGACCCACAGTCTGCGTGAAAGCACACTGCACACTCCGAATTTCTCGCCAAATCCATCTCGAACAAACGGGCCATCTCTCAGGAGTATTGGCCCTTCCTCCTTGGAACCATTCATTTGTACAAAGCACCCTGTGCAACAAGGACAGCATCCTCAGCCATCTTCCCTCCTGTCCTCTGCACAACTCCCACCAAAAAGACCCCCAAACCAGAGTAAGCCAAATTACTCTTTCCAGCACACGATACTGCTTTTTGCAGAAAACTGCTAATAATGAAATACCTACAGCAGTTAATAAAAAAATCTTAACCAGGGCACTATACTCCCCCCCACCTAAAATAGTCATGTCCTCATGACTTTGGACCTCTTTAAACCATTACTAATAACAGTTTTCAAATGAACTTCGTGATTTCAGGCCCCCCAACCCATTCATAAATGAAAGTAGCTTATCTCACCATGTTTCCAGGTGCATCCTCTGCCAGTTTAGCTAGGGTTTTCCTGACTCTGAGACCTCCTCATCTCATCTTCAGCTTCAACCAGTCCTGTGACCATTACTGTCTACTAGAGGGTGCCTCCCTGTCTATCATTCATATCTTCCCGTGGCTCAGGTGCCATTGCTCCATGACTGAACGCAACTTCCTTCAGTTTAAGCAGGTGCTGCTGATTGTCTTCAACTCCACTGGTGCTAACCAGCGAGACCTCTCTCAGAAAGGAGCAACGTCAGGCATTTTAATAGTGTGGCAAGTATTGGAGCAATCAATATGAGACTCGTCAGTAGAACAGGAGCCTTCACTTTCCAACATCTTCGCAGTTAATCTTTTCCATTCCTCAGGCATCAGTGAGTCACCAAAGTCGCATGATTTTGATGTGGACTTCCGGGAGACTGTTTCTCTTTCATTTCCCTGGGAAAACTAGACACTACTATCACAGGAAAAAAAAAAGATTTCTGCAGTTCAGGTCTCACCAGCACTCCTACAGGAAAGTGTGAGTCTTCTTCCTGATCATCAGAAGCATCCAACAGGATGGCCAAGGCATTGGGCACTCCAGCTAACTTGGAGGCTCCTGTCACTCTAGCTGCTCCTCCAGGACATAACATGACAAGTTTAGACTGGGTGTACCACACAGTTCCTCACTTCTGCTCATCATCCTGTTTCAGAGGAACTTGCACCTTCTCAAAGGCAGCTCTGAACACAGGGTGAATAGACAAGTTTTTCCAAAAGGTTCTCTCTATTTCTCTCCTTACGTGCTCCCATAAGCCTTCTCACAACAGAATGCATCAAATACCAGTTGTAAAAGGATCTATAAAGAAAAGTAACTTGAGAACCTGTGTCAAGTATGGCTCTAGCATAAACACCTTCAACCCATATGGATACATCAGAGCTTGGTCTCACTAAACCTGGAATAGTGTTTTGCACTTTAGTATTTCCCTTGATACATTGATTGGAACGTATCCTCTCTGAAACACCAGCTGGTTCTTAAACTGGGTCACTCCATAGTTTTACCTCTTTTCTTCCCCATTTGATTAAACGCTGACTTACTTTTCAAGGATTTTCCTGTCCCTCACAATCTCACTTGAGTCCTTCTTGTCCAGAGTTGTAACAGAAAACACCCATCGCCCCTCTAGTCAAGAGGCCTTTTTCAGCAGCAGCCTGCTGCATTGCAAGTCCTATGGATGTGTCAGTTTTCCCAATGGATTTATGATGTTTAGCTGAAATTAGCAGACATTCATTGAATCAGCTCAGCTCAAAAGTTTTCCACCTCATTCCTCAGAAGTTCTATCTCCATGGATCAGGAGTTTCTTTAGCAAAAGAAGCTACCACTGAAGACACTACTCAACTTTTGGAAATGTCCCACTTCTCAATTACGTTTTCCTCCCCTCTAACCTCTGAGTAACTCAGCAAAAGAAGGAGGAGGGCGCATCTTGTGGGTCACTCGAATATGTAGAAGAATCACATCATGTGACAGCACGCCCTTCACAACTTGCTCCATCCGCAAGCAATTTCTCTCAGACAGTTGAATGCACCCTTTGTGGCGCACACAGGGCAGCAGTTTCTTCAGCCTGAAAACGTAAGCAGACAGCTTCTCTCCTTCCTCCTGGAACATTTGCCAGAACTTCATCCTAAGATCGGCTGCAGTTTCAGCAGTGCCAGAAGCATCTTCCAGAGCTTACAGGTTATTATCTGACATGGCTAGTGGGTTTTCTGCCCTCAGGAACCTCACTGTATCAGCCGCTGGACACTTTAAGCTATACATATGTGCTAAGACCTTTGCACAGTACTGCAAGGCCACTCTTCAGCCTCCCACACTTCAAGGAATAAAGTCCTAGCCTCCACAATCTATCCCTATAGCTAAGCCCTTTGAGTCCTGGCAACCTCCTCATAAATATTTCCTTCCTTGTTTCCATCTTAATGACATATTTCCTACAATAGGGTAACCAAAACTGTGCCTAATACCTTACCATCATGTAAAACTGCAACACAATATCCCAACTCCTATACTGAAGGAAGGCCAGACAAACACCTCATCAGCCTTCTTTGCTACTGCTTCAAAAGATTCAAGAAAGCTGATCAGGCAAATGCTGCCCTCAGTAAATTCACATTGTCACTGATTAATCTGTGTCCTATTACACTGTCCTTCAGCATTGATTCCAGTCAGTTTTCCACCAGCTGTACTGCAATTACAGGGATTGTTCCTGCCACTGATTTTAAATGGCAGAGCCACAGAAAGACATTACACTGTTCCTAGAAAACTGTTGGTATCCCGACAGTTCACAAAGCCTGGTGATGTTCCCACAAGACCTTGAGCTCCTTGGTGGCAGAGGTTGCAGATTACAAGCCTCAGCCACCAGTCCCACAGTCACTGAAAATCCATCACATACAGTCAGAGAGAGGGAGTGCGCAGAAACAGGCTCTTCTGCCCTCTAGTCAATACTGACCATCATCTCCCCACAATAATCCCAAATATATTGTATTCTCAGCACCGTCTCACCCACTCCCCTCCAATCCTACCACTCACCCATACACTAACAGCAAGTTATAGTGGCCAATTAACCCATCAGCCTACATGTTTTTTTTGGGGGGAGGAATGCAAGGAAAAAAAACAGATCCCCAGAGGAAACCCATGCAGCCAGAGGGAGACCATGTAAACTTGAGACAGGTAGTACCTGAGACTGTGATGGTACTGGGTTTGCTGGCCGCAAAGTTCTAAACTCCGTCTTAAGGCCTAATAATAAATAGCTATGCATACAGTTTAATCTCCTTTTAGTAAAAGTAACTATCCAGTCCTCAAAGACTAGTTCACTTCCAATGCCCACTATTCGGGCATCAAATAGTGGTGGGTCCCTCCTCCTAGCAAGGAAAAGGTACCTCCAGCTAACAACATAGTTTAAAATACTGTTCATTTATTTTAAACCTAAATCGTGCTCTTAAAACACCTTTAAGACTGATGCACCATCAATAACTCTCTCTGAGACATAAAAGCAAGATATTGGCTTTTATTGACTGGAAGAAGGAACAAGCAGTGGTTGACCACCATACTACATCCTGGAGACAGAGAGGCCGGGCTCAGGCCTCAATCGCCTTTATACAGGGGTCTGTGGGAGGAGCCACAGGAGCAGTCAGCAGGGGGCATGTCCAGACAGGTATATGTAGTTCACCACAAAGACTCACAGAGAATTTCTATCTCATAAAAGATTTTTTAAAATTACAAACCATTTCTAAAACAAAGTATTTCCAAAACACAGGTACAATTCCTAAAATCTATAAATTCCTATAAACTGAACTGTTAGGCTCCTACTAATGGAAATGTCTTCTCCACTTCCATTTTATCCAGGCCTTTCAGTTTACATAGCCCTCCATGAGATTACCCCCCTCCATTCTTCTGAACTCCATGGAGTACAAGCCCAGCACCATCATAAGAATGCATTATTATCCTCACCCACCTCTAACACTCCTTTTGGCAGCTTGCTCCATTTACTTATTACCCTCTATGTGAAAAAGTTGCCCAAAGATCCCTTTAAAGTCTTTTCCCCCTCCCATTTAAGCCTATGCCTTCTGAACAATCAGATAACCTCAGCAGCTGAATGGCGTACCTTCGTTTCAATCTCCTTGGTTTGCTCTGAGAACTGTTGCAACAGCTGACACCAGTCACCCATGAGCATTCAAATAGGCAAGCACCTAATAAAAGCAATTATCTGCAAAAACAGGATTATTATTTAAATTACAAGGGAACAGAAAACACCTGAAATAAACAGGGAGCAGACCAAAATCAAACAACACATCCTAATCTGTCACATTAGAAGAATGAGGGGAGATCTCAGTGAAACCTATCAAATGTTGAAAGGCCTTGACAGAGTGGATATGGACAGGATGTTTCCTATGGTGGGGTAGTTTAAGACCAGAGAACGCTGCCTCAGAATAGAGGGACAGCCATTTAGAATGAAGATCAGGAGGAACCTCTTTAGTCAAGGAGTGATGAAACTTTGGAATTCGTTGGCCCAGGTGGCTGTGGAGGTCAAGTCATTGGGTATTTTTAAGGCAGAAGTTGACAGCTAAAGTAATTGAACAGTCAAGGTGTGAAAGGCCATGGGGAGAAGGTGAAGAGGGAAATGGATCAGCCATGATAAAATGACCTAATTCTGCTCTTATATTTCATGGTCTTACGGTTTTATTATCTGCAACCAATTTTCCCAGTGCACACAACTCATCTCAGCCTTCCATTAGTTAACTTCAGAACCCATATTGGGGTTGCTGTTTGACATGGATGGCATAGTTTGGCGAATGAACTAGGCCCTCGTCAGGCAGTGAATGAGTTCTCCCAGTGTCCGGTGAGTGTCCCATTACAAGTAAGTTTCAAGAGAGAGGGAGCACAAACATAAAGAAGTTTTGCTGCCACTGTACCGGACATCGATGAGACCACACCTATTAATTAATACAGCTTTGGTCTAATTATTTAGGGAGGGAGGTACCTGCACTGAGGGCAGATAAAACATTTGGACAATTACTGGTAATTAATTGTGGTAATTAATTACTTGTATAAAGAAATTCCAATGCTAAAAGTCAAAGTCAAGTTTATTGTCATATGTCGATCCAATGAAAAATATTGTAACAGTATCACAGGCACAGAATCAGAATCAGGTTTATTATCACCTGAATGTGATGTGAAATTTGTTAACTTAGCAACAGCAGTTCAATGCAATAGATAATCTAGCATTAGATGATCTAGCAGAGAGAAATAAAATAAAATAAAAATAATAATAAATAAACAAGTAAGTCAATTACATATATTAAATAGATTAAAAATGTGCAAAAACAGAAATTCTGCATATTAAAAATAGAGAACTAGCATCCAAATATTCAATGTCCATTTAGGAATCGGATGGCAGAGGGGAAGAAGCTGTTCCTGAATCGCTGAGTGTGTGCTTTCAGGCTCCTGTACCTCCTACCTGATGGTAACAGTGAGAAAAGGGCACGCCCTGGGTGCTGGGGGTCCTTCATAATGGACACTGCCTTTTTGAGACACCGCTCCCTAAAAATGTCCTGGGTACTTTGTAAGCTCGTGCCCAAGATGGAGCTGACTAGATTTACAACCTTCTGCAGCTTCTTTCAGTCCTGTGCAGTAGCCCCTCCATACCAGACTGTCAGAATGCTCTCCACAACATAATTATAGAAGTTTTTGAGTGTATTTGTTGACATGCCAAATCTCTTCAAACTCCTAATAAAGTACAGCTGCTGCCTTGCCTTCTTTATAACTACATTGATTACTTTGGGACCAGGTTAGATCTTCAGAGATCTTGACACCCAGAAACTTGAAACTGCTCACTCTCTCCACTTCTGATCCCTTTCTGAGGATTGGTATGTGTTCCATCGTCTTACTCTTCCTGAAGTCCACAATCAGCTCTTTTGTCTTACTGACATTGAGTGTCAAGTTGTTGTTGTGACACCACTCCACTAGTTGGCATATCTCACTCCTGTACACTCTCTCATCACCACCTGAGATTCTACCAACAATGGTTGTATCATCAGCAAATTTATAGATGGTATTTGAGCTATGCCGAGCCACACACTCATGTGTATATAGAGAGTAGAACAGTGGGCTAAGCACACACTCTTGAGGTGTGCTAGTGTTGATCGTCCGCGAGGTGGATATGTTATCACTAATCCGCACGGATTGTAGTCTTCTGGTTAGGTATTTGAGGATCCAGTTGCAGAGAGAGGTACAGAGACCTAGGTTCTGCAACTTCTCAGTCAGGATTGTTGGAATGATGGTCTTAAATGCTGAGCTATAGTCAATGAACAGCATCCTGACATAGGTGCTTGTGTTGTCTAGGTGGTCTAAAGCCATGTGGAGAGCCATTGAACTTGCTTCTGTTGTTGACCTACTATGGTGATAGGCAAATTGCAGTGGGTCCAGGTCCTTGCTGAGGCAGGAGTTCAGTCAAGTCATGACCAACCTCTCAAAACATTTCATCTCTGTTGATGTGAATGCTACCAGACAACAGTCATTAAGGCAGCTCACATTATTATTCTTAGGCACTGGTATAATTGTTGCCTTTTTGAAGCAAGTGGAAACTTCCACCTATAGCGGTGAGAGATTGAAAATGTCCTTGAACGTTCCCGCCAGTTGATTGGCACAGGTTTTCAGAGCCTTACCAGGTACTCCATCTGGACTTTCCTCTTTAAAGACAGCCTAACATCGACCTCTGAGATGGAGATCACAGGGTCACTGGGTGCAGCAGGCATCTTCACAGCTGTAGTTATATTCTCCCTTTCAAAGCACGCATAGAAGGCGTTGAGTTCATCTGTAGTGAAGCATCGCTGCCATTCATGCTATTGGGTTTCACTTTGTAGGAAGTAATGTCTGGCAGACCCTGCCAGAGTTGCCGTGCATCCAATATTGCCTCCAACCTTATTTGAAATTGTCTCTTCGCCCTTGAAGTAGCCTTTTGCAAATCATACCTGGTTTTCTGGTACAGGTCTGGGTCACCAGACCTGAATGCCACAAAGTTAGTCTTCAGCAGACGACGTACCTCCTGGTTCATCCACGGCTTTTGGTCTGGGACTGTACAGCAAGGCTTTGTAGGCACACACTCATCCACACAGGTTTTAATGAAGTCAGTTACAACTGCAGCATTCTCATCCAGATTCAAAGATGAATCTCTGAATACCATCCAGTCCACCGATTCAAAGCAGTCCTGTAGGTGCTCCTGTGCTTCGCTTGTCCATACCTTCTTGGTCCTCACTACTGGTGCTGCAGTCTTCAGTCTCTGCCTGTACTCAGGGAGTAAAAGTACAGCTAGGTGATCAGACTTCCCAAAGTGAGGGTGTGAAATCTCCTGATAGGCATTCTTGATGGTGGTGTAGCAATGGTCCAGTGTATTGTTTCCTCTGCTATTGCAAGCGATCTATTGATGGTAGTTGCTTAGTGACTTATTGTGTTGGCTCATGGCCAAGTGGTTAAAGCATTGGGTTAGTGATCTGAAGGTCACTAGTTCAAACCTCTGCTAAGGTAGTATGTTGTGTCCTTGAGCAAGGCACTTAACCACAACTTTCCAAGGCACAAATCCATGGTCTCTCAAGACTAATGGATGCCTATATAGAAGTGACTTTTTCGGACTGGTCCGGTTAAAATCTCCCAAAACGATGGTAAAGGCATTAGGGTGCGCTCCCATTGCTGAGAACCTCTAAAGCCTGAGGTGGAATGTAAACTGCTACCAAAATGATCCCAGAGAACTCACATAGTAGGGTTTTGGCCCAAAACATCGTCACTACCTCCCCCCGTAGATGCTGTCCGGCCTGTTGAGTTCTGCCAGCATTTTGTGTTTTTATTTATTTCCAGCATCTGCAGATTCACTCGTGTTGCCAGTGAAAGAATACCTTTCTCTCAGGTGTTCATAAATCTTTGGAATTCTCTACCCAGCGATTAGTGGATTGATTCATAGCAAAGATGGATTTTCGGACCACAGGTTAACCTAAGTTAACGGGAGCTGGGCAAGAAATACAGTTGAAGCCAAGATCTGATTGATCGGATGAAACAAGAACAGCAAAACAGCTCCTTCTGCGTTCTCCAATGTTCAATAAAGTCATGGTGACAGCCCCACATCTGCCTGCTTATAGTGAACATGCCCTTACTGAATGGTGGAGCAGGTTCAAGAAGTCATGTGACCTCATCTGCTTCTGTTTCTTACATTCTAATATGGATTTGTATGGGATAAACAGGCAGTATCCAGACTGTCCATTAAGTTGTGTGGCCAGAGTTAATACAGAAGGTTGAGATACAATAAAAAAAGGGATGACCCACCCTGGTTGAAAGTGAGCACCATAACTACAACAAAAAAAAGCATATTATTGCAATGGGTATCAGCAAACAGGAACAGACATAAAGAAAAGTTATCTGCACATATATGAGCCACATTTTCTATGAATGGATTTGCCAATGTCATATTGTTATCTCTGGATAGTTACTAAGCAAAATAACCCGTTGTTGCTGAATCCATGTATGAGTTGGTGTTAAACACCTTTTTAACTTCCAGGTAAATAACACTGGCTGGTTCACCCTTTTCCAACAAGGTTAAAACCTTCATCAATAAAACTAATAGACTTGCCTACTGTTAAAATTATATTGGCTATCTCATGCTAACCTATTATTGTCAAGGTGAACCTGTATACAGTTAATTGTTTCAGGCAATTATTCTGTATTTAGAGTGAGACTTACTATAATTTGATGCTGTTTTCCTAGAGCCTTCTTCAAATATAAAGCCTATATTCAAATTCAATATTACATCCTGGGTGCAGTGAAGTATGAGCATGGAGGTGATCCTGCAACCATTTGCCCCTCATCTCTTAAAGGAGGCGCATTTGCATATTCTATCAACCTCAGAATATTCACAGATGCTGTGGCCCTTCTGAAGGGCAGACAATGTCGAAATGTAGGAAGTGTAGAAGGTTAACCTGTGCACAGGAAGATTGAAAGAAATACATTGTAGAACATACAACAGTGCACCAGAGGAACAGGCCATTCAGCTCACAATGTCTGTGCCAACCAAAATGCCAATAAAATCTAGTCCTAGTTCATGGTCAATATCTCTCCATTCTCTGCTTGTTCCTGAACCTTTTTTAATGTATCTTAAACATTGCGGTCATACTTGCTTCTGGAAGCATTTTCCAGGTATCTATCACTCTCCAGGTGAAAAAAAAATGCCTTATAAATCTCCTTTAAGCTTTCAGCTAAAGCTATGTCCTCTGGAGCTTGGCATTTTCACTTTGGGAAACAAAACTTGAACTATCTAATTTATCTACTCCCCTCATATTATCTCAAATTTCTGTCAGGTCTCCCTTCTGTTTACAATACTCTGGAGAAAGCAATCCAAGTCTGCACGGCCTCTCCTCGTAGATAATACTCTCTAATCCAGGCAACATCCTGGTGAACCTCTTATGCACCCCTTCCAAAGCTTCAGTGTCCTTCCTGTAGTGCAGTTAGCAGAACGACATATAATACTCCAAAAGTTTTCTTTATCAAAGTTTACTCCCACTGCAACATGACTTTCCAACTATAATGCTTGACATCCCAACCATGGGAGGCAAGCACACTGTACTCCTTTTGCTACCTCCCTATTTACCTGTGTGGCCTCTTTCAGGGAACTATGAACTTGCACTCCCAGCTCCCTCTGTACCTCTGTGGAGAAGAACCTGATTTGTTCTTCTGGTAACACTTATTAAAGGTTTTGGGTGGCGGGCGGAAGATACATCTCTCCCAAAGAAGTGTAAGGCACTCTTACCCTCTGCTAACCTACAGATCACCCTTGGGCAAGGGCACCTGCTTAATCCCCTGATCAGGCCCACGTGAATCCATGGGAGCAGGTGATCGATGGTCATGTGAGCTGCTGGTGCATCTCACAAGTCCTGGTTATGTGACCACTGACACCAGGTAGATAAGCTCTGAAGTGTAATCATAATGGCTAGGGTCACCTATCTTGTAAAGACAGTATCCAGAAGAAAGCAATGACAAAACACTTCTGTAGAAAAATGGGCCAAGAATAATCATGGTACAGATGGAAGACCATGATCGCCTACATCATACGACATGGCACATAATGATAATGATGATAATTTTAAAGGTTTAGTGTCAGTCCGGATAATAAAATCTCCGATAAGGAGAATTGCACAGATGTTTTCCCCTGCTTCATTGCTTGTAATTACATAGAGTAAGTACCACACAAACTTGGAAGAAATGAGAACCAACAAGATCATTTACCAGGTGAAGTTGAGGTAAAATCCTTCCCACCATTCAGCACAGCTACAGGGTACACTGTCACAGGAGAGTAGATTAATCATCAATGACCTCCACCATACAGATTCTTGCTATCATCAGGAAGGAGGTACAGGAGCCTCAGGACCAACACCACCAAGTACAGGAACAGTTATTACCTCCCAAACATCAGGCTCTTGAACCAGAGGGGCTAACTTCACTCAGTCCTGCATTTAACTGATTCCACAACCTAAGGACTCACTTTCAAGGACTCTATAATTCATGTCCTCAATATTTATTTATCTATCTATTTATCCATCTATCGGTCTGCTTGTTTATTAATTTTATTTGCACTATTTATTATCTTTCGCACATTGATTGTTTCTCCATCTTTTTTGTCTGTTGTTTTTCATTGATTCTATTGTGTTTCTTTGCATTTACTGTGAATGCCTGCAAGAAATGAACCTCAGGGTAGCAACACACACAAAATGCTGGAGGAACTCACCAAGCCATGCAGCGTCTATGGAAAAGAGTACAGTTGATGTTTCAGGCTGAGACCTTTCAGCAGGACCATTCAGCTCAGGGTAGCATATGGTGACATATATGTACTTTGATAATAAATTTACTTTGAACATTGAACTTCTAAGTTTCTACAAATTTTATGTCTTATAAAAGAGACATGAGGAATATATATTTCACGCAAAGAATGGTGGGTATTAAGAATAAGCTGCCAGAGGAAGCTTTAGAGCTGAGTACAATTTCAATGGTTAAAATATAGATGGGCTGTATGTGGATAGGGAGGTTTAGAGGGATATGGGCCAAATACTGGACAATGGGACTTACACAGTGGATATCTTGGCCGACGTAGATAAATTGGGCGCAAGAGCCCGTTTCTGTACTGTATGACAGACTGAGTGCTGCTGGAAATCCAAAAAACACACACAAAACGCTGGAGGAACTCAACAGGCCAGGCAGCATCCGTGGAAAAGAGAATAGTCGACATTTTGGGCCGAGACCCCTCAAGTGTGTTAAATGCTGTTTGAACTCAGCAAGTTAAGCACATCCATGGAAAGGAATAAAGAGTCGATGTTTCAGGCTGAGACCCAAACATTGACTCTTTATTCTTCTCCATAGATTCTGCGCAACCTGCTGAGCGCCTCCAGCATTTTGTGCGTGTTATTCTGGATTTCCAGCATCTGCAGAATCTCTTGCATTTCTGTATTCTATGACTCTACGATTCCATCAATCTAGGACTCTATTCTCCAACAATAATGGATAGAGGAAGAAGGTTGCGGTTTCCAGAGGTTTATCATCCCAGTCCCAGAAAATCTGTATTGGCGAATCCACACTTTTGCAGTGTGAATGATACTAACCCCCTATCAGCCTATGCTTAAATGTTGTCTCGGGCTTGATCCCCATACTCATAGACAGCTTCGTTGCTTGAAGAACTGAATACATGTATTGTGAAATCAGCAAACTCCTAAACTTCTTGCATGACAGCAGAAGGGCATTCGTGAAACAGCCAAAGTTTCAAGGACACTGGGATGATTAACCTCCAACAATCCTCCTTTGTGCAATATTATGCTCTGCACACAGTGCGTTCCTCTTGGTAAATTGGCTTTAGGTTACCAGGATTCCCAGATGCCACACCGAGTAAATGCTTTATTAACTTCAAGAGCAGTAACTTTAAAAGGAAGCACATAACTCGAACTGAACTGACCTACACAGAGCATTCCTTGATTGTTTCAAGGACTCTGCAGTTTGACGTTTAATACACCGTATGCCATTCACTCAATTTTTTGCCTTTTGAGTGATCTTTTTTTTGCACCTTGGGTGTTTGATGTTTTCAGTCAACAGGTTACATGGTGTTTCTTTGTTTCATGGCTGCCTGCGGGAAGAGGAATCTCAGGGTTGTATCCTGCATGCATATCTTGATGATAAATGTATTTTGAACCTTGTGGTAACTACAGAGAGGAGCTCCTGCCCCACCCCAGATGGAAGTTATCACATGGGTCTTCCTCCACTCATGCCTCTGCCAAATAGCCAATGGCAATGTGGGTGTCATCCATCTACAATGTCTCATTCGCACGATCTTCACTGCACAACAAGCCTAAATGGCGGTTCTACTATATGCGGCCTTTTCCAGCCTCACAAAAGCCTTTGACTCTATCACTCACATTAGCAACGCCTAAAAGGTACTTGGACAACCATGTGGATAGGAACAGTTTACAGGGATATGGATCAAAAGTGGTCAAAATGGGACTAGCTTAGATGGGTGTATTAATTGGCGTGGATGATGCGGTCAAAGGCCTGTTTCCATGTTGTATAGCTCTCCCTTTTGCCCATTACACCACTGGTGTTTTGACAGCAATGAAGGTCCTCCATCTCTGGCAGTGCTTACAGATTCCTTCACCATGTCAGTAACTTCCTCTCAGTTTTCACTACTGTCAGCCTTGCAGATCCTGGGTGGAGACTCCGGAATACGGTCTCACTCAGATGTAGAAAGATTTGCCATTGCTATTTCTGTAAGGATTTTGTTTTTACCAGTCAGGGTTGTTGACAGAACCCCGGAACATGGACCACTCTCAGCCTGGCCTCTGCCCTTTGACCTGTTTGGCATGGGTGGCCCTACCAGGAGCCAAAGCATAAAGCCCAGACTCCAGCCGAAGTGGCTGTCTGGGTCCTCGAGGCACACAAGCCTCCAAACCACGATAAGGTTGAGGTCCTCTTGGAAGTGTATGACTCGAAATGGAAGCATTTATGCCTCATCACCTCTATTAAGATGAGAGGTATTATCATTTAGAGGAGGTGCTTAAACCACTGGTTGGAAGTGAAAAGGAATACACTAAAACTCCAATAATTTGTTATCTGACCAATTCACAAATAACCATAGCTCGGCACCCAACTCACCCAGTAATAGTTGCCTCATTTCCTTTTGACTTGCTCAGGTCCATTCACATATTAGGGTTGTGGTTCTCATGCACTCTTTCAACTGACCAGGGTCCTGTTCCTTTCTATCTTGGTTGGCATGAACCACTTCGGCTGAAGGGCCTGTATCAATGATGTATATAACTCAATGACTCTATCGCTTGGAAGGTGTCAATGGCAATTCTCGTCAATCTTAGCTGCCCATAGCAATTCACCTGCACCTGGCATTCGCACGTGAAACACAATCCTAACCAGCATGTCTACAACAGAGACAACTTCAATGAAGATGCAGTCAAGTAAAGCTGTGTCATTGCCCAAGAATTGTTACGGTCTTTATTGCCTCAATATAGAACCTCACTTCAAACAAAATTACTACAGAAATGCAGCTAATCTTTAGAACTGACGGTAAATAGTTCAACTGACAGTGAAATGACCTTAGAACCAAAATCAGCTCAGCATCAGTCATCAAGATGTGTAGCTCACAAGTAGCTGGAGTCTGAGATCTAAGCCATTGTTTGCTTGTACACTGAGCATGTATACAAAAGGATGGGCTTTATACTCAACAATTGCAAGCAGGGGCTTGCCTGCCAAGATGCCCGCTGTGTACCCACCACCCTATGAAGATATAGGCTCAGAGTAAGACTCCAGACAAAATGGACTACAGTACCATGTAATTCAGGAACCACTCGTTAAGGTTGACTTTGAAGATGAAGTTCACCACCACTTTCAATGCGGCATCACACAGCAAGGTACACTGGTAAATCATGAGTTCACCTTTAGAGTCTAACAACAGTGGAATAGAAACTGTCCCTGATCATCATGGGGGCATGTGCTTGAACTTTTTAACTTCTGACAATGGGAGAGGGGAGAAAAGAGGGCAACCAGGGTGGCAGGGGTCCTCAATTATGTCGAACGCTTTCCTGAGGCAAGGAGAAACGGTGGTAGAGTCCATGGAGGGTTCAGAATCAGTTTTAATATCACCGGCATATGTCGTGAAATCTGTTGGCTTTGCAGCAGTAGTACAATGCAATAAAAATAATTAAAAATCTGTGAATTGTATATATATATATACACTTACAGTAATTCAGTTTTTTATTATCTATTAATTATATATATAATTTTATAAATATTTACATATGTAATATTTGCCTATGTTATACATAAACAGAGAGCATTGTTATATACAAAAAAAGAGCAAAGATAAGTGGTGAGGTAGTGTTCATGGGTTCAATGTCCATTCAACAACCTGATGGTAGAAGGGAAGAAACTGTTCCTGAAGAACAGAGTGTGTGCCCTCAGGCTCCTGTACCTCCCCCCTGATGGTAACAAGAAGAAAAGGGCATGCCCTGGGTGATGGGGTCCTTAATGTTGGAAATGCGATTATTGGAATTCATCCATTCAGTGATGACTGAATGGCCTCATTGTTTGATGATTCTTTGGTTCTCACTTATAGTCAACCTTCTGCAAAATGTATTTTAATTCTTTATTTTATGAACAAAACTAAGTGATAGGTCAGGAATTTGAAAAAATATATAGATTTGTATTTCTAGAGTCTAGAAGAACCTGGACAGTAACTAGAATTAACTGACTAAAAACAGCTTTTTCCTTCTAGACTCTTAAGTCTGGATTCCAGAGGGAAAATTTGCTTTTATTTTGATGAGTTGACTTCCAGCTGACTTTGGTTCCACTGGTTCTTCATTACCCACATATTATAGCAGCACATGACTACTCCAATGCATAGTGAAATATACAGGTACAACTAACCTCTCCTTTGTACCCATACACAACTGTTAATCCCCAATAAGCTAAATGTGTTCTGTAATGATCTGAGATCTCCGATATGCATTAGTAAACACATTGAATCACTGAAGTGTTTGAAGGAAATATTTGACAGTGATCTACTTCCATTGGAACTTAAAAGTTGCAGCTGTGTAAACAAAAACACTCTTGACTGGAGGAATGCACAGCTGGGAGTCACTTGACATAAGTGGTCTGGAAACTGATCCAGATATCACACAAGCAACGATTTGTTTTCCCTGGAAATATACAAACATATAGCTGAAAAAGTAATTGAGACTGGTCAATCCTTATGACTATGTGTATCTGTGGGTACCAAGTCAGTAGATAACAAGGACAGCGTGTTTACAGAACCCCAACCACATGGCTCTATTTAGAGAGCTCTTCCACAGTGCCATTCTGGAAGTCGCTTGAAGATATTAATTCTGGGGATCAGCCATGATGGGAATTAAACCCAAAAGGCTTGGCCCTTGTCCAAACATTTAGAAAACCTACAGCACAATACAGGCCCTTTGGCCCACAAAGTTGTGCCGAGCATGTCCCTCCCTCAGAAATTACTAGGCTTACCCATAGCCCTCTATTTTCCTAAGCTCCATGTACCTATCCAAAAGTCTCTTAAAAGACCCTATCGTATCCGCTTCCACCACTGTTGCCGGCAGCCCATTCCATGCACTCACCACTCTGCATAAAAAAACTTACCCCTGACATCTCCTCTGTAACTGCTACCCAGCACCTTAAACCTGTTTCCTCTTGTGGCAACCATTTCAGCCCCGGGAAAAAGCCTCAGACTATCCACACAATCAATGCCTCTCATTATCTTATACACCTCTATTAGGCCACTTCATCCTCCATCGCTCCAAGGAGAAAAGGCCAAGTTCACTCAAACTGTTTTCATAAGGCATGTTCCCCAATCAAGGCAACATCTTTGTAAATCTCCTCGGCACCCTTTCTATGGCTTCCACATCCTTCCTGTAGTGAGGTGACCAGAATTGATCACAGTACTCCAAGTGGGGTCTGACCAGGGTCCTATATAGCTGCAACATTACCTCTTGGCTCCTAAATTCAATTCCATGATTGATGAAGGTCAATACACCATATGCCTTCTTAACCACAAAGTCAACCTGCGCAGCTGCTTTGAGCATCCTATGGACTCAAACCCAAGTTCCCTCTGATCCTCCACACTGCCAAGAGTCTTACCATTGATACTATATTCTACCATCATATTTGACCTACCAAAATGAACCACTTCACACTTATCTGGGTTGAACTCCATCTACCACTTCTCAGCCCAGTTTTGAATCTTATCAATGACTTGCTGTGACCTCTGACAGGCCTCCACATTATCCACAACACCTCCAACCTTTGTGTCATCAGCAAACTTACTAATCCATCCCTCCACTTCCTCATCCAGGTCATTTATAAAAATCACCAAGAGTAAGGGTCCCAGAACAGATCCCTAAGGCACACCACTGGTCATGCAGAATATGACCCGTCTACAACCACTCTTTATGTTCTGTGGACAAGCCAGTTCTGGATCCACAAAGCAATATCCCCTTGGATCCCATGCCTCCTTACTTTCTCAATAAGCCTTGCATGGGGTACCTTATCAAATGCCTTGCTGAAATCCATATACACTACATCTACTGCTGGTCGGCACTTGATGACTATCCCCACCAGGTGCCTGCCACAATGGGAAAAGGGAATCATTCTGGTGGTGGTAATGCAACCTGAGTGCTGATCCACAGGGACAAGAACTTGGAATCGAAACCTGAGGCTTTGAGAATGAGGTTTAAGTTTTTGGGGGAGAAACAGTAACAGGAACTGCACAACAGAACTGAACAGAATTATACAATATGCTATAAGATTACGTGAGGCCTCAGCAGGGTAAATACCTGTTTCTCATGGTATGGACATCAAAGTAGCTGGCTGGTAGTGCATTCCAGCTACCAGTCAGGCCTGTACTGGTGTGGGAGCGTGAAGGGAAGCAGGCTCACTCAGCAGGAATTCCTGAGGCTCTCTTCCAACCTCTCTTTACTATCCTCACTACCTTATTGAATGTGACACATCAGCTAAACAGCAGCAAGTGGAAGGGTTGCAAAGCTCCTTAAATGGGCTGCCCAAGAGGGAGTGGTTTTCACTGAGTGGGTACGTTTGACTCTTACTACAACACAGCTAATTCTTCTGACCTTTCCAGGTCTTTCTGCAGACACCCTACCTCCTCAACTCCACCTATCACCATATCATCTGCAAACTTGACCACAGAGCTATCGACTCCATCATCCGTACCCCTGCTTCCTGGGACAATTCAAGAAGGTTTTTGAGAATTAACTGTATGGCTGCAGCATTCTAGAATCAGTGTAGTAGAAATAAACTCTTTGGCCTACTGAGTCCATGCCATCTCTCAACCACTCACTTACACGAATCCTACACCTTCCTCTTTTCATTTCTCCTCTCATTTCCCATCAGCTCCCTCCACCCCCCCCCCACCCCCCCAGTTACTACACAATTCACTCATCCAAACCAGGATGATTAGCTACCAACTGATGTGTCATTGTGATGTGGGAGAAGAGTTGTTTCAATGGATTAAACACCAGACCAGATTGACAGTCACAGGGAGGTTGTGTAAATACCACACAGATCGCTCTGGAGATTGGGATTGAACCTGGATCTCCGGTGCTGGGAAGCAGCAACTCCGCTGTGAGTGTGGCGGCTCTAGCATCTGCCCCTCTGCCATTGCAGCAAGCCATTCTGCTCTGGGCAATCAGGGATGAGTGATCACTGTGGAATACTGCAAACACTGCGGGACAGGGTCTCTTTGGAAACTGAGTAAATTGAGTCCAAATGATCTGGCTGAATGTCTCATCACCAGAGACCACCAAGTCAGTGATGAATGGTAAACTTTGGCTTAGTCAATAATGTCCATGTTTCGTGAATACAAAAAAAAAACGCCTTTGGTCTAAAAGGTTTGTACATATGCAGAATCAGGCAGCAATTTTGGAACTTTCTGGAACACTCCTGGTTCCAGTTTGTATGGATATATCAAGATATAGCTGGATAGTAAGTAACCAATTAAGGACTTATGCCAGGAACATCTTCACACAGAGGGCAATCGATCCCTGGGCTGGTATCCTTGTTCAAAGAGTGAAAACAAAATTCCAGGAATAATTTAAAAATCAATTGGATTCTTCTGTGCCAATTTACTGAACAAATAAAGTTTTGCCATGGCTATTGCTGCTGTAATTATCTTGTGATCATTTTAATCTTTCTGGTGTCTTGAGATGTTAGAGTTTGACTATTGATGTGTCATCCCAGTCTCAATACATTAAAGACATTTGGCAATGGGTGGGCTTGCCGTGCTGGCTTAAAATGTCAAACAGGATGTTATTTACCCCGGTGATTTATTCCATTACAGCTATCTGACTCTGGCTCTGGCATTAGTGTTAGATCCAGATGAAGAGTTGGCTGTCCATTTCCATCCACAGGTACTGCCTGACCTCCGGATTTCCTCCAGCTTTTATCCGCTGCTCCAGGCTCCAGCATCTGCAGTCTCTCGTGTCTCCATCAGGCTAAATACTTCCTGCCTCACATTGAACAAGGAAATGCCAGGGATGGACGGCACCAAACTCTCCAGTGTAAAAGGAGGCCATCCGGCCCCTTCCCTGCTCACTCCTTGCAGAAAATCAACTTCCTATTCTGACATGCCGCTTGCTGCTGAGCTGAACAAAACAGACAAAAGTCACAGCTAGCCCTCTGACAATGACCCAAAGAACAGAAAACTGTCAGGGACACAACTTGAATACTGGACAGTCCACTAGTAGAGTTACTGGCTCATAGCTCCAGCAGTAACCAACCTCTTTGACCAGTCCCAACCTCTGGTGCTGCTTGTGTGGAGTTTGCATGTTCTCCCTGTGGCTGTGAGGGTTTCCTCCGGGTGCTCGGTTTCCTACCACATCCCAAATATGTGTAACCGGGTGACCGTCGAATCTTATTCAGAATCGTTAAGAGTGTACTTAGGCATTCATCCAGGTAATGCTAGAATAGATGTCTGTGCCTTTAAGTGGAGATGGTGAGGTCATTACGCACCTGTGGGATAGCAGGGAGACCGTTTTGCTTTCTGCTGCCGAAGCTGGTAGGGTGTTGGAATCAAGTTCCCCCAGAGGTACTGGGCTTGTTGAGGAAAGGTGAGCGTTAATTTACAATATCCATGTGAATTTGTTTATGCTTGTCGGCGAATCGAGAATATCGGTAATTTGACATGTTTTACATGTGGGTGCTTTAGATTTTCATGAGTAAAGAACTCGACGCTGGATAGTGTGGCTTGCAAAGTTCCTCACCAGCCAAGTAGGTCAGTCTTCCTGTAATTTAACTACCAGGCAATATCTTGTAAAAGTTGTGCCGAAGTGTATCTTTTGTCTAACTTTCTTGTATCATGACTGATTGTGCATGTAACAGTGTAACGTGAATGTTTAGTCACCGTTCGGGGGGTCAGCACATGTGTACTAAAGAGTAGTATACTTCTTAGGTGAGATGTATTTGCTTACATTTTTCGCTGCTATGTGTAAGATACAGGGTTGGGGGGATTCTAATGTTGTTCATATTGTGTTTCTTCGGAATTGCCACTACCGTATTAGCACTGTATTAGTTTTGTGCAGTTTTCTTTGTATTTTTACACTGCATTACGCAACTGGTCGATACACAAGTGTGTGGATCAAAGATTAAACAGAGATTGTAATGGCAGGACCTGTTGGTAAAGTCGTTTGTTTTGTTTTAAGACCCTCTTCTCGCACTTAAGCATCTAAAGCAGATAAAGGAATTAAAACCTGAAAAAGTATTTGTTGTCCTGAGTGTGTACTTTTTCCCAGGCTACAACATATGTGCACGTTGGAAGGATAATTAGCCAATATAAACTGTATGTGCTGTGTATATGAGTGGCAGAATCTTGGGAGTGAGGTGAGTTGGTGGGACTGTGGACACAGGAAAATGGTTTTCTACCCGGAGGTAGAATTAGTGTTAAAGAAGAGGGGTAGATTGTTCCTGTGGACTTGGTGGGATGAAGGTCAGTTTCTATGCTGTATCTCTCTATAGCCATCCCAGAGCCTACATCCAGATTCTCAGTGTACACAGAACATAGCAGAGTACAGCACGGAGCAGGCCTTTCTGCCCCTGATGTTGTAGCAAAGACTTACAACTCCCCAAAGAAAAAAAATCATCTTGAATTCCATTTTGACACACTTTTATGGATGTTCAGCGGAGAGTATATTGACTGGCTGCATCACAGCCCCTTAATGGAATATCCTGCAAAAATTAATAGGTTCAGCCCAGTACATCACAGGTAAAGCCCTCCCAACTACTGAGCACTTCTACATGAAATACTGTTGTAGGAAAGTAGCATCCATCATCATGAGTTCCCCACTACTCAGGTCACACTCTCTTCTCACTGCTGCTTTCAGGTAGAAGGTACTAGAGCCTCAGTTCTCACACCACCAAGTTCAAAAACAGTTACTACCCCTCAACCATCAGATTCTTGAACAAAAGGGGATAACTTCACTCAACTTTACTTGCCCCATCATTGAAATGTTCCCACAACCTATGGACTTACCTTCATGGACTCTTCATCTCATGTTCTTGAAATTTATTGCTCATTTATGTATTATTATTATTTCTTTTTTTTGTATTTGCAGTTTCTTATCTTCTGTGCTCTGGTTAAATACCCTAATTGGGTGCTCTACATTGATCCTGTTATAGTTTCTATTTGATAGATTAGTTGAGGAGGCCCACAAGAAAATTAGTCTCAGGGTTGTACATATATGTTCTTTGATTATAAAATTTACTTTGCACTTTCAACAGGCAACAACTTATGCAACAACTGGTTAGAGTCAGAGTTGTACAGCATGGAAAGAGGCCTTGCAACTGCACTTGTCCATGCCACCAAGTTACCCCTCACATGAACCACTCTCGTTGTCCTGTACTTGGCCCATATGCCTCTAAAACTTCCCTATCCACAAACCTGTCCAAGTGACTCTTAAATATTGTAATTGTATCTGCTTCTACCACTTCCTCTGGCAGCTCTTTCCACATATCCACCACCTTCCGTGTGAAAAATTTGCTCCTCTTGTCCTTTTAAGTCATCCCTCACTTTAAACCTAAGCTCTCCAGTTTTAAACGACACCACCCTAAGGAAAAGTCTGACCATTTACCTTTTCTAAGCACTCTGCTTATGGATGTTCATAAGGTAATCCCTCAACCTCCTTTGCTACAAAGGAATAAAAAAAAACAGCCTGGATTAACCCTACAAGAGGAAATACTCCCTGGCTTATTGGCAGCAGTGAGTAGCAATGGAAATTAGACAGATAACTGAGATTTTGATTGGCACAGAGAGGCTGTGCTGAGAACTCCCAGCTGCCAAGGTGATGGACAGTAGGGAACAGGGGGAAGATTGTGACACTACTTATTGGAAACTCTGTCTGACAGACCTGATGGAAATCGATCAAAACTCTTGGATTGCATCAAATAGCCAACAATGGAAATCTTTGGCTTGTCAATGCCTTAAACCTTAAACCTTAAATTCTATATTGGTCTGTTTGCTAAAAAAAAAACACATCCTTTGAGCTAAGTACCTTGTTGGTATTTGGAGAATGTTACTGCAGCAAGATGCATTTTATGAAACACGTTGAGCACTGAAATATCTTGAGGCACTGCAAAGGAGAGAGAAACAAATGGAAGCTGATGTCAAGCCAAAATAGAAATGTGACTCAAAGGCAGCAGGACTTAAATGGTCCTGGCTGAATTTGATTTATACCTTTTAATAGTTTTGATTGTGAATTTTACCTGTTTACTTTGATTGTCTCTCTGTTAAAGTCAGGAACGGTCAAATCTGGGACAGCTGATGGAAATGTGGGAAGAATGATCAGAATCAGGTTTATTATTGCTGACATGTGTTGTGAAATTTGTTCTTTTGTGACAGAAGTACAGTGCTAGACATAAATGAATATTACAATAAGTTAGAATAAAAATAAATAGTGCTGTAGAGGAATAGCAAGATAGTCATGGGCTTATGGGCTGCTCCGATATCTGATGGCAGAGGGGAAGAAGCTTTGAGTGTGTCTTCAGGTTCCTGAATCTCCTCACCAATGGTAGTAATCAGAAGAGGGTATGTCCCAAGTGGTGAGGGTCCCTAATGATGGATGCCACCTTCTTGACGCACCACCTTTTGAGGATGTGTTCGTTGTTGGGGAGGGTAGAACCCAGGAAGGAGCTCTCTGAGTCTACAGCCTGTGCTTAGGAACCTCCACACCAGACAGCGATGCAACCATTCGGGATGGTCTCCATAGTATATTTGTTGCAATTTGCTGGAGTCTTTGGCGACACACTGAACGTTCTCCAGCACCTCATGAGGTATAGCCACTGGTACACCTCCTTCACAATCGTGTCAATATGTTGGGCCTGTGATAGATCCCCGGAGATGTTGATGGCAAGGAATTTGAGCTGTTCACCTTTTCCACTGCTGACCCCCTCAGTGAAGACTGGTGTGTGTTGTTCTGACTTCCTGAAGTCCACTATCAATTCTATCAGTGAAGTAAATCTATTAGTGGTCAATTCTATCAGTAAATGGGTACCTGGTAGTCAGTGTCAATTTGATGGGCTGAAAGGCCTGTTTCATCGAACAGAAAGAGCAGCACTGGAACAGGTCCTTTGTCCCACATTGCTATGCTGGACTAATTAGTCTAAACTAATCCATTCTGCCTGTACAGTATCCCTATACCTCCATTCTCTGGCCTTTTAAAATGCCTGCATCATATTTGCGTCCATACTATTCTGCAAGCCCTTTCCAGACATCCATTACTCTCAGTGTAAGAAAGCTTGCTCCACACATCCCATTTGAATTTATCCCCTCTTGCATTAAATGCCGAGACATGTATTAAAAATGTATTAAAAGTTTAAAATATTAGTATTAAAAATGTCAACTTTGGGTAAAAGATACTGGCTGCCTATCTATACTTCTCATAATCTTAAAAAAAAAGTCCATCAGGTCTCCGTCAGTCTCTTGCCACTCTGGAGAAAATAACCCAAATTTGTCCAGCCCCTCCTTGCAACACATTCCATCGGATCCAGGGACAGCTTGGTTAACCTCTACTGCACCCTCTCCAAAGCCTCCACTTCATACCTATTATGGGGCAACTAGAACTGAACCGTATGAACATGCTTTGTTTTATTGCTCAAGGACAGGTTAGGTTTTTAATGGTGTATATGATTCCACTACACTGTTAGGATAGCCAGGAAAGAATTACTGGCACTGCCCACTCACTGTGACAACTGTAATGGCAGAAGTGTGATAGTACAATGATTACGTTACTGTGAAAATATGTTATTGGTCTGATCACAGTGACAACGACTAGATAAGGTGGATGTGGAGAGGATGTTTCCTATGGTAGGGATATCCAGAACAAGAGGGCACAGCCTCAAAAGATATAGGAACAGAATTAGGTTATTCAGCCCATCATGTATGCACCACAATTCAATCATGGCTGTTGTTTGTCAACAAGCCAGGCTAGGTCTTTATTGCTTGGAACGTAGAATAATAAGGGGTGACTTTATACAAATATTTAAAATAATTCAAGTTCAGGTTCAACGTCATTCAACCATCCACATGTATACTTTGTTCTTCTGGAGCCAGGGTGTAAAACACAGCACTTATAGTTACAATCCAGCACATACAGTCACAAAATAACATTAACACAAGACTCAGACTGACGGGTCAACATGAAGGGTAAGGTGCACGTTTAAGTAAGACACTGTAATGTTACTGCCACTATTATAATAAAACAAGCAGTATTAGAAAGATGTGAAACCGCAGCAATATGTTCAATGACCGGAGCAGAATCAGAGTGTATCTTTGAGTTGAGAGTAGTGGTGGGACAGGAGGGGGAATGGCTGGGCACTCAGACAGGCTGTTCACGTGTGCTGGGTAGCAGCAGGGTGTTAAGAAGTCTAGCAGGGGTAAGAAGCTGTCAGCCAGCTGGCGGTTCTGGTTCTTATCCTGTGGTAACTTCCATCAGAGGTCAAGGGGATTGCGAGAGTGATGTGAGGGATCTTCAGCAATGGTGAAGGCACTGTGTATTCAATGCTTCTGCTATGCCCGGGGGACAGACTCTGTGTGCTGCAGAGCCCTGCAACCTGATGCATCGTCATTCCAGTGACACAGCTGGGCAGGACACTCTCGACAATACTCCCGCAGCACGTGGTGAGAATGGGGTGGCGAGGTGGAAGCCTCAGTCTCCACAGGAAATGGAGGTGCTATTGTACTCTCTAGGCAATGAGATGGTGTTGAGGGACCAGGTGAGATTGTGCACATCGAGAACCTTGGTGCTCCTGACTCTTTCCACAGATGTGCCTTAGGGAATGGTCAGTCTGTAATCTCCAGAAGACCACAATCATCCTAGTCTTCTCAGTTCTCAGTGTGGTGGTACCAGAGATGTTGCTGCCGATATGGACTGTCTGGTCTCTTCATTAGGAAGTCCAGGATCAAGCTGCAGAGGGATATGTTGAGACTCAACATGGATAGTTTTCCCAACAGCTTCGAGGGAATGATTATACTGAAAACTGAACTGAAGTTAACGAGTAACATTCTGACGTCCTAGACACTGTTGTCCAGCTGGGAAAGAACTGTGTAAAGGGCAGAAGACATGGCATTGTCAGTGCACTGATTTGGGTGATATGAGAGGCTTAGATGAAGTGGATGACAACAGTCTTTTCATCAGGGTAGGTGAAATCTAAAAATTGGGTTTTAGAACTAGAGAGAACAAGTTTAAAAGGGAGCTGAGGGGGATCCTTATTATGAGGAAGATGGCAAGTATGTGGAATGAGCTGCCAGAGGAAACAGTTGAGGCAGACACATTGGCATCATTTAAGTACTTGGACGGGAGCACACAGCCAGCTCCAGCACCTTCTTCACCAGCGACCACAACAGGCAGCTCCGAGGCACGAGGGCCTTGTCCACGCAGCAGTTGAGGCAAAGCAGCTCCTTTGCCGTCAGTCACACCAATGAAGCAGCGAATCAAGTGTGCAGTATCCCACATTACCAATGTCCAACAAGGTCTTACGATCACAAGAAAAATGTACAAGCCAATCATTACCACTGTTTGTTCTCACACCGACGAAACAGAGAAACTTGACAAACTGAGTGGCTTATTCCTGCTCCCAGTATGTAGATGACCAAACAAATGCTACTGGTTCTTATTACCATTCTGTGTGAAAACAACAATTAGCTTTCTCCTCCAAGAGAAGAGATAAAAAAGCAGAATATTCAGAGCTGCCAAGCTTCTGAATGTCTGTGCCAAGTGATAAGAACAAGACCTTAAGCTGCCAGAAGATAGAAGACTTTCTTTATGAGCTTGGGAGCAGAAGCAGCTACCATGTAAGAAATTCAGATGGCTACAATTTCCCATCCATCAGCAGAGCACCAAGGAGTTGTGTACTCTCCAGCACCTCCAACTGGATACTGAACGCAGAATGCAGATAAAGTGCTTCAGCTGACAAAGGGTGGGGGGGGGGGGGTGGAAGTTTCTAGCCATTGTTACTGCAGTTGTAATGTCTGCATAATAGTTATAGTGGGAAGAACTATTGACAGTTTGTCAATTGTAAAGCCAAAATTTGATTCCAAACCCCTGCCACGTTCAACGGGCCTAAACCAATTTCTATTCAGAAGATAAAGGCACTGTTTCCCAACACCCGACTCTTTAATTCAAAAACCATTGTTCTTTGAAACATCCACCTAGATACCAATGCATTCCCAACACCACAACCAGAAAGCCTCTTTCTCTGTGCTGAATCATGAATTTTGATTGTCTTAAATTGCCAAAGAGGAAACTCTATTCTGTCGTGTTGCGACTTTTCATCTTATATAATTTATATTCCATGTGTTGTTTATAACTGCATACCTGTGTGCTGCCAAATGGTTAACACTGATTCGGGCCAGCCATCTGTACTGAGAGGTCTGTTTGTCCATAAGTGCCGCCTCTTGTGTCCCAGATGAACATTGAGTTGGGATCGAATCAGGAAGTACCATCCAACAGTTATTTTTATTTACTTCTTCATGAGTCTTGGACATCATTGGAGATCTCTTATTCTCCCTACAGCTCCGATACACTCGGTTCTGATTTTGGTTTCTTTTCTTGATCATTGGCCAAGGTATAGAGGGCTGAAGCACTGATTCCCAGCATCAGTCCTCAAGGGTCCCAGTTCCAATTCCTAAGGTGCACTGCTGTCACAGATTTCCAATCACAAAAACAAACTTCCACCATTGCCCTCTACCTCTTGTCACTTGCAAAATTTAGATCTAATTTGCAACTTGTCGTGGATATCATGGGCTCTAATCATTTAGACCTTTAGTGTGGGTCCTTTATAAAATGCTATTTTGTAATTATATCAATTGTATTGCCCTCGGCAATTCATTTTGTAACTTTAAAAACCTCAATCAAATTTAGAAAAAAAATCTCTGACTAAGTAAGGACCTTGTATTATTGCACACTAAATTAGCTTATTGGTAATAGCGGTTTATTTTTTGTCACATGTGCCGAGATACTGTGAAAAATATTTTTTGCATGCCATTCTCATTGATGATTTCATCATGTCAATAGATTGAGGTCGTACAAAGGAGAAGCAATAACAGAATTTAGAGTGGAGGCAGACTGTAAAATGCAAGTCCACAATGAAGAAGTCTGGGACTTCAAGAGTCCATCTTATGGTGCCAGGGAATTATTCAACACTCTCAGAACAGCCGGAGCGAAGCTGTCCTTGAGACTGGTAATACATGCTTGCAGGTTTGATGGGAGGGAGGGGATGAAGAGAGAATATTCGAGGTGGGAAGATCTTTGATTAGGTTAGCTGCTTCATTGAGGCAGCAAAACGTGCAGACAGATGCCATAGCGGGAGGCAGTTTTCCATGATGCGCTGAGCTGAGTGACAACTCTGTGCAGTCCCTTGTGGTCTCAGGCATTCCTGCCCCAAACACTAGCTTTCCCATTGAAGAAGCAGTGCTACTTTCTGGACAATAAATCATTAGGATTCACCATGACTCACTTCACCACTCAAGCCAAATTATGAATCATTGTCTAGACTTCACAGCAAACCCTGTTCTCTGTGGTTCACTCTGTTTGCTATCCATAATTAACTATATCAGTAGATGCCCCTGGCCAACTCAATATGAATTAGATATCAGTTTTAGAATCAATTGGAGGCTCCAGTTTTCTTTTATTGAAGGTTTAATTCTGTCAATTCTGATTATGAGTAACACCCATCCAAAGCAGCTGCCAAACTCAAAGGCTGTGATTGCCAGATTGAGCACTGAAGAGATGTGTATTAATTTGTTATTCATGGGATTTGGGATATGCAGTGAAGGTCAGTGGCTATTGCTCATTGCAGGATATTTAAGAGCCCGGCTACCTTGTGATTTTTTTTAAAGAATGGCTCTGTGACACACTGGTAGTCCAGCTGTTCCTCGGGTTTCAGTCTTGACCCTTGGTTCCGGTTGAGAGAAGTTTGAACATTCTTCTTCAACACACAAAGGTTTCCCCCTGTTTTATTCCCGCATCCCAAGCATGTGATGATAGGCTCATTGGCTGATAAAACTTATTCATTAGTGAAGGTTAATTCATACAGTCATGCACTTCAACAGCATGGAAACAAATTCTGGCTCAATTTGTCCATCCTCAGTAAGTCGTCCACCTGAACTAGACCCATTTCCCTGCTTTTGGTCCATTTCCCTTTGAACTTTCCTATCTACATACATGACCAAAAGCCCTTAACAATGGCTTTTTACTGTACACATTTTGTTATTCTCCCCACACTCTCACAAGCTCTCCCTAGATTCTATCCCTCACCTACACAGCATGTGCAACTCACTGTGGCCAACTAAACTACTGGCCGACAGAGCTTTGGTATATAGGAGGAACCTGGAACGTCTGGAGGAACATGCTGTCTCGATGGAATATGCGCATGTTAGAGAGAACTTGCCAACTCCACAGAGAAAGCACATGAGCCACGATTGAACCTCGATCTCTGGTTCTGAGGAGGAAGTTCTACCAGCTGCTCATCTGTGCTGACAGTTAACTGAACATCAAGATTTTTTCGGAGAATTTAGACCCTGCAACTATTATCACAGACCTTAGATTACAAGTTCAATTACTTAACCATTATGTCACTGTAACCTCATTTTTAAAAAATTCTCTTATATGGCACAGGTATCATTGGACTTCCATAATTCCCCGGAAAAGGAAGTGGTGATCTGATGCAGTCTTTTTGCTGAGGATGCTTTGGGGAAGTTGGGAAAGGAGTTCACGATTTAAATCCAGCATTGGTGAAGTGATGGCAACGTATGAGAGGTGATTGATAAGTTTGTGGCCTAAGGTAGGAGAGTCAATTTTAGAAAAACTAGCACTTTTAATTTTCAACATAGTCCCCTCCTACATTTACACACTAAGTCCAGCGGTCTTGGGGCATATGGATCTTGTACCTCCAGGAAGTGTCCACAGCAGGGGTGATTGATATGTTCATCACCTAAGGTAGAAGGAGTTGAGTTATGCAGCTCTCATTACATGCACACATGGTTCAACTCTTGAGTGATTATGCAGAAAGTTTGAAGTTAATAACTCATCGGGGTGATTGATAAGTTTGTATCCTATGGTAGAAGGAGATGAGTTATTAACTTCAAACTTTCTGCATAATCACTCAAAGAGTTGAACCGCATGTGCATGTAACAAGAGCTGTATAATTCATCTTCTTCTACCTTAGGCCACGAACTTATCAATCATCCCTGCTGTGGACACTTTCTGGAGGTCCAAGATCCATATGCTCCACGACCGCTGGACTAAGTGTGTAAATGTAGGAGGGGACTATTTTGAAAAATAAATGTTCTTATTTTTCTAAAATTGACTCCTTCTACCTGAGGCCACAAACTTATCAATCACCCCTCATACTTTAAAATCAGGATGGCATATGGCTTGAAGATGGTTTTCTTCCCATGTACCTACTGTCCTGGTTTTTGTCGGTTTGGGAGATGCCATCAGGGTTGCCTGGGTGAACAACTGTGGTGCACATTGTAGATGGTACACACTGTAGCCAACATGTGCCTGTGGTAGAAGGAGTGTATGTTAGTTTTGATCTATGAGTTGCCAATAAAATAAGCCACTTCCCCCTGGATTGTGATGAGGTTCACGAGAGCTGTTGGAGCAGCACTCACCTGGGCAAGTGGGGAGTATTCCTCACACTCCTGAGAGCTTAGAAAGGTCACTGGAGTAAACAACTCTGAGGAAATGACAGGAATTTGAACATTAGGTTGAGAATTTTAAAACTGAAAGACTCTCAGAGTGAGGTAGGTTAAAGGAGGTTGGGCTGGAAATTATAGAGATTGGAGATGGTCAGAAGTTACAACTGGTGGCAAAGTGGGAGACTTACATGGGTGGGGTTTGAAGATAATGCTGGACTGACAAATTGATATTTAATTGCTGTTATTGCACTTGCCTCAACCACTTCCTCTGGCAGCTTGTTCCATCTACACACACCTCATGGACAGCAACAGTTCAAGAAGGCAGCTCACCTCACCTTCTCAAAGAGAACTAGGCAATTAAATACTGGCTCGGCTGCAAAGCCCACATCCCTTGAATTAATTTAAAATAAAATCAAAGTCTCAAGAATTTTTGTATTTGTTCACTCATAGAGTGAACTCACAGAATACAGAAGTCACTGGCAATGCTGCCATTTGTTAATCATCTTTACTTGCCCTCAATCTACAAGGTAGTGAGAGGTTGCACATGGACCAGAACCAGGTGCAGATGGGAGGCTACCTTCCTGGAAAGACATTAGAGGTCTTTAGTGGTTACTGCAATTGAGACAAGCTTTAATTCCAGATTTATTTAATTACTTGAAGTTGAATTCCTCAATGGTAGGATTCAAACGCATCTCTGAATCACTGGTCTGGAACTCTACCCGCTTGTCTAGGAACATAATTGCTCTATTACTGCATTGCGCCTGACTGGGTACCAATCCCCAGCTGCCCTCTGGGATCTGGTTCCAATGGCTGCTCTTCAAACATATGTCTTGGTTGCCAGCATCAGCTTTACAGTCAAAGTGGACATCCAGTGTTAATTCAATGAGCTGGACATAACTTTTCCTGACAGACGATCAGATGAGGAGGAATCTACCCTGATGATTTATTTTTGGATGCTTTACTGAGCTATGCAAGTAACCCAGAGGCATTAAATGTTAACGTTTGAAACAGAGACAAATTATTAATTGAGGACTGTTGTCAGTAAGCTGCCAGGGGAAGTGACAAATGCAGATTCAATAAAAATGTTTAAAAAGCGTTTGGACAGGCACATAAAAGAGGGATAGATTTAAGGAGAGAGGGGAGAATCTTAAAAGGAAACTGAGGGACAAATTTTTAGCCCAGAGAATAGTCAGTATATGGAATGAGCTGCCAGAGGAAGTGGCTGGGGAAGGTACATTAATAACATTTAAAGGCACTTGAGCATGAAAGGTTCAGGTGGATATGGGTCAAATGTGGGAAAATCAGACTAGCTTAGATGGGAAACTTTGTCAACATGGATCAGTAAGGCTGAAGGGCCTGTTTCTGTGCTTTTCATCGACTGCAGGGCCAAACACCCCAAGTAATCGTATTGTCAAGTTCATTGCTGACACAGCAACAGTGGGGCTCATCACCAACAATGGTGAAATGGCCTGCAGAGAAGAGGTGGAAGAGCATAAGGCCTGGTGCCAGGCAAATGACTTCTTCCTTAATGTCAACAACACAACGGGGATGGTTAGGGATTTCAGGAGAACTCCTACCATAAACAACTCACTTTACATTGGCAGCACAATCGTGGAAACTGTAAGCAATTACAGACTCCCCAGAGTGCACATCTCATGGTCCCAGAACACATTCTACACAATCAGGAAAGCTCAGCGATACCTCTGCTTTCCGAGGAGGCTGAAGAGAGTTGGATTATGCACATCTGCATATCTAAAGTCATTCTGCAGATGTGCCATAGAAAGCATCCTAACAAAGTGCACTACTGCGGACAGGAAGGCTCTACAACGGGTAGTCAAAACTGCCCAATGCATCACCAGCACCAGCCTACCCTCCATCAAGGATGTATATACAGAGAAAGGTTCTGGAAAGGTCCAGAAACAGCACAAAGGATCCTACCCACCCTGCTCATGGACTGTTAGTCCCACTCCCATCAGAGAGGAGGCTGTGCAGCATCCACACCAGGACCACCAGATTCAAAAACAGTTACTTTCCCCAGGCAGTAAGTCTGATCAATGCCTCCATCAACTAACCCACCCATCCTCAAGCCCCACCACCACTGCTTTATCATTTCCTGTCAGCCACCTTCTTTCATACACACACCTGTACCTTGTGTCACTTTATGGCATACAATCAATCTATGTATATACTCTATGCTATCTTACGTATTTATATTTATTGTATTTTTTATTATTGTGTTTCTTTGTGCTGCATCAGATCTGGAGTAACAATTATTTCATTCTCCTTTACACTTTCGTACTGGAAATGGCGTTAAACAATCTTGAATCTTGGATCTTCTCCGCAGATGCTGTGGGGCTTGCTGAGTATTCCCAGCATTCTCTAATTTTATTCCAGATTTTCAGCACCTGCAGATTTTCAGTTTCTCTGAGGAAACTGCCTGTTTGCTCTAACCCCACCCCACTCCTGGTGTTCCCTACCATTAGGCGTGTTCCAAAGGGGTCAGCTGGTGATCTCCTCGGTGAGGGTGAAAATGATATTCCTCGATAGTCATAAAGTGATAGTGCACAGAATCACGTCCTTCTGCCCAACTAGTCCATGTCTGCACACGGTTTGACCCATAGACCCTAAATCCATAGACCTATCTAGATGGCTTTTAAATGTGTCCACCTCAACCTTGTCTTCTGGCACCTCGTTCCAAAAACACTCCAGCACTTCGTGTGAAGCAGCTAACCCAATGTCTCTTTTAGATCTCTCACCTCTGACTCTAAACCTGTGCCCTCTTCTTGTACCCTTCAGATAACATCCATCAACATAAACCACTGTGAGCCACAAGGCAGTACAGTGACACGGCTAGTAGAGCTGCCACTTCAGGTTTTCAGAGATGCGGGTTCAATCCTGACCACCGGTGCTCTCTGTGTGGAGCTTGTGCGTTATTCACATGACCGTGTTTGTTACCTAAAATAATCAAGGACCTGAGACATTCTTTCTTCTGTCCTTTCCCATGGGGCAGAAGAAATAAAAGCTTAAAAAAAATGTACCACCAGGTTCAAGGACAGCTTTTAGCCCGCTTCTTGAACTGACCTCTCAAATGCTGAAGAATGAGTTCTTGATCTACGTCATTGTGTCCTTTGTATTTTATATGTCTAACTATATTGCACTTTCCCTGTAATTCTATATTCTACGTTCTGTCTTCCTGTTCACTCGCCCAGTGTAATTATGTATGGAATGATCGAAGCCTGGACTGACACCTTGCCCTACTGTCCTGTTTATTATTTATTGTAATGCCGGTACTGTTTTTGTGCACTTTATGCAGTCCAGTGCAGGTCTGTAGTCTAATGTAGCTTTCTCTGTTTTTTTTATTACGTAGTTTAGTCTAGTTTTTGGACTGTGTCATGTAAGCCATGGTACTGAAAAATGTTGATTCATTTTTACTATGTACTGTACCAGCAGTTATGGTTGAAATGACAATAAAAGTTGACTTGACTTGACTTGGATGACATGTACACAGAAGCTTTTCACTACATCTGACAATAATAACCAATTACAATTCCAGGTTTAGTAATTAATTGGCAGCTGTAATCTGCCCATAATACATGGGTCATTGTCATATCCTGGCCTGAGCAGGTGGGAATGCAGAGAGAATAAAACCACAGGAAAGTATCAGAAGGGGGAACGCTCTGAGAGGTGGCATAAACCAGATGGGCCAAATGGCATCCTTTAGTGCCATGAAGCAACATGGAAAGGGAGGCAAACAAAATAACAAGACAATGTAAAAGAAGGAAGAGAGCCAATGTTAAAAGTCTCTTCTGTAAAAGAAGCAATGTTAAAAATTACTGCTGTACATTTCAAAGTGGTGGTGCAGGAAATTAGCTTGAATCTCACTTGTTCCACTTGAGTACTGTAAGTCATTAGGCTCTGTTATAATCAGAGACAATCATAATATCTCATTTCCAGCCAACTCCATGATAAAAGCTTCCAGCACTTGTATTTACCTTGGGTATAGAGGCTGAATGATCACATTGCACCGTCGTTATGTTGTGCTTGTATATAACAGTCATTGCATATAAAAGCATTTACAAATTATATGTGGTACTCTGGGATTGTGTATCTTTCTGGCTGGATGGTATTTCTTGCCCACTTCCTGTTGCCATAGGAACACGGTAAATCCTAAGGCAAAAGAGAGCGTATTCTGAAATGTGGAACAGCAGATAATTTACTGGGGTAATTATCAATGTTTTGGATTAGAATCCTACATCGGGAGTAAATCCTGAGCACTCTTGAGGGTAGTTGTGAGTCAATTACTTTGGCATGGGTTTGGAGATCACACTTATGAGTTAGATCTGTGGAAGGAGGCCTGGATTCTAAAGGGCAGCCATCAGTTACCCAGCTAATAGCCTGAAGACCTGGCCTCATGATCCAGAGACCTGATTCCAAAAGGCAGCTGCAGAACATAACTTCAGTTAGTCTTGATTTTAAAAGAAGAATAACTAGATTTAGCAATGATAACTGCAAAGCCACTCTATTGTTGAAACTGTTTGACTACTGCACCCATCAAAAAAAGACAGCTGCCAATTTTGGCCCACACATGATCCTGTAATGATATACCAAGCCTTTGAGTTCCGGGATGAAATGAGACAAGCAATGAATTTTTATTCTTCGAAAAGTGAGTAGGGCCTGTTGGGACATGTCTGCAAAGTAGGGGTTTGCAGAGAGTGTTGGAGTCACTTCCTTGTGGACATTACAAGCCAGTTTTAAAATGCTCTGTCAGACTGGTGAACCATTTAATAGTCTTATTACAGCAGGATAGAAGCTTTCAAATTTTGTAATTGCACCTGCCCATACAGCTTCAGACACCATCTAATCCAAGTGACCTATCCACCTTCAGACCATTTAGTTTTCCAAGAACTTTCTCCCTAGTTATGGTAACATCACGGTCTTCATGGCCCCTGATACCTGGAACTTCCACCATTCTGCTGGTGTCTTCCACAGAGAAGACTGTTGCAAAATGCTGATTCAATTTGTCCGCCATTTCATTGTCTCCCATTGCTACAGCATCGTTCTCCAGCAGTCTAATATCCACTCTCACCTCTCTTTTACACTTCATGTTTCTGAAGAAACTTTTGATATCCTCTTGAATATTATTGGGTAGCTAACTTTTGTATTCAATCTTTACTTTCTTAATGATGTTTTTGTTGCTTCCTGTTGGATTTTAAAAGCTTCCCAATCCTCTCACTTCCCTCTAATTTTTGCTCTATTATATGCCCTCACTTTGGTTTTTATGTTGGCTTTGAATTATTTTGTTAGCCATGGTTGTGTCATCTTTCCTTTAAAATACTTCTTCATCCTTGAGATGCATATGTCCTGTGCCTTCCAAATTGCTTCCATAAATTCCAGCCATTGCTGCTCTGCGGTCAGGGGCTGAGGCAAAGGTGATAAAATTGGTGAGATCAGCAGCGGGGCAGGAAACAGCAGTCATCAAATTAACATAGAAGGAGATGGGAGCATTACAAGGATAGGTTTGGAATATGGGCCGTTCCATGTGGCTGACAAAAAGGCAGGCATAGCTGGGGCTCATGAGGGTGCCAATGGCTACACCTTGGGTTTGGATAATGCCGAAGGAACTGAACGAGAAATTGCCAAGGATGAGAACAAATTCTGCCAGACAAAGGAGGGTGGTAATGAAGGGAACTGGCTGGGTCTGTTATACAGAATTGGAAAGCTTTAAGACATTCCTGATGGGGGATAGAAGTGCCTAGGGACTGGACATCCATAGTGAAATTTTTATTCAGAGATACAGCACAGTAACAAGCCATCCAGCCCTTAAGGCCATGCTGTCCAATTACACCCATGTGACCAACTAACTTACCAGCCAGTAAATCTTTGCATTGTGGGAAGAAACTGAAGCACCCGGCAGAAATTCATGCAGTCATGAGGAGAACATGCAAACTACTTACAGACAGCGACTGGAATAGAACCCAAGTCACTGGTGCTGTGATAGTGTTACACTAACCTCTAGGCTACTGTGCTGACCAAAGTGGTTGAGAGCATGAAAAGTATCACTAATGTAGGTAGGAAAGGGCTGAACCAACAGGGACAACATGGAGTCGAGGTAAGTAGACTTGAGTTTAGTGGGCAGGAGCAAACAGAAACAATGGGCCTACCGGGACAAATGGGCTTGTGGACCTTGTAATGGAGGAAGGAATGGGCTCTGTGGGGTAAGGGATCTACAAGGTTGGTAGCAATGTATGGAAGATATCCAAAGGCAATAAGGTTAGTGATAGAGCAGTTGACAATAGCTTCATACTCTTTAGTTGTTGAAGTTCAAAGGGTAAGTAAGAGGAGGAGTCTGAGAATTACAATGTGGCCTTAGCAAGGTACAGATCAGTCTACTGCGTTACACTTTATTATGCAGCATGAAGTGCAAAATCTCCACTCAATGGTAACATTATTAGGCACCTCCTGTACCTAATAAAATGGCTGAGAGTATGTTTGTAGTTTTCTGCTACTATAGCCCATCCACTTTAACATTTAACATTTTGTGCATTCAGAGGTGCCCTTCCTGCACACCATTGTTGACCTGGCTATTCAAGTTACTGTTGCCTTCCTGTCAGCTTAAACCAGCCTGGCATTTCTCAACTGACCTCTCTCATTAACAAGGCATTTTCACCCACAGATCCCCCACTCACTGGATGTTTTTTTTTTATTTTTCACACCATTCTCTATCAAATCCAGAGAATGTCATGCATGAAAATCCCAGGAGATCTGCAGTTTCTGAGCTACTCAAACCAATCCGTCTGTCACCAACAAACATTCCATGGTCAACAACACACACAAAATGCTGGTGGAACACAGCAGGCTAGGCAGCATCTATAGGGAGAAGCGCTGTCAGGACGAAGGGTCTCGGCCCAAAACGTCGACAGCGCTTCTCCCTATAGATGCTGCCTGGCCTGCTGTGTTCCACCAGCATTTTGTGTGTGTTGTTGTTTGAATTTCCAGCATCTGCAGATTTCCTCATGTTTGCTCTTTAAATTCCATGGTCAAAGTCACTTCAATCACATTTCTTCTTCATTCTAATGTTTGGTCTGAACAACAACTGAACTTCTTTTTCTTCTTCTTTGTTTATTTCTGAGGTTTATGGAGGTTTCCAAACAGTTTTAAAGTGCATTACCACCACCTTCTGAACTGGAGTGTGGGCCAGGTTATCTAGATCCTATATATTTATATTTGTATCAAATTCTATGAAAAAAGCCTGTATTCTTAAGGAACTGCACTATATACTTAAAGCAGTAATCCTGTGATCCTTTCTGCAAAATGCTACTAATGTTAAATTGCATTTTATTCCGTGTTAACTTTAAAATCAACCATCCCCTCGCTTGATGATATCTTCAAGACCTCATCCATACATGCTCTTGCTGATTATAACAATCACACCTCCCGTTATTTCGTTTCTTCATTAAAACAATGTATTATCTAACCCTGTTATCTAACCATCAGCCTCGATATTATCACCTCCTCCCTCCTTCCTCCTGCTCATTCCTGCATTCCACCCCCATTTTCTCCAATGTCTATGATTTCACTTTTAATAATGTTCTTCATTTCTCTTTTACTATAATTTATTCAAATGTCCACTTCAGCTCGTCTTGTTACCTCCTTTGCTAATTTATCCAGTTGCTCAGACCCTCTAATACCAATGTGTGCTGGAATCGACATAAAACATACAGTATACAGTATACAGAGTATTTCCTCGTGTTTGAGTATACAGAGTCCCATCATTTTAAGTCTAACTAAGGTTTGTATTATCGCACACAACTGAACCTCTTGACCATGTCTGCATGCTTTTACGCACTGAGTTGCTGACACATGATTGGCTGATCAGATATTTGTGTTAACAACCTAATAAAGTGGCCACTGACTGTACAGAGAAAGGGCGGTACTGGTATACAATAAGGTGCATCATCATAACGAGGTAGATCGCGAGGTCAAACATTTATCTTGTCAGACTGGTGAACCATTTAATAGTCTTATAACAGCAGGATAGAAGCTTTTAAATTTTGTAATTGCACCTGCCCATACAGCTTCCTTTGGTGCTTCTTTCCATATTCCCACCACCCTCTGTTCCTTTACTTCATTCTCCTCATACTTTAAGCCTAAGCCTTCTAGTTTTATACTTTTTACCCTGGGAAAAGGACTGTATCCTTTCACTCTATCTGTGCCCGTCATGATTTGATGCACCTCTGTAGATCAGCCCTCCCTTCAGGGAAAATGCTACAGCTTAACTAACCTCTCCTCATAACTCAATCTTGTGCCTTGATTCTTTTAGCATCCAAAGGTCTATTAATCTCTGATGGGAATACAGTAAGCCTTCACAGACCCTGTGAATCCATTTGAAATGTAGCCTTGAGTGACCTTGAGATTCATAGTCTAATAATAGAAGCTCATTGTTACATTGGTGCTGATGTCAAATACTTTCCATTTTTTAAGTTTTATTTCAAAAATATATCTTATTCATCTTAACTAGTCCTTGGTATGACTCTATGTATCGCACAACAGCAGCGTCAAGAGGATCTTCAAGACAATTCTGAAGATGCTTCACTCGGTTGGGTTGATTCTGGGCAGCAGGGGGTCCCCGACTGTTATCAAGCTACTGTTCATAAAAATCAAGTAACACAAAAGAAAATTATTGCCACTTGGAATGTAAGAACCCTATATCGAGCAGGAAGATTGGATAATGTGGTAAATGAAATGGAAAGACTAAATATTAACATCATGGGAATTAGCGAAGTTTGTTGGACAGGTGCTGGAACATGTCAGGATAGAAATAGAACACTAATTTATTCTTGTGGAACATCCCATACTAATGATAAAGTGAAGCACAATAAATTGTTTGAAATATTACAGGAAACTCTAGATCTAGATTCGAAAGACCTCCACCTAATTAGAAATCTGTACTGGGAACAAACTGCCGCTGTAAGAATAGATGGAGAAGCAAGTCAGTTTATGAAAATTGAGAGAGGTGTTAGACAAGGTTATGTTTCTCCTTTGATTTGTTGAATGTGTACAGTTGAAATAATATTACAAAAAATAAGAGACATCATCTTGGAAATCAAAGTTGGCGGCGAGAACATTAGTAATTTCAGACATGTGGATGACACTGTGTTAATTGCAAGTATGGAAGAAGAACTACAAAACTTAACTGATATATTTGCTGAGGAAAGTGCAAAAATGGGTCTATCAATCAATTGCAAAAAAGATAGAATGTATGGTGATATCCAAAAAGGAGAATCCTATCTGCAGACTGAGAATAAACAGGGAGGACATTAAACAAGCACAGAACTTTTGCTACTTAAGAAGCTGGGTGACATCAGATGGCAGGTGCAACATGGACAACAAAAGAAGAACAGGGATGGCAAAAGACACCTTTACGAGAATGAAGAGTATACTGACCAACACTAAACTAGACATGACAACCCGCCTCAGAGACCTGAAATGTTACGTTTACCCAGATATGTTATATGGCTCAGAATGTTGGACAATATCTAGTAACATGAGGAAACGAATTGAAGCAGCAGAGATGTGGTTTTTGAGGAGGATGCAAAGAATATCATGGATGAAACGAATATCTAACGAGGATGTCATGAAGAGAGCAAGCACAAAAAGAGAAATAATGTATGAGATCATGAAAAGGCAACGTAACTTCACTGGACATGTGATTAGGAAAGAATAGAATGCACGGTAATTATGGGAAACATTGAAGGGAAGAAAGCAAGAGGAAGGCAAAGACAAGTGATGATGGAGACAGCAGCCAGAGAACTGGAAATGAAGACCAATGGTTTGATCCACTTGACCTGAAACAGGAGTGTGTGGGCCATGGCAGTCAAAGCTCAAACTGGGCATGGCACCTGATGATGATGATAATTCATCTTAACAACAGAGCTGAGGAGTAATTTCTTTAGCCAGAAGGTGGTCAGCATGTGAAGCTCATTGCCATAGAAGGCTGTGGATGTCCAGACATTGAGTATATTTAAAGAAGAGGTTGATAGGTTTTTGATTAGTAAAGGCATCAAAAGTTCAGGGTTGAGAGGGATAATAAATCATTATGATCAAATGGCAGAGCAGATCCGAAGGGACAAATGGCCTAATTCAATCCCCTAATAGCTCAAAGGGGCCATGTTTTTAATTTTCCTTTTTGAAATTGATTCGTTATTTTGTTGCCGCACCATAGTGCAATACAAAATTATTGTAAGTTACAGAAATAAATTAAAATAGCAAAGATTGAAATAATGAGGAGCAACTATGGATTTGTGGACTGGTTGGAAATCTGATGGCGGAGGGTAAAAAGCTGCTCCTGAACCATTGAGTGTGGGTCCTCAGGCTCCTGTACCTCCCCACTGATAGTCCTAAAGAGCAGAGCACATGTCCCAGATGATGAGGGTCCTTAGAGTTGGATGCTGCCTTCTTGGGCACCGCCTCCTGTAGATGTCCATGATGGTGGGGTGGATTGTGCCTATGTTGGAGTTGAGTGAATATCTTGCATTCCTGAGGATTGGGTCATCCACAACAGGCTGTGATGCATCCAGTCAGAATGCTCTCCACTTTACACCTATAAAAATCTATAAGAGTCTTTGGTGACATATTCAATCTTCTCTTACTCCTAACGGTGTGTGGGTGCGCATCTTTATGATTGCATCACCATAATACTGTTTGGAAATCTTTTAGTGGAACAGGAAAAGTTTTCCTTATTAATCTATCCTTTGCTAAAGCTGAAAGGCAAAGCATGAAGACCCTGACACCACCAAGCATTGTGTCAATACTTTTGACAGTCTAAGTTGCACATTCTACTTTTAAAATCCCTTCAGATATGACAAACGTGGAGACCTCAGCATGCAACATTGGCCAGGGAACTGCGAAGGAAACAATTCTAAAATATTATAAACTTACTGACTAGGATGAATGTACAATGACTCACCAAGCAGCCAAGAAAGAATGAGACGGAACGTTGCAAGATCATAGACACAATTATAAATTAATGGGAGGTGGTACTTCAGAGATAGCTGGAGATTTTTGTCAAATGCTAGCAGTACTAAAGCAAATGAGTTGATAGCCTTTATTAAACGATGACATATTTGGACAAACATCAAGGAGTTACACATGAAAACATTTGAACAAACGATCTGTCTACAGGAGTGTTTACTTCAGAATTAGTCAAATCTGAAAATAGGGAAGTTAAACAAAAAGATTCAACAGGAATCATTTTGTTGAAAAGCTTGGCCCATCACTTGTTACACTATTTCATGATCTGATTGATACAATCTATTTTCCCACATGTCATTCAACACTATTTGAATTGCCATTGATTGCATGAAGGAGCAAATTTACCACAAAAAATGATGTTGTGCAGGCCATAAATAAAGATCTTTTTTCAAAGCTTCCAGAACAATCTGTGTAATATAAATCTAATAGTGTGACAAACATTGATGAGGCTGTACATTTTCCTGTTGAATTTCTAAACAACCTGTCACCATCTCCAGTGCCATCACATAATCATGAACTAAATGTAAGAGCTTCAATTATGCTAGTCAGTAATTAGGATGCACCAATACTATGAAACAGCGTAAGATTATCACTTCAGAAATTACTGCCCATGTAATTGAGGTTACAAAGACTGGTAATGCTATTGGGGACAATCTCTTCATCGCTTGGATACCAATTATCCAATAATCTTTCTTTTCAATTCAAGTGGTTTCATTTCCCAGTTTTGTTTTGCTATGAACATAAACGAGGTGCAAAGACATTCACTAATTGTTGGCCTTAATATTCAAACTCAATACTTTTCCCCTTGACAGATAAACTTCGGTTGTTCCAGAGTTGGAAATAAAACAATCTATACATTTTTATACTGCATTCAAAAGAAAGAACTATAGTGTATACTGAAGCACTTTTACATTGAAATCAAATTACACTTTCCACATAGATACATACTTACTTCAAGAGTACTATATTAAACATAATTTTTGAATACAGTTTTATTTTCAGTGTTTGTTTTTATTGATAACTTTAGTTCAGAATTTACACAAGTTTAATCCCCTGATTATATTATTCATGGAATAATTATATATTTAAATTGGATTTAACTTCATTTACAAAGAAGGGTTATAAAACCTGATTGCCTGAAAATAAATGCAAACATCATGATTGCCAGCATAATAACCCAAGCATAGCAGTTAGTTGAAAAAAAATACAGGAAATACAATGCAATCAGCAAGTGCCTTTTTTTAATCATTATTTTGCCATTGAATCAATACTTTTGTTACTTCAGTAAACTGACACATAACTCTTACAAAGCACCAATGCTGCCATGCCATAAGGGCTCAGTACTGTGTAACAACCTCTTAAATACTTTAAAGAAGGAACATGGCATGGTCCAGGACACTAGACTCTGGTCCTTATGTGGAAAGCCTTTGTAATGGCTACACTAGGCTTCACTAGGCCCCTCAGCACATATTCCTGCACCTTGCAATGCAGCACTGACCTATGGAAAACTCGGTGAAGAGCAGACGTTCTAGATTAGCACGGTGTTCTGCAGTTTCCCCCGAGACTTCCTATGATCCCTTAGCATCAGAGTTGATCAACAGAAGCAGTGTCAAAAAAATATGATTATGAGGATGTTGCCGGGACTAAAGGACGTGAGTTATAGGGAGAGGCTGGCTAAACTGGGTTTTTATTTCTTGGAACATAGCAGAATGAAGGGGGTGACCTTATAAAAATGTCTAAAATTATGACAGCGTACATAAGGTGGATAGTGACAGACTTTTCCACAGGCCAGGGGAGTGCAAGACTCAGGCATTGGTTTAAAGTGAGAGGGGTGAAAGACTAAAAAAGAAACTGAGGACCAACTTCATCAAGCAGAGGATGATGAATATATGGAAAGAGCTGCCAGAGGAAACGGCTGAGGCAGGTATAAAAGTATCATTTAAAAAGCACTTAGATATGCACATGGAGGGGGTGGGATTAGAGGAATCTGAGCCCAACACAGGAAATTGGGACAAGATGATGGGCGCCATGGTTAGCATGGGCTGATTTAGCCAACAAGCCCGTATTGTTCTGTGACTGGACTTGAGGACTGGAAACAGCCTCCGCCATAATACCCAAGGCACTTCTTTGCTATCCCACTAAAGCTGGTCCTTCCTCTCAGATATATTTACCTAACTAGTTTAAGTTGAAGCTGACCTCCCGGAGAAACTCGCACAAATACTCGGTTTCTTTTGTGCTTTAGGTAGATCAGAAGTACCTCGGTTCATACAAGTGTTTAGCAGCACAAAAAAAAGCTTGAAAAAAAATTCTCATTAGTTTTCTACAGAAATATTTAAAATCAGGACTCTTTTGAGCTACAGGGGGGCTCCAGTTGGGCTTTAGAAATGCTAAACCTAGTATTGTTTTCTGTCTATTTGAGACTCAAAAGCTCCAGCTCATTCTATAAGCTTACCAGGGAATAGCTATACCAGGGAAAGGGACCATTTGGCCCATTAAGCCTGTGACAGATTCTGCTACTCTGAAACAGAACTCTTTTACTCACACACTACCAGTTCTATCCACCAGTGCCTTTGCTATTGAGAACTACCCTGCTTTCTCTCTTTAAAGAGCAAACACGAGGAAATCTGCAGATGCTGGAAATTCAAACAACACACACAAAATGCTGGTGGAACACAGCAGGCCAGGCAGCATCTACAAGGAGAAGCCCTGTCGACCTTCGTCTTGGCCCGAAAGGTCGACAGTGCTTCTCCCTATGGATGCTGCCTGACCTGCTGTGTTCCACCAGCATTTTGTGTGTGTTGTCTGCTTTCTCTCTTTACCAGTTCTGATGAAGGGTCCTGGACTTTGACCATTAACAGTTTCTTTCTCCACAGATGTTGCCTGACCTGCTGAGTGCTTCAAAGTACAAAGATTCAAAGTACATTTGTTATCAAAGTATGTATGTGGAATCCATCTCTGAGATTCGACCCCCTTCAGGCATCTATGAAATAAAGAAACAACATCGAGGATGTACAAGTATCCAACACATGAGAGAAGGACAAATTGTGCAAATGACAATAAGTGAGCAAACATCACACGTCAAACCGGGGTCCGGGAATATTCGGGTTAGTTCTGTACAGCGTCACACTGCTAATCCACTGCTGGCCACGGGGCCAATCTTTGCATCGATCCCTCCGATCAAGCTGCTCGAAAACACAAGGAAAAAAAAGAGCAAGCAGAATCCAGGAACACATGCTACATGAACCGCAAAGTCTCCCAGAATGCTTCTGGGAGCTCTGTTTCTGTTTCAGATTTTCTGCATCTGCAGTCCGTTCATCTTCACCTACAGTTGGTGGTCCAGGTTGTTTATTTCTGTCTTGAGCAGTCACCCACATCCATCTGCAACTGCTGCACAGGGAGCAGAGCTGTTACCCCAGCATTCCAGTGACCCAGGTTCAATTCTGATCTCTGGCGTTAAGTGTGTGGATTTGTATGTTCCTTCTCAGGTTGTCTCCAGATGCTCTCGTTTCCTCCCAAATCCCAAATACATGCCTGCCCACTGTAAATTAACTGACCACTACACATCAATCCTAGTGTGTAGGTGAAAAGTAGAATCTCAGTTAGTTGGGGGAGTAAATGGGAATGTGGGAAGAATGAAAATAGGATCAGTACAAGATTAATTTAAGCGGGTGTTTGAAGATTGACATAAACTCGATGGATCAAAGGGCCTACTTCCTTGCTTTCCGACTCTAATTCAGGCTCATGGCTTCTGGTGCTAATGGATTCTTTAATTGTCAGTCCAGAAATTATGTGAAGTAACACAGAGAACTGTGAATCCCCTTCAAAGATATAAGGAATTATCAGGTGATTCAAATTAGATACTGCTTTGAAGTAAGAAGATCTGGTAGAGAGGCTTTCACCCTTCCCTCCCCACAGTCACAGCCCCGCAGTCCTTCTTCCTTCAGACGAGCTTATGCTCAAGATGGGTCTGTATGCTTTTCAGTGGTACAACAGAGCCCTCTGCTGCTCCAAGCACATAGGCTGCAGGAGCCAAGGGCAGCGGACTCAGAAAGGTAAAAATTCCAGCCACCTGGACCAGGACAAGACTATAGTCCACCCATGGTGATCTTGACAATGGAGAACAGCTATGAAAGAATGCAGGACTTGTACAGGGAAATTGTGAGTTTAATATAAGGTAGGCCCTGAAGTAAATGTGAGCAAGTTTGAGAGTCATGATATGTGGTGACATGATTTAAATGTAACATATACGATGGCAGGGTGGCACAGTTTTTAACTACGAGCTAGTTTGTTTATTCATCATGTGCCATCATGGTCTTTCCATGACCATCATTGTTCTTGGCAAATTTTTCTACAAGAGTGGTTTGTCATTATCTTCTTCTGGGCAAGAAGACGGTCGACCCCCAATCGTTATGAATACTCTTCAGAGACTGTCTGCCTGGCGTCAGTGATCTCATTACCAAAACTTCTGATATAAAACCATAAGACCATAAGATATAGGAGCAGAAGTAGGCCATTTTGGCCCATTGAGTCTGCTCTGCCATTCAATCGTGGGCTGATCCAATTCTTCCAGTCATCCCCACTCCCCTGCCTTCACCCCATACCCTTTGATGCCCTGGCTAATCAAGAACCTATCTCTCTCTGCATTAAATACACCCAATGACGTGGCCTCCACAGTCACTTATGGCAGCAAATTCCACAGATTTACCACCCTCTGATTAAAATAATTTCTCTGCATCTCAGTTCTAAATGGACATCCTTCAATCCTGAAGTCGTGCCCTCTTGTCCTAGAATCCCCTACCATGATATGCACCTGCAGCTTATACGACCACCTGCTCCCATGGCTTCACGTGACCCTGTTCAGAGGGCTAAGCAAGTGTTACACCTTGCCCAAGGGTGATCTGCAGGCTAGTGGAGGGAAGGGGCACCTTACACCTCCTTTGTTAGAGACGTGTCTCCACCCCACCATCCGAAGCTAGTAATCAGCCCAAATTCCTCCATGGAAGCTGAGGATCGTAAATATAATTGGTAAAATGGAATTCAAAAATCTAGACGCTAATAATAATAACTGCACTAAACAAAATTCAACACAAGGAAAAACATGGAAGGAACTCAGCTGGTCAGGCAGAATCTATAAATGGAAATGGACAATAGACATTTCAGGTTGAGACCCATCACTGGACCTGAGCATAAAAGAGCAATAGGACAGCTGAGATCAAGGGGGAGCATTGAGAAAGGATCTCCTAGAACTCCATCAAAGAGTGAAGGAAAAGCTCTTCAAAGTGGGCGTAGTTTAAACAGACTTCTCAGTGAAGCAATAAAATTGAGATACAAGGTACAAGAGACTGCAGATGCTGGAATCTACAGGCACACATAGGAGCAGCTCAGGCAGAGTCAAAGGAGAGAAATGGATAGTCAACATTTCAGGTCAATGCCTTCAATCTGGATTGCACCAGAAAAAAAAGCTACCTGCTTTTTCTAACAATTCATCCGGTTCACTATTGGCCCTCAAGGGAGGAAATCTGGCATTTTATCCAGTATGACCTACACTATATGTGACACCAGGCCTATTAATGCGATTGTTTCTTACATGTCTCTCTTTTTCAGGACAAGAGATGGGCAATAATTTCTTGTCTAACTAGCAACGCCTGTGTATCAAAAAAATGCCAAAATGCTTACATACTTTAAGTTTTATTTAAGCAGAGTATAAAGCAGAGATTCCCAACCTTTTCTATGCCTTGGTACCCTAGCATTAACTGAGGGCTCTGCGGGTTGGGAACTCCCTGGAATATAATGATAGAACTTAAATTTAAGTGGAATAGATTGTGATGGGTTTTAAGTGGTGTATGTTGTGATAGGATATTAACATAAATCATGAACTTAAATGTAAATCCTATCCAAATGTCCACCTCTGAAATTCAAATTACATCACAACATATACCACTTAAACAAATTATATCATCTTATTGATCACGCAAATGTAAGTGCTATTACAATTTAGGCCACTTAAAGTAAAATCACATGACAAAATGCACCACTTAAACACATCATATCATAACGTACATCATTGATATTTAAGTATGCATACTGTAACGCAATTTACATTCAAGTGATGACACAGGAGTGCAGATCGTGGGATCAGGAGATAAAGACAAACTGCTGGAAGAATTCAGTGGGTCAGGGAGAAGCCTGGAAGAAAAACTCCTTGAAAGTGGGCATATTTTGAAGTGACTGTGCAGCAGAGCAGCAAAATGGAGACACAAGAGAGTGAAGATGCTGGAATCTGGAGCAAAAGTAACCCTGGAGGAATTCTGCAAGTCAGGCAGCAACTACGAAAGGGAAGGGACACTAGACACTTAGGGTCAAGACCCTTCATCGGTACCAAAGTGTCAACTACAATGGATTCCGGTCAATTGGGTCATCAGTTAATCAAGGCAGCCAATTATTTGGGGCAGCTCTTAAAGAACGAAAACAAATTGAAGAACTAGCAGGATTCCCTTTGTTCATTTGGGATGCCATGCTACTTAATTGGGGCAGGAGACAATCAGTCATGTGCACTTGTGTGGCCACTAGACACTACACTGTACTTAGTTGTGTCAGTAGTGTCATGTTATCCATTTGGGCCAACAGACGCTGATTCAAAAAGCAGTGATTTTTGACAATTTTTAAAAATTTTGACTTTAATTTTTTGAGACCCTTCCCATGACAAGATTTGACACTTGCCAAAAAAAATTACCCTAATAAACTAAATTAAAAGCCATTCACCTAACAGCAGTCATCGTTAGCTGGCAGAGATGACTGGAGTGCTGGAATCTACAAGTTTGATACATCAGCAAGATAAACTGCGCGAAGAATGGGTATTACACAAGGGACAAGGAACATCCCAACAATGAAAATGTGAAGGTAAGGATCTGGATGTCAAAGATGCCCTCAATCAAAAGTTTTCCATTGTAATTGAACAAAATGTGGACCAATGATTAAAAAACACAAGTCAGAGGAGCTGGGTCACAATGATTTTAAAGCAACAGACAGTTGGTTGTCTCAGCGGAAATGTAGGCACCACATTAAATTCAAGAAAGCACACAGCGAGAAACACAGAAATCTACAAAACACCCCAACTTGCTTCCAAAGTTTGGGCAGACGATATCGCCAATGCTGATGAAACAGGCCGTTTTTATCATGTCACTTTGCTACAAGCACACGACACTCTTAGGTTCAAAGAAAGCAATGGATTGCATAACTGTTGCAATGTTCAAATATGTCAGGAACTGATAAAAAGAAATGGTTGGGTATTGAGTAAAGCATTAAACCTCAATACTTTAAGAATGGATAGTTTACCACTCGAGTACTCTGTCAGCATACACTCAATGAATTCCTCTGTGAGTAACTATTATGAACTAATACTCTGTTTTATAGAACTGTAGTAATATTTGTAGAGTTCTAAATTAATCTGTTTTTCATTTAAGACATAATTTGTTACTCAATTAAATAGTAGTTTGCCTTTTTTTATACCCTTTAACTATTTCAGTAAAATTTCAGAAAATTGGGGCAGCTGCTTATTGGGCCGAAGCATGTTTGTCCCGATGTGTCCTAGTTAATGGGAATCCACTGTATTTCCCTCTACAGGTGCTGCCTGAACTGCAGAATTCCTCTGGTTTGTTTTCTGACTACATTTAAATGTTTTTTTTGTAACCTTTTTTAACTTTAAGTGATGAATGTTGTTTTGTGATTTATGTTTAACTAGTGAAAGTTATGATATGATTTATGTTTAATGGGAGTATATTGTTGCATGATTTAACTGTTGTATGTGGTGATGTGATTGATATTTTGAAGGTATATGAAGCGACCTGCTGTGTAATTATTATATTGTGTAACTAGTCTTTACAGGCTGTTTTATGTGAATAATAACAGTGCAGGTTTGCTGCCGTTTGGAGATAGAGACTTATTTTTTGGCTTGGTTTTATTTATTTATTTTTCAGGATCTGGTAAAGCTGGAGTTTATTGTCCGTCACTAATCCTCCCTGAGAAAATGGCAGTGAGCCCAGTTCTTGAACACTACGTTCCTCCTGGTGAAGGTGCACTGGGGAGTTCCAGGATGTGGAACTAATGACAGCTAACGATTGGCAAAATGTTCAAAATCAGGAAAGCAGGGGAAGCCTAGCTCATAACGCCTAACTTCATAATTTGGTTCCGAGAGGACTAAATAAATGGCTTAAGGATGCTGCTCACCACCAACTTCTCAAAGGCAATTAAACATATTCAAAGAATAATTATCCTGTGTTACATACCCCGTAACTGGGTCACTTACCAGCAAAGATAGAGAGGTCCGTTGAAGTCTGATGGTACTATTTTTAACAGTATTTATTGATAAAAATACACAAAAATAATATCAATGCAAACATACAGATAATATACGTCATCAATACTAAATCTAAAAGCGCGGGTATAATAATAATCACTAAGAAATAGCTCTATGGTTGTCCAGGGGATAATGTATTGTCCGATGGAAATATAAAAGTCACTCAAGTTCATGCAGGCTGCAGCCTTTGGTTGGAGTCAAGAGAGAGAGTTTAAAACTTGCCCATTCCTTTTATGATGTCAATCCTTCGAGAGTCGTTGGGGCTGATTTCTCCTTTGTTGTTAGCTAAAGCCATTCTTCTGTGGTAAGGCCCACCAATTCCGAGGCAAGTGGAAAGGGACGCACGTGGGCTTTCCACCGGCTGTTACTATTACGCTGTTACAAGATTTCTAGCGTCTCTTCTGGTGCGCCTGAAGGGGCTGTTCCCCAGACCCTCTTTTATCCTGAATCACAGGGTCTCAGATGTCAATCAGGGTGGAGGGATGCCTCCCCTCAACCAGCCCACTTTTGATCATTCCCTGAGGGCTTCAAATAAATAGCATAGTACTCAATACACAATTCCGTCTCCAAGAGACAATGGCCGTTTCCCATCCTTGTATCGCTAAGGGGCCAAGACATTCCAAACGTCTCTCTCATTTCCTGGGTCTCCTGACCTGAATTAATAGCGATCTTGCGATTCTCAAAAAGGAGGGGGCTACTTTGGGACCCTTCGGCCCCTCAGAGTTGGGCACAGGCGTAACACCTGCAATTTGAGGAGGTCAATTCCCAATACAGTCCCCTAGGAGTCCTTATCTTCGATTTAAATTATGACTTTTCATTGTTAAATCATGCCTCCAACCTCTAATTTTAGATTCCCCCAGAAAAGCAAACATACTCACTTCACATCTACCCTGCAAAGACCACACAAAATGACAGTTCAGTCAGAAACCTTCCATCTCTTCCAAACTCCAGTGGATAGAGATCCAGCTTGTCCAGCTTTTACATGTGAAACTACCTGCTATTTCTAGCTATCATTCCAATCGATCTTTTCTGAACTGTTCAGAGTGTGTGTGTGTGTGAGAGAGAGAGACCATATATTACCTTGAGATTAATTTTCATGCAGACTTTCATAATATATACAAAGAAACAGAGCAGAATCAATGTAAAAACCACACACAACAGAGATGAACAAATAACCAATATGAAAAAAAATTATAATAGCCAATAAATAAGCAATAAATATTGAGAACATGTGTTGTGGAATCCTTAAAAGGAAATCCATAGGTTCTGGAATCAGTTCAGTGTTCGGGAAAGCGAAGTTATCCCCCCTGATTCAAGAGCCTAATGGTTGAGGGGTAATAACTGTTCCTGAACCTGGTGGTGTGAATCCTGGTGGTGTGAATCCTTCTTCAAGATAGCAGCATTAAGAAGAGGTGTCCATGGAAGTAACATCCTTCCTTAAATAGGGAGACCAGAACGACACCCAGTATTGCAGATGAGATCTCAGCTAGCCCTAGATAATGGAAGCATAACCTCCTTCGTTTTAATTCAATATCTCTTGTGATAAAATCATAACATTCTGTTAGCTCCCCGAACTACTTTCTGCACCCACATACCAGCCATTTGAAATCCCAGACTCCACTGTATCTCTGATCTCTGCAATGTCTCATCACTTTAATCAGATCTTTTTTTTGAGTTTGGAGAGAAGAGAGACTGCAGGTGCTGGAATCTGGAGCAACAAATACAAAGCTGGAGCAGCTCAACAGGTCAGATAGGAAATAGGCTGTCAATGTTTTAGGAAGAGTCTTGATCTGAAAGGTCAACTTGCCCATTTTCCTCTACAGATGCTGTCAGGCCTGTCGAGTTTCTTCAGCTTCCTGCTTTTTTTTTTCTTTAACTGCCTTCTAAAACGGATAATTACACACATTCCCACATATTATAATAATGCTCATAGAATTCTACAGCTTAGAATCAGGCCCACCACATCTCTCCTGACTATCACACCTACCTATACTAATTCTGCTTGTCTGCATTAATTCCAAATCACTCTGTGCCTTGTTCATTCAAGTACCTATCAAATTTATACCTGGTTAATATTTTATGTGCCTGATCCTTGCCCACTCCCCTATCTATCAAGTAACATTATTGCATTCTCACATTTCTGCATTATCTATTTAACTCTTTAACATAGTCATAGTGCTTTACAGCATGGAAACAGGCCCTCAGAGCCCAATTGCCTATATTGAACATGTTGATAGTGTCATCACTAATTTATCAACCATTCTTTCATTGCCTTCATCCTTGTTTTTTATATGAACTATAATAAGTTTAGGCTTCAGGAACAATCCCTATGACCAACCCCTTCTTTGTATATTACATGCAAGAAAAATGAACCATGGTCCACACTCTTCTCCTCAGATTCCTTCTTCTTCAGCCTTTTGCCTTTTCTACCTGTCACCTCCCAGTTTCTCACTTCATCTGCTTTCCCCACTAACCTACCTTCCCCCTCGCCTGGCTTCAACTATCACCCTCTAGCTTGTGCTCCTTCCACTTCCCCACCTTCTTATTCTGGCTTCTTCCTCCTTTCTTTCTAGTCCTAATGAAGGGTCATGGCACAAAATACTGTCTTTTTATTCATCTTTATACATACTTCCTGACCTGCTGAGTTCCTCCTGTATGTCATGTGTGTTACTCTGGATTTCCAGCATCTGCAGAATCCCTTGTGTTAAGAAAAACGAACAAATTGTGCTATTTTCTGTTAGTTAGATAACCTACTATCCATGCCAAAATGTTGCTTCTACACCACTGGTGCCCAAACTCTATTAGGGTTTCACCCCCTTGGCCACCAGAGCACAACCCGAGCATACTCATCTCCCTTTCTGGCCAATATATAAAACCTATAAAGAATTTTGATTTATGATGCACAATGAAAGAAAATAAAAACTGCAGATTCAAAACAGTGAAAGTTATTGGAACAAATATTCAAATCTATTTAAAGACGCAAATAAAATTATTTCTTTATTTCATTATGGTAAAAACAATTTTCATCAACAATTTTAGAGCGTACATTAGTACTGCAAGTATTCACGACTTCATTGCTTTTTCACCTTTCAATGAGATGGATGGGGTTAGTACAGTGATATCAGCTTCTTAACATCAGGCTGATAGTCACTTGGAAACAGCCTCAAATCCTCACGTTCATTACTTTGCAGTTTGTTTTGTTGCTTTGAAAGAAGTTGGGCAACCGCACTGGAACAGCACTCCACTAAATATGAGTTTAGAAAGGGAGTAAAGAATATCTTTACATTTTTCCACAGTGTAAGATAGTGTTCAAATTCCTTTCTGCAACTAAAAGCCTTGATATGATTTTTTGAAATTCAGCTCAATGTCATTTTGTAGAGAGATCTTTTTTTTCCACCATCCTTCCTGTTAATTCCTCATTACAAGGAGTGGATTTACAACCCAATCAGGAATCTGGATCGAGAAAAGATCCTAAAATTCCTCCAACATGTTGTTATGCAGCTCACCCAGGAAGGCACAGTATTCTTGAAGATCATCATCTGGTGTTCTTTCTGAAATATGGAGACATCTGATTTGACTTTGATAAGATTCATATCATTACCTTGCAATTGAAGTTTGATTTTATTCAACTTTGCAAATAATGTCCACAAATAAGCAATGTCACACCTAATATTATTGAGGTGATTACTGAATGAAGCATTTGAGTCTCGAAAGAATTTTATCGCAGTTTCAAAAAGTGCATTAAATTGTCTCAGGCAGTTTGCTTTGGAGAAGCATCTGACTTCTGCTTGCAACAGCAAGAACTCAGACTGTTCATCATTCTCAATACAAAGGTCTAGAAAGAATCAAAAATTGAGAGCATGGGACTTGATTTTATTTACCACTGTAATAGCAGCATTTAATGACTTGTGCAACCGATCACTTCCGGGTTTTTTTTGTGACAAGGTGTGGCTTGTGTAATATTTTAGGTACAGCTTTTTTTCAGAAAGGGTAATAACCCCGGAGGTAGTGTCCTATCATTAATGGTGCCCATCTGTTGCACAAGCAAGAACGTTGGTGGAATGTCGTTCTCTTTGAAAAATTGCTCAACAACCCAAAATATTGATTCCCTCTTCATATCTGTTTCAGGTTCCCTCGCAAATAACAACTCTTGTGCGATGCTTTCTTCTTTTATGAAGTGAACATAACCAAGAAGCAAAGATCTTTTGCCTGGCAAAGTTGACTCATCCAAATGCAGAGCAAATTCTGTTGTCCCAAGTATGTTGGAAAACCTGGAAACATGGCTTGCTGTCGCTATTTTGGAAGCAGCAATGCCCCCCAATGGTTTCCCCATTCTCTCCAAATACGGAACAGCTGAGTCTTTTAATGGTAGAGGAGGTGAAATATGCTCTATGATTAACCCATCATGGTGCACAGACATGGCAGTTCTCTCTCAGTCCTACTCACCCAACCTGAAACATCTGGCAGCCAAGTGTCATCCATTTTATCTGCCGAGGGAGCTTTTCACCATCATCCTGGTAGGTGTATATTCCACCTCAGGCCATCGTCAGACAGGCTGTAGAAGAGATGAGCGCTATAAACGGCGGTCTCGAAAGTGCCTTCCCTATCACTGTGCGAGATTTCAAACAGGCCAGCTTGACAAAGTCTCTGAACAGCTACCACCAACATATCACCTATGGAACCAGAGGAGCCAGCACACTTGACTACTGTACACCACCGTCAAGAACGTTCACCATGCCATCCCACACCCGCATGTTGGAAAGTCCGATCACCTGGCTGTACTTCTACTCCCATCATACAGGCAGAGACTATGTGGTGAAAACCAAGAAGGTACAGTCACAGGAGGCAGAGGAGCATTTACCAGACTGCTTTGAGGCGGTGAACTGGACAATATACAGGGACTCACCTTCAAATTTGAATTATTACACTACAATTGTCACCAACCTCATCAAGACCTGTGTGGATGAGTGTGAGCCTTCAAAGACATACTGAACATAACCAAACAGAAAGCAGTGGATAAACCAGGAGATATGCAGTCTACAAAAGGCTAGATCAGCGGCATTCAAGACCGGTGATCCAGAACTGTACAAGTCCAGGTGTGATCCACGGAGAGCTATTTCAAGGGCGAGAAAACAATTCCGATTGAAATTAGAGATGGAATCAGGTGCTCATCAGCTCTGGTAGGGTTTGCAGGCCATCACTTCACATCAGGAGAAACCTAACATTATGAATAGCTTGATGTTTCATTTCCAGATGAGTTCAATGCTTTTTGTTCATGCTTTGAAAGGGAGAATAAAACTACACCCGAACAATGACGTCAGAACATTCTTTGATAGGGTGAACTCTTGCAAAGTGTCAGACTCCAGTGGTGTACCTGGTAGGGCACTGAAAATCTGTGTCACCTGCAATCTCTCACTGCTACAGTCAGAAGTTCCCACCTGTTTCATAAAGGCTACAATCATACCAGTGCCAAAGTAGGATGAGATAACTCAACAACTATTGGCTATTTGCACAAACATCTACTGTGATGAAGCGCTTTGCGAGGTTGGTCATGGCCAGAGTCAATTCCTGCCTAAGAAAGGACCTGGTCTTGATGCAATTTGACTATCACTACAATAGATCGACAGCAGATGCAATCTCACCGGCTCTCCACTCGGCACTGGATCACCTGGACAACAGCAATATCTACATCAGACTGCTGTTTGGTGATTACAACTCATCATTCAACGTAATTGTACCCTCAGTTCTAATCAACAAGTTCCAAACCTTGGGCCTCTGCAACTGAATCCTTGACTTCCTCACTGAAAGGCAGTCAGTGTGAATTGGAAATGACTTCTCCTCCTCGCTGATAATCAACGCTGATGCATCTCAAGGATTTATGCTTAGCCCACTGCTATACTCTCTCTACACCCACGACTGTGAGGCTAGGCACAACTCAAACGCCATCTGTAAATTTGCTGCTGACATAACTATTTTTGGCAAAATTTCAGATCATGACGAGGAGGTGAAAAGGTGCGAGATCAATCAGTTGGTTGGCCACTGTCATAACAACAACCTTGTACTCAACGTCAGTAAGACTAAGGAACTGATTGTGGATTTTGTGGAAGGGGAAGTTGAGGAAACACATACAGTTCCTCATGGAGGGATCAGCAGTGGAAAAGGCAAGCAAGTTCAAGTTCCTGGGTGTCAACATCTCTGAAGATCTATCCTAGGTCCAACATATTGATGCAATTACAAAGAAGGCATGAAAATGGTTAAATTTCATTAGGATTTTGAGGACACTTGATATGTCACCAAAGACTCTCACAAATGTTCACAAGTATATGTCTGAGAGCGTTCTAACTGGTTGCATCACCACCTGGTATGGAGGGGCCACTGTACAGTATCGGAAAAAGGTGCAGAAAGTCGCAAACTCCCCCAGCTCCACCATGGGCACTAGTGTCTCCAGATCATAGGCACCTTTAAAAGGCAATGCCTCAAAAAAGTGGCATCTATCATTAAGGATGCCCATCACCCAGAACATGCCCTCTCCTCATTGCTCCCGTCAAGAAGTAGGTACTACAGCCTGAAGACACACACTCAATGTTTCAAAGACAGCTTCCTCCCCTCAGCCATCAGACTTCTGATTGGATAATAAACCCACGAATACGACCTTACTTTTTAACTCTCTCTGCAGGACTTACTTAATTTATTTTTAATATACATTTCTTATTGTAATTTAGAATTTTAAAAATTATTATGTATTGCAATGTAGTGCAGCCACAAAAATTTGCTACCAAAAATTTTTGTGACATATGTTGGTAATATAAAACCTGATTCTGATTCTGGTGGCTTACGCAGAACCATACGCGGAATCTCCCTTAATAGAAACATAGAAAACCTACAGCACAATACAGGCCCTTCAGCCCACAAAGTTGTGCTGAACATGTCCCTACCTTAGGAATTAGTAGGCTTACCTATAACTCTCTGCTTTTCTAAGCTTCACGTACCCATCTAAAAGTCTCTTAAAAGACCCTATCGTATCCGCCTCCACCACTGTTGCCAGCAGCCCATTCCACACACTCACCACTCTCTGAGTAAAAAAACTTACCCCTGACATCTCCTCTGTACCTACTCCCCAGCACCTTAAACCTGTGTCCTCTTGTGGCAACCATTTCAGCTCTGGGAAAAAGCCTCTGACTATCCACATGATCAATGGCTCTCATCATCTCATACACCTCTATCAGGTCAATGTTAAATAATGTTAGCAGAAGAATTGAATCGTCTCTTCTCCAATTGTATGGGCCATTCCAGATATAAAATGAGCAATTAAATGTTGTATGAAGCACACATGCCATCACTGTTCTGTTGTAATGTGTTGGCAAATGTATCTTGAAGTGTTTTCCACTTCTGAAAGTTTAAGCCAAGTTCTTGTTTACTTCATCAGAGTGTATTCTCTTCAAGTGTTCAAGTAGCCAGGATGGTTTCACTAACACATTTGAAAAAAAAAACTTTTTCACACAACAGACACATTTACTGCCGTTGGTTACTTGATACTGGTATAATTCCATAGCTCAGATACTGCACACTGTATTGTCTATATTTCTTTTTCATTTGGTATGCTTCATCCATTTTTTTTTATAAATTAAAGACAACAGACAACTATGTATTGTTTAAGTCCAACCCCGATTTCAGCAATGAATAAAGTGGAAAGTTCTGAGGTCACCAATGATCTGGTAAAAGCTGACTCCCTGCCCTGAAGGTACATAACAGCGGGCCAGCGATATCTCGGCTGGGTTGTGGGCTAGAGCAATGCAGCAAACACCATTCACAAAGGCAGATTCTGAACTTTACTCCGTTGAGTGCCATATCCTAATTCACAGGAAATGCGTCACTACCTGGTTAGAACATAGGAATCATACTAGCTAACTCTGGACTACAGTAATGAATGGCATATCTGCTGCCAAGTTCCTGCCAAATATGACAGTAATTAGCCCTCCCTAGGTTAAATACTTTCCCATACTGTCTGTTCTTATATTTGTGCATGGCTACACTAAAGGTTAGGGGGTTGTGGTCACTGTCTCCAAAATGCTCACCCACCAAAAGGTATCACCTGACAAGATTCATTGCCTCGTTCTGGATCCAGTATGACTTCCCCCTCCAGTACTACATCCCCATGAATCCCCCTGAGACACACTTTACAAATTCTGCTTCATCTAAACCTTTTGCATAAAGGAACTGCCTTTCAATATGAGGGAAGTTGAAGTCACCCATGACAACAACCCTGTTAATTTTGCACCTTTCCAAAAGAATCTGCCTCCTAGTCTGTTCTTTAGTATCTCTGTTGATATTGGGAGCCTATAGATTACTCCCAACAGAGTGATTGTTCCCTTCCTATTTCTGACCTCTACTCACACTGACTCAGTGGATAACCTCTCCATGATGTCCTTTCTCCCTTTCTGCAGCTATGATACCATCCCAATTAGCAATGCTGCTCTCCCAGCTCTTTTACCTCCCTCTCTTTTGCAACATGAAACCAATTAAAGACTAACAAGTCTGTATTGAAATCTTCCTGTAATAAACACCCACATATCACTTGCCTTCCAAATTGCTTGCTGAATCTGCACACAAATCTTCAATACAAGGCCACCCAGGCCCCCAACTTTTCCCAACCTGTCACAATATAACAAAATTCTGTTCTTCTTGAGGATAGGGAATCAAGAATTAAGGGAATAGGTTTAATGTGAGTGGGCAGAGATTTTATAAAAACCTAAGAGTTAACTTTTTTTCCCACACATAGATGGGCTGTTTTCAGAATGATTTGCCAGAGGAAATGGTTGAGACAGTTAAATTGGTTCTTTATTACTACATGTACAATGTGCAATGAAAAACATTGTTTTGCATGTCATCCATACAGATTATTTCATCACATCAGTACAGACTATTTGGCCCATCGTATCCATGTTGACCATCAAGCATCTATCTCTAGTAATCCTATTTACCAGAACTTGGTCCATAGCCTTCTATGCCTCAGCAAACCAAGCACTAATCAAGATGTTACTTAAATGTGTGAGAGTCTCCCCTCAATCAGTGTGTTCCAAGTGATTCATGTCCTCTTGGGCCATCCCCCTCAACAAGGGTATGTAAATATGAAATACCAGAGTGCCACATGGGTGGCAAAAAGTGTGGAAATGTAAAGACCGTAATGGAAACTTTTGTGAAGGATTGAGAGTCATTGAATGGTTTATTGTACATAATTTTATTTTTGAATAAAGTTTATTTTGTTTAATTAAAAAAATTAGTGGGGTCTGGAATTACATATAAACTGGGTGGATTTCCTTGTAAATCCAACTATTTTGTGGTCAATTGAAAATGGCATTGTTCTTCTTTAAATTCCCGATTAGTCAGCAAATTAAGTTTAAACACCGCAGTGGCCGTGGTGGTACCTGAACTGTGTTCTCTGGAGTACTGGTGTGGTAACCAGTCCAGTTCACCCACTGTTTGCTCACTTTCTCAATTACCACCAGTAATCTCCCATGTAACTTCAGCCAAGTGATTTATTACAAATCTCATCCACAATGTCAGAGGAGTTGCCGTTGTTGTCACCTCTTTAGATAAAAACAAAGCGGTGGATCCTTTCCAATGAAATTAATGTTGACAGAAGTTATGGTGTCTTACAGCATGAAACCAGGCCTTTCAGCCCAGCTTACTCATTCTATGTTGCCCTTCTGAGTTAGTCCCATCTGTGAGCATTTGGCCCATAGCCTTCCAAACCTCTCCTTTCCATGTACCCAAGAGATACTGCAGTTGCTGGAAATCCAAAATACCACAGACAAAGTGCTGCAGTAACTCAGCAGGTCAGGCAGCATCTATTGAGCAGAATAAGCAGCCGACATTGGGCTGGGATCCTTCGGCAAGTCCTATCTGGATAGCTCTGGATAAACATTGTTAATGTGACCACCTCAACCACTATTTCTTCTAGCTCATTCCAAATATGCACTCCCATTAGTGTGACAAAGCTGCCCTGAAATTTCTTCTAAATTATTCACTTCTGATATTAAAACCGTGCCCTGTTGGGTTTAGCACCCCATCCCTGGGAAAAGGACTTTGTGCTTTCATCCATCAATCTGGAGCCTCTGTCGGTCAGAGTTGACCAAGGATAATGGGTCCTAGCTGTCTAGATATACAAGACTGAGTAGTACGGTATGCCCATGTAGCAAGCTCCCCTTCTCCACGCATCTGATGAACCCAGAGGAATTGCAGAGACCGATACAGTTTGGTACCAGAAGCATTGCAGGACTTGGCAGTCAGCATTGAACTCATTGTAGGACTGCCTTAGCAACCCCAGCTCTGGATTTTTCCCTTGGAATTTACTCCTGAAGCTTTCCCCATGAGAATATATAGCTGCAAGGCAGCGGATTGACATCAGAGTTTTCCTTTTCCTAGATGAGCTGCCAACCACGGCTGATGAGCTACATCTGTCCGAAGTGACTTGTTTTAAGGTGCCAGTAACCCGCAGTTTCCCCATCTCCTGTCAGTAGAAATGGTTCCGCCGGGCTCAGTAGCTAAGCCACACGAGAAGGCCAGGAGCTGGACTTGGTTGTCAAAGGCTATTTGAGGTGCATGTCATTTGGAGTATTTAATAGGTAGTGGGACCTTGTCCCCATTACCACCCAGAAGACCATGAGACATAGGAGCAGAATTAGGCCATTTGGCCTATTGAGCCTGCTCTGCCATTCAATCAAGGCTGATCCTTTTTTCCCCTCCTCAACACCACTCCCTGGCCTTCTCCCATAACCCTTGATGCCATGCCCAATCAAGAAGCTATTCATCACCCTCTAGTGAAAAAATTTCCTCCGCATCTCTGTTTTATATAGGTTCCCTTCCATCCTGAGGCTGTGCCCTCTTGTCCTGGACTCCCCCATCATAGGAAACACTCTTTTCACATCTACTCTGTCAAGACCTTTCAACATTCTAAAGCTTTCAATGGGATCCTCCTCATCCTTCTAAATTCCAGAGAGTAAAAACCCAGAGCTATCAAAAGTTCCTCATATAATAACCCTTTCATTTCTGAAATCATCCTTGTGAACCTTCTCTGATCCCTCTCCAATGCCAGCATATCTTTTCTTAGATGAGGAGCCCAACACTGTTCACAATACTCAAGGTGAAACCTCACCAGTGCCTTATAAAGCCTCAGCATCACATCCCTGCTCTTGTATTCTAGACCTCTTGAAATGAATGCTAAAATTGCATTTGCCATCCTCACCATCGTCTCAACCTGCAAGTTATCATTTAGGATGTTCTGCACAAATATTTGCAAGTCCCTCTGCATCTCAGATCTTTGGATTTTCTTCCCATTTAGAAAATAGTCTGCACATTTATTTCTACTACCAAAGTGTATGACCATGTATTTTCCAACATTATATTTCATTTGCCACTTCCTTGTCCATTCTCCTAATCTGTCTAAGTACTTCTGCAGCCTTTCTCATTTCTCAACACTACCTGTCTCTCCATCAATCCTTGTATCATTTGTAAACTTGGCAACAAAGCCATCTATTCCATCATCTAAATCATTAATATACAGCATAAAAAGAAGAAACGGTCCCAACACAAAACCCTGCAGAGCACCACTAGTCACTGGCAGCCAACCAGAAAGGATCCTTTTATTCCCACTTGCTACCTCCTACCAATCAGCCAATGCTCTAACCATGCCAGTAGCTTACCTGTAATACCATGGACTTTTAACTTGGTAAGCCGCCTCATGTGTGGCAACTTGTCATATGCCTTCTGAAAGTCCAAATGTACAATGTCCATTGCAACCCCTTTATCTGTCCTACTTGTAAACTCCTCAAAGAATTCCAACAGGTTTGTCTGTTAAGACTTTCCCTTAAGGAAGCCATGCTGACTTTATCCTATCTTGTCTTGTGTCACCAAGTACTCCATAACTTCATTCTTAATAATTGGCTCTAACATCTTTCCAGCCACTGAGGTCAGGCTAACTAGTCTATAATTTTCTTCCTGCTGTCTTCCTCCTTTATTAAAGAGTGGAGTGAGATTTTCTATTTTCCAGTCCTCTGGCACCATGCCAGAGTCCATGATTTTTGAAAGCTCATTATTAATGCCTCCACAATCTTTACTGCTACCTCTTTCAGAACCCTAAGGTGCAGTTCATCTGATCTGGGTGACTTATGTACCCTTAGGTATTTCAGCTTTTTGAGCACCTTCTTCCTTGTAATCATAACTGCACTCACTTCTCTTTCTTCACACACCACAACTTCTGGCACACTGCTAGTACCTTCCACAGTGAAGACTGATGCAAAATACTCATTTAGTTCATCTGCCATTTCCTTGTTTCTTTTATTATTTCTCCAGCCTCATTTTCTAGCGGTCATCTCTCATATCCACTCTCATCTCTCCTTTATTTTTTACATACTTGAAAAAGCTTTTATTATCCACTTTGAGATTGCTTGTTAGCTTGCTTTCATCTTTCATCTTATCCTATCAAATGATTCTTCTAGTTACTCCATGTAGGTTTTTTTAAAGCTTCCCATTCTTCTATTTTCCTGGCTAATTTTTGCTATGTAGTGTGCCCTCTCTTTTGCTTTTACATTAGCTTTGACTTCCCTTGTCAGCCACAGTTGTACTATTTTGCCATTTGAGTATTTCTTTCTTTTTGGAATACATCTATCCTGCACCTTCCTCATTTTTCCCAGAAACTCACAGCATTGCTGCTCTGCTGTCATCCCTGCCAGCATCGCCTTCCAATTTACTTTGGCCAACTCCTCTCTCATACCATTGTGATTTCTTTTACTTTAGTGAAATACTGCTACGTAAGGCTTTACTTTCTCCCCATCAAATTTCAAGTTGAACTCAATCATATTGTGATCACAGTCTCCTAAGGATTCTTTTGCCTTAAGCTCCCTAATTGCCTCCAGTTCATTGCATGACACCCAATCCAGTCTAGCTGATCCCTTAGTAGGCTCAATGACGAGCTGCTCTAAAAAGCCATCTCTTAGGCATTCGACAAACTCATTACCTTGAGATCAATTACCAACCCGATTTTCTCAATTGACCTGCATGTTGAAACCTCCCATGAATATCATAACACTCCTCTTTTGACACGCCTTTTTCTATTTCCTGTTGAAATCTTTAGTCCACATCCCAGCTATTGTTGGGAGGCCTGCATATAACTGCCATTGGGATCCTTTTATCTTTACAGTTTCTTAACTCAACCCACAAGGATTCAACATCTTCTGATCCTATGTCACATTTTTCTATTGATTCAATGCCATTTTTTACCAGCAAAGCCACGCCACCTCCTATGCCTGCCTTCCTATCCCTCCAATACAATGTGTAACCTTGGGCAATCAGCTCCCAACTACAACCATCCTTCAGCCACGATTCAGTGATGGCCACAAGATCATGCCTGACAACCTGTAATAGGGCAACAAGATCATCCATTTTATTTCTCACCTCTCACCCCCACCCCCGATATACCAACTTTAAGGAGCCAACCCATCTACACTACTATGTATCTTACATACCTCAGTCAGATTACCCCTCAATCTCCTACTTTCCAGAGAATAAAGTCATAGTCTACATAAATTCTCCTTGTAACAATGTCCCCAAGTCCAGGCAATATCCTGGTAAATCATTTCTGCAGTCTTTCTAGTTTATTAACATCATTCCTATAACAGAGTGACCTAAACTGTACACAATACTGCAAGTAAAGCCTCAATGCCTTATATAATGAAACATATCTTACAAACTCCTCTGCACAGTAAAATCTGTGGTTTTTCCACAACTCTACAAAGAAAAATCTGCATTACAATAGCATATTATGTTAACCACAGGTGTTTTAATCGATCAGGTGCAACAGAAAGTTTCAGGACTTGGTCTCAGAAATATTTCATTCAACTTGAAACACAATCTCTGAAACTCGTTTTTCCTGAACTGGTGAGTGTTTCCAACATCTTCCATTTTTGTTTCTCCTTCTGAGGAACATTGGTTCATGAACTGATTATGGACCATTGATTGAGGAACATTGGCAAGCAACTCATTGTGGACTTCAGGAAGGGGAAGTCAGCAGAACACATACTAATCATCAGCAACGGGAAGAATGAGCATCTACCCGGGAGTCAACATCTCTGAGGATTTACCTTGGGCCCAATATCTTGATGCAATTATGAAAAAAGATTTCCAGCAGATATATTTCATTAGGAGTTTGAAGAGATTTGGTATGTCATCAAATACTCCAGGGTATTTCAATAGATGTACCATGGAGAGCTTTTTGCTCTTTGCATCGCCATCTGGTGTGCAGATGACAGTGCAAAGGATTGGAAAAAGTTGCAGAGGGTTATAAACTCAGCCAGCTCCATCGTGCGCACTAGCCTTCCCGCCATCGAGGACATCTTCAAAGGAAGGCAGCATACATTATTTAGGACCCTCACCATCAAGAACATGCCCTCTTCTCATTGCTACTATCATGAAGGAGACGCAGGAGACTAAAGACACACACTCAACATTTTAGGAACAGCTTTCATCTCCTCCGCTATCATTTTTCTCAACAGATTATGAAACCCATGAGCACTACCTCATTTTTTGTTCTCTTTTTGCACTATTTATTAATTTTTCCTCAGTATATATTTCTTAGTGTAACTTATAGTAATTTTTATGCAATGTTCTGTACAGCAGCTGCAAAACAACAAATTTCACAACTTACGTCAATGATAATAAACCTGAATCCGATTTTAATACAGGAATCAATATTGAGCTTGCATCCAGCTTTACTACCCAAATGTTCTGAAAAAGAGAGAGACAGAAAATGCTTCATCTTGCATCTCCTCTGAAAGATAGGAGCTCCGGTAGTGCATCACTCCTGCAGGACCTCACTGTGGTCCCTCCCTACACTTTCTGTCTCCAAACTATATTTGTTTACAAACTATACACGCAGTATAATCTAGTACCTTCAAGTCTCACCATCTGCTGCACAAGACAGAACATTCTATGTAGTACAAGGATGAGATTGTAATCATTATGATATTTTTTTTCTTTTATATTTGTTAAGTAACCAGTTTGGATATTTACCTGGCATCCTAATATTGCCCTGATGCATGCAACTGGGAATAGTATGGAGGGGCAAAACAGTCAGCATGGAGGTGATGGGACAAAAGGCCCATTTCTATGTTATGCACTATGATTAATCTCTTTTGTCCTCAGTAGCAGCAGGACTTCACTCCCGGGCTTTCTTGTTCACCCACAGCATACATTGCTGTGCTTTAGTCTGTGTCAGTTGACAGTATTTTCTTGCACATATATCTTTGCTCTGGCAGCTTCAGGCAGTCCAAATTGACTCTTTCACCAAATTGATGTTCTTCCATCAGTAGATAACATTATCTCAATGCATGTTCCTGGAAAGACCCCAGGAGCAGAGTCCTATGTTAAGTAGCTGCTCAGCAAAGATTGCTACATCCTCACTCAAGCCTTCTCGACAAGCGCACAGACCACAAGGAGGTGGTGCTACCTCAAGAAGGCATCATCCGTCATCAAAGATCCCCAGCACCTGGCCCATGCTACCTTCTCACAGCTACCGGCAGGCAGGAGGTTTAGAAACCTGAAGTCCAAATCCACCAGTTTCAAAAACAGCAACTTCCCATCAATCACTTGGGTGTTGAACCAATCATTGCAACCCCAATCACTACAGTTTATCAACGCAATGACTACTTTGACCACTTTGCATTAAAGTGGACTTTTTTGTTCTAGTTGTGTTCTGCCTTGTAAAAGTTATGTATAATTTATGTTGGATTTATGTCGGATGTGTGAATACTGCATATCTGATGCAATGTGCCTGCGATGTTGCTGCAAGTTTTTCATTGCAAGTTGAAGTTTAAGTTCAAGGTCCTTGTCATTCACTCATACACATGCGTACTGCCAAATAAAACAATTGTTCTTCCAGAACAAAGTATTCTACAGGACCTATTAATTCACACACATCACATAAAGTAATACTACCACAATGAACAAATGATGCAGTGCGTTTACAACACAAGTCAAAAGGTAATCATTCTATAGTACTGGAGCTTCATACGTGATGAGACCTGATTAGTGGTGGGGAGTTTAGTCCAAATCCAAGATCCAGTTACAGAGAGGCAAGGGTGCACACGTCACCTGTACTGAGATACAGTGAAAAGCTTCAGATTCCTCATACAGATCAGATCGTTGCACCGTGCACTGAGGCAGAACAAGCCAAAACAATAACAGAATGCAGAATAAAGTGTCACAGCTAGCAAGAGAGTGCAGTGCAGGTAGACAACATCTTGCAAGATAATAACAAAATAGCTGTGAGGTCTGACTTCCATCATATCGTACCATTTATTAGTGTGCTGGTGAAGGTGGGGCTGTCAGTGGGACAGGGTTAAGGGCCGTGGGCATCCTGCTACAAGCCCATGGCTCACCCACCAGGCCACTGCCTCCCAGAAGGACAGGGTGTGAGTTGGTTCCTAGTAGGGCCACTCCCCACTCCTCCAGCAGGAGCTCGACGGACATCTCCAACCTGGTAGGTGTGGAGTTTGAGGGGGCAAATCCATAAGACAGAGAAGCAGTATTAGGCCATTCGGCCCACTGAGTCTGCTATGCCATTCCATCATGGCTGATTTATTATCCCTCTCAACCTCAATCTCCCGTCTCCGACCAGCCAGAGAACCCAGCAACCTGGAGGGACAGTTGCTGGTAGTGATAACGCTTGAGAGAAACCTGAGATCAGGAGCAGTGGACAAATAGGAGAGTGAGGAGAGAGCAGTCCTGGGTATTCAACTGCGGGCTTGGCCGCGATCATAAGGAATGGTGGGGTAGGATCAAAGGGCAGAATGACTTTGTCCTGCCCCTCTTTTCTACAGCTCTGTACAGTGACTGATGCAGACCCAACAGGTCTGTGTCTCGTCTGCGTAAAGCTCAGGGCTGCAGTGATCGGTGTGTGAGGGTGGGGGCGTGAAGATCACTCTGAAGTTGGAGACTTTCACCCCCTCAAACCCGCTCGCCCCGTTCAGTGGCCAATCTTCCACCTCGGTGCACTGACCTCAGACTCCTCGATTCCTGTGTCACTGGACAGAGTCAGATCCAACCTTGCTCCCCCAGGGACGAGCAAAGGACAAACCTCTCCCTCACAATAAAATATAAATGTCGACCCTGAACCGACCTTAAAACCTACAGACTCTCTATCAAGGACTCTTTACAACTTGAGTTCTCAGTATTATTTTTATTTAATTTGCACACAATTTGTCTTCTTTTGCACGTTAGTCATTTGTCATTCAAGATACATAATTGTTTAATGTCAGTTTTCGTGCCCAAGTGTGAAAAAGAATGAAATAATTGTAAGTCACACACACAAAATGCCGGAGGAACTCAGCAGGCCAGGCAGCATCTATGGACATGAGCACAGTCAAGGTTTTGGCCTGAAACATCGACTGTTTACTCTTTTCCATAGATGCTGCCTGGCCAGCTGAGTTCCTCCAACATTTTGTGTGTGTTGCTCAGATTTACAGCATCTGCAGACTTCCTTTTGTTTGTGAGATAATTGTTAATCTGGTTCTGAAGCCCCACAAAAAAAACACAATAATAAAAACACAATTAATATAAATACCTGATAGCTTGTATACACAGATTGGTTGTACATCCATAAAGTGATGCTCAGCACAGGAGTGTCTGTACATGAGGTGACTCTGACAGGAAATGGTGGAGGTGGTGGGGGAGTGTGGTGGGATTGGTGTGCTGGGATTGCTCTGGTGGGATTGGTGTGCTGGGATTGGTCTGGTGGGATTGGTCTGCTGGGATTGGTGCTGTGGGATTGCTCTGGTGGGATTGGTGTGCTGGGACTGGTCTGCTGGGTTGCAGAACAATCCCAGCACACCAATCCCACCACAATCTCACACACTCACCCACCGCAATCCACCACACTAATCCCAACAGACCAATCCCAGCACACCAATCTCAACAGAGCAATCCCAGCAGACAAATCCCAGCACACCAATCCCACCACACCAATCCCAGCACACCAATCCCACCAGAGCAATCCCAGCAGACTAATCCCAGTACACCAATCCCACCACACTAATCCATCACAATCTCACACACTCACCCACCGCAATCCACCACACTAATCCCAACAGACCAATCCCAGCAGACCAATCCCAGCACACCAATCCCACCAGAGCAATCCAAGCACACCAATCCCACCGGACCAATCCCAGCACATTCCCCCACCACGTCTACCATTTCGTGTCAGAGTCATCTCATGTACAGACACTCCTGTGCTGAGCATCACTTTATGGACGTACAACCAATCTGTGTATACAAGCTATCAGGTATTTATATTAATTGTGTTTTTATTATTGTGTTTTTTTGTGGAGCTTCAGAACCAGAGTAACAATTATCTCACAAACAAAAGGAAGTCTGCAGATGCTGGAAATCTGAGCAACACACACAAAATGTTGGAGGAACTCAGCTGGCCAGGCAGCGTCTATGGAAAAGAGTAAACAGTCGATGTTTCGGGCCAAAACCTTGACTGTGCTCATGTCCATAGATGCTGCCTGGCCTGCTGGTGAATAATTGGCTAACAATTATTTCATTCTTTTTCATACTTGGGCACTAGAACTGACATTAAACAATTATGTATCTTGAATGACAAATTCAAGCTGGGATTGGTCTGGTGGGATAAGGCTCAAAGCAATGGTTGGTTTGCGCAACTGTAAAAAAAATTGGAGAGGATGCTGCTCGTAAGTGTCCTTAATGGACCTTTTTAGAACATAGAACAATACAGCACAGTACAGGCCCTTCAGCCCACAATGTTGTGCTGAACCAGTGAAGGTTCAGAACACGCAGGTCTACAGCGGACATGATCTTCTCACTGTGCCAGATGCAGGAGGAGAGTCGAGAGCAGCAGAGCAACACAGCCTTCATTGATCTGACCAAGGCGTTCAACTTTTCAAACTTCTGCTAATGATAGGCCGCCCCCCACCTCCAAGACTGCACAACATCACATCATCATCCCATAAGGACATGCACAACTGGTATCAAACTCGCTGGCCAATAATTTCCCAAGTTGCACTTTGAGCCTTTCTCAAAAAATGAAATAACTTTAGATATTCTCTCGCCAACCACACCTCACCCGTGAATAAGGATGCTTAAAGTATCTCTTCCACAGCCCCTAAAATTTATGTATTAGTCTCCCACAGGTTCAAGTGGACACCTCCCCGGGCCCTGGGGATTTATTCACTCTAATTCACCTCAAGGCAGCAAGCATCTCCTCTTCCATTATCCAGATAGAGTCCATGCTCTTACTGCAGTTATATGGACTTTGTATCTGTCTCCTGAGTAAATAGACACAAAAGGATCATTTAAAACTCCCCCTCATCCCTTTTGGCTCCATGATCACACTGATCTTCAAGATGACTAATTTTTTCCCCTTGCTATTCTTTTGCTCTTAATTTATCTATTGAAGCCCTTGGGATTCTCTTTCACCTTATCTGCTGGAACAATCTCCTGTCCTTTTTTAGCCCTCCTGATTTCTATCAAGTGTTCTCTTGCATTTTTATACGACTCAATTACCTCATTTGACCCTAGCTGCATATACCTAATATGGACTTTCTTCTTCTTCTTAATCAAGGCCTCAATATCCCTCAAAAACCAAGATTCCCTAAACCTGTTAGTCATGCTTTTTATTTTGACAGGAATGTACAAATTCTGTACTCTCAGTATTTCGGTTTTATAGGCTTCCCACTTACAAAGCATCTATTTGCCAGAAAACCACCAATCCCAACTGCTACCTGCCATATCCCTTCTGATGCCATAAAAATCAGCCTTTCCCTGGTTTAGAATCTTAACCAAAGGACTAGGCCAATTCTGTGCTGTGGCTCAATAAATAAGATAAAAAATCTTTACTAATCTCATTTACTGTCATTTAGTCCAAAGCTTTCCATGCAATGACATTTCAAGTGTTTATCCAGATACTTGTTAAACATTGTGTCAATGCCATCACTCTCTCAAGCAGTGCCAGATAACAACCACCTTCCTAGTGAAAAAAAATTTCATTCTCAGATCCCCTCTAAACCCCTTACCCTAAACCAGGGGTTCCCAGCCTGGGATCCACAAACCCCTCGGTTAATGGTAGGGGTCCATGGTATAAAAAAATTAGGAAACCCTGCTGTAAGCATTCTGACAGGCTGCATCACTGTCTGTTATGGAGGGGCTACTGCACAGGACCGAAAGAAGCTGCAGAAGGTTGTAAATCTAGTCGGCTCCATCTTGGGCACGAGCCTACAAAGTACCCAGGACATCTTTAGGGAGCGGTGTCTCAGAAAGGCAGCTTCCATTATTAAGGACCTCCAGTGCATCCAGGGCCTGCCCTTTTCTCACTGTTACCATCAGGTAGGAGATACAGAAGCCTGAAGGTACACACTCAGCGATTCAGGAACAGCTTCTTCCCCTCTGCCATCCAATTCCTCAATGGACATTGAAGCTTTGGACTCTACCTCATTTTTTTAAATAGACAATATTTCTGTTTTTGCACATTTTTAATAATTTATTCAATATATGTAATTGAATTACTTGTTTATTTATTATTATGTTTTATTTAATTTAATATTATTTTTCTCTCTCTCTGCTAGATTATGTATTGCATTGAACTGCTGCTGCTAAGTTAACAAATTTCACGTCACATGCCGGTGATAATAAACCTGATTCTGATTCTAAACTGATGTCCTCTGGTAGTAAACTCATTCACCATAGGGAAAATTAATCCTACTATCTCTCCTTTTAACTTCACCACCGGGAAGTTGCCCTCCACCTATTACGACCAATAGCAAGAAGATTCAAGTGTCTGAAGACTCACATTCAACATTTTAGGAACAGCATCTTCCCCTCTACCATTGAACAATGAATCAACCCATGAACACTTAGACAATAGACAATAGACAATAGGTGCAGAAGTAGACCATTCGGCCCCTCGAGCCTGCACCGCCATTTTGAGGTCATGGCTGATCATCTACTATCAATACCCGGTGCCTGCCTTGTCCCCATATCCCATGATTCCCCTATCCATAAGATACCCATCTAGCTCCTTCTTGAAAGCATCCAGAGAATTGGCCTCCACTACAGTGAGGTAGTGCATTCCAGACCCCCACAACTCTCTGGGAGAAGAAGTTCTTACTTAACTCTATCCTAAATGACCTGCCCCTTATTCTCAAACCATGCCCTCTAGTACTGGACTCTCCCAGCATCTGAAACATATTTCCTGCCTCTATCTTGTCCAATCCCTTAATAATCTTGTATGTTTCAATCAGATCCCCTTCCTCAGGGCTGTGTACTAAGCCCCCTCCTTCACTCTGCATATACCCATGACTGTGTCACCACCTGTGGTAAACTATGTATACTTGTCTAGACACACCCCTCTGCTGACTGCTCCTGTGGCTCCTCCCACAGACCCCTGTATAAAGGCGATTGGAGGCACTGCTCCTCCCTCAGTCTCCGAGATGCTGTGCTCCATTTTGCTGCTAATAAAAGCCTATCATTCACCTCCCGTCTCTGAGAGTTATTGATGGTGCATCACCACCCACAGATCCAACCTGCTAATTAAATTTGCTGATGATACTACACTGATTGGCCTTATCTCAAACACTAGTGAGGCAGCCTACAGAGAAGAAGTCATCACCCTGACACAGTGGTGTCAAGAAAACAACCTCTCCCTCAATGTCACAAAAACAAAGGAGCTGGTTGCGGACTTCAGGAGGAATGGAGACAGGCTAGACCCTGTTGACATCAATGGATCTGGGATTGAGAGGGTGAACAGCTTTAAGTTCCTCAGCATAAACATCACCGAGGATCCCATGTGGACTGTACATACTGGCTGTGTGGTGAAAAAGGCGCAACAGTGCATCTTACACCTTAGACGGTTGAAGAAGTTTGGTATGGGCCCCCAAATCCTAAGAACTTTGTACAGGGGCATAATTGAGAGCATCCTGACTGGCTGCATCACTGCCTGGTATGGGAACTGTACTTCCCTCAATCACAGGACTCTGCAGAGATGGGTGCGGACAGCCCAGAGCATCTGCAGATGTGAACCTCCCACCACTTAGGATATTTACAAAGACAGGTGTGTAAAAAGGGTGCAAAGGATCATTGGAGACCCGAGTCACCCCAACCACAAACTGTTCCAGCTGGTGCCATCCGGGAAACGGTACCGCAGCATCAAAGCCAGGACCAACAGGGTCTGGGACAGCTTCTTCCACCAGGCCATCAGACTGATGAACTCACGCTAATAGAATTGTATTTCTATGCTATATTGACTGCCCTGTTGTACATACTATTAATTATAAATTACCATAAATTGCACATTGCACATTTAGACAGAGACGTAACATAAAGACTTTTACCCCTCATATAAGTAATAAAGTCAATTCAATTCCATTGTTCCTCTTCTGCACTATTTATTTATTATTGTGACTTAGATTTTTTTTATCTCTTGCACTGTACTGCTGCCACAAAACAATAAATTTCATGATGCAGATCAGTGATAATAAACCTGATTTTGAAACTTCAACTTGGAGAACTTGTGGAACAAGTTGTACAGGTGCAATAAATGTTGGCATTTATTTCAATGGGAATAGAATATGAAAACAAGGAAATAATGCTGTGCCTTTGTAAGACGCAAGTCAGACTGCACTTTGGAGTGTCGTCAGCAGTTTTGGGTCCCATATCTCAGAAAGGATATGTTGTCGTTGGAGAGAGTCCACAGAAGGTTCACGAGGATGATTCTGGGAATTAAGGGGTTAATATATGCGAGCTTTTGGCAGCTTTGAACCTGTTCTCACTAGAATTTAGAAGGTGGGGGGGTGGGGGAGGGGTCTCATTGAAACCTACCAAATGTTGAGAGGACTAGATAAGGAGGATGTTAGTCCTGACGAAGGGTCTCGGCCCGAAACGTCGACAGCGCTTCTCCCTATAGATGCTGCCTGGGCCTGCTGTGTTCCACCAGCATTTTGTGTGTGTTGTTTGAATTTCCAGCATCTGCAGATTTCCTCGTGTTTGCGGAGAGGATGTTTCTTTTGGTGGGTGTATCCAGAACTAGAGGGCACAGTCTCAAAATTGAGGGATGACCCTTTAGAAGAAAAGCATTTTTTTTTAGCTAGAGTAATAAACCTGTGGTCTGCTCTGCCATAGACTGCGGTGGAGCCCAAGTCTGTGGGTATATTTAAGGCGGAAGTTGACCATTTCCTTATCAGTCAAGGCATCAAATGTAATGGTGAGAAGGCACATATACAGGGCAGAGGGGGATCTGGGGATCAGCCATAACAGAATGGTGGAGCAAACTTGGTGGGCTGAATAGCCTAATTCTGCTCCTATGTCTTATGGGCCAGCTCTCTACTTTATCCCTCCCCCCACTTCTTATCCCCCCCTCGACCATCCCGTGTTACTTCACTTCTGATGAAGGGTTTCGGCTGGAAACGTCGTTATTACCTCCTCCCATAGTTGCTGTCTGGCTTGCTGAGTTCTGCCAGTATTTCGTGTTTTCTTAGTCCAGTATCCGTTTTGTTGTCACATTTCTTCAAGGTCTGATCCAGACAAATACAAATTTGACTCAAATGGAGAGAACCTTAAAATGTCCATCCACACTAAGGCAAGCCAACAACTCGTGTTGTCTGATACCTACTGCCTAGGGCTGCACACATCCAGCGACAATGTACTGATCCCGTCCTGTGCAACTAAGCCATACAGCCTTCTTATTTGGAAGTGCTGATTTTACATACTAAGCCACAGCTGACCATATTTATTACAAACACTGCGACCACCGTTTATTATTCTCAATCCACCCACTGGATTCAAATATGGACACTGCAGACGGAGTATTGTTTAGTTTTCCTCTGAAGAGGACCCATAGCTGATTGGAAGGCAATAAAAGATGGCAAGCAAGAAACACACACAAAATGCTGGAGGAACTCAGCGGGCCAGGCAGGCTCTAGTCAGGTATCGGGCCGAGGTCCTTCCTGCGGAACTCGGCCAGCATTTTGTGCGTGTTGCTTTGATTTCCAGCGTCTGCAGATTTTCACTTGCTTGTGAACAAATATTGCAATTGATATTGTAGAATAAGTGTGAATACACAGATACAACATGCGTTGTCATATTCATGGCCAAAGTAATTTTTTACCCTTTGCAATCTTTTTAATGCCTTCACTATGAACCCTCGCCTCTGAATCGGAGGAAACCAGCTCGTCTGCGAATCGATATCTCCATCCAGTGGAAAGGGTCAGGACTCGCGGCGCCGTTTGTAGTTCTCATCTTCTCGTCTTCAATGGCACTCAAAGGGCAGCCTGAGAGTTTGCGACAACAATTCCCAGAATACAAAAGGACGGGAGGGGGAAAGACTCGTCGCCGGGAGACGGCGGACCTGTGTGATTGACGGCCCACTCCCGGGAGTGGGCGGGAGGCAAGCATGCGCAGTGGCGTCGATGGCTAACTTGATTGGCAGGCGGTTGCCCGGCCGGCGTTCAGTTTCGCGGCGTGTGTCGGACTGATCCGATGCTCCGGGTTCGGGGACTGGCGGCGGTGGGAGCGGCTTTTGCCGGCTCCCCTGCTTTCGGTAAAGCTCGGGTTCACTGTGGCTCCTGCACCTTCACCTTCACCGACACGCAAGCGAAGCCTGCATCCGAGGGGCTACCTGCAGAAGTGAGTCTGTAAACTTTTCAGTTTGGGTAGGACAGACAGCGAAAATGTTATCACCCGGTTCTTAGCTTGAAATGCAAAAGATGCCAGGGAACTTTTTTTTAACGTAGAAGGTAGATCTGTTTTGGAATTCTGCGCCTTTTATGGGCGGTGGGACGGAATCACGTGGGATTTTTAGAAGAAGTAGGAACTGAAGGGGTTGCTCATTGACGGGATGGAATAGATTGGATGTTGCAGTTGACCGTTCAAATTGCACTTTGATCTGACTTCGTGTTTATCAGGGATGGAGGGTATACTTCTAAAGACTTGCCGGCTCAAGATATTTGCATTTAATGTCATTTACAATTTTAAAAAATAATTTATACCTTGCTGTACCAGACTCTAGCGCCTAGACTGACAGTTTGAGAACCACTGTCTCTCGAAACTGCGGGGACAGTGGAAGTTTTGTTGTCTAGCTTTGCCATTTATTTCTGAGCACATTCCAGTGGTTTTACAGAGATTATCTTCTGAAGTAGAGCCATCATTGTCCTGTTGGAATGCTGCAGCCAACTTTTGAGCACAGTTCCTGGGAACAAACAGCTATGGAAAAATTAACCAGATAATCTGGAATTGCTTTTGGCGAGTCATGGAGTTTTGTAAGGAAAGAGCTCCCTGCCAGAGGTCTGCTATGATACAAAATTAAAACCGAGTCTGATTGGAGCCTGTTCCCAATAACTTAAAATTATTTTTCTAGGCTTGACCGAAATGTTCCTGTAAGTGTAATAATCTTACAGATCTTCTGAGGATCAATGATGGGTGGTAGTGTGGTCACCATTCTATAGGACAGATGAGGTGGTTCAAAGTGAATTTGTAATCAATGTACATGTATGTCACCATGTACAACCCTGAGATTCATCTTCTGGTGGGCATACTCAACAATCTATAGAATAATACCCTGGCGTCATCAGAATCAAGTGAAAGACCCCAGCAGCTTAGGTGTTCAAATACAAAAAGAAAGTGATAGTAAATAAGCAATAATGATCGAGACCATGAGATGAAGTAGCCTTGAAAGTGAGTCCATTGGTTGTGGGTAGAATTTCAATGATGGGGCAAATGAAGTTATCTTCTTTGGTTCAGGAGCATGATGGTTGCGGGATGGTAGTTGTTCCTGAACCTGGTGGTGTGGGTCTTGAGGTTGCTGTACTGGCAGCAGTGAGAAGAGAGCATGTCCTGAGTGGTGGGGGTCCCTGAAGATCCTGCGATAGTGTTTCATGTAGATGTGCTCAAGGGTGGTGGGGTTAGGGGGGGTGTTCCAATGAAGGGCATTGGTTGTTATGCAGCCAGTTAATATACTGGTGGTGGAGAGTATACTCCACCACACATCTAGGGAACATACATCTAGAGAAGTTTAGCAAAGTTTTTGAAGTCATGCAGAACACTTAAGAAAACGGGCACAGCTGTGCTTTCTTCGTAATTGCACTTGCATGCTGATCCCTTGAAATAATTACATGGAGCAGCTTAAAGTTGCTGACCCTCTCTGCCTCAGAGAGTGCTAAGGAGATTTATAAGGCAATAGCCCCACAACAGTTAAATGAATTGGGTGTCCATGGGCAACAGAAGAAGTGTCAGCATGGACGTGGTGGGTCAAAGGACCTTTTTTCCGTATTGTCCAACATTATCGAACGCTTCCAGAGCAGGTCTCGAAGTTGCTCAGGTTTGTTCATTTCAGTCGATACTGTTTGTTTTGTCTTGTTATAGGAAGGATGTGGAAGCTTTGAAAGCGGGTGAAGAGGTGATTTACCTGGATTTTGGCCTAGCTGGAAGATGTGCTATGAGGAGAGGTTGCAAAAGTGGGGCTGTTTCTGTACAGTAGCAGAGACTGAAGGGGGACCTGATAGAAGTTTATAAATTACAGGAAGTATAGATTAGTAGTTAGCCAGCATATTATTTTTCCCCAGATCTGAAATACCTAATACTAGAGGGTATTTAAAGAGAGAGGGGTAAAGTATAAAGGAGATATATGGGGCAACTTTTTATATATAATGCAGGGCTGGAATATACTGCTGTCGAGGTAGATAACATAAAAGTTTTTAATGAGTTTAGTACATATTGGGCCAAAGATCAATGACGAGGTATACAGGAGCGAGATGGGTCAGCTGGCTCAATAACCTTGCACTTGACATCACTGATTGTGGATGGTAGGAGGGGAAGTCGATGGAACACGTGCAGGTCCACGTTGAGGCATCACCTTGGATCTGGTGAGCAGGTACAAGTTCCTGGGTGTCAACAACTCTGAAGATCTGTCCAGGGCCCAATGTATCGATGCAGTTACAAAGCAGGCATGACAGTGGCTATCTTTCATTAGGAGTTTGAGGAGACGATGGTATGTTACGAAAGACACTCGCAAGTTTCTACAGATGTGCCGCGGAGACCATCCTAACTGGTTGCATCACCGTCTGCTGTGGAGGGGCCACTGCACAGGGTCGGTAAAAACTCCAACAAGTTGCAGACTCTGCCAGCAACAGCATGAGCATTAGCCTCCCCAGCATTGAGGACACCTTCAAAGGTGATTCCTCAAAAAGGCGGCATCTATCATTAAAGACCCTCATCACCGAAGGCATGCCCTGTTATTACTACCATCAAGGGGGAGGTGCAGGAGTGTGAAGAGAGAGACACTCAATGTTTCAGGATCAGCTTCTTTCCCTCTGCCATCAGATTTCTAAATGGACAATGAACCCATGAACACTAACATGTTTTTTAATTATTTTTGCACTAATTTTATATATTGTAGTTTATAGGTGTTATTTGTTGTTATATATTGCAATGTAGTGCTATAGCAAAACAAATATCATGACATATGCCAGTGAGATTAAACCTAATTCTGGTTCTGCTGATGTATCCAGAGGGGAGCTGAAGACTCTTGTGGAGGTGGGGCAGGAGGTGCTCGACGGGTAGTTTGTGAGGTGGTACACGACTTGCACGGGGCTTCTCTTGATCCTCTTGCTTAGCCTCGAGGTTCTCAATACCCTATATGCCCCTTCTCCACTTGGGGCAACCGTGAGTCAGAAATCCCTCAAAGTCAGTGGGGTGTTGCATTTCTTCGTGGAAGCTTCGTACATGTCCTTGAAACTATTTTTTCTGTCCGACTTGTAATCTCCCCCACATGACGGAGCTTGGGGTGGAGTGTCTGTGTTTTAGTTAGTGAGAAAGTGCGGTGCACTCAGATGATAAAGTGCAAGGCTAGAAACAAGGCAGATTTGTCAGTTTAAAAGAGTTCATCTTGTACTAGAGAACTGAGCAGTAGCTCTACAGCATTGGGCTAGTAGCTCCCCTTGGGCCTGGTGGTAGATGCTTTAAGCTTTTGTAACTTCTGCACAATAGTCAAGTTTACTGTCATTTAACTATTTACATGTATACCGTTAAACAAAAGGGATTTGGAGGAATAAATTTGTAGAGTGATTGCAGACTATTGGAAGAAACAGAAGGTTGTTATAGTAGGTGATTTTAACTTTCTGTTGGACTCCCATATTGTCAAGGAAACAGAGTTTATCAAACGTGTTCAGGTAGGTTTCCTTAATCATTATGTAGAAGTCCCATTGAGAGAGTGTGATACTGGATCTGCTTTTAGGGAATGAGACGGGCCAGGTGACAGAAGTAAATATACAAAAGGATAGGCCTGGTCTGCGGGTTGAAATTCTAAATTGGAGTAAGGCCAACTTTGATATCAGTAATGATCTGGCAAATGTGGATTGGGACGCATTGTTTTCTGACAAAAGTGTATTTGGTAAATGGGAGGCCTTCAAAAGCAAAATTTTGATAGTACAAAGCTTGTATGCACATGTAGGAACTAATGAGGTGCTTATGGAGTATAAGAAATGCAAGAGAACATTTAAGAAATAAATCCGGAGGGCTAGAAGAAGGTTGCTTGAGCAGACAAGGTAAAGGAGAATCCTGAAGGTATTCTACAGATAAGTTAAAACCGGAGGAATTGCAAAGGACAGATTTGGTCTTCTGGAAGATCAGAATGGTAATCATGTTGTGGAGCCAAAACAGAGGGGGGAGATATAACATTTGTTTTTGCATCTGCATTTACTCATGAGATGGACACCCAGTCTATGGAGGTGAGGTAAAGCAACATCAACTTCATGGACAATTTACAGAGGAGATGTTTGCAAATCAGAGTGGATAAATCCCTAGGGCCTGACAAGGTGTTCCCTCCGACCCTATAGGAGGCAAATGCAGGAATTGCCTGGGCCTGAGCAGAGACATTTAAATCATCCTTAGTGACAGGAAAGGTGCCAGAGGATAGCCAATGTTGTTCCGCTGCTTAAGAAAGGCCCTAAACATAAGCCAGGAAACTATAGGCCAGTGAGTCTGACATCAGTTTTGAGGAACCAAATAGAGAAGTATTGGAGAAACTTGGACTGATTAAGGTTAGCCAGCATGTCTAACTAACCTTGGAGTTTTATTTTGAGGAAGTTACCAGGAAAGTGAATGAAGGCAAGGCAGTGGATGTTGCCTACGTGGACTTTAGTAAGTTACTTGACAAAGTCCCACATGGGAGGCAGGCCAAAAGGTTCAGTCGCTCAGCATTCAAGATGAGGTAGTAGATTGGATTAGACATTGCCTTTGCGGGAGAAACCAGACAGTGATAGTAGTGTGTTGCCTCTGTGACTTGTGTGCTGCAGGGATTGGTGCTGGGTCCGTTGTTGTTTTATCATCTATATCAATGACCTGGATGACAATGCAGTTAACTGGATCAGCAAATTTGTGGATGACACCAAGAGTGGAGGGGAGTAGACAGTGAGGAAGGCTGCCATGGCTTGCAGGGGCATCTGCATCAGCTTGAAAAGCGGTAGATGGAAGTTAATGCAGTCAAGTGCAGGGTGTTGCACTTTGGTAGGACCAACCAAGGTAGGTCTTAAACGTTGAACAGTAGGGCACTGAGGAGTGCAGTAGAACAAAGTGATCTTGTGAATACAGGTCCATAATTCATTGGAAGTGACGTCACAGGTAAAGAAAGCTTTTGGCACGTTGGCCTTCATAAATCAATGTATTGAATGCGGAAGATGGGATGTTATGTTGAAGTTGTGTAAGATGTTGGTAAGGCCTAATTTGAAATATTGTGTGCAGTTTTGGTCACCTCCCTACAGGAAAGATGTAAATGAGGTTGAAAGAGTGCAGAGAAACTTTACAAGGATGTTACCGTGTCTGGATGACCTGAGTTATAAAGGAAAGATGGAATAGTTTAGGACTTTATTCTTTAAAACAAAGAAGATTAAGAGGAGATTTGTTACAGGTATACAAAATTAGGTGGGGTACATGTAAGATAAAGACTGTTTCCACTGAGGTTGGGTGTGACTACAATGAGGTCATGGGTTAAGGGTGAAAGGTGAAATATTTAAGAGGAACATGAGGGGAAACTTCTTCACTCCAGTCATGAGAGTGTGGAATGGGCTGTCAGCATGAATGCTGCATGAGAGCTTGATATAAGCAGTTTGTATAGATACATGGAGAGTAGGGACATGGAGGACTATGGTCTCGATGCAGTTTGATGGGAGTAGGCAGTTTAAATGCTTTTGGCATGAACTAGATGGGCTGAAAGGCCACTTTGCTGTAGTTCTCTATAACTATACAGGAGCAGAATTAGGCCATTTAGGTTATCAAGTATGCTCCTCCATTCAATAATAGTTAACTATGTTTCTCAACTCTATACTGCATTCTTCCCTTAAACCTTAACCCTGTACCAACCTCTGTGTTAAATAAACTCAATGACCAGGCCTTGCTCGACCATCTGTGACAATGAATTCCATAGCTTCACCACATTCTGGTTGAAGAAGTTATTCGTCCCAGTGTAAAGGGGCATTTCTTTTTTCTTGAGGCTATTCCCCCAGATCTTAAGTTATCCTGCTGTTATAAGTTTCTGGGATTTTATTGGACTATCCACACTTGGAGCAGGGTCTGGAAGTGTGCCAATATTTTCTGAGAGAAGGGCAGCCAAAGGTTTGTCAGTGGTTGGAGAGAAAACATTTCCGGGCTGTGTGCTATTTAGCAAAGCAAGTTCCCAGAAGTATGTCAATATTGGCCTTGGGCACTGTTTTGTTATTTGGTGGCTGAGTTGTCACTGTCCCTTTGAGATATAAACTTTAGATGCCGTGGGAGGTGGTGATTCTAGCATTTAAAGGCAGACAGACTTGTTCAGTAATGAATTCCTGGGCCTTTCTGTCCATCATAATAACACTTGAGATCCATGGTCCCATTTACCAAGTATTAGCTCTGACCAATAAAGAGCTGTGTGTTTGGCAGGTAATAAAGAGAAGAGATTCAGCCAGGATGTTGCCTGGAGTGGAGGGCAGTGGTTGGAGAAGAGAATGAAGAGGCTGAATTTATTCTCATTTGAATGTCAAAGGCCAAGAGATGTCTTTACGGAGGTTTATAGTATAGGCTAGATTATCAGAATCATTGCCTCAGCGCAGGGGAGTCTATAACAATGGGAACTGGAGTGATGGGGCAGTTGGTATGCAACTAGATGCAGTGTGTATTGAGACTGTGAGGAAGGACAGGCAGATGATAGGGTAAAATTTCAGTCAGATGAGTTGAAATTTAACAGGACCAAAATCAAAGAAGGTGATGAATACAGGACTGAAATTGTTATATTTGACAGCACACATTATACAGAATAAGGTAGATAGATGATCTTAACCATATAACAATTACAGCACAGAAACAGGCCATCTCGGCCCTTCTAGTCCATGCCGAATGCTTACTCTCACCTAGTCCCACCGACCTGCACTGAGCCCATAACCCTCCGTTCCTTTCCTATACATATACCTATCCAATTTTTTTTTTAAATGACAATATCGAACCTGCCATTACCACTTCTACTGGAAGCTCATTCCACACAGCTACCACTTTCTGAGTGAAGAAGTTCCGCCTCGTGTTACCCTTAAACGTTTGCCCCGTAACTCTCAACTCACGTCCTCTTGTTTGAATTTCCCATACTCTCAATGGAAAAAGCCTATCAACGTCAACTCTATCTATCCCCCTCACAATTTTAAGTATCTCTGTCAAGTCCCCCTCAACCTTCTACGCTCCAAAGAATAAAGACCTGATTTGTTCAACCTTTCTCTGTAACTTAGGTGCTGAAACACAGACAATATTCTAGTAAATCTCTTCTGTACATCTTTCCTATAATTTGGTGACCAGAACTGTACACAGTACTCCAAATTTGGCCTCACCAGTGCCTTATACAATTTTAACATTTTATCCCAACTCCTATACTCCATACGTCAGTCCTGACGAAGGGTCGACAGCGCTTCTCTCTATAGATGCTGCCTGGCCTTCTGTGTTCCACCAGCATTTTGTGTGTGTTGTTGTTTGAATTTCCAGCATCTGCAGATTTCCTCGTGTTTGCTCCTATACTCAATGCTCTGATTTATAAAGGCCAACATAACAAAAGCTTTCTTCACCACCCTATCCACATGAGATTCTACCTTTGGGGAACTATGCACCATTACATATTCCTAGATCACTCTGTTCGACGGCATTCCTCAATGCCTTACCATTTACCATGTATGTCCTATTTTGATCAGTCCTACTAAAATGTAGCACCTCACACATCAGCATTAAGCTCACATCTGCCATCTTTCAGCCCACTCTTCTAACTGGCCTAAATCTCTCTGCAAGCTTTGAAAACCTACTTCATTATCCACAATGGCACCTATCTTAGTATCATCTGCATACTTACTAATCCAATTTACCACCCCATCATCCAGATCATTAATGTATATGACAAACAACATTGGACCCAGTACAGATCCCTGAGGCACAACACTAGTCACCGGCCTCCAACCTGACAAACAGATATCCACCACTACTCTCTGGCATCTCCCATCCAGGCACTGTATAATCCATTTTACTACTTCACTATTAATACCTAACGATTGAACCTTCCTAACTAATCTTCCGTGTGGAACCTTGTCAAAGTCCATATAGACAACATCCACAGCTTTACCCTTGTCAATTTTTCTGGTAACCTCTTCAAACAAAATTCAATAAGATTTGTCAAACATGACCTTCCACATCCAAATCCATGTTGACTGTTGCTAATCAGACCCTGTCTATCCAGATAATTATATATACCATCTATAAGAATACTTTCCATTAATTTACCAACCACTGACATTAAACTTACAGACTGGTAATTGCTAGGTTTACTCTTAGAACCCTTTTTAAACAGTGGAACCACATGAGCAATATGCCAATTCTCTAGCACTGGCCCCGTTTCTAATGACATTTGAAATATTTCTGTCACAGCCCCTGCTATTTCTACACTAACTTCCCTCAAAGTCCTAGGAATATCCTGTCAGGACCTGGAAATTTATCCACTTTTATATTCATTAACAGCACCAGTACTTCCTTATCTTTAATCATCATAGTTTCGCTACTGCACTACTTGTTTCCCCTACCTTACACAATTCAATATCCTTCTCCTTACTGAATACCGAAGAAACTAAATTGTTCAAAATCTCCCCCATCTCTTTTGGCTCCACACATAACTGTCCACTCTGATTCTCTAAGAGACCAATTTTATCTCTCACTATCCTTTTGCTATTAATAGAACTGTAGAAACCCTTTGGATTTATTTTCACCTAACTTGCCAAAGCAACCTCATATCATCTTTTAACTTTTCTAATTTCTTTCTTAAGATTCTTTTTGCATTCTTTATATTCCTCGAGCCCCTCATTTACTCCATGCTGCCTATATTTATTGTAGATCTCTCTCTTTTTCCTAACCAAGTTTCCAATATCCCTTGAAAACCATGGCTCTCTCAAACTTTTAACCTTTCCTTTCAACCTAACAGGAAGATAAAGATTCTGTACCCTCAAAGTTTCACCTTTAAATGACCTCCATTTCTCTATTACATCCTTCCCATAAAACAAATTGTCCCAATCCACTCCTAAATCTTTTGCATCGCCTCAAAGTTAGCCTTCCTCCAGTCAAAAAATCTCAACCCTGGATCCAGACCTATCCTTCGCCATAATTATATTGAAACTACTGGCATTGTGATCACTGGACCCGAAGTGCTCCACAATACATACTTCCGTCACCTGACCTATCTCATTCCCTAACAGGAGATCCAACACTGCCCCTTCTCTAGTTGGTACCTCGATGTATTGCTGCAAAAAACTACCCTGCACACATTTTACAAACTCCAAACCATCCAGCTCTTTTACTGGTGGCCGTTTTTCTTGTAGTGAATTTAGAGATTGGCGTGTATGATGTTGTGGGTATCTCTGAGTCGTAGCTGAAAGACGGTCATAGTTGGGACCATAACATCTAAGGATACACATTGTATTGAAAGGACAGACAGGTAGGCAGAGGGATGGGATGACTCTGTTGGTTTAAAAAAATATGAAATAAAATCCTTAGAAAGAGGTGGCATATGATTGGAAGATGTAGAATCTTTGAGTAGAGTTAAGAAACTGCCAGGGTAAAATGACCCTGGTAGGAGTTATGTGCAGGCTTCTGAACAGTAACCAGGATGTGGGCTACAGATTACAATGGGAGAAAGAAAAGGCTGAAAAAACCAACGTTGCAATAATTGCGAGGATTTCAATGTGCAAATAGATTGGGAAAATTGCTTTGGTGCTGGATTCCAAGGCTTTTTAGAGCAGCTTCTGGTTGAGCCCACTAAGGGAATGGCAATTCTGGATTCGGTGTTGTGTAATGATCCAGATTTGATTGGGGAGCTTTAAGGTAAAAGAACGCTAGGAGACAGTGATCATAGTATAATAGAATTCACCTTGCAGTGTGAGAGATAAAATTGGATGTATCAGTATTAAAGTTGAGTAAAAGGAACTGCAGAGGCATAAGAGAAGAGCTGATGGGAAGGGATGCGTTCAGGGATGACAACAGAACAGTGGCTGGAGATTCTAGGGGAAATTTGGAAGGCAAAGGAAAGATGCATCCTAAAGATAAAGAAATATTCAGAAGGGAGGATCAGGCAACCATAACTGAAAACGGAAGTCAAAGGCAGCATAAAACTAACAGAGAGCCTGTAATAGAGCAAAAATTAGTGGGAAGTTAGAGGATTTGGAAGCTTTTATAAAAAAAAACAGCAGAATACGACTTTAAAACAGCCATAAGGAGAGAAAAGATGAAATATGAGGGTAAGCCGGTCAATAATGTAAAACAGGATGCTAAAGATTTTTGTTTTTTTAGAGATATATTTGTAAAGACAGTTGAGAATAGATTTTGGACCGATGGAAAATGAGACTGGAAAGGTAGTAATGGGAGACACAAAAATGTGGGCAAACTTAATGAGTATTTTGCGTCAGTGTTCACTAGGGAAGACACTAGCAAAATGCCAGGAGTTTGAGAGTAACGGGTACAGAAGCAAGTGCAGTTGCTCTTACGAGGGAGAATGTGCTTGGGAAGCAGATGGACTACAACCCAGGGTTCTCAAAAAGATACGTAGCTGAAGGCATTAGTAATGATCTTTCAAGAATGGAGCTTAGAAAAGTAGAGGGCTAGGGTAACCCTAAGTAATTTCTAAGGTAAGGACATTATAACGTTCTCGTTCGGGTGTAACGTAACGCCGAATTAAACGCCGAGATAAACCACAGTCAATGAAACAAAGTCGCAGTAAGATTACCATTTACTGTTCACTCTTCACATCAACATATGGTGAAAACTGTTGATAAAACAATACAAGATTGATACAGTATTTGTTCCTTTCTTAATATCACATTTCCATTGTAAATACTTGTACATTAAGGTGCAGTATACTGGCAGAGTTTATCTACGCCATTGACTACTTTAAATACACTTCAATGCAAACTATCCGCAACTCTTTAACTAACGAAAACATAAACATTATCGACCGTCGTTACTTTTAACAGGATCGGCGTTAACATCTTAGTTCAATATATCGATTATCTATTAACTTACAGCTTTGCTCTCACTGTGATTTCTAATGCTTGCAAAACAACTTCTGCTCGGGTCTGCCTCGTGGTGAGCCCCCACCCTCATGTTGATCTCAAACCGGTATTTTCCCACAAGACGCGGCGAAACCGGATGTGACGTCATCACATGCCGATATATTTTACAGGCAATGAATATACTTTAAACACTTCTAATTCTAACTAGAAAATACTAACAAATGAATTACTAAGCGAAAATATTATAAACTAAATAACTGTCATAAAGACAACACAGGCATGTTTGGCACAGCTTTGTGGGCCGAAGGGCCTGTACTGTGCTGTAGGTTTTCTGTTTCTATGTTTCTAATCACCAAATTTCGAAATGCTTCTGGAGGACTGGAAAATTGCAAATGTCACTTCAGTCTAAGAAGAGATGGAGGCAGAAGAAAGAAAATTATAGGCCAGTTAGCCTGACTTCAAGGGTATAGAGATATTTTATGTTATTAAGGATTATGTTTCGGGGTACTTGGAGGCACATGATAAAATAGGCCAAACTCAGCATGGTTTTTTAAAGGGGAAATTTGGCCTGACAAGTCTGTTGGAGTTCTTGAGGAAATAACAGGCAGGATAGTCATTGAAGGTTGTTTATTTGGACTTTCAGAAGACATTTGACAATATGCCACACACATCAGGCTGCTTGACAAGATAAATCAAGCCCATGGTCTTACAGGAAAGGTACTAGCATAACTGACTGGCAAGAGGCAAAGAGTGGAAATAAAAGGTGCAGTTTCTAGTTGGCTGCCATTGACTAGTGGTGGGCGCAGGGGTTAGTGTTGGGGCAGCTTTTTACATGGTTTGAATGAGGGAATTGATGTCTTAGTGGCCAGGTTTGTGGAGGGGCAGGTAGTGCCGAGGAAGTAGGATGTCTACAGAAGGCCTTGGGCAGATTAGGCGAATGGCCAAAGAAGTTGCAGTGAAATGTAGTGCGGCAGAAGGATTAAAGGTGTGCACCATTTACTAAATGGGGAGTAAATTCAAAAATCCATGGTGCAATGGAGCTTGGAAATCTTCTTGCAGGATTTCCTAAAGGTGAACTTGTAGGTTCAGTTGGTGGTAAGGAAGGCAAATGGAATGCTGGAAATTCATTTTAAGATTTCTGGAATACAAAAGCGAGGACATAATGAGAGAGAGAAGTTTAAGGGCAATCTAGGGGGTAGGTTTTGCCATACCACTGAGTGAATATCTGAACTCAGCTGTCAGGTGGTAGGGGAGGGCAATACTATTACAGCAATTTAAAAGGTATTTGGGCAAGTATTTTGGAGGGGATTAGAGGAATATGGATTAGCGTAGATAGGCATCATGGACAAGCTGGGCTGAAATGGCCCGACTACTGACGTAAGCATCTTGGAACGCTTTCCTGCTTTACAGATGCTGTTTAAATGGAAGATTTTGGTAGCATGGAACTGGAGCTGGCGAAGGGGCTGGGTCACAAGGTGTATGTTGATGATTAGAATTTCTGGGAACTGAGTCGCTGTTTATGAGTAGTGACAGGACTGTGTACTTCCTGTAGTTAACCAGCAGGGCTGGTGTTTGTGAACCTGCAAAAGCTAGGTATGATGCTTTCACTACAAATTTCTGGACCTGGGCCAGTCTCGTTGTTCTTGCTTGGACTTGCTGTGTTTCTTGTTCACTAGTGCAAAGTTCAACTCCAGGCGAGCTCATGGGTTCCACTTCAGGACAGCGGCTGCTTAGTTAGATTAGTCCAAAGACTCTCACTCACCAAAGCAGGCTGTCAGTGTATGGTAACTAAAGGGAACGGCAGCGACTGTAGTTGTAAAATCCACCCCAAGGCTTGCATTAGCTGGGAGAATGATCATAACCAGTACAAAAAGGGTCTGTTTTAACCCATTTTGTGTGTGTGTATGTTAAAGATTCACTGATGCTGTAACTCCTGAACCCTCATACACTGCTTCACTGAATGAGAGAGAACAGAATGCCCATACGCAGCAAAAGTTTGTGAATTCTTTATAAATAACTCAACTACTCTTTTCAAGTGCTGGCACAGCAGTCGCCGGACGTGTTTATTGAATGCTCCGGGGAAGGGACGTTAGGGTGGAGCAGTTCTCCGACTGGATCTGTGGGTTTGAGAGTCGTGGCTGGCTCTACTCATCAAATCAGGTTGAAGGCTGGACATAAGTATCGGACATGGTGGAAGACTGGTCTTCTCCCACTCTCTGCCTTTCTCTAGGTGTCGGGGGACCCAGATCCTTTAATCTATTAAGTAGCAGCTTGGGTTTATTCAGTACTTTTAACATACTGAAACCCAGTCACTTTATAAAAGCATCTTTGAATAACCTTTTTCAGTGAGGCACACTTAATTACATGTCTGAAAGTTTACCCAGTGAAGACTGAAGAGCTTAGTGTTAACAGGGATATGTAGAAATGCATCTTTGCCCATTGAGCCTTTACCAGCTACAGATCTCCAGTTTGTACACTAATCCCACTCTAATTTGTTTTATTCTCCGATTCTACCCCTCACCCACATGCACTGGCCAGTTCACCCTTCCAGCCCACACATCCTTGGGGTGTTGCGGGACATAGGAGCACCCGGAGGGAATGCGCATTTCAGTGGGAAAACATGCAAACTCCACAAAGACAGCACCTGAGTCGTCATCTCTGTAGCTCCACCCCAGTGTAACTGGTTTTTGAGGGGGCATTCAGAACTAGGAGAAAGTTGGAACAGATGATTGGATTTGAATGAGCTACCACAGTTATGTTGAGTCTAGAAAGTCTACGTGGCTTACTCCTCTCATCTTCTGTATTTCTCAGCAACCAGAGCAGGGGGACATTCAGTTAGTTATCAGCTTCAGGAAATCATATGAAATGGGAACCTACCCCGCTAATGTCTCCACTTCCTCTCTAGGGATCACCAGGACTCGGAAGGAGGAGCCGTTTTAATTCCCAGCCTCTGCCATTCTCAGCCTTCCTCACGGACAGATTTGGTAGGCAGCACAACTACCTGAGGATCTCGCTGACAGAAAAGTGCAACCTGCGATGTAAGTTTGTCTTCGCCCCCTTCACATCCCTGTGGGTTTGCGGTGTTCTGTATGCATTCTCCCATTGAATAGCAAAGTGGGAAGGAGTACAGTCGGCCCTCCTTATCCGCTAGGGATTGGTTCTGAGATACGCCGCGAATACCAAAAAACGCAGATGCTCAAGATCCTTATTTAACCCGTCCCAGTGCAGTGGTCCTTAGGACCCAGCGGAATCCCGGACTTTATTTAACTTGTCTCAGTGCGGTGAACATTAGGACCCAGAGCAGCTCTGAATCTACAGTGTTTCTGTTCACGAAAGTAATCACTATAACGATTGAAGATAAGGTGGAAGTAATAAAGCGATCAGAAAGAGGTGAAATGCCATCAGTCATTGGGTTAGGCTACGTCAGTCAACGATCGGAACAATTTTAATGGAGCATGTGAAAGGCCCTGCCCCGATGAAAGCTACAATTATTACTAAGCAATGCAATGGTTTAATTATTGAAATACGTATGTTTCTTAAGTGTTTTATATGCATAGAAAGCTAAAATATGTACTATATACTAAGAAAAATGTTTGACTAACTGATGCTAAATAATACTGGATGTACCTGTTCTGACTTCAAATCTGACTTCGACGGACTCAGGAATGGAACTCATTCATAACCCGGGGACTGCCTGTACTTTTAAGTCATTTCTAGATTACTTATAATACCTAATACAATGCAAATGTTATGTGAATAGTTGTTATACTGTATTGTTCAGGAAATAATGACAAAAAAATAGTCTGTACATGCTCAAACAACGAATGCTAGAGAGAAAAATTCCAGGTTTTCCTGATCTGCGGTTGGTTGAATCCACGCATGCGGAATCCGCGGATAAGGAGGGCCAACTGTATATGATGGTCAAGGATTAGTAGATTGGTTACCCTGATCATGGGCTGTGACCTATTCAAACAGCTTGGAAGCAGGTCCTCTTCCATACTGTCCAAGTTGCCCACCTAAGCTAGTCCTATTTGTGTGTGGCTCGTGTCTCTTTAAGTCAGGGTTCCCAACCTGGGGTCAGTGCATAATGGTATTGGTCCATGGCATGAAAAAGGTTGAGAACCCCTGTTCTAAATTTTGGGGATTACTGATGTTGGAACCTGGAGCATCAAACACCCTGTTGCAGGAAATCAGCAGGCCAAGCAACATCTGTGGGAAGAAAGGAATTGTGGACCCAAAATGCTAAGTCTTCCCACAGATGCTGTTCAGCCTTCTGTATCCCTTCAGTAGGTAATATGTTGTAATCCTTGAATCTATTCATCCTCCTCAAACTCTTTCAACCCCTCCTCCTCCTCCATCTTGTCCTGGTCCTCCCCCTCATCCATCTTCTCCCCCTCCTCCATCTTCTTCCCTCATCCCTTATCCTTCTCCTCCTCCCTCTCCTCACCTCTTTCATCTTCTCCTTCTCTGCATTCATCTTCTCCACAATCTTCTAATTCTCCTCCTGTGCTTCATCTCTTCTCTTCCTTTTTCATCTTCTCCAACTTCATCTTCTCCTGCTCCATCAACTTCCCCTCCTACTCCTATTCTTCTTCATTTTCTTAATTTTCATTCATGTTTTTCATCTGCATCTTCATATTGTTCATTTTCATTGTCTTCATCTTCATCTCCTCTTCCATCTTCTCCTCCATCTTTCTCCATCTTCTCCTCTTCCTTCATCTCCTCTCCTCCTCCATCCCTGCCTCGCCTCTCCTCCTCCATCCCTGCCTCCCCTCCCCCCTCCATCCCTGCCTCGACTCCCCTCCCCCCTCCATCCCTGCCTCGACTCCCCTCCCCCTCCATCCCTGCCTCGCCTCCCCTCCCCCCTCCGTCCCTGCCTCACCTCCCCTCCCCCCTCCGTCCCTGCCTCGCCTCCCCTCCCCCCCTCCGTCCCTGCCTCGCCTCCTCCCCCCTCCGTCCCTGCCTCGCCTCCTCCCCCCTCCGTCCCTGCCTCGCCTCCTCCCCCCTCCGTCCCTGCCTCGCCTCCCCTCCCCCCTCCGTCCCTGCCTCGCCTCCCCTCCCCCCTCCGTCCCTGCCTCGCCTCCCCTCCCCCCTCCGTCCCTGCCTCGCCTCCCCTCCCCCCTCCGTCCCTGCCTCGCCTCCCCTCCCCCCTCCGTCCCTGCCTCGCCTCCCCCTCCCCCCTCCGTCCCTGCCTCGCCTCCCCTCCCCCCCCTCCGTCCCTGCCTCGCCTCCCCTCCCCCCTCCGTCCCTGCCTCGCCTCCCCTCCTTCCTGCTGCTCCTCTATCTTTTCCTCCTAACTATTCATCTTCATTATCTTCGTCTATATCTTTGTCTGTTTTCATCTTCGTCTTCATCTTTGTCTTTTTATCTTCGTCTTCATTTTCTTCATCTTCGTTTTCATCTTCGTCTTTGTCTTCATCTTGATTTTCCTTATTTGTATTTATTGTTTTCATCTTAGTCTTCATTTACATCTTCATTGTCTTCATCCATCTTCATCTCCTGCTCCTCCATCTTCTCCTTCCCCTTCATCTCCTCATTCTCCTACTTCTCCTATCCATAATCGTCATGTTTTTCATCTTCGTCTTCATCTTCAGCATCATCATCTCCTCCATCTTCTCCTTTTCAATCTTCTCTTCCTCCATCTTCTCCTTCTCATCATTTTCTCCATGTTTTCCTCCATCTCCCCCTCCATTTTCTCCTCAATCTTTCCATCCCATCCATCTCCTCCACCTCCTACCCTTCAACTTCTCCTCCTGATCCTCTTTGATCTTCTCCCCCTCTTCCATCTCTTGCTTGTCTGCTTCATCTCTTCCTTCTTCTCTTCTTCTCCTGCTCCTCTTTCATTTTCTCCTCCATTTCCTCTTCCTCTTTCATCTCCTCCGTCTCCACATCTTCCTTCAACTCTTACTCTATCTTTTACTCCATTTTTTCCTGCTCTTCCTCATCCTCCTCCTTCATGTTCTCTTCCATGGTTTCCTTCTCCTCTTCCCACCCTCCTCCTCCCCTCCCCCTCCATCTTCTATTCCTCCATTTTCTACTCCTATTAATTCTCTACATCTTTTTCATCTTCGTCTCCTTTATCTTTTTCGTCTTCTTTCCCTTCTCCTTCATTTTTGCCTTCATTTTCATCTTCAGCATCATCTTCTCATGCTCCTCCATCTTCTCCTGTTCCTCTTTCATCTCCTCCATCTCTTCTTCCATCTTTTCCTCCTCCTCCTCCATCTTCCCCATCTCCTCCCCATCCTCCATGTTCCCCTCCGCCTTCTCCCCCCCTCCGCCTTCTCCCCCCCTCCGCCTCCCCATCTCCTCCTCCCCCTATTTTCTCCTCCTCCTTCCTGCTCCTCTATCTTTTCCTTTTAACTATTCATCATCATTTTCATCTTAATCAT